>NC_047089.1:154238058-154838058 GCF_902459505.1 Geotrypetes seraphini
ACTGTTAATCTTTTTGTACTGTTGAAATGTATTTTTGTTTTGACATGGTTTGGGGTCATGATAAAATTGTAGCCATATTCCTACTATGCATTATACAGGGTTTTTCAGTATGACAGTTTTGACTTGAAATCATTTCTGTTTCAGAATTAGAAAAAGAGATTAAGGAACTCAAATCAAAACCAACTATTGAGGCAAATGAAGATATTATTCAGGTAAGAAAATATCTATAGAAACTAGTGCAGCCCGATTCAGGAAAAAAAATTTCGATTTGATTCGATTCAGCCTATTGAATTGGTTTTACGATTCGATTTTCCTGGCCAGTTGGGTGTTTTTTTTTAAACATCCTGGTGGGTTTATTTTATAGCCTCTTCACCCCCTTTGCCTTCTCCTAACCATACTGGCGCTGTGATGTAAACAAACAAAAAAGACTTTTCCTCTCTCTTAAATCCTAGCTTACGTTTGCGGTCTAACACCAGCTCTGGCAGGATACACGTTTCAAATCTGACATATTATAATCACAAAATGGAAAATAAAATTAGTTTTTCTACCTTTTGTTGTCTGGTCATTATTCAAATCTTGTTGGTCCCAGGTTCTGGTTGTCTTCTGATATCTTGCTTGCTAGGGTCTCCTTCTTCTTTCTCCGTGCTAACCATCCATCTGCCATCTCTGTCCTCCCCTTCTGTTTCCCTTCCCTCCCCCTGAGGTCTGGCATCTTTCTTTTTTTTTCATCTCCATCCACAGATCCACCTTTTCTTAACTATCCTTTCATCCAGCATCTCTCCCTCCTTACCCACCAACCCAAGGTCCACCATCTCTCCCTTTCTTTTCCCAACTACCCTCCTATCCAGTATCTCTATCCCCCCTCCACACCATCCCTTTCTGTTCCTTCCCTCCCTGTATCCCATTGTCCATCATCTCTCTCCCTCTCCTCTATTTTTAAACCCATAATTTCTTCCCCCAAAGTCCGGCATATGCACGTCTCTTTGAACCCCCTTCCCTCCCTCCCTCCCTCCATGTACTTCTACACCAGGGCCCCCCCTCCTATGAAGGCCTGCACCTCCTCCTGAAGGCCTGCACCTCCCCCTGAAGGCCTGTCCCCCCTTGAAGGTCTGTCCCCCCCTTAAAGGCTTGTCCCCCCTGAAGGCCTATGCCACCATCCCTGGCCTGTCTCCGCTTTGAAGGCCTGTCCCCCCTTGAACGCTTGTCCCCCCCCCCCCCCCTAAAAGCCTATGCCACCATCTCTGGCCTGTCCCCCCCTTGAAGGCTTTTCCTCCCTTAAAGGCCTGTCCCCCCCCCCCCTTAAAGGCCTATCCCCCCCCCCCCTTGAAGGCCTGCACCCCCCAAGGCCTATCCCACCCCTCACTCTGAAGGACTGTGCACCCTCCCATGAAGGCCTCCGTGTTCCCCCTGGCCTCCCCGCATCATTTACCTTCTAGTTGCAGCCTGCACAGAAGATGGAGGAGTTGTGAACACAGAACATAAATATTTGTTACACAATTCAGCCTTATTTTTATCAGCTTCTACATATTCCTCCCCTTCACCTTTGAGTCTCACAATGCTACTTTTGCACTTCTTCCTATCACTAATATGCCTAAAAAATATCTCCTTGTTTTACAGTGTCAGCTATTTTTTCTTCCATTTGCATTTTGCTTTCCTGACTACTCAACCAGTCTCTCCAGATATTTTATCCTGTCTTCTTTTTTCTGCGATCTTTTGTAGTTTATGAAAGCTAATCTTTTTCCTTACCTTCTCGGCTACTATTGAGAACCAAAGCGGTCTTCTTTTCCTCTTACTTTCCATACAAAATGGTTTGTTGCCCTTACAATAGCTGCTTTCACTTTTGCCCACAAGCAGGCATGATATTCTCACATGTGGGGTGACGTAGTCTACGGAGCCCCGATGCGGACAGCATTTCAAGCAAACTTGATTGAAGATTCAAGTTTGCTGGCTGCACCACGCATGTGTGCCTCCCGCTCCACCAGAGGGCACATCCCCTCCTCGTGGTCTCCAGTTCATATATCTAGCAAAGAAGCCAACCCCGGGGAGGTGGGCGGGTTGTGAGAATATATGCCTGCTGTCCCTGGATAACACCTGTTACGGTAAGTAACTGTGCTTTATCCCAGGACAAGCAGGCATGATATTCTCACATGTGGGTGACCTCCAAGCTAACTGTCAAGGGATGGAGGGAGGTTGGCAATTTAGGAAAATATGTTACGTAAGACCGATTGGCCGAACCGGCCATCGCTCCTGGACAGTGTATCCAGGCAGTAGTGTGAGGTGAAAGTATGAACCGAAGACCACGTGGCAGCCTTGCAGATATCCTCGATAGGTGTGGACCTGAGGAAAGCTATCGAAGCTGCCATCGCTCGGACCTTATGTCCCGTAACTCGACCGTGCAGCGCGAGACCAGCCTGAGCGTAGCAGAAGGAAATACAAGCAGCTAACCAGTTGGATAGGGTGCGCTTGGAAACCGGGCGCCCCAACTTGTTGGGGTCGAAGGACAGAAACAACTGGGGGGCCGTCCGATGAGACTGGGTGCGTTGGAGGTAGAAGGCCAACGCCCGCTTGCAGTCGAGAGTGTGAAGCGCCACCTCTCCGGGATGAGAGTGGGGCTTGGGGAAGAACACAGGCAGAACAATGGACTGGTTGAGATGAAAATCAGACACCACCTTAGGCAAAAACTTAGGGTGAGTGCGGAGGACCACCTTGTCATGGTGGAATACCGTGAAAGGTGGGTCCGCCACCAAGGCCTGCAGCTCGCTAACCCTTCGAGCAGAAGTGAGGGCGAGTAGAAAGATCACTTTCCAGGTGAGAAATTTAAGATGACACTTATCCATAGGCTCAAATGGAGGTTTCATCAGTTGAGCTAGAACCACATTGAGATCCCAAACCACCGGAGGCGGTTTGAGGGGAGGATGAACATTCAGGAGCCCCTTCATGAAACGGGAGACTAAGGGATGGAGTGAAAGAGCCTTCCCTTCCAGGGCCTGATGAAAGGCAGCGATGGCGCTGAGATGGACTCGAATGGAATTGGTCTTCAGGCCAGAGTGAGATAAATGGAGTAAATACTCCAGGACCAAGGACACGGGGACCGACACCGGGTCCTGGCTGTGAGAAGAGCACCAGGACGAGAATCTAGTCCACTTCTGAGAATAGCAGAGTTTAGTCGAGACCTTCCGAGAAGCCTCCAACACTTCCCTGACCGACTGGGATACCGGGAAGGAAGTCAAGGGGAAAGAAACCAAGCAGTCAGATGAAGAGACTGAAGATTGGGATGTAACAGTGAACCCCGACTCTGAGATAGCAGAGAGGGAAAGACGGGCAGAAGTAGAGGTTCCCTGATACTGAGTTGAAGTAGCAGGGAGAACCAAGGCTGGCGGGGCCATCGAGGAGCGATCAGGATCAGAGTGGCCCTCAGAGATTTTAGATGGACCAGCGTCCTCAGAATCAGAGGAAACGGCGGGAATGCATAGAGGAACTTTCCCTCCCAATCTAGGAGGAAGGCATCGGCCTCGAGACGGTCCGGAGAGTATATCCTTGAACAGAAGAGAGGCAGTTTTTGATTGTCGGGGGAGGCGAACAGGTCTACCTGGGGGGTCCCCCACGTGTCGAACACTTGTCGCAGCACCTGAGAGTGCAGGGACCACTCGTGTGGCTGGAGGAGGCGGCTGAGCCTGTCCGCTAGGCAGTTTTGTTCCCCTTGGATGTAAACCGCTCGAAGGGAGATGTTTTGGGAGATTGCCCACTCTCAGAGCCGTAAGGTCTCCTGGCAGAGGGGCCAAGACCCCGTCCCTCCTTGCTTGTTTACGTAGTACATCGCCACCTGGTTGTCCGTGCGGATGAGGACCACCCGGTCGTGAAGTAGGTGCTGAAAGGCCACCGCGGCGAGGTAAATGGCCCGAAGCTCCAGCACGTTGATGTGGCAGTGACGGTCCTTTGTGGTCCATAGGCCTTGTGTGTGTAGACCGTCTACATGAGCCCCCCAAGCGTACTCCGACAAGTCCGTGGTTAGGACCTTGTGGTGTGGCGGAGCGAGAAAGAGCAAACCCTTGGAAAGATTCGAAGAGTCGGCCCACCAACGGAGCGATCTTTGCAAGGAAGGAGTCACTGTCACGTGGCGGTAGATCGGGTCCCGATCCTGTCGCCATTGTGATGCCAAGGTCCATTGTGGTAACCGCAGATGGAGGCGGGCAAACGGGGTAACGTGGACTGTGGAGGCCATATGGCCGAGGAGCGTCATCATTTGTCGTGCCGAGACGGTAGTCGATCTCGAGACTTGTCGGCTCAGATTTACCAATGCCTCCCGACGCTGAGGAGGGAGGAAGGAACGCTGACGGACCGTGTCCAACACGGCCCCGATGAATTGTAAGGACTGAGAGGGGCATAGCTGGGATTTTGGGAAGTTTACCTCGAACCCCAGACGCTGAAGCGCAGTAATAGTCTGTTGGGTCGCTGAGATAACCCCTCCCTGGTCGAGGCTTTGATCAACCAATCGTCCAGATAGGGGAATACCTGTAGACCCTGGGAGCGCAAGGTTGCCGCGACTACTATGAGGCACTTCGTGAAGACTCGGGGGGACGAGGACAGGCCGAAGGGGAGGTCCCGATATTGCTGGTGGAGGTCCCCCACCTGGAAGCGCAGGAACCTGCGGCAAGCAGGGTGCACCGAGACATGGGTGTAGGCCTCCTTCAGATCGAGGGAGCAGAGCCAATCGCCTTCACTGATCAAGGGGTAAAGGATCGGAAGGGAAAGCATCCGAAATTTTTCCCGTACCAGAAACTTGTTCAGGCGCCTTAGGTCCAGGATCGGGCGCAGGTCTCCCGTCTTCTTCGGTACCAGGAAGTAGCGGGAGTAAAATCCTTGGCCCCTTTGATTTTGGGGGACCAACTCCACCGTCCGCAGGCGGAGGAGGTCCTGTGCCTCAGAGAGGAGGAAGGGCAACTGCGCTCGATTTGGAGGACACGCACTTGGTGGGCTGTCGGGGGTATCTCCCGAAAGTTGAGCGAGTACCCTGATGAGATCACACCAAGGACCCATGAGTCTGACGTGATGGCTTTCCAGCGAGGGTAGTAGGCTTGAAGGCGGCCCCCGATGGGGAGGGGGTCGGGTGGAAGTGCGGAGGGGGCCCGCCCCCGTCTGCTCATTACGTCAAAAGGACGGAGATGGCTTTGCCGACACCGTGGGCTGTGACTTTGGTGGAGCCCTAGAGTGAGCCTGGGGGCGTCGCGGCGGTGGTCGTGAGAAGGTCGGTGTGGACTTCTGGGGGTAGCGTCGAGGTAATCCCCGGAAGGGGCGAGGGGTCTGTGGCTTAGGCTTCTGTCGGACAAGGGACGCGAATGAGCGTTCGTGTTCAGACAGCCGTTTCGTAGCGGCTTCGATGGTGTCGTCAAAGAGTTCCTTCCCGACGCAGGGGAGGTTGGCTAGTCGATCTTGTAGGTTGGAGTCCATATCGATGAGTCGTAGCCATGCCAGCCGGCGCATGGCCACTGAGAAGGCTGCGACCCTGGAAGATAGCTCAAAGCCGTCGTAGGCGGCGTGGAACAAGTGTAGCCTGAGGTTGGAAAAATCCTCGAGGAGGAGGCTGAACTCTGTCTGGCGAGGGGTGGGTAAGCTCTCCGAGAAGGAGGTGAGCCGCCCAATGAGGTGCTTCAAGTAGGAGGAAAAAGTGAAGGTGTAGTTCAGGACTCTGTTGGTCATCATAGAGTTCTGGTACAACCAGCGTCCGAATTTGTCCAGTGTCCGGCCTTCGCGTCCAGGGGGGACCGCCGCGGACACCCTCAAGGGGTGAGCTTTTTTTAGAGATGATTCCACCAGTAGGGATTGATGGGACAACTGTGGTTACTCAAACCCCGGGTGAGGTACCGTCCGGTACTTAGACTCCATTTTGGATGGGACCGCCGTCACCATGTAAGGAGTCTCGAGGTTCCTGATAAGGGTCTGCCCGAGTACCGGGTTCAGTGGCAGCCGCAGGGACTCTCGGGGCGGGGAAGGCATATCCAGTTCCGCCAGGTACTCCTTGGAGTACCTTGAGTCAGATTGCAGGTCCAAGTCAAGGGCACGTCCCATGTCCTGGACGAACCTCGTGAAGGATGGTCGATGGGGTCCCGTGGCCCCTTGCGGGGACGGTGACCGGGACCGCCGTTTGGCTGAGAAGGAAGGAGAAGCCTCCCTCGAATAGCGGGGCTCTCGTTCGGATCCTCGGTCCGATACCGGAGACGTGCTGTGAAAGCGCTCCGGGGTCGAGGACCTGCGTCGCCTCGAGGAGCCCCTCGGGGACGACGCCGGGGTTCTGGGGACCGACCGGTGCCTGGTCGGGGATCCCTCCCCGGACTCCCTCGGCGAAAGCCTAGGGCCTCGGGCCGGAGCTCCGGACCGAGGGGGAGTCAATAGGAGCTGTGGGTTGGTAAGAGACAGCTCGGTGACCCTTAGCGGCTCCCCCGATCGAGTCTAGGGGGTGCGCCCTCGTACCGGAGGGGAGCTCCGGGCTTTCTTAGAGAGGGGTCTCGATTTTCGTTTTGAATGCCTCGAATGCTTCGAATGCCTCGGGGAGGAATCCGAGGAAGAGGAGAGGCGACGAGAACGGCGCGGTTTTCCTCGAGGGGTCTCGGCGTGTTGCTCAGGCTGGTCCGGCACATGCGAGGTCGAGGCCGAGGCCGGTTGAAGGTGAGCTATGGCAGCGGAAAGCTCCGTTGTGATCATCGCTCGGAGCAGGTCCTGGAATACGGGCACGGAAAGCATCGAGGGCATGTCCAAGGCCGCTGTGCTCTCCACCGGGGGCGATCTCGCTTTGGAGCATTCCCGAGGGGTGGAGACACGTCCGAGGTCTTCGGGGTTTTTACAGGGGCCGTGGGTAAAGAGTTTCCACCCTGTGTGGCCGTTGTCCCCGAGGTTGGCTTCTTTGACGATGTGGAACCTGAGGAAGGAAGAGGGGAGTTACCCGGGGCCGAGGACTTATGAGAGCTCAAGGTCTTCGAAGTCGAGTCCCGAGGTGGGGCCGATGTACTCGAGGCCGAGATCGAGGCCGGGGCCGATCTCGAGGCCAGGTCGAGGGTGGATCAGTAGCAAATAGCTCTGCCATACGGGCCCATCGGCGGCGGAGCGCCCGCTGTTGAAAAGTTGCACACCGGGGTCAAGTTTCCGTTGGATGGTCGGCCCCCAGGCAAAGGATGCACCAGCGATGCGGGTCTGTGAGAGATAGAAGACGCTCGCACCCGGTGCACTTTTTAAAGCCCGTAATGGGCCGGGACATTCAGGCGGCCAATCAGGCCTTGCGGTCGCGGCGATCCGGGAGCCCCCGGATCGCGAGAAAAAGGCGCGAAGAGCGTGATGAGCAGGAAAGAAAAAAAAAAAAAAAGAAGAAATTTTTGTTATGCACAGCGACTTTTACGGAGGAAGAAAAAAGAAATAAATCGCGGTGCAAAGAAGGCACTAGGGCAGCGCTAAGAAAAAACGTGTCTTCTTAGCACAGCGGAAAAAATCGAACTGGAGACCACGAGGAGGGGATGCGCCCTCTGGTGGAGCAGGAGGCACACATGCGTGGTGCAGCCAGCAAACTTGAATCTTCAATCAAGTTTGCTTGAAATGCTGTCCGCATTGGGGCTCCGTAGATGACGTCACCCCACATGTGAGAATATCATGCCTGCTTGTCCTGGGATAAAAAGTTAAAAGTCAGAGATGGATGTAGGAGAGGAAGTGAAGAAGGGAAGAGGCAGATAAGACTGAAGACCCTGGAAAGAAAATTAAGAAAAGACAGAAGAAAGCAGAAACTGGAAACTAGGATAAACATGAATACAATGGCCAGACAACAAAGGTAGAAAAAAAAGAATTTTATTTTTAATTTCATGAACAGAAAATGCAGTTTTACTGTAAGTTTTCACTACTTTCTTTTTATTTTCTAAAGTGTAGAGTGGTGTTTCTCTTTCTCTGGTATTGAACTGCATATGGCTCTTGAGGTTTAAGTTTGATTATTTTTTTTTTTTTTTACATTTATTTAAGTTTGTGATTGCTTGTAGTTGCATTTTCCTATGTAGGGGCCTTGTTGTGAATATGTTAGCTTTGGGATAGACGCATCACAGATATTAGTATTATGTTTAGTGACTTACAAGATAGCTGATTGGGAGGGAGGGTGAGCATTCTTTATAGATTGGTTGACCATGATAACCCAAATTTCTAACCTTGGTTTATATTTGAGTCAACCTTTTCTCCCCCTTTTTAGAGGGAGAAAAGGATAACCTCTGTTTATATTCGGATCGGTTTATATTCAAGCATATATGGTGTCTGCTAAGATTTTTTTTTTGTTGAATTGTAAGTTTTTTGATAAATAAAAATTAGGACTGCATTTTGATTAAAATTTGAAATTGTGACTAATTGCGCAAATAAAACAATTTTTGAGAAAGCAGGCTAGTTGGCTTGATTGAATGGGACTAGGGGCTAGAGGAGAAGGTAGGCTGGTTGGCTTACCTGGGCAGGACTAGGGATTGGGAGATGGAAGATTTTAAGGGAGGAAGGAGTTGATAGGATAGGAGGAATGACTGGTATGTAAGAACATAAGAGTTGCAACACTAAGGGCTCCTTTTAATAAGCTGCGTTAGGGCTTTAACGCGTGGAATAGCGCGCGCTAAATTGTCGCCCGCGCTAGACCTTAACGCCAGCATTGAGCTAGCATTAGTTCTAGCCGCGTAGCGCTAAAAATGCTAACGTAGCTTAGTAAAAGGAGCCCTAAGATACACTGTAGGTTCATCAAGCCAGTCCAGGTCACAAGTTCCTAACAAGATCCCAAAAGAGTAAAACAGATTTCATTATGCTGCTTATCCTGAAAAAAGCAATGGATTTTCCCCAAGTCCATTTTAATAATAGTGAGAATGGACTTTTCTTTTAGGAAATTATCCAAACTTTTTAAAAAATCCTGCTAAGCTAACCGTTTTCACCACATTATCTGGCAGTTAATGCCAGAGTTTAATTACATGTTGAGTGAAGAAATATTTTCTCCAATTTGTTTTAAATTTACTACTTTGTGGCTTCATTGCATGCCCCCAAGTCCTAATATTTTTTGGAAAGAGTAAACAAGCGATTCACAGCTATCCATTCCACTTCAGTCAGTATTTTATAGATCTCTGCCATATCTCCCTCAGCCAACTCTTTTCCAAGCTGAAGAGCCTTAGCTGCTTTAGCCTTTGCTCATAGAGAAGTTGTCCTATCTCCTTTATCATTTTTGTTACCCTTCTCTTAACTTTTCTAATTCCGTTATTATTATTATTTTTTTTTTTTTTGAGATGTGGTGACCAGAATTGCACACAGTAATGATGAACAGGTTTAAAGAGACTTGATGATGATAGACACATAAAAAGACTGGTAATGAGAACATTGGGGAGGGGAGAGAGGGATAGAGAGAGAGGCTGGGTGATGACAGGATGGGGGGAGGAGAGAGTGATAGTGAGGCTAGGTGGAACAGCTGAAACTGCTGGCTGTATACTTCTGCCAGTAGCCTGCTGATGGCATTGGGCCCAATTTACAGAGCTTTTTTTTTTTTTTTGTTGCCTTGGACATGAGCTTAGTAAATCAGACTGCAAAGTAGCTGCTGTAGACCTCCGAAGAGATCCTCTCAACCCCACCCCAGGGAGGAAGGGGGGGGGGGCAAGTCTTAGCCACTGACCACCTAGGTTTGGGGCTGGTTCTTAAATCCTAAGAAAATAACTATTGTCTTATTTCAGGCACTCACTGAAAGACTGGATAATGCTCTTTTGGAAAAAGCAGAGGCCCAGCATCAGTTCCTGGCTTTGAAAAAAGAAAATGCTAAAGAAAACCAACACGCAGAGGTGTTTATTACACTGTTTGTTTTCTTTGTCTTGGTTATTGTAAAGTGCCATTCCTGTGTTAGATGGCGTCAACCAAACTGCAGATTATCCTACATTGTACTAATATACACATGCTCCAGTTGGATATACATATGTTTGCCAAGCCCTGTTATCTGGTTCCTAGTGCATATTTGTATATCATTAGGCAGCTTGGCAATAAATTGATCCTTAAGTATCTCTTCTCCACATATCCAAACAGAATTTATTGTATAAATTATTGACTTCAGTACAACAAACAGTTGGCTTATATATTGGAGGAGGGTAAGATCAGGGAGTTATTCTGTAGGGCTTTTCTTTATTTTTATTGTAAAAATTTTCCAGAAAAAAACAAAGTAAAACAAAACCTAAACTATTGTGCATGTTCTGAATTCCAAGGCAACCTACAGGAATACTGTTTATTCTCCAGTTTCATACAGTTTAAGATAAATGCTCTATTTTAAGGTCATTTACTTGTCTAGAAATCTATATATTTATCAGTGGTATCTTTATCTTTTTAGGATGTCATTGCAAGTACTGACGAGCTTCAGAAACAGTGGGAAAAATCTAATGCTGATAGTCTCAAAGAAATTGAACATTTTAAAAATGAATTAGTCATGGCTCAAGCCAACCACCAGGAAGATGTAACTCGACTTCAGAAAGAGCTGCATGAGTCCATCATGAAACAAGCAGACCTGACCGATGTGCTGAGAATAAAAGATGATCTGGAAGATAAAATCCAAAGGCTTCAAGAGGAACTTCAGCAAATCAAGCCTGCTTATGAGAAGGAGATTTCACATTTGACCAAGAAATTGGAAGATGTTATGGAGGAGAATCAGCACAAAGTCACAAGTTTGCAAGAATCCCAGAAATCAAACTCTGAACGTTATCATGATGAAATTAGTAACCTTCATCAGGAACTTTTGAAACTGAAGTCTGCACATCAGGAAGAATTGTCAAACTTGATGAATGAGCTTGAAACCTCAGCAAAAGAATATGAACAGCAGAGAAACCAGAAAGACCAGCAAATGCAGAATTTAACTGAGCAGTTCTTGGCAAGAGAAAAATACCTTCAGGAAGAGCTAAATAGAAACACAGAAAAGTATGAATGTGAATTGAAACAGCTCCGAGAGTATGTAGAGACCAATAAAGAAAATCTTAAAGATTCTACAGAGGGACAGGGAGACTCCTCCGAGGAACAGTCAAAAGTAGATGAAGAGGTTAAGTGTTTAGAATATGTCTTGAAAGAATTGGAATCTAAGCATAGTATTTTAAAAGATGAACTAATATATACAAATAATGTTAAGATAAAGCTAGAGACTGAAATACAACAGTTGAAGGATGAGTATTTTCATGAACGGGAAGATTCAGAGTTTAAAATTAATGAATTACAGCTTGCTAAGGAAGATTATGCTTGTGTAATTGAAAAATTAAAAGTGGAGTTTCAGAATGCAAAGGACCAATGTGAGGCAATGTTGAAGCAACATAGTTTGCAAATTGAGGTTTTGGAAGGCAAGCATAAAAAGGAGATTTCAGATCTGAATGAGGCATTGAGATCAGCCTCTGAAAAAGAGAAGTCTGCATCCATTTCAAAACTACAGCTTCTTCAAGTGCAATGTGAAAAGCTCTTGCAAGAAAAAGAAAATGCTGTTTCTAGTTATGAGAGCTTAAAGGAAACAATGGTGACACTACAGGCGGAACTAGGGGAGTCTGCTGGAAAGATCAGCCAGGAATTTGCAGCCATGAAGCAGCAGCAAGCAGCTGATGTTCAGGAACTGCAGCAGAAGCTCAGAGTTGCTTATAATGAAAAAGATGTGCTTCTCGAAACCGTGAATAGACTTCAGACAGAGGTGGAAGTATTTTTGGCAAAACAAGAGGAGTACGAGGAGCTGAAGCAAGCAATGAATAACCTCCAGAAGAAAAATGAGGAGGTGATGACTTTGTTGTACCAGAAGGACACTGCCATTAATGAACTTGAAGAAAAGATGAATAGGGTTGTTTTAGAGAGAGATGATTTGCTAATCCAAATAAAGTCCTCTGGGGAAGAAAGCAATAACCTCCATGAGGTATGTGAAAAGGAGCAAGCCAGGATTTTGGAACTTCAACACAAAACAGAAGAACTTGACAAACACAATTGTGAACTGAAGCAGAATGTAGAGGAACTAATGGTAAAGCTGAAAGACAGTAAAGCAGAAAAGGACCAGAGGAGCCAGAAATTAGAAGATCTTGAGAAGCAAATTGAGGTTTTGATGCAGGAGAAAGAAAAAATGCTGAATGAAGCAAAATCTCTTCAAAATGAAATGGCAAAACTACATGAAGAAAAGACAGTCATTAACAGTGACTTGGAAAGGTTTACATGTGAACGAGAAAGCTGGCTGGTGTTTAAGGAACAAGCAGAGGATCTGGAAAAGAAATTAAAGATAGTAACTGAAGAAAAATGCCAATTAAGTAAACTATTTGAAAGTGACCAGCAGCAAAACTTACTTGTAAAAGCTCAGCTCAGTAGCATGCTAGAAGAGATGGGGAACAAATCTGATGAAGGAGATCAGGAACACAATGTGTTAAGTATCCTGAAAGCTATACATATTTCCATAAAGCAAATGAAAGAGGAAACCCAAAGGATGGTTTCACAGGGTGATAAGGCAGTTCTTAATATGCAGAAGGAGATGATGAGTCTTCAAGAGGAACATGAGGCTCAGTGTGCTGAGTTTAGGACTTTGGTGGAAGATCATGTCCGAGAAAAAGTCCTGTTGAGAGAGGAGTTGGCAGCAGTTGTGTTGGAGAAAGAGGCTCTTCAGGGAGACCTGCTGGAGATGAAGAATGCAAATGACAAAACCCAACTAGAAAATCAAGATCTTTTGACACGCATTGAAGAGCTTTCTGAAAAACTTGAGCACCATGAAACATGTACAGAACAGCTGCCGGAGAAATTCTCTGCAGAACTTTATGAAAATCTAATGCGTCAGCTAGAAGACAAGGAATCTGAATTGTGTAATCTGAAAACAGAATTCATGGCGTTCAAGGTCAGATTTCTATTTATTTTTGTGGTACATGTACAGGCTTTAACCTTCATGTAGAGTTGATATATCTGTATGTTGTAAATTTTTCTACCTATTTTTATGTATTTATCCCCAGACTGGTTGTGTAAAGAGGGTAAACACTTCTTCCTCCGTATTCACGGGGGTTAGGTGCAGAGCCTGCCCGCGAATAGGGAAAAATCGCAAATAAGTTTTTGGGCCGGCTCTGACCCACCCCCGCCTCCCTCCTGTGTCCCCAGACCTTACCTGGTGGTCTAGCGGTGATGCGGGGCAGGAGCGATATTCCTACGCTCCTGCCCCGTGCAGAGCCGTCATCAAAATGGCTTCCGTGAGTTCCCATTGTAGTCTCGAGACTACAACGGAACTCAGGGCAGCCATTTTGATGATGGCTCTGCATGGGGCAGGAGTGTAGGAAATTCGCTCCTGCTCCGCGTCACCGCTAGACCACCAGGTAAGGTCCAGGGAGGTTCAGGCAGCCTGCAAATAGATGAAAATTAGAAGAAACTTAGAAGAAAAAAATTCACGAATAATCAAATTTGCAAATAGGAAAACCGTGAATAGTGATGGAGAGCTGTACTTGGGTGTCTGTTCTCTTCAGAAAAGATCCCTGCAGCTCAACCCAAGTCGCCTGAAACTTTTTGATAAAAATTATTTATTTTATTTACACACAATGATCCTGAATTCAAACACTCAGCTAATTTTAGTTGTGATTTGTAAATTGGCAGAAATTAGTCCATGAGAAATTTTGGTCAGCTGGGAACAGTGATGGATTCTAACTGCAGCAAAACTTACTGGGTCTGAGGCAGAATAAAGTGTGTCTAGATTTTATTGGAGAAGTGTATGCTTATGTGAAAAGTTAAAAAGGCACAAGACTGAAGCCTGTTATACAAGGGCACTACATATCTTCACTCTAAGTCAATACACATTTTCATTCAATTCTCTGTGCCTTTATATAAATATTCATACACACCAGAGACCTCAGAAACCACTCTACCGCCTAATATATGGTTTTTCTTAGCAGAGAGATTTAGGTGTTAAATCCTCATAGGTCTAGGTTATTGTATTTTTCTTATTTTTTTCATCATTTATACTTTATAAATAGTTTTAAATAGCTTTTAAATAATTTTTAAATAAGTTTTTACTTATCTCAATAATTGTGGATCTTTTAATGCTTATAAACAGTTTAAGCGGCTGGGGTTTATAAGCATTAAAAGATCCACTCCCATCTCCCAGATCCCTCCACAACTTACTTTTAAAGCCTGGTGGTCTAGTAGTGAAGCAGGGCAAGAGTGATCTTCCTATGCGAGACTAGTAGGAATTTATGGCAGCCATTTATGTTTGCGGCTCTGCATGGGGCAGGAGCATAGGAAGATTGCTCCTGGCTTGCTTTACCTCTAGACCACAAGACTGTAAAAAGTAAGTTGTGGAGAGGTGCGGGAGGTAGGAAGGAGGTGGGGGTGGGCAGAGTTAGCTCTAAAGTTATTCACGATTTTGTTGGTATTCACAGGCCGGCCTTGTCTCTAACACCTGCGAATATGGAGGGATGAGTGTAGTCCACAGGCTTACCGTCAGCTGATCACGGCAGGGGAATCCCTGATCGGCTGAATTGGCAGAACTTCCCGAAGCCCCTGTTTCGGGGAGTCCTGCTAACTCAGCTGAACTGGCAGGGAGATCCGTGATTCCTCTATCCCTCCCTCCCTCACACCCATTGATCCCTCCATTTAGATTTTTAATTTTGCCATTTTTGGGGGGGGGCTATCTTTGGAGGGGGGCTGGGAGGATTGGTGGATGGGAAGGAGGGAGAGAGGAATCATTCCCCTTCTAATTCCCTACTTGAGCAGAGTACATAGGTTCACCTTTTTGTCCTGTGTGTCTGCCATAGGTAGGTTGTAAGCTCTATAGGGTAGGGACTGACTCTTGCGTGTTTAATGTTCAATGCTGCGTTCATCTCGTAATGCTATAGAAATAAGTTGTTTATGTTGATCCCCCTGCCAGTTCAGCTGATCGCGGCAGGGAATCCCCAATCAGCTGAGCCGGCAGGATTCCTCATAACCCCAGTTTCGGGAAGTTCTGCCGGCTTAGCTGATCGGGGATTCCCCTGCCATGATCAGATGATGCCAAAATTAAAAATCTAAATAGTCCACGGCTTGCCATTTCTGATAGGGTAGTACAATTGGAAGATGTAGGACAATTGGGTATGACAATTAGTACAAAGACAGTAGATAGGAAGATCCTACCAATTGTCATATCCTACGAATTGTCTTCCTACCAATTGTAGGAATCCCCCAGAATCAGCCCCTTAATCAATGCGCACAGCTGATTTTCATATACAACTTAATTGTTTAACCAGCCTAATTGGCACTGATAATTGGCATTTAACACCTATAAGTGATGGTAATTGGCACTAATTAGATATTATGTTCATAACTTGGTAGGCACATTCTATAAAGTGCTGCACATCAGTTCTAGTGCATGAATCTGAAAAGAGGGAGTGAGCAGAGGAGGAGCATGGGCATTTCAAAAATTTGTGCACATTGTTACACTGATGTGCACAAGTGTTAGTCGCAAGTATTTGGGTCTGGTTTTTCCTTGGACTAAACGAGTGCGCCTACAAGTTATGACATGCACTGGCACTTAGCACAGTTCTATCAGGTGCATGTACCTTTTATATAATCGTGCTAAGTGCCATTCTAGTTGGCGCCAATTTTGGGGGGTTCCATTTATAGAATATGGCCCTACCTGCTCAGAAGGTGATGTAAATGTGTGTATAGTCTACAAGTGAACTCCCTTTTAAAAATTACATGGGTAAGTTGCAACTCTGTCCCTGCTTTGCCCCATTTATCTTCCCAGGAATGCCTACACATGGCAATCATACAAGAGCATACTCTTATCAGACAATATACTTAAACATGCATATAATACAAAGTAATCTTATCAAAAGCCTTTCTTCATTTGTAAAACAACTTTTACATAAAACCTTTATGTAAAATTATCCCAGGACAATCAGGCAGCATATTCTCACATGTGGGTGATGTCATCCATGGATCCCTGGTACAGACAGTTTTAAAAGTGCACTGCCACTGTAAGAACTGCCCACATTGCGAATGCGTGAGTGCCTTCCTGCCTGACACAGACTCACAGTACCTCAGTTCTTATTTTTCTCGGAGCTAAGAAGTCGTGTTTTTGAACACAAGAATTTAAAGTTCGCAAACTAAAAGTTCCCGCCTGACGCAGGCTCATGGTACCTCAGTTCTTAGTTTTCCGCAGAGTTAAGTCGTTGTATTTTGCCTTCCCGCTCATGTGTTATTCTTGTTTTCTTTTCCTTTTAATTTTGAAGTTTACTTAACTAAAAAAAAAAGAAGTGAGGAAAGTTTTTTTTTCCTTTCTTTCGCCTTGCGGGCTTCGCCTGATGAAGCCTTTTCTTTTCTTCAGCCATTGAGTTTGATTTGGTTGAGGCGCTCTTTCCATCGATGTTCCAGCCTTTAACAGGTTTTAAGACATGCTGCAGGTGCCAAAGGCAAATTTCCATTACTGACCCCACCCCCCACCCCCAGTTGGTGCTTGCAGTGCCTTGTCCCAGATCACTGTGTAGAATCTTGTGCTCGGTGTTACTACCCTACAGAAACGTTCCATCAAGAGATGGAAACTTTAGCAAGAAAAATAGTTTGGCACTCGCATGGATACAGAAGACATCACAACCTTCGACGTTGAAGACATTGATACTGGCATCGGACGACATCGTTTTGTCTGGTAAGCCAGCTAAGAAGCCACCAGCTTCCCAACAGGTGTTGCAGATCACCCTTTCATCGAATCCCTTGATGCTGACCAAGCGACGACCTCTCTTGCACTTTGCCTCTCCATCGAGGTATGCATCCTCTTTGAGGTCACCCTCTCCGAGGCAAGATGCGGCACCAATGGTACCGGCAGAAAGGCCTAAAGTGACGGTGCTTTAATTTTGTGAAAAGCTCGATGCACTTTTCCAAGTGAGTGATATGTTTTAATGCCTATCCCCGACATTCACTCCTTCAGTACCAACCCAGCCTGAGCATAAGGCCACCAGGTCCTGCGGTACCTACACTGGCTCTCCAGAGTGGCATCAATGTTCCATGCCCAAGCATAGGCCATCTCATTGTAGGTCCAGCTCTCCATTGAGGCACCGCTCCAGTTCATTGAGGCATCGTCACTCTACCTCCTCATCTCGACGTTCCAAGTCTAGTTAGCATCATTCCTCTTCAGGAGCTTCAAAAAGAAAACATTGTTCTTCCTCATGATCTTCAAAGCGTAAAAGAGTGTTATCCTCATCATTGGATCGACACCTGACTTGATGGCACCATCGATCTTCTCGATGCACTCTTTCACCAAAACCCTTTTATGACTCTGACTTTCAGTCTGATTCAGCTGAAGACTTACCTGAGTCTACAACAGAGGCTTATGATACTACCTCAGAAAACTCTCCACAAAAATCTAAATCTCCTACTGCGAGACTTTCTTTTACCAAATTTATTTGCCAGTTGGGCAAAGAGCTACCAGTCAAGCTAGAAGCTGATTCTGCCTACAGTGCTGAATACTTGGAGGCCTTAGATCATGACAAGCCTCCTAAAGAACTTCTCAGACTACCTTTGCAGGATATATTCAAAGAGACTCTTCACAATAACTGAGAAATGCCCCTAACCATTACAGTGGCTCCTAGAAAATTGGACACACTGTATATAAAATAATTTCTTCTCTAGGTTTTGACAAACCACAGCTTCAGCACCAGTCCCTAGTGGTAGAGTTAACTTTGAAAAAATCTACTCCATCGAAAATCTATGCCTCATTGCCACCAGAGCGTGGCAATGGACAAATTTGGGCATCACCTGTACCAAAATTCCATGTTAGTGAATAGAGTTCTAAATTATAATTTCTATATTTCCTGCTATATAAAGCAACTTGTTGAGAAATTGCCTTCTTTTGATAGATACATTCCTCCACAACATTTGCAGGAATTTCTTCATATCCCTTGCATCCTTGCCCTAGCTAGAAGATATATAGCAAGATCTGCTTATGATGCATTTGAATTATCTTCCAGAGCATCAGCTATGTCAGTAGCAATGAGATGTATTGCATGGCTACGAGTCTCAGATATGGACATCAATCTTTAGGACAGATTAGCGAACATTCCCTTTTTGGGAGTTGAGCTGTTTGGTGACTCTATTGAAAATGCCACACAAAAGCTTACTGATCATGAAAAATATTGGGATGCTTTGGTTAAATCCAAGCCTAAGCCTTCAACTTCTAAATCTTTTAAGCCTTCTTCATATCAAAGGCATTTTTATTCAAAACCAGCTTCTGTTCCTAGACCGCAGCAGAAAAAGCAAAAACAACAGCGCCCTCAGAAATCTCAATCAGCTTCTCCTCAAAAGCCTGCTCAGTCTTTTTTACGGGCTTCTAGAGAGCATAGCTGCTGTTCCTATTTCTCAGCCTCTTTCTTAAGCAATTGGAGGTTGGCTCCAGCTGTATTATGCCCATTGGGAACTGATAACCACAGACCTCTGGATGTTAAAAGTCATTCGAAAGGGATACTCTCTTCACTTCATCAGTATGCCTCCAGATCATCCACCAAGAGTCTTCTTTCAACCTTCAGCAAAAGTCCCTTCTTCGGGAGATTGAATCCCTCCCTCCTTCTCAATGCTATAGAGGAGGTTCCACCTGTACATGGAAAATGGGGATTTTACTCCTGGTATTTTCTCATCCCAAAGAAGACGGGAGGTCTGTATCCAATCTTAGACCTCAGGGGCCTCAACAGGTTTCTAGTGAAGGAAAAGTTTTGGATGTTGTCCCTGGCAACTTTATATCCCCTCTTAGATTACAATAACTAGCTATACTCTCTAGAACTCATAGAGGCTTATACTCACATTCCAGTGAATCTGACCTCCAGGAAATTCCTAAGATTTCAGGTGGCACAGCACCATTATCAATACAAGGTTCTGCCCTTTGGCCTTGCATCCTCTTTCAGAGTATTCACCAAGTGCCTGGTGGTAGTGGTAGGGGCATTGCAGAATCAGGGACTCTAGGTGTTTCCCTATCTGGATGATTGGCTGATCAAAGATCCAACCTCTCAAAGGGTGATTGCAGTAACTTGCTTAACAATTCTCTTCCTTCAGCAGTTGGGTTTTGAAATCAATTTTCCCAAATCCCAATTTCAGCCCTCTCAAAATCTGCAATTTATCGGAGCTCTGCTAGACACCATTGATCTCAGAGTTTTTCTCCCTCAACAAAGACTAGAAAATTTGATTTAGCTTTGCACTCAGACTTCTCACCTGCCATCACTCTTGGCCAGGAAAATGATAGTACTACTGGGTCACATGGCTTCCATGGTGCATGTTACTCCATATATCTAGATTTCCAAAAAGCCTTTGACAAGGTGCCCCATGAATGCCTACTCCAGAAACTGAAGAACCATGGGGTGGAAGGAGACAGATGGATCAGAAACTGGTTGGCGAGTAGGAAACAGAGGGTAGGAGTGAAGGGCCACTACTCGGACTGGAGGAGGGTCACGAGTGGGGTCCCGCAGGGCTCGGTGCTCGGGCCGCTGCTATTTAATATATTCATAAATGATCTAGAAACAGGGACGAAGTGCGAAATAATAAAATTTGCAGACGACACCAAACTATTTAGTGGAGCTCGGACTAAAGAGGACTGCGAAGAATTGCAAAGGGACTTGAACAAACTAGGGGAATGGGCGACGAGATGGCAGATGAAGTTCAACGTTGAGAAATGTATACATGTGGGAAACAGAAACCCGTGGTACAACTATATGATGGGAGGGATGTTATTAAATGAGAGTACCCAAGAAAGGGACTTGGGGGTAATGGTGGACATGACAATGAAGCCGACGGCACAGTGCACAGCGGCCGCTAAGAAGGCAAACAGAATGCTAGGCATAATCAAGAAGGGTATTACCACCAGAACAAAAAAGTTATCCTGCCATTGTATCGGGCGATGGTGCGTCCACATCTGGAGTACTGCGTATTGGTCACTGTACCTTATGAAGGACATGGTGTTACTCAAGAGGGGTCAGAGGAGAGCGATGCGTCTGATAAAGGGAATGGAAAACCTTTCATACATCGAGAGATTGGAGAAACTGGGTCTCTTTTCCTTGGAGAAGAGGAGACTTAGAGGGGATATGATAGAGACTTATAAGATCATGAAGGGCATAGAGAGAGTAGAGAGGGACAGATTCTTCAAACTTTCGAATAATAAAAGAACAAGAGGGCATTCAGAAAAGTTGAAAGGGGACAGATTCAAAACGAATGCTAGGAAGTTCTTCTTTACCCAACGTGTGGTGGACACCTGGAATGCTCTTCCAGAGAGCGTAATAGGGCAGAGTACGGTCCTGGGGTTCAAGAAAGGATTGGACAATTTCTTGCTGGAAAAGGGGTTAGAGGGGTATAGATAAAGAATTACTGCACAGGTCCTGGACCTGTTGGGCCGCCGCGTGAGCGGACTGCTGGGCACGATGGACCTCAGGTCTGACCCAGCAGAGGCATTGCTTATGCTCTTATGTTCATTAGCGACTTTTCATCTCAGGACGTCTCAATGGACTCTTGCATCTCAGTGGTTTCAAGCTCTCGACCCACTATCTCGACACATTACCATCACTCCTTCACTCTGACAGTCTCTGTAGTGGTGAATAAACTCTTCCAATCCAGAGGGTTGTTCCACACACCTCCACATCAGAAAGTTCTGCCAATGGACTCGTCCACCTAGGCTTGGGGGAGCTCATCTGGACGGTCTTCACACTAAAGGTCACTGGTCTGCCCAGGACCGCCTTTGCCATATCAATCTGTTGGAACTCCAAGCGATCTACAATGCTCTCAAAGCTTTTCAGCACATTGTTGCCAACCACGTCCTTCTTTACTGCATGGACAATCAGGTCGCAATGTATTACATAAACAAGTAAGGCGGCATGGACTCTCTCCGTCTTTGTCAGGAGGCCCAAAAGATTTGGACCTGGGCGATTGCTCACAACATATTCCTGAAAGCAATATACATTCAAGGAGAAAAGAATTCTTGCAGACAAACTCGGCAGGTTTCTTCAGCCACACGAGTGGACGCTCATCTCTTCAGTTCTGCATCACATCTTGGCTCAATGGAGGACTTGTTTGTGTCCCCCCTCAACCACAAGCTGCCCCAGTTTTTTGCTTCAGGCAGTACTCCCCAATGGCTAGAAGCGGATGCTTTTCTACTGGATTGGACGCATAAGCTTTTCTATGTGTTTCCTCCAATCCTCTCATCTTCAAGACACTTAACATGCTGAAATGGGAGGAGGCCACCATGATTCTCATAGCTCCTCAGTGGCCCAGACAATCCTGGTTTTCCTTTCTACTTCAACTCAGTACCAAGGAACTGTAGAAGGATTTATGGTTCACTTAGCAGTAATATAAACACGTTATATCTCTGTTAAGTGGTCTAGAGAAAACCATAACCTCTTATTCAAGTCCAAATATCATGGTCTAATTATACGACACAAAACCCAGGCTAATGAGAAATATCTTTATTATGAAAATAGAAAAATATAATTCACAAGCCAGCTGCAGAATCTAAATATTGTTCAAAATATCTAATTACACAAATGAAACTCAGTACATGATTATCACAATCTAATGGTTAGACAATTAAGTAAAACTTCTTGTTAAACACACACTATTCCTTATAATAATAATCCCTGATTAACAAATGATTATATTATCACCCAGGTAACTTTTCAACCCTTTACCTTTATCAATAGATTCCTATCTAATTCCCAAGCTAATAAAAGTAATTTCCGTATGCTCACCCTTAATTAGCCTCTCCGGCACAATTAGGTGGAAGAGAAAACTTTGTGTCAGCTGGAAGACGTCAGGAATACCGTTGTAAAAGTTACACGTGTTGAAAATCCTTGATGAGGCTATAAATCATCAGCAATAAGTTCCGTTTATCTGTGCTAAGTTCAGAACAGTTTTTAAATGTCCGAATTTCTATCTCTTAGGCAGAGAATCACACGAGGTAACTTACAGGTCTAATTATTGAAAGAAAAAGTTTACAATTAGAACATCTGTGAGCAGATCTGAGCTTCCCCGGACCTTATCACAGACTAACTAATTATTAATTAATTAGCACCTTTCTTTTCTTGAATCTCATCAGATGACTTCCTCGGACCAATCCAGAAACAGAACTTGATGAATAGCCTTTCTGTATAAAGTATCATATATGCTGGAAGACCCAGGGCCGTTAGACAGATAAGAACAGAATAATTTCTTCAAGATTCACACTGTCCCATTATTAAAGCACAGATGAATGCCCTTGAATAGCAACATTCGGGTACATCCCCATAATGCATCATTCTTCTTACTTCTTGCAAAATTCATGCTGGAAAGTTGCTTGCAGAGAGATTCTTGAAACAATGGTTCAGGCTTGGTGACATCATAGAGTCCTAACCTTCAGGTGTGAATACGGAAATATCCCTACAGTCCCCCCTTTTGGAGGAGAAATAACTTCAATGGAGTCAATTTCACCTTCAACCTAACTAAGTAGGAAAGGATCGACAAGACCCAAGGTGATATAAAAATGCATAAACATAAGCAATACCATAAAAATCAGCAATAAATCAAAGATATCAATAATCAATGGATAATAATCATAAAGGCAAGGGCATAATTTATGAACCCAGCCAAATAAATGATAATAAAATCACTGAATAATGGCAATATATGATAAAATCAAAAATCATAACTACTTAGCAAGGCACAAAAGGTATGCCAAAGCAAAAGTTAAGACAGGAAGATCATAATAAAAAATACGGCTAGCAAAATTACTCATTCATAGCCGCAATGTAATCATGCATTCTTAAGTCAGTATGATGGTTTCTGTCGAATAAGATGTCTAATCCGGATGGTCTCATAGAGTGCAAAAACAGAGAACCCAAATAAGAGAACCCACAAGATGGCAAAAATTGGAATAACAACAGATAAAAAGATCAATACTACGGGTATCAACAACTTCATGTACATTGGAGGAGCCAATATGAAAGTCCTCAATATGAAGCTTATCATTATCAACTTTCAGTTCAATGGTGTGGGAAGGTTTTGTCATCAAATATTGTTCCACTTCAAGGGTAAAGTTGATGGAATGTCCACGGAAAACATCCAGGATTTCCAATTCAGTTTCAGTAGGAGTAGAGTCCAAATGGAAAAGAGAAACATCGAAAGAAGATGTTCTGGAGCAGGATCTGGAATGGGAAGAACAAGAAACCAGGAGAATCTTGAAGGACAACACGGGATTGCGGACCAGGATCGATTACTTTGGTACCAACGCCAATCAGCAGGACAACCAGGAACAGCATCGGCAGAACTCATTTCGCCATCTGAAAAACAGAAAAGAGAGAGAACAGCCTAGGCTGTTGCTAGGTTAATGTCTTCATCACAACAATGGTTTCATCCTGGGCAAATTTACTGGGATGACATGGTCTCAGTTGATTAATGTGGACCCATTTAAGGACATCTGCACCTGGAGAATTTGATTTGATGCGAATTTGATAGGCCACAGGTGAAGCTTTTTCCACTATAGGGAATGGACCATGCCAACTTGGCAAAAATTTACTTTCTTTGGCCTTGGTTTTGCCAAAATTGTAATAGAATACTTTGTCGCCAATTTGGTATTCCTTTGTGGTAGTCCTATGATCATAATAGGCTTTTCTACCTTTAGCAGCAATTTCCAGATTTTTCTGGGCAAAAGAAAATGCACCCTGTAAATGGTTACGTAAATGGGTGACATATTCATGAGCAGTAGTAGCACTAGAAAGATTTACATCATTAGTTCTATACAACAAATGAATTGGTAATGTCATTTCTCTACCTGTCATCATTTCAAAAGGCGTCACCCCCGTAGAACGGTGAGGCGTGGCACGAATAGCCATCAGAACCAAAGGTAACTTCATGTCCCAATTCTTACCAGAGGTAGACACGTACTTCTTCAGGATCGTGATGATGGTACGATTCGCTCTTTCCACTTGTCCCGATGATTGAGGGTGGTAAGCTATGTGCAATTTACTTTTCACTCCGAGCATCTTCCACATGTGTCGCATCACATCCGCAGTGAAATGTGATCCTTGGTCTGAGTCCACTCTCATGGGCAAACCCCACCTACTGAACACATGATTCAGTAACAAGGTAGCGGTAGTCTCTGCCGTACAATTGGGTGCAGGCAAGCACTCAATCCACTTTGTAAACAAACAAGTTACAGTCAACATATACTTATTACCTCGGGAGGAACGGACCACTGGGCCTATCCAGTCAATCTGGATGTCGGACCAGGGCATGACCAAACCCTTCTTTCTCAAGGGTGCTCGGTGAAGTGGTGTAGAGGGTTGAAATTGACAACAAGTCAAGCAACCTCTCGTATATAACTGTACATCTTGCCGCATATGAGGCCAATAGGCCACTTGCTTCAGTGTCTCATAGGTAACTTCTTCACCTCTATGTCCTGCACAAGGTTCATCATGGGCATGTTGCAACATGATTCCTCGATATGCACGGGGTACAACCCACTGCACAATACCATGCTTACTCGTCCGAGTGAGCAGGTTCTGATGAATCGAAAATTTCTCTCTGGAGGTGTAGAGTATCCTAAGTTCTTCATCCTTCTGATCGTCTTCAGACAATGGATGATCCTGTGGATTCTGTATGAAGTTATAGAACTTTCCCAGGATAAGATCGGTCTTCTGAGCGGTTACAAGATCAAAGGAAGGAATATCATTACCCCACTGCACTACAGGTGTTTCAGCTACCTGTTTAGCTTGGCGTCGAGTAATAGCATGTACCATTGAAAACAACTCTTCAGGGCATTGCCATAGTTCACCTGACAAAGCACCTTCTTTGGCCAGTTGATCCGCAAGGTCATTTCCGATCTTGTCAGAACTATTAACCTTAGCATGACCTTTCACTTTCTTCCAGTAGATGGTCATGTCATTGTCTCGTACCAATTGATCTAAGGCTAGAATCAAGTCGCCATGATGGACAGGCTTTCCTTTGGAATTTAACATGTCCTTCTTTTTCCACACGGGTAAGTGAGACACAAAGTTTTGACGCACATAATCAGAATCTGTACAGATAATCAGTTCTGGGATCCCCTTCTGTACCGCAGACTGTACAGCGACCAGAGCTGCTACAATCTCTGCATATTGGTTGGTTTTAGCACCCAATCTATACTTCAAAGTTTCCATAGGTGTGTCGACATTCCACACTACACCTACTCCTGCGACCAAATTATGGTTCGAGGTCTGGTGGAAGGCACAGCCATCTACGTAGACTTGAGGTATATTGGCACATAGCTGTTCATCGTAAAGATGATGACGATGGGGTTCCTCCTCTTCTGGTGGAACATCAGGTTCCGGTATACCTGTAAGAGAATCTTGTTCTGTACAATCATGCAATTCTGCTATCCCTTGGGCTACTGTGTTACGATGTTTCAGGGCATACTTTACCTGTAAAGGCCATCCTTGGAGAGCCAAAGTCCATGAGACTATTCGGCTATTGGAGACACGACCAGTCTTGATCTTGTCACTACCCAAGAAACTAATGGGTTGATGACAAGTCTCTACAATGAGTTTTTCTCCTTGGATGTAACTCCGAAAATGTTGAAGAGCCCAAACAGTTGACAGTAGAGCTTTCTCACATTCAGAATACTTCTTCTCTACATCGGTGAAGCCTTTGCTTGCATAGGCCACCACACGCTTGTCAGAGTCGTATTTCTGGTACAGGACAGCACTCATAGAGTGTTTGGAGAATCCTAGGTCGATGAAGAATTCACGACCACTCTCAGGGTAGGCCAAGCAAGGAAAGCGACTAAGCTGCTCTTTCATCTCTTGCATAGCATCTTCCTGTTCAGGACCCCACGTCCAAGGTACATCCTTCTTAAGTAAGGCAACCAAGGGTCTAGAGATCTCTGCATACTGATCTATGAACTGTCGAGAATAATTGCATATTCCCAAAAATGAACGAAGTTCCGTCAAATTGGTAGGTTTCCTCAACTGTTGTAGGGCCTGTATCCTTTTCTTCTGTGGTCGAAGACCTTCAGAGGAAATGTCATACCCTAAATAATTCAGAGATGTTCGGCACCATTGACCTTTGGCAAGGGTCAATTTAGCTCCTGCATTTTGCAATTGTTGGAACACATGTTCTACCTCTTCCAGGTGTTTCTGAAAGGTGGGACTCTTGATCAGGATATCATCCACATAGACTAGAGTTCCTCGAGCTTCCGCATCTGGAAGGGCTTTATGGAGAAATATGTTGAACTCAGCTGGAGAGTTCAGAAAACCAAAAGGTGTTCTATTCCACGTGTACTGTTTCTTCCCAAAGGTAAATGCTAGTTTGTATTGATCCGGTGGATGTACAGGAACTGTCCAAAATCCAGAAGCTAAATCCAAGCTGGTAAAATACTTAGCTCCTTTGATGGTAGTCAAGCTCTGGTCAAGATGGGCCATAGGCCACCTAGACAAGGGTACCCGCTTGTTTAGCTGTCGGTAGTCCAAGGCAATTCTCCAACTGTTATTCTTCTTCAGGATTGGCCACAAGGGTGAGTTGTATGTACTGTTGCAAAGCCTAATGATACCCCTAGTTTCCAGGGTATCAAGTATCTCTTGCACGGACTCATACGAGGCCAAAGGAATCTTATACTGACGTACGAAGACGGGCTTACTGTGGAGATCCGTAGGAATCTTGGTCACATGTAGATTGGTCAAACCAGTGTCATAAGAATCCACTGCAAAAAGGTATCGATACTTGTACAACAACTGTGTGAACTGAGCCTTTTCTTCATCAGAAGAGCACGCATCAGCTAGGTCCACTTGTTCCTTTACCATAGCATCAAACTTAGAAAAAGGTTGGTTGGAAGAGATTTCCACTTGGTCTTCAATCTGTTCTTGCAAAGATGAAGAATCAATGGCATTCACCGCTTTGGATTGGTCAGACAGAGCTAACTTCCTGGATAAAATCAAAAAATCATTCTCCACTGTTACATGGGAAGTCGTTGCATCATATGGCCAAAGGAAGTCCAGTGAAATAAGTCCTTTAGGTGAGGTAAAAATATGGTCCAGTATATCCCCCCCCTGGCAGGGGTCAACAATGGAAGACAAGCTGCCAATGATAGGCAATGTTACCTCAACATCAGGAAAAGATTCACCCACTAGAAAACCCAAATGTTCTCCAGCGGAGAGAAAGACTTCCGTAGGTTGAGCATTGACAATCAATACATGGAAAGAAGAGGTAGGTACTTCAAGACATGGTAAAGCACCTAGAGAAAGACCATGCTCGAGAAAAGAGGTATTCGGGTTGAAAAAGCCAATATCATCGAGCATGCGTTGACCATGGGCCAAACGAAGAGGCAGAGCAAAATCCTGCACAAGGCCAGGAATCTTGACGTCTTCAGCACAAACCACTTCACAAACTTGAGGAAGAAGTTGTCCAGCCTTCAGACCATCCATCAGGTCCACATCTTCTACCGGGGTGCCTTGCAATCTGCTCCAAAGCACACCGTTCACCAAATCAACGTAGACTCCTAGACGAACAAGACATTCTGATCCTAAACACAAGAATGTGTGTAGGCCTTTCACCACAGAAAAGTGATGAGTGAAAGTCTTAGAACCCAGGGTCAGCAGAAGGCTACAAACCCCAACAAGAGGCTTGACCCCCTGACCTGGTATAGGTAGGTGAGTAGAGTGGCGCTGAACAAACGGAACTGATGTGGTTCGCTGAAGTTGACAGTAAAAAGATTCACTAATTATGGAGATGTCACTCTGGAGTAGCAGTTGAGCTTGAACTGGGACAGAACCGTGCAGGTGAACATCAACAAACAAGTCAGTATCATCCTGGTGAAGTACAGCCAGTAGACGAGGATGAGAGATCAAAGAACTGGAAACAAATGAGGTCGGGTCTTGGACAGTCTCTTGAGGTGGATCTGGCATGGGGAACGTAGACTTCAGAACAATCTCCAAATGGTCAGCCTGGAGAACAATGTCAGATATTTGTTCCTTGGGAACGCTGACAATCTCGCGGTCTGTGGGACCCCCTTCTGGAACATTGGCATACCGTAGCTCCAAAATGTGTGGATCCGCTGAACGCAGGAAATTTATTCGAATTGAAGTATCGTTTCGTTCCACAGTACTGGTAACCTGGGGAAGGCGTGTAGTTGGTACCTTTCCAAAAGGAAGGGGACGAGTCACCTGGGCCCAGACCACTTCTTGGACGTAATCCAAAATAGGCCGCAATCTCTTCAAAAGATCGTTTCCAATCAAAAACTCCTCTCCTGGACTAGTGGTAATAATCACTGGGTGTTTAACATTCATTTTGCCTAACTGCAAGGTCAGCCAAGTTTGACCAACTGTCTCAATGTTCTGATGTCCATATGCAACCAAAGACAAATCACTGGGAACAATCAACAGTGTATTCTGGGTACCCAGGGTAGTCTGCAAACGTTGGAATAGTCCCTGAGTGATCAAAGTCACTTCGGAAGCCGTATCAAGTAAACCGGGACAAGACAAAACCTGTTGTAGAAACAAAGGTAAAGTGTACCGTTGACCCATAGGCTTTAACCTACCCAAGAAATACTTGTGTGACTTAATGGAATCCCACGAAGGAAGCCACTCGGTGTTCTCAGATAATTCACTGGATTGTACCAGATCTATGTCTTGTGTAGCATCAGGAGATGTTGTTTGGACAGAAGATACAATAGTGGGTGGAGAAATTGGTTCTCGGACTAGTCATGCGGTATCATTCTCTAACAATTCGGGTGTGTCATCCAGGTCGTCTACTGAGGAAGCATGGGTATCAGTTACTACAGACTTGACCACTCGAGTTCCGGAAGGCCTGTAACTGATATTGTTATCCATTCTCCTTGAGGTCTGTTCCTTTCTCGCGGGGACAGATGCTGCCAATTGTTTAGAAGTCAATTCCAGGGCAGAAATACGATCCACCACCTGAGCCAATTGTTCCATTATCACACTGAGGTCACTCTGCTTCTGTTGCTTATTGGGCCGTCTCTTCTTCTGTGTCTTGGGTCCATCCCTATTGGGTGGTGCATCAGAAGAGGAAGTCTGGTCTGCTGGACGAGATGAAACAGGTCCTGGAGTGGAAACTACAGAGCTACTAGGTTCCAAAGCAAGTGAAGTCTGAACTGCGCATACACTCAGCTTAGATTCCTTAGATCGTGCTTTGGGCACCGGTTTCTCAGATTGGCCTGCAGGAACCCTGACTTTATGATCATAGAAATCCTCGGCTACGGCTAGGATCGATGAGTAAGAGGCCTTTTTCATACCAGCCACAACCACACTCATATATTCAGGCAAGGCTTTTGCAAAGAGAGATCGTAATTCTCCATACTCCAGTTCGTCCTCAGAAGGAGTCCTGTCTGGAAAGAAATGTCGTTTCAGATGGAAAGCAAATTCACGGGGATTTTCTTGGAGTCCACAACGCAAATGGAATGCAGCTTTGCGAGATTCAATGGAATCAGCGTATGTACCATAACGTCTTTTGAGTTGTTGTTCCACCTCTAACACATCCGAAGTACCAGTGATGATGGATCGCAACGTCTCAGAACACTCAGAAGCAAAGGACCAATGGAGTAAACGAAGCTTATCACTGTCCTCTGTCACTGCATAAGTCTCAAAGAACTCATGTATTGAGGCCAAATGTGCTTCAATAGTTAGCTTAGTTCCCTCTCTAAAAGGTTCTATCATTTGTTTAAACATCTTCATTATCTGTACGTGATAGGGTGGTATAGTATAACTACCTCCTTTCTTTTGAGTTTCTTTCCCTGTTTCATTATTGTGCTGTGACCTTTGTGGAGTATGTTGTGAAATGTCTGGTGCTTTGGTGCCATCTGGTGGTTGTTTAGGCTCACTGTAAACTGACCTTACCGGGCGTGGTTTAGAGTCAGAAGGTTCAGTGACGTCACAGGAATTTGAGATAGACCTTACAGGGCGTGGTTGCTGCAATGGGCGTGGTTGCTGCACTGGGCGTTCAGCTAGTGTCACTAATTTCTCAGGGCAGGGTTTGTTACTAGGCAACAAGTCATCTGCAGTAGAATCAGAACACTCCTGCGAATTCCTGTTCCCACCTTCCCCCCTAGAGCTGTAAAAAGAACGAAAGACGGTTCTAGGAGCTGGTGTAGGAAAATGAAGAGGCGACACAGGGGGAGAGACAGTTTTAATATCCCTCTCACTACAAATAGCAGCAACTTTGTCTTGCAACACTTTCACATCAGTAGCTAACGCAGTTCTCTGGAAGGATATATCTTGAACATTCTGGCGCAGAGCCAAATTATCGGCATCTGCCTGACATAACGAGTCAGTTAGCTGATTGACATGTGACTTACTTTCGGAAAGTCGGTTCTGAGACTCAACAAAGTCCGCTTGTAAGGCACATAATTGCCTGTCAGCACGGGCTGCCTTATCATTAGACAGACGTTCGGTAGCGTCTAACTTTTCACCCAGACAAACATAAGCAGAAGTTACGTCTGCAAGTTCATTCTGCAATTTGGAAACAAGCTCGGCACTCTTATCATAATCTTTATGACAAGTAGATAAAGAGACTTATAACTCATCCTTCTGAGCTCTCAAATTAGTAAGTTGAGTCACTAAAGAGGTACACTTCGCACAAGAAATATTCACTGTTCTTTTTTTATAACTTTCAAGTTCAGCATTCAACTCAGAACATTGATGTCGTAACTCAGACATCACCTGATCAAAGTCGGAATGTTGATCTTCACAATTAGAAGCTAACAGTTCAAGGGAATCATTACGAGTCCGTTCTGCCTGCAAAGAATTTTTACAATCCTCTAATTGCTCATATAAATCACTCTGAAGCTGACGTTGTTGAGATAAACTAGCAGAGACAGAAGTTTTAAAAGCAAACAATGCACAAATGAGCTCTGAATAATTTTCTCCTGTAGGTTTAGTACGAGCATGTAGGAGACGCTGCAATACTGAACAGTACGCCTGATTAGAGTCCTCTATATCTGCATGTAATAAACGAACAAGGTCAGAAAAATACACATCAGAATCTGTCTGTTTTAAAACTTGCACAGCTAATTTCTGAAAAACATCTTTTTCAAGAGCATGCCACGAAATCTGAGATTCAGTGTCAACAGACATAGCTACAGTCGTAAATTAGAAACCTAGATATCCCGGCCAACGAGCCCCCAAAATCTGTAGAAGGATTTATGGTTCACTTAGCAGTAATATAAACACGTTATATCTCTGTTAAGTGGTCTAGAGAAAACCATAACCTCTTATTCAAGTCCAAATATCATGGTCTAATTATACGACACAAAACCCAGGCTAATGAGAAATATCTTTATTATGAAAATAGAAAAATATAATTCACAAGCCAGCTGCAGAATCTAAATATTGTTCAAAATATCTAATTACACAAATGAAACTCAGTACATGATTATCACAATCTAATGGTTAGACAATTAAGTAAAACTTCTTGTTAAACACACACTATTCCTTATAATAATAATCCCTGATTAACAAATGATTATATTATCACCCAGGTAACTTTTCAACCCTTTACCTTTATCAATAGATTCCTATCTAATTCCCAAGCTAATAAAAGTAATTTCCGTATGCTCACCCTTAATTAGCCTCTCCGGCACAATTAGGTGGAAGAGAAAACTTTGTGTCAGCTGGAAGACGTCAGGAATACCGTTGTAAAAGTTACACGTGTTGAAAATCCTTGATGAGGCTATAAATCATCAGCAATAAGTTCCGTTTATCTGTGCTAAGTTCAGAACAGTTTTTAAATGTCCGAATTTCTATCTCTTAGGCAGAGAATCACACGAGGTAACTTACAGGTCTAATTATTGAAAGAAAAAGTTTACAATTAGAACATCTGTGAGCAGATCTGAGCTTCCCCGGACCTTATCACAGACTAACTAATTATTAATTAATTAGCACCTTTCTTTTCTTGAATCTCATCAGATGACTTCCTCGGACCAATCCAGAAACAGAACTTGATGAATAGCCTTTCTGTATAAAGTATCATATATGCTGGAAGACCCAGGGCCGTTAGACAGATAAGAACAGAATAATTTCTTCAAGATTCACACTGTCCCATTATTAAAGCACAGATGAATGCCCTTGAATAGCAACATTCGGGTACATCCCCATAATGCATCATTCTTCTTACTTCTTGCAAAATTCATGCTGGAAAGTTGCTTGCAGAGAGATTCTTGAAACAATGGTTCAGGCTTGGTGACATCATAGAGTCCTAACCTTCAGGTGTGAATACGGAAATATCCCTACAGAACCAGTCCCTCTTCAGATTTGTCCATCTCTTCTTGCGCAGAATCATGGATCTCTTCTACATCCCAATCTTCAGTCATTGCACCTGATAGCTTGGCACCTCTCGGGCTGACATTGGTGGACCTTTATCTTTTCCAGCCTGTCAGACTCATTTTGGAAGCATCAAGAAAACCGTCTATGTATCAGTGTTATCAACACAAATGGTAGATGGTTTTTCACATGGTGTACTCTACATCATCTTGATGCCAAATCCATCTCTTTATCTTCAGTATTGGATTACCTTCTACATTTATCCAATTCAGACCTCAAGACCACTTTGATTAGAGTTCATCTCAGTGCTATCAATGCTTTTCATAGACCAGTTGATGGAAAACTTCTCACTGCTCATCCTCTTGTATCTAGATTTATGAAAGGACTTTTCAACGTCAAACCACCTCCAATAGTCCTCAGCTCATATTAGATATCTCACTTGGAAAGTGTTTTTTTCTCATCTCTCTTACATCTGCTCGAAGAGTAAGTGAACTTCAGGCACTGGTGGCAAATTCACCGTTCAGTGTTTCATCATGACAAAATGGTACTATGCACTCATCCAAAGTTCCTTCCAAAGGTAGTCGCTGAATTCCATTTCAATCAATCTATTGTGCTTCCAGTGTTTTTTCCTAAACCTCATTCTCACCCTGTTGAAACGGCTCTTCATACTTTGGACTGTAAACGAGCTTTGGCCTACTACTTACAACGTACACAGCCACATAGGACATCTCCTCAACTCTTTTGTCTCTTTGATCCTAATAAGTTGGAGCATCCTGTATCCAAAAGAACTGTTTCTACCTGATTGGCACCTTTTGTTATGTTTAGGCTGGGCTGCAACTGGGAAGTTTTGTCACAGCCCACACAGTTTGAGCTATGGCAGCTTCAGTTGCTTTTTTACGTTCCACTCCTATTGCCGAAATCTACTGCTACTTGGTCCTCAGTTCATGCATTCACATCTTACTACTGTTTACAATCTTATTCCAGATGAGATGGTCACTTCGGCCAAGCAGTTTTGCAAAATTTATTCTCTTAATGGCCAATTCTTCCTCCATCCCATTCTAGTAAGCTAGGGAGTCCCACATGTGAGAATATGCTTCCTGCTTGTCCTGGGATAATTTATCGTATCAATAAACAAAACTTAAACTAGCGACCAGAATGATAAGCTTTAAACAAGGTGTTAAAGCCGTACCGCATAAGTTCCTCAGAATGCCACACGATTTTAACGTATGGTAGCTGTCCTCATAGGAACCTTTATAATATGCGATTTTTTCATTCAATATATTATTTTCTTTTCTTTTCATAAGTTATAAAGTTATAAAGTGCTTGTGCTTAATAATATAATATAATAGTAGCAAGTGTAGCTGTTACTTAGCTTTTTTTTAATAAACTGGGTCTGGCTCAATCCCCTTCCCCGACCCTGATGAAATAATGAAACGCGTCGGTGGGGATTGAGCCAGACCCAGTTTATTAAAAAAAAGCTAAGTAACAGCTACACTTGCTACTATTATATTATATTATTAAGCACAAGCACTTTATAACTTTATAACTTATGAAAAGAAAAGAAAATAATATATTGAATGAAAAAATCGCATATTATAAAGGTTCCTATGAGGACAGCTACCATACGTTAAAATTGTGTGGCATTCTGAGGAACTTATGCGGTACGGCTTTAACACCTTGTTTAAAGCTTATCATTCTGGTCGCTAGTTTAAGTTTTGTTTATTGATACGATAATTTGTGCACATTTTTTGTATTTGAGTTTCAATATCATGGCACATGTACAAAACACTACAAATCAAAAAACGTTTAGTGTCCTGGGATAAAGCACAGTTACTTATGGTAACAGGTGTTATCTAGGGACAGCAGACAGATATTCTCACAACCCACCCACCTCCCCTAGTTGGCTTCTTAGCTTGCTTACAGAACTGAGGTACTGCGAGCCTGTGTTGGACAGGAAAGCGCATGCGCGGTACGGGCAGTTTGCAAACTTAAGTTCTTAAAGTAGCGATGCACTTTTAAAGCTATCTGTACCGGGGCTCCGTGGATGACATCACCCACATGTGAGAATATCTGCCTGCTGTCCCTGGATAACACCTGTTATGGTAAGTAACTGTGCTTTACAACAATGTACCCTCAGTACCAGGGCTTTGATCAGAATGTATAAATGATTCTCCTGAAGAATGGTCATAGGCACCTTTCTTGGCTTGGCTTATAACCCAGAAGATCTTCGTGGCAGCTTTACTCCTAGCGGTATTGCCACAAGACTATCGTTAGGGATCATCAGATGCTGTTTTGAACCCAGCACCCGACGGACAAGAATTTTACTCTGAAAATTGTCATGAGCGTATGGTAACTTGCACCTGGCTTTTGTGTAGAAGTTTGCTTGAAAAATACATGCATAGATTTGAAAATGCAGTTTGTACACACATTCTATCCTGCCTTAAACACCAACAAAAACATTTCTCTGTGCAACTAAAAGTTCCCATGTTGTGGAACATTGCACATTAATCCACATTGAAGATGGGGAGTTTTCAGACATGTTACACAGGTAAAATACTTTGAAAATGTACCTTCTCACTGTACTGAAACCAGGATGTGTAAAGTTGTTTTCTGTTGTGAAACAAAATAGAAATGTAGTCAGTATTTGATGAGAACTGTTTTTATTGAAAATGCAGGATTCCATAGAGAGCTCTTCAGCAGAAGGAGGTGATCAAAGCTCTCTAATCACAGAACTGGAAAACAAGATAGGTATTTTATGTTAAAATTTTTAATTTTACCATTCTATAATTTGGTGTTTTAGCAGCATGAAAAATGTGTAGTGGTGGTTTCTCTTTCCATATTTTTGGATGTTTTATATTCTCTGCTTATTACTGTTTTGTTATAGGCAGGTTATATACATTATTTTAAATAAATAAAGAGAATGTAATGTTCATATTTTTGTTCAATTTTATTTAATAATAACATAGCATAAATGAAGCAGGAATCAATGTATTTGATAACAAGCAGTACCTGGGATATGCGGGCTGACTGTTGGAGAAACGCTGCTGGCTGCCACCTGGGATCTCTGCCTCCCCCCCCCCCCCCCTGCTGAAGCCACCGACGATTTCTCCCTGCCCCACCCTGAAGCCAACCCTGCCACCAGACACGTTCCATTCCCCCTCCTCCAGCCACAGCAGCAACAACAGGGTTGGGACGGGCCAGGCCAGGCGTGTGCAGCGACTGCACACTGCCAGCCCACAAGCCTTCCCCTGACATCAAATCTAATGTAGGATAAAAGGTTCTGAGCAGCCAAACGCTGCCTGGTTGGCCCGGAACCTTCTCTCTGACGTCGGAATTGATGTCGGGGGGTGAGGGGGGGAGAAGGCTTGTGGGATGGCCTCATACTGTTGCTACACATGCCTGGCCCATCCCTGTTGCTGCTTCTGCGGCGTGGGGTGGGTGGGAATGGAATGTGTCGGGTGGCAGGGTTGACTTCAGGGGTGGGGCAGAGAGGAAACGGCATCAGCGGTGGCTTCAGTGGTGGGCAGGGAGAGAGGAAGAAAAAGTTGGGTGGGGAAATGGAGTGTGTCGGGTGGCAGAGTCAGCTTCAGGGGTGGGGCAGGGAGAGAGGAAGAAAAAGTTGGACTCATGGAGGGACAGAGAGAGATGTTGGTTGGGGAATGGAATGAGGTCTGGAGGAGAGAAAATGTGCAGGAGGCAGAAAGAAAGAAATATTGGATGCACAGTGAGAAAGAAGTGCAACCAGAGACTCATGGAATCACCAGACAACAGGTAGGAAAAATGATTTTATTTTCAATTTAGTGATATAAATTCTCAAAACTGACACATTTTGAAGAACGAAGGTGTTGACGCCCCTGTACAGGTCATTGGTGACATCCCACTTGGAGTATTGTGTTCAGTTTTGAAGACCGTATCTGGCGAAGGACACAAAAAAGCTTGAAGCGGTCCAGAGGAGGGCAATGAAAATGATAGGCTATTTGTGCCAAAAAACGTATGAGGAGAGACTGGAAGCCCTGAATATGTATACCTTAGAGCAAGGGTAGGCAATTCTGGTCCTTGAGAGCCGGAGCCAGGTCAGGTTTTCAGGATATCCACAATGAATATGTACTAGAGAATGACACGGGGAAAAAAAAATCTGTCCCCGTCACTGCCCCGTCACCGGACCACCATCCCCTTCACCACCCCGTCTCCACCGTCCCCCTTCACCGCCCCGTCCCCGCAGCATCCACCCTTCCCTCTTGCCACCTCACTGCCCTTTGGCAACTCTTGCATGGTCCGTGCATCTCCCTACCTCCCTCCCCCTTTCCTTCTCGGCGCGTTTTAAGGTTTCAGACTTGTTAAAAGCCACCGGAGCATTCATGCAGTCGCGTGCGTTTGTGGGCAGAAGCTTCTCCTCTGACGCAACCAGAAGTTGCGACCTGAACTTGCGTCAGAGGAGAAGCTTCTGCCCATAAATGCACGCGACTGCACGTACGCTCCGACGGCTTTCAACAAGTCTGAAACCTTAAAACACGCCATGAAGGTAAGGAGGAGGGAGGGAGATAGATTCAGGTGGGTAGGTAGGAAGGATGGAGGGGGCCACATGCGATCGGTGACCGTGCACGTTCCCTCCCTTAACTGCAGGGACAAGGCCATTCACCGCTCCATGGGGCAGTGGATGGCCTTGTTCCTGTACCTGCGGTGAGCATCTTCCTCCCTCCACCATTTTAACAGGTTACTCGCGGCTAGCCACGGGTAACATCCACCATGTCATTCTCTAATATGTACGAGATGGATTTGCATACACTGCCTCCTTGAGATGCAAATCTATCTCATGCATATTTATTGTGGATATCCTGAAAATCTGACCTGGCTCCAGCTCTCGAGGACCGGAATTGCCTACCCCTACCTTAGAAGAAAGGAGGGACAGGGGAGATATGATTCAGATGTTCAAATACTTGTAAGGTATTAACGTAGAACAAAATCTTTTGCAGAGAAAGGAAAATGGTAAAACCAGAGGACATAATTTGAGGTTGAGGGGTGGTAGACTCAAGAGCAATGTAAGGAAATTCTTCTTTACGGTATCATTCTCCTGGGAGAGATCTGAGGAGCTTATCCATGTACAGATCTTGGCTCAAATTTATCAGATCTGTTAGGGTTCCAGAATTAGTATTGCTTAAACAATTTCAGGCACATGTGTAGGCAGTGAGGACCTCAAATTTCTGAGAATGGATATAGAGCAGGGGTGTCCAATGTCGGTCCTCGAGGGCCGCAGTCCAGTCGGGTTTTCAAGATTTCCCCAATGAATATTCATGAGATCTATTTGCATGCACTGCTTTCATTGTATGCTAATAGATCTCATGCATATTCATTGGGGAAATCCTGAAAACCCGACTGGATTGCGGCCCTCGAGGACCGACATTGGACACCCCTGATATAGAGAAAGCCATATACATGGAAGCACTGGTCATTTTCTTAATGCTGTAAGAATTAATCCATTATCCAGCAGCTTTGCTTATTTTTTCCAACACCTGCTATTATTTCTTAACACTCATTCTATGCTGCTGCTTGTAAAATAGGAAAAGCACAGTGGCAATGATCAAGTGAGTGAACCAGAAATTCATCAAAGAATGTCTTTTATTCACATATACTCAGGATGAAAAATTGTAGAGACAACAGTACTCAACACAGGCCATGTTTTGGCATCAATGTCTTCATCAGGAGCCCTAGTTGGGTTGTGTGTATATATATGTGTGTGTGTGTGTGTATATATATATATATATATATATATACACACACACAGTGTATATATAAATACACACACACATACAGTATATATATATACACACACACACCAAGGTACCACTGTATATATACACACACCAAGGTACCACTGTGTGTGTGTATGTATATATATACACACGCATATACAGTGGTACCTTGGTGTATGTATATATATATATATATTGTGTGTGTGTGTATGTATGTATATATATGTGTGTATATATATATATATATATATATACACACACACAGTTGTTATCAAAGGAACAATCTGAGCAATCTCATGTTAACACAGAGATGCCTCTTTCCTTAGCTGCTTCACTTCTTAAGATGCTGCAGCTCAGGAAAGAGGTGTCTCTGTGCTAATATGAGATTGCTCAAATAGTTCCTTTGATGATAACTTATTTGGTAAACATCTTATAATTATGCTTATATGTATATGACATCCCAACTAGGGCTCCTGATGAGTCCCATTGTTTTTGTATAATTTTTCATCCTGAGCATACCTGAATTATACACTGTTGATTAAAGGACATTTTTGATAAATTTTTCGTTCAAGGTACTGAAGAGGATAGACTTAGTAGATAAGGACAGGTTGTTCACCCTCTCCAAGGTAGAGAGAACGAGAGGGCACTCTCTAAACTTTAAAGGGGATAGATTCCGTACAAACGTAAGGAAGCTATTCTTCACCCAGAGAGTGGTAGAAAACTGGAACGCTCTTCTGGAGTCTTTCATAGGGGAAAACACCCTCCAGGGATTCAAGACAAAGTTAGCCAGGTTCCTGCTGAACAAGGACATATGCTGGTAGGGCTAGTCTCAGTTAGGGCGCTGGTCTTTGAGAAAAGGGCCACTGCGTGAGCGGTCTTCTGGGCATGATGGACCACTGGTTTGACCCAGCAGCGGCAATTCTTGTGTTTTTCCGGTGTTTATATCGTGTGGGATTCTCTCGGTTTTCTCCTTTCTGTGTGCTGCTTGTAAAATTCCATCATATTCAGTCTATTGTACGTAGTCTGTGATATAGAACTGTGGACTTGTCATTTATTTATTAAATTAGAGTGAAGGCTTACAGTTCTGCTGCTGTCATAAACCCTTGTTGCTGGTTCCTTCCTAAAGCCACTGTCAAGTGAAATTATGCTTTGTTTTGTGTGCGGAGGAATTTAATTCAGTGTATAATTTCTGGACTTCTCAAATTATGATTGAAAGCCTATTTAATCTCACTTAGGAGTGATTTTTAATATACTGGCATGAATTTAAGGGAAAAGAAAAAAAATATTTTCAGATGATTCATTTTCCCTGATTCCATGCATTCTCTTTCCCTTTTGTTCAGATAAACTAGAAAAAGAATGCAAAGAAAAAGAAGATAAATCAAACAAGATCAAAGCTGTAGCTGTGAAAGCAAAGAAGGAGCTGGATTCTAGTAGAAAGGAGGTAAACAACAATATTTGAGAGGAGATCCTAATAATGTACTGACAGGCTTGAAAAAACTTTTTCTTTTAGTTCAACATGCTTTCCTAATTTTCAGTCTCCAAAGCATTTGAATGAATATTTCAGCATTGAAAAAAAAATTTAAATGAAGTTTAAACTCTTAAAAAAAACAGAAATCACATTGAAATAGGAGTTCCTCAATACTGTTGTCTTTGAGAAATCTCTTGTACTACAGGCAGTCCCCGGGTTAAGAACAAGTTACGTTTTTAAAGCTGTTCTTAAGTCAGATTTGTATGTATCTCAGAACTTGTAGGTTTTAAGATTCTTGCTGTTTACCTCTGTTTCCTGCTGACAAAAGGGCCAACTGTCCCTACGATGTTCCCTCTTAAGGTGTAGCATGCACAACCACACATTGTTCTTAATGTGGTCATGCATCATTCCTGAATCTGCTACAAGAGAAATGTAGGAGTCTATGCCATTGGAAGTATTGCTCAGTGAAATCAAATGAAACCATAACTATATTCTTAAGTACTACTCATACTTAAATCGGGTGTTTGTAACTCGGGCGGGTTTTAAGTACAGAAATGAAAGTATTCTTACCTTAAAAGTCTCTGTAATTTTATCTAGGCTATTGGAGATCAATTTTATAAATACTGACATGTATATATTAACTTAAACTGTTTTCACATGCAAAGACCTGGACTCCAGGATTATTTGTGACCAGTATTCGGTGTTGGATGAATCTAGCTTCATTCCATGTTCTATATAGGAATATATGTAGATTAGATTCTGTTTCTACTACAGTTTAATTGATGAAACTAAACTTGTATTTATTAGCTATTCTTTGAATAAATAATCCAGGAGTAAAACCATACTGGTGTGTACACCTTACCCCAGACACACATTAATTTTAGGATTAGTATGAAATGCCTCTCAATCTCTTTTTATATCTAGCAGTCCTATACTGCTCTTTTAGGTCTCTATCTAATAAAATCCAGAACAATGAGCTATAACAAATAAGCAAGAGATTTTTTCCTGGTTGTATATCCTCGCCCTACCTGGTTGGATCAATCATTGCAGGGATAGTCTGCAATTCTAGTCTCTAATCCTAGCCACTAGGGTCTATATAGGTTACCCCAAAAATCAGCGCTGACTAGTGCGGCACTAAGCACATTCTGTAAAAGCAAGGCACACTTTATAGAATCATGCTTAGCGCCACTTAAGCATAAGAACATAAAAATAGCCTTACTGGGTCAGACCAGTGATCCATCTTGCCCAGCATTCCATAGCTAGTCCAGGTCACAAGTACCTGACAAACCCCCCCTCCCCCAAATAGTAGCAACATTCTATGCTATCAATCCAGTGGAAGCAATGGCTTCCCCCATGTTTATCTCAATAGCAGACTCAATAACCTAGTAAAGGGGGGGCGCAGACCGCCCCAGGCACCATTTTTTGGGGTGGACACCGGTGCCTCTCCTCCTCTCTGTCCCCTTTAAACTTTGCCGGTATGAGCAGCATTTTCCACCTGCTGCTCGTGCTGGCCTCAGTTCCCTTCTGATGTCACTTTTTGATCGTAGGACCAGGACATGATGTCAGACCTCCGCAAACAGCAGGTGGAAGATGCTGCTTTCACCGGAGAACATTTCAAGTAGTACGTTGAGGACGGGGATGGGTGGGGGTGGGGTGCTCAAGCAGTGGTAAAGGATTGGGGGAGCACACAGTGTGGTGATGTAAGGCGCCACCACCCTGGGTGCTAACCTCCCTCACTGAGAATGCTATGAACTTTTACTCCAGTAACTTGTCCAAACCTTTTTTAAAACCAGCTATGTTAACCGCTCTAATTACATCCTCTGGCAATGCAATCCAGAGCTTAACTATTCTCTTGAGTGAAAAAATATTTCCTCCTGTTGGTTTGAAAGTATTTCCTGTAACTTCATCAAGTGTCCCTAGTCTCTGTAATTTTTGATGGAGTAAAAAAATCGATCCACTTGGACCCTTACTACACCATTCAAGATTTTGTAGACTTCAATCATATCTCCCCTCAGCCGTCTCTTTTCCAAACTGAAGAGTCCTAACCTTTTTAGTCTTTCTTCATACGAGTGGAGTTCTAACCCCTTTATCTTCTTGGTCACTCTAATTTGAACCTTTTCTAGTTCTGCTATAACTTTTTTGAAATAAGGCGACCAGAATTGAATGCAGTACTCAAGGAGAGGTTGCACCATGGAGCAATACAGAGACATCATAACATTCCTAGTCATATTTCCTATTCTTTTTTAAAAATAATTCCTAGCATCTTGTTTGCTTTTTTTGGCTGCTGCTGTTCATTGTGCAGAACATAAGAAGTTGCCTCCGCTGAGGCAGACCAGAGGTCCATCTCGCCCAGCGGTCCGCTCCCACGGTGGCCCATCAGGCCCATTGCCTGAGCAGTGGTCCCTGACTATCCCTATGACCTACCTCTACTCCTATCTGTACCCCTCAATTCCTTTATCCTCCAGGAACCTATCCAAACCTTCTTTGAAGCCTTGTAACGTGCTCCGGCCTATCACAGCCTCCGGAAGCGCGTTCCATGTATCCACCACCCTCTGGGTGAAAAAGAACTTCCTGGCGTTTGTTCTAAACCTGTCCCCTTTTAATTTCTCCGAGTGCCCCCTTGTACTTGTGGTTCCCCATAATCTGTAAAATCTGTCCCTGTCTACCTTTTCTATACCCTTCAGGATCTTGAAGGTTTCTATCATGTCTCCTCTAAGTCTCCGCTTTTCCAGGGAGAACAGCCCCAGCTTTTTCAGTCTGTCAGTATATGAGAGGTTTTCGGTACCCTTTATCAGTTTAGTTGCTCTTCTCTGGACTCCCTCAAGTACCGCCATGTCCTTCTTGAGGTAAGGCGACCAGTACTGGACACAGTATTCCGGATGCGGGCGCACCATTGCACGATACAGCGGCAGGATGACTTCCTTCGTCCTGGTCGTGATGCCCTTCTTAATGATACCCAACATTTTGTTTGCTTTTCTTGAGGCTGTGGCGCACTGTGCCGACGCCTTCAATGTTGTGTCTACCATCACTCCCAGGTCTCTTTCAAGGTTGCTTACCCCTAGCAGTGATCCCCCCATTTTGTAGCTGAACATCGGGTTCTTTTTCCCTACATGCATGACCTTGCATTTCCCTATGTTAAAGCTCATTTGCCACTTTTTGGCCCATTCTTCTAGTGTCGTTAGGTCCCTTTGCAGATCTTCGCAGTCTTCCGTGGTTTTAACCCTGCTGTAGAGTTTGGTGTCATCTGCAAATTTAATAACCTCACATTTTGTTCCTGCCTCCAGGTCGTTAATAAATATATTGAACAGGAGCGGTCCCAGCACCGACCTCTGCGGAACTCCGCTCGTGACCCATTGCCAGTCTGAGTAATGGCCCTTTACTCCAACCCTCTGTTTCCTGCCTGCAAGCCAGTGTATTGTCTATAGTGACACCCAGTTGTTTTTCTTGGGAGTTGACCCCCAAGGTGGACCCTAACATCTGGTAACTGTGATTTGGGTTATTCTTTCCAATGTGCATCACTTTGCATTTGTCCACATTAAATTCATTTGCTATATGGACGCCCAGTCTTCCAGTTTTTTAAGGTCTGCCTGCAATTTTGCACAGTCGGCATGCATTTTTATAACTTTGAACAGTTTAGTGTAATCTGCAAATTTAATCACCTCACTCTTTGTTCCAATTTCCAGATAATTTATAAATAAGTTCAATAGCATTGGTCCTAGTACAGATCCCAGCAGTATGCCACTATTTACCCTTCTCCATTTAACCCTAACTCTGTCCAATAACCAATTTCTAATCCACAACTGAACATTGCCTCCTATCCCATGACTCTTTAATTTTCTCAGGAGCCTCTCATGAGGATGTTCTCTCAGGGTTTTCGCAGCTGGCATTGTGTTTATTGCAGCGAGACCCGGAAACCTGCAACAAGTTCTCATGAGGAATTTTGTCAAAAGCTTTCTAAATATCTAGATATACTACATCAACCGGTTCACCTTTATCCACATGTTTGTTCATACCTTCAAAGAAGTGAAGCAAATTGGTGAGGCAAGATCTCCCTCAGCTGAACTCTGTCCCTTTAAATCAGGGATCTCAAAGTCCCTCCTCGAGGGCCGCAATCCAGTCGGGTTTTCAGGATTTCCCCAATGAATATGCATTGAAAGCAGTGCATGCACCTAGATCTCATGCATATTCATTGGGGAAATCCTGAAAACCCGACTGGATTGCGGCCCTGAAGGAGGGACTTTGAGACCCCTGCTTTAAATCATGTTTGTCCACAATTTTATTTTATATCATTGTTTCCACTATTTTGTCTGGCATTGAAGTAAGGCTTACTGGTCTGTAATTTCCCAGATCTCTACAGGAACCCTTTTTAAAAATTGGCATAACTTTGGCCATTCTCCAATCTTCAATACCCTGGGATGTATACCATCTGGTCCAGGTGATTTGGTTTGGTTTAATACATTTTCCAGGTTCACCGAGATTTCTTTCAATCCCTCCGCATCATCACCCTTGAAAAACAATTCCGGTTAAAGTAGATCTCTTAAATCTTCTTCTGTAAAGACTAAAGCAAAGAATTCATTCAGTCTCTCTGCTATGGCTTTAAACTTCCTGAGCACCCCTTTTGCTCCTTTGTCATCCAACGGTCCCATAGATTTCCTCGCAGGTTTTCTGCTTCTAAAGTACCTAAAAAATTTTTTTACTCTGATTTTTTGCCACTTTGGCATCTTAACTTGCCTGTGCTTCTTATTTTATTCATTTGCATCCTCTTTCTGTTCTTTAAAGGATTTTTTTTGGCTCTATTAATCTCTTTCACTTTACCTTGTAACCATGCTGGCTCTCATTTTTTCTTCTTTCCACCTTTGTTAATACCTTGTCTGAGCTGTCATAATGGCATTTGTAAACACCCATTCCTGGTTTACAGTTCTAACTTTGCCACCAATGCTTTAGCTTCTTTTTAACCATTTTCCTAATTTTATTATAGTCGCCCTTTCGAAAATTAAATGCTGCTACAATAGATTTCTTTAGAGATGTCACTCCAAATATCAGATCAGATTTGATCACGTTATGATCTCTGTTTCCCAGTGGACCCAACACAGTTACCTCTCGTACTATGCCCTGCTTTCCACTAAGGACCAAATCTAAAATATCTCCCCTTCTTGTTAGTTCCTGGACCACTTGCTCCAAGAAGCAGTCATTTGCTTCAACGGTAACTCCAGTTTTTGGGATCTAGGGTCAGTACCAGGTAGATTTCTAAGGTCTATGACCCAGATATAACAAAGAAATAAGACATTTTAATTTAATCATGCATTTTTGATTACAGAGCAGACTAGATGGACCATTCAGGTCTTTATCTGCCGTCATTTACGATGTTACTTTGCTTATGAAGTCTAGGAATTTTACCTCCCTAGCACACTCTTATGTAAGATTTATCCTGTTAAATGATGGGGTAATTGATTGAGGCCTTTTAGTGTTGTAAAGTCTTTTGTCAGTTCCATATAGGGTATTGATTTGAGTATAAAAGTAGAATTTACAGACCCTTATCCTTAGGTGAGTGTGTAATTGAAATCGCCCAGTTTGCCAGTTTTCCTAATCTCTGAAAACATTTTTCATCTGTCTGCTCATTCTGTCCGGGGGAACAGTAGTATAACCCTACCTGTATATTCCTTCCCTTCACACGTGCATTTTCTATCCATATGGATTCCACACTGCTATCTATGTCATTGAGTATGTTTATTTTGTTTGATTCCCTCTTTAACATATAGCATCCCCCTCCAATTTGATCTACTGTAACCTTGCAATATAATTTGTACCCAGATAACACCGTGTCCCATTGATTGTACTCCTTTCACCAGGTCCCTGAGATGCCTATTATATCTACCTCATCATTCAGTGCTATATACTCTAACTCTCTTACTTTATTTTTTAGACTTCTAGCATTTGTATTCAGACACTTCAAATTGTGTTTTTTCCTTGTATCTACAGGCTGCTGAGAATATAACAGGGATAATTTGAACCCTTTACTTTGTCTTCCTCTTAAACACTTCTGGCTTTCTGTCACCATTATTGAAACCTCTCTATTGGGAATCCCTAAATATCCTGCTTCAATAGTATCCTTCAAGAATACTTCACACTGAGCCATCTGCTCCTGGGCAACTGTTGGCTTTCTCCCCCATCTTAATTTAAATGCTGTTCTATCTCCTTTTTAAAAAAAATAATCTTTATTCATTTTTAAAACTTATAAGTGTGCCAGCAAATAATAACATTTTAACTTAAATACAATACTTAATATTCTCCAATAATCCATCTTAAAACTTATCTCCCCCTCCCACCCATTCCATAACAATTTTTAAATGCCATAAAAGCATATAATAGCTTCCTTCTTAACATTCCTTATAATTATACAAAGACCAAAATCTACCCCACCCCCTCCCCCATCCTTGGACATACACAATTAAAGGGAAAAAAGATATTTACTCATTACAATCTCCTTTTTTAAATGTTAGCACCAGCAGCCTGGTTCCATCCCTGTTAAGGTGGAGTCCATCCTTTCAGAATAGGCTTCCCCTTTCTCAGAAGGTTGCCCAGTTCTTAACAAATCTAAATCCATCGTTCCTGCACCATTGTCTCAACCACGCATTGAGACTTTGGAGCACCTCCTGCCTCATGGGTCCTACGCGTGGAATGAGGAATATTTCTGAAAATGCTACCCTGGAGGATCTAGATTTCAGCTTTCTACATATGAGCCTAAATTTGGCTTCCAGAACCTCCCTCCCACATTTTCCTACGTCATTGGTACTTACATGTACTAGAATCCTATCTAAGTGACATGTTAGGTCTGCCATCTTCACACCATGCAGGCATGCTCACCAGCCACCCAGCTATCTACAGTGTATGCCTAATGATCAGATCACTAACTACAACAGCTGTCCTAACCCTTGCCTCCTAGGTAAAAACTCCTGGAGAGACATTCTCAGTGCAAGAAGATATTGCATCCCCTGGTGGGCAGGTCCTGACTATAGGATTATTTCCTACTTTACCAGGGTGATGCTTTTCCTTTTAGGAGACCCTCTTCCAAGGCAGCACAGGGGCTGCCAGACTGGAGGTGAGACTTCACTACAATGTCCCTGTAGGTTTCCTCTATGTACCTCTGTCTCCCTCAGCTCCTCTGCTACTCTAGCCTCAAGGAAACAGACCTATTCTCAGAGCTAGGAGCTTTCTGCAGCAAGCACACACATATAACTTCTCACTATCTAGGAGATAATCCTACATGTGACACTCAGTGCAAAACATTAGATAGCACCCCTCTTGCTGCTGGACTACTGTCTGCATCTTATTATCAAGCTGATTAATTAAACCCTATTAAGGTACTAGGAATATTAGACTAGTATCGAGAGCCTTAGGATTATATTATACACTTTATTTAGTGTTTGATTCTTAGCAAATAATGAAATGTAATAAGAATATGTGAAAACCAGTGGTGCTTAAATCTGTCCTGGGGTATCCGCAGCCAGTTGGTTTTTCAAGATTTCCCTAATGAATGTGCATGAGGTAGATTTGCATATAATAGAGGTGACATGCATGCATATCTGCCTCTTGTGTATTCATTAGGGATGATATGAAACCTGACTGACTGGGGGTTCCCCAGGACAGGTTTAAGAACCACTGTAATAAAACAATTCTCTTATTGTCCTAATTAGAATAATTGACTATAAATTAAGATTATAAGTAAAGAAATGAGCTAGGGGTAGATGGGAGGGAATGAAGACTAAGCGTTAGGCATCACTAGGTATCCCAACTTTTAGGTGTATCGTATTATGCCAAAGTTTTCTTAGCCTAAATGCATGCACCTAAGATAGGCGCACAGCAGCACCTAAGTCAAAAACAGACTTCCTGTGCAAACAGCATATGATTTCTTACAGATGGTTCTATATCCTAACTCTTGAGTTAGATTGTAAAAGATGTCGATCATTTTTCTCAGCTCTGCCTCCTTGTCTTCCTGGGCAGTGCCCTCTCTCTTCAGTCCATACCAAAGCAAATGACAACCTTTAAAAGAAAGAAATTACAACAAAGAGGAGTTCGGAGAATTCCTCAGTAGTGTTAATTGCAATCTGCCCTACATAAGAGAACAAAAACAATAAGCATTCAATAAAAACTGAGTGCCGGTTCGAGCGCGGGGGGGAGGGGAGGGGGCAATTTGAGCGGGGGGGAGCAATGCCGGTTCTCGGGATGGGTGCTCGCAAATCGAGTCAACACTTGGTTTGCGAGATAAGTTTTACGAGAATGTTTTGCTCGTCTTGCAAAACACTCGCAAACCGGGTTACTCGCAAACTGAGGTTTGACTGTATGTATTGATCATCCTTGGAGCTCTCATTCTATAGGTTTGTTATTTTGTTTTATAGTTAAAACATTAACAATCGGTAAACATTTACCCCCAGATTCTATAAAATCTACCTAAAGGAAGTAGCTGATATAGGGCAGGATGCACAAAGCTCTTGCAACCCGATAAAAAGAATACCAGGTTGTGAGCAATTTTTGTTTTCTGGGGCATGCTCAGCATAAATCATAGCATACCTCTTTTGTGCAGGCTCAGTACAGTTCCTGATGGCTGGAACTCCTGAGCTTTATTTTTGTGGGTTCTTTTATTGTTTCTCAGTTGCAATATGGATGCAGCTAGGATCTTTTCCAGATAAGCCCCGCCAAAAAGTTAACCCCCGCCACAGTTTTAGCTTAACCCCATGCTAAGTGAATACTTGGGGAAAGTGATATACAAGGGGGGGGCAGAGCCCCCCCTTGAGCCCCCCCGAGTCATTATTCAAATCATGTGAATAATTTCCTCGGAGGGCTTCAATAGTTTAATAATTTATAAGGTGGCGGGGGCTTAAGTTTTCGCCCATGCACTTTTTGCATTAGTGGCGGGGCTTATCTGGAAAAGACCCTGCAGCTATTGTGCCAGTGTGTGTCCCACACCTAACAGCTGCGTTCTGACCATAGGCACAGGACATACACTCGCACAACAGACGCACAAAACAGCTACCAGCAGCTTCAGACCTGCTGGAAAATTTTGCCTGGTGAGAGGTAGATGTTCACTTCCGAGCATTACAAGGAGTGCTCATTTTAATATTAATGTGCTCCTTGTAATTTGCAAAGGATTCTCAATGGCTGCTACAGTGATTGGTAGAAGCCCTCGAGAACCCTTTTGAGCATTGGAGGCTGATCTGTGTGGCAGTAAGACTGGCTACAATCTGTCTTACTTCCATGGCAAGCTTTTGAGAATCTTCCATGTAGGCACCAAACAATTAAGAGGCTAAATTGGCACTGCTAATTAGCAATTAACATCTCATAATTGATGTTAATCGGGGTTAATTGAAAGTTAGGTGCCTAGCACACTGTGAATGCATAGCCAAAAGTGGGCATGGTGTTGAGGTTATGCACCTGTTTTGGACTTAGGGCTAGATTCACTTACCTGCTTTGCGTGCCTGATCCATGGCCGATCCTTGCAGGCCTGACGAATTCCCAAAGCAAAAACATTTAAATGAAGGCGATCGGAGGAACGCCTCCCTCCGACTGCACGGATCGCTAGTGTGCGATCTCGACGCATGCACAGACCATCTGTAGATGGTCTATGTATGCGTCTAAGACCCGTCTGAGCCATGACTTTTTTTTTTTTTTTACTTAGTAGCCCAGCAAGCCTGTGGTTTTAACCCGCTTTAAAACCATGGGTTAAAACCATGGGCTTGCAGTGCAGGGAAGGGCAGGAGAGATTCAGGGCGGCAGGCAGGAGAGATTCAGGGGGGTTCATAGACAAAACCGCCGAAGACAAAGGCGCGCGCCAACAACTGAGCGCAAGATGGAAGCGCGCGCTGAAGAAAAAGAGTGTTTTTAGGGGCTCCGACGGGGGTTTTTGTTGGGGAACCCCCCCACTTTACTTAATACAGATCGCGGCGGCATTGGGGCGGTTTTAGGGGGGTTGTAACCCCCCTCATTATACTGGAAACTTAACTGTTTCCCTGTTTTTTGGGGAAAAAGTGAAGTTTTCAGTAAAATGGGGGGGGGTTACAACCCCTCCAAATCCCCCACAACGCCCCCACAACGTGGTGCGATCTGTATAAAGTAAAGTGGGGGGGTTCCCCAACAAAACCCCCCGTCGGAGCCCTTTAAAACAGTCATTTTCTTCGGCGCGCGGCTCTGCATTGCGCTCAGTTGTCTGTGCGCGCCTTTGTCCCGGCGCGCTTTTGACCTGACACCGATTCGGGGCAGAGCAAGGCGGTGATTCGGTGCGGCAGACAAGAGAGGTACACGATCGGTTTGCTTAGTGAATCTAGCCCTTAGACGCTATTTGTATGCACAGCATAAAGTGCAGATATTTAAGCCAAGAGAACCCTGGCGTAAATATGGTGTGCCTAAATGATATGATGCTTAAGGTGGCGCTAAGTGTGATTCTATACAGATTGCCTAACTTTTATAGAATTGTGCTTAGCATTAAACTAGTTGGCGCCAATTTTTTAGCCGACATATTTAGGGTCAGGCCCATATTGTTTAAGGTTCATAGTGTAATATTTGTAAATTATTGTGGGATTGTGTGTTTTGTTTGTAATCTACCTAGAATTATTAGATGCGTGGAACAGAAGAATTCTGAAATTAGTTAAATAAATTTCAGCATAGTTGACTTTGGATTCAACTGTATTTAAAGTTCTGCTTTAACAGAAAAATATACAGAATATTAACAATTCTAACATCTTAATGGTGGACCGACATAATGTGAAATGGTTATTTGTAAGACAAATTATGTTTATTGGATATAATAAGGTGCAGAAAATGAGAGAAGAACTTGAGCTGATGAGAGCAGAGAAAGACCAGTTGTCCTCTTCTGTGAAGGATCTCATTCATGGAACTGAAAGTTATAAGGTAATAACAAAGCAAATCATGTCATATGTGGTTTATTTAACTATTTTTGGGTTAGAGCAACAAATATGACTTAACCTTTTCTTATGTACAAAAAAGTCATCCAAGGGATTCGGTGGTACCATTGGAGACTTGGGGCTCCTTTTACGAAGGTGCGCTAGGGCTTTTAGCGCACGCACAAAATTATCGTGCTATAGCGCGCAGTAGCCAAAAATCTACCGCCTCCTAAAAAGGCGCACGTTAAGGCCCTAGCGCACCTTTTTAAAAGGAGCCCTTGGCTTCTAAGTAGAATTAATGGATGGAAATGCTTGGCCTTGTTTTTATGATTTCTGCCTGTCTGTACATTTTCTCATATATGTATACCCTACTTTTCCCGGGCAAGCTTAAAGCATTGTACAACACAAAAATCAAATGTAATTCAATGTATTAAAAATAGCATAAATGCAATAAAATATTGATTTGCTTTAATATAATATCTAGGCCAATCTCAGCTCACTCCAGTCCACTTCATAACCATGCCAGAAAAAACATAATCATCCCTCAACTCAAAAAAATTATAACATTTTCACAAAATATCAGTGTACATACTAAAATGTAAACAGATTCAAACTGAATCACTATTATATCAACCCTCATCAACCTCAAACACTGTGAAAAGTAGGACCTGGTAGAAATTGATGACATCATCAACCTCAAACACTGTGAAAAGTAGGACCTGGTAGAAACAAATGACATCAGCAGAAGGAATTTCAACATGACTACACTGACCGAGCAGTTTAAGATCCTGGGGAGGAAGCTGAAGCTGAGAACAGGGAGGATAGCCTTTTCAGAGATCCTGCCAGTACCAAGAGCAGATGCGAAGAGGCAGACTGAGCTGCAAGCAACAAATGGATGGCTGAGGCGATGGTGTGATGAGGAAGGTTTCCTCTTTGTACGGAACTGCTCAACCTTCCTGGGGAAAAACAAGCTCTACAGGAGAGACGGACTGCATTTGAGCACGGCTGGGACGAGGATGCTGGCACGCAACATCCAGACCGGCATAGACATGACTTTAAACTGATAACAAGGGGAAAGCCGATAGTCGATCTGACCTCGACACATCGGACCACAGTATCAAGCAAGGATACTGAAACAGGAAATGGCGATAGTGGACTAGAGACAAAATGGACACTTTATGGACATAAACCCAAAGATGCAGCACAGGGACCTGAGAGGCAACTAGAAATAAAGAGCAAGACAGGGAGGAAACAGCAGGACCCAGAGGGCTATCAAAGAACAAAAAAGCGGGCAGAGGACGGGATAGACACACCACAGGAGGCAACACGTGAGGAGACCAGCAGGAGCAACAAATCAAGAGTAGATCCAAAAGAAAAGGTAACAAACTGGGACTTAAATTGCCTATATACAAATGCTAGGAGCCTAAGGACTAAAATGGGGGAGCTAGAAGTTATAGCCGGAAATAAGGACATAGACATAATAGGAATCACAGAGACATGGTGGACAGAGGACAACAAATGGGATGTGGCCCTTCCAGGGTATAAACTCTACAGGAAGGACAGAGCACACAAAAAGGGGGGAGGAATAGCACTGTATATAAAGGACTCCATTCCTTCATCCAGAACAGAAACAACAATAAGGGCAGACAGTCTGGAGTCACTATGGGTTAAGTTAACAGGAGGGGAAGGAGCTGACATCAAATTGGGATTGTACTATCGCCCACCAGGACAGTCAGAAGCAAACGACCTGGAACTGGAGGCCGAACTGAGGCAGGTGTGCAAAAGTGGAAGGGTGGTAGTTATGGGGGATTTCAACTATCCGGGAATAGATTGGGACATTGGGCACTCAAACTGCATGAGAGAAACTAAATTCCTAGAGGCGATAAGGGACTGTTTCATGGAGCAGCTGGTCACAGAACCAACGCGAGGGGATGCCACTCTAGACCTAATCCTCAACGGGCTAGAAGGACCCGCAAAGGAAGTGGTGGTAATAGCACCATTAGGGAACAGTGATCACAACATGATCCAGCACAAATTAAACATGGGAACATCAAAGGTGAAAAGAACCAAAACGACAGCACTCAACTTCAGAAAGGGAAACTACAAGGACATGAGGAAAATGGTAGGAAAAAAGCTCAGCAGCAACTCAGGGAAGGTGAAGACTGTAAAGGAAGCCTGGACACTGCTTAAAGGCATAGTGCTCGAGGCACAAGACCTGTGCGTCCCAAGGTTTAGGAAAGGGTGCAAAAAAAATCGAACTAGAAACCCAGCATGGATAACATCTGCGATTAAAAAGGCGACAAGCGACAAGAAATCATCCTTCAAGAAATGGAAAAAGGATCCAACAAAGGAAAACCAGGAAGAGCACAAAAGACACCAGAAAGAATGTCATAGAGAGGTCAGGAAGGCAAAGAGAGAATATGAGGAAAGACTGGCAGGAGAAGCAAGAAACTTCAAACCCTTCTTCAGGTATGTGAAAGGGAAACAACCAGCCAGAGAGGAAGTGGGACCACTGGACGACGGAGACAGGAAAGGAGCGATAAAGGAGGAAAAAGAGATAGCTGAAAGGTTAAACAAATTCTTCTCGTCGGTCTTCACCAGAGAGGACACATCCAATATCCCAGAACCCGAGGTGATTATAAAGGAGAACACGACGAAAGGCTGGTACAACTAGAGGTAAGCAAAGAGGATGTCCTCAGACAGATAGACAGACTAAAGAGCGACAAATCACCAGGCCCGGACGGCATCCACCCAAGGGTACTAAAAGAACTGAGAAACGAAATAGCAGAGACACTTCGCCAAATATGTAACCTCTCCCTAAAAACTGGGGAGATCCCAGAGGACTGGAAAATAGCAAATGTCACGCCCATCTTTAAGAAGGGATCAAGGGGTGACCCGGGAAACTACAGGCCTGTGAGCTTGACCTCGGTTCCTGGAAAGATGATGGAAGCAATGGTAAAGGACACAATCTGCGAACACATAGAAAACAATGGACAACTGAAGGCGAGCCAGCATGGCTTCTGCAAGGGAAGGTCGTGCCTCACGAACTTGCTGTACTTCTTTGAGGAAATAAACAGTCAGATGGATAAGGGTGAATCCATAGACATCATTTACCTTGACTTCCAAAAAGCCTTCGACAAGGTACCTCACGAACGGCTACTTAAAAAACTGTGGAACCACGGGGTGCAAAGGGATATCTACCGATGGATCAAACACTGGCTAGCGGGCAGGAAACAGAGGGTTGGAGTCAAAGGCCAATACTCAGATTGGCAATGGGTCACGAGCGGAGTTCCGCAGGGGTCGGTGCTGGGACCTCTACTATTCAACATATTTATTAACGATCTGGAGACGGGGACAAAATGTGAGGTTATCAAATTTGCTGATGACACCAAACTCTGCAGCAGGGTTAGAAACACGGAAGACTGCGAAGACCTACAAAAGGACCTAACGAGACTGGAAGACTGGGCAAAAAAGTGGCAAATGAGTTTTAACGTAGAGAAATGCAAGGTCATGCATGTAGGGAAAAAGAACCCGATGTTCAACTACAAAATGGGGGGAACACTGCTAGGGGTGAGTAACCTAGAAAGGGACCTGGGGGTGATGGTCGACTCATCACTGAAACCATCGGCGCAATGTGCGACAGCCTCAAAGAAAGCAAACAGAATGCTGGGCATCATCAAAAAGGGTATCACAACCCGGACGAAGGAAGTCATCATGCCGCTGTATCGCGCAATGGTGCGCCCGCACCTGGAGTACTGTGTTCAATACTGGTCACCGTACCTCAAGAAGGACATGGCGGTACTCGAGGGAGTGCAGAGGAAGGCGACTAAGCTGATAAGAGGTATGGAAAATTTTCCATACGCTGACAGGTTAAAAATGCTGGGGCTGTTCTCCCTGGAGAAGAGGAGACTTAGAGGGGACATGATAGAAACCTTCAAAATCCTTAAGGGCATAGAGAGAGTAAATAAGGACAGATTCTTCAAACTGAGAGGAGCCACAAGCACTAGGGGTCACTCGGAGAAATTGAAAGGGGACAGGTTTAGAACAAATGCTAGAAAATTCTTTTTTACGCAGAGGGTGGTAGACACATGGAACGCGCTTCCGGAGGAAGTGATAGGCCAGAACTCTGTACAGGGATTCAAGAAGGGTTTGGATAGGTTCCTGGAGGATAAAGGGATACAGATAGAACTTGAGGTAGGTTATAGAAGTGGTCAGAAACCACTTCACAGGTTGCAGACCTGATGGGCCGCCGCGGGAGCGGACCGCTGGGCGAGATGGACCTCGGTCTGACCCAGTGGAGGCAACTTCTTATGTTCTTATGTTCTTATTTTCAGTTTGCCAGTACTCCTATTTCCCAAAGGAGTTTGGTTTTGACCTCATTAGAAGATTGGGAGGAAGAGGCTGTGGCAGAGGATCAAGACGGGAAATAGCTTCTCTACATTTAGTTCTAGTTATGCAAATTATTTACATGGTTTTAGTAACCTCATCACCTTTTATCCCCTGCCAAGCCTGAGACTTAAACTTCATGGTTTAAATTATGCCCACTAGCTGCATGGCTGTGGATCCTACATCTGACACTAACAATCCATCTTTTCCTACTATTTTTCTGAGAATATTTTGTGATTGTTCAGTAAGCATGTGAACTGTAGGGATTTTTTCATTTGTTTGAAGTATTTTTTTATTATTCTAATTGGTCATCATTGTGCATTACTATATTACACTATCCAAATGTAATTTCCAGTGCAATAGGGGTGCCATTCTGGACAAGCAGCTGGGTTATCTCCCCATGGCCATGAGCTATCTGCAGAAGGAATCCACTCAGGATTTTTTCTGTGTCCCTACTACTTCACCGTGTGCTGTACTGCCACCTGCAGTTTTTCTTATTCAGTGTTTTCAATCTTTTATTCGGTGTTTTCAGTTCTTGGAGCTTCCATCTTGGTGTCAGCTCTACCTTCGTAGAGAAGAAGCAGACAGGCTGAGCCCTGTGGTGGTACCTGTTAGCTAGCCTGCACAAATATTTTTTGGAGCTCGGGGCCATCTCCAAAAATTATTTCTTACCCACTGCTTTGTAGGCTTTGAGTGCAGGCTGTTGGGCATCCTTAGGAGGCTCAGTGGTGTCTCACAGGGTGCCAGCTGCATTTTTTTTTTTGCCTCCCCCTTCTGTAAGCGTGTCTGTCATTCCGTGGGGGTGGGGGTGCGCCCAAGCTCCGTGTCTGACCGGCAGTCCAAAGATCAGCCTTGAAGAGGCATTCCCAGCTTGAGGCAGTGATTCTTCTCCTTTCCAGCTACTGTAAGGAGCTGAGGCAGGCTGCAGCACATGTTCAGCACAGGTCACAGTGAGTAAGGCTGTTACAGCCTGTGAGGTGAATCAGGGGAGGTCTGAAATTCAGATTTTTGAGTGCTTCTGCATGTTCCCCTGTGTTCCTCCACCTGAAAAGTTCTAATTGCACTTCGTAGAATTGTTTTATTAGCATTTTTAAGTGTGAATTTCTTAGTGGCGGCCACCTTAGATTTTAACAATCTTTTTTTCAAAGGTTCCCTGTTAAGGCACATTTGACTATCCGTGTAGTTTCATCGTGAGCCGCAGCTAGAATAATAATAATAATAATAACTTTATTTTTCTATACCGCCATAGTCAGGCGACTTCTAGGCGGTTAACATGGTAAGAAGGCTGGACATTCAGCGAATTACAAGAGGTCTTAATGCAATACAATAATTCTGCATACTATACAATACAATGAGTCTGAATACAGTACAATACAATACAATACAATGAGTCTAAATACAATACAATACAATGAGTCTGAATACAGTACAATACAATACAATACAATACAATACAATGAGTCTAAGTACAATACCATTCAATGAGTCTAAATATTTTACAATAAACTAAATGGGAAACTTACGTTCTACTTGGAGTTCTATGGGTTATGAATACCTGAATACTTTAGTATTAACATATTAATTGGAGTTCTATGGGTAGAGAGTACCTAATATGTGGAAGGGAACTTCTTAAGAGAAAGAAAGGTGGTTACAGGGGGGAAGTTCTAGAGAGGAAGGGGACTGTTTTAGTCAATGAATTTGGCATAAAGGGCGGTTTTGATCGATTTTCGGAATGCACTGTACGTCAGATTGGGTTCGTTTATGTAATTTTTCAGCCAAGCTTGCTGTCTGTTCGCTTGGAACTTAAAGGTTCTGTCCAGGAATGATTTATATCTGCAGCCTGTAATTTTTGGGTAAGTAAAGAAGTATTTGTTTCTGGTTGCTCGCGTGGGGTTATGTAGGATGAAGTGAGTTTGCAGATAAGAAGGTGCTAGTCCCCAGACTTGCCTGAAACAGGTGCACGCAAATTTGAATAATATCCACGCTTCCATTGGCAGCCAATGCAGCTTTTTATAATAAGGGCTGATGTGGTCATTTTTTTTCAGTCCGAAAATTAGGCGAACGGCGGTGTTTTGTATTAATCTCAGTTTTTTTATTGTTTTTTGTGGGATGCCCAGGTAGATGATGTTGCAGTAGTCAAGAATGGATAGGATCAGCGCCTGTACCAGCAACCTGAAAGATGTAGGGTCAAAGTATTTTTTATGGTCCTTAGTTTCCATAGCGTGTAAAAACATTTTTTCACTATCAAGTTCGTGTGGTCAGTCATAGTTAGGTGTGTGTCTAGAGTGATACCGAGTATTTTTATGTTTTTGGATATTGGGTATTCATGATTGTTTATTTTTATCGAAGTTCTCGTAATTTTGTCGTTAGGACTGGCCAGAAAGACTTTTGTTTTCTCTGCGTTTAGTTTCAATTTGAAATTGGTGGTCCATTTATTGATTTCGGTCATTATGTTTGAGAGGTTGTCTACAATTTCATTTGTGATGTCGTCTAGGGGGATTAGAATGGATATGTCGTCTGCATAAATGTAGTGTATTAAGTTTAGTTTTTGTAGGAGGTGACCTAAGGAGGCTATATAGATATTGAACAGGGTGGGCGATAGGGGGGGATCCTTGGGGCACGCCTGACGGGTTTTTCCATGGTTTGGAGTAGTTTCCATTGCTGAGGAGATTTGTACAGTAGCGACTTGGTCCACACTACTCAGTTTTTCAAAGTTTTACAGGGTGGAGGTTGTGGCACAAGAGGACTCTGCCTTTGGTTCCTCCGTGTTATGGGCCAGTGTAGTCAGCCCGCCCTAGTTCTTTTGGTCTGCTTTTATACGTCCTGCTTGTCCAGAATGACACACCTGTTGCACTGGAAAAAAGAGATTATGTCCTTACCTTGATAATATCCTTTTCAGTAGATAGGTATGTCATTCTAGACTCCTGCCCTGTTTTTCCTGTTCCTGTCTACTGTTGCATTCTGTATATGCTTCTCCAAGTTGTATCTTGGATGCCAGTCAGCCCTTTGGACCCTGAAGGATATTGTCTGATGTGTTTTAGCGTCTACAGTGGTACTTCCTGGGCTCTTTTGATGGTTCTGGTGGCTGTTGCTAGTTCATTATGTGTTACAGTGTTTATGTTAAAGCAGAACAGTTGTTTTGTTGGGGTGTCCCCTCTTTGTCCTTCACATATCGGTTGGAGCTCTAGCATGCTTGGGTACTAACTGTAGGTGACAGTAGAGCTCACAGTGAAGTAGGAGGGACACGCTTAACTACTACTACTACTATCCAGTCATGTCCGACCCTTGGATACTCTGTAGGCCAGTCCTCACCATGCTTCCCTGTTTTCCACGGCTTCTTTCAATTGCTTGATGCTCATTTCCGTGTCATTCTTGATGGAATCCAGCCAACGGGCCTTTGCTCTCCCCTGCTTCCTTTTACTACTGACATAATTAACAAAATTTTTTAAATTATTTATTTATACATTTTCAAATAAAATTACAAACATCCACTTGTTACAGCAAATCAGAGTATACAATAGTGAAAAAGAAATTTCCAAAGCTAAGATGAAAATCAAATAAAGTACCCCATAAGCTAGGCAATCTATGGATATTTAAGAATTATAATCAAACAATTTTTTTAACTCTTATAAAGTCCTCAATATTGGTTGAGAAGCAATTAAAGAAGAGACAATGAGATCTTATTATTACCAGGAAACCAATATATAATGAAATAGGCTTAACGTGCTTATAAACAGGCCACTAAATTGCTGTTACCCTACTGCATTTTCATAGGGCTCCTTTTATCAAGGCGCGGTTAGCGCGTCGGACATTTCATCACGTGCTAACCCCCGTGGCAACCTAAAATCCTAACGCCTCATCAATGGTTGTGTTAGGTACTAGCGCGGCAGGCGGTTTAACGCGCAGTATTCCGCACGTTAAACCACTACCGCGCCTTTGTAAAAGGACTCCTTAGTGTCCAGAAAACTACGAAGGTGCTGAGGAACAAAAAACACTTATCTAATCCCAGTATATCTTATTAAGCATTTACAAGGATAGCTGAGAAAAAATGTTGCCCCCCAAACTCTTTACTTCTTCCCTCATCGCAAGAAACAACTTCCTCCAGTGGACTTTGTTGCATCAAGGAAAATCCAAATTCTCTGACCCAAGAATAAAGCTTGGGAATGCCGGAAGAATATTCTCAAAATGATATTAAGGTCTTGTTCAAAGATGAGGGATAGAATAAATGTACCCCAATATTCAATTTCTTCCTGGGAATTTTCCAGTTAGATTATTTAAATCAGTAGGTTGTGATCCATCCTTTTGCTTATCAGGAGAAAAAAGTTCAGCTTTCCTTGGAAGGTAATATATCTTTTTAATAGGCGGAATTGAATCCAGTTGAAATTTTAAATTCTCAATGAGGTTTTTTTTAAACATATCAATTGGGGTGATAACCAAAGATTTAGGAAAATTCAAGATTCTAAGATTGAGTCTTCTGTTGTAGTTTTCCAACTGCTCAATTTTCATTTGGAAGAAAAGAGCCTATGTTTAACCAATGTTGCAGTTAGATTTTGAACTGAGGCAATTTTTTATTAATTTGATCAAACTTCGCATTGGTCTCAGTTTGAATATTGTGCAGAGAGACTGAAAGATCATCCAGTTTACTTACAATTGTCAAAATATCTCCAGTGGATTTTGTAGCAGCAGCTTCTAATTTCTGGAGCACTCGCCAAATGCTGTCCAATATCATTGTTGAAGAACGGTTGTCCTCCGCTCCTAAAATTGCTGAATGCTCAGTGCTCAGACTGGTGTCAGGCCCCCCACTGTGTTGGCACTGGACTCACAAAGACCCCGGCTCACACACACTCAACATCTTCCGGCGCCAGAATAATTAACATAATTAAGGAAATATAACAGACAAAATGGAAGGCAAGATAGAATAAACTTTCCCTATTACACCACCACAACATTAATCTAAGATTTAAAAAAAGGCTATTCCACTTCCACCATCCTCCAATAAGAATGTAAGCTGTACTTAAATCCATGCTCGAAGTACAGCAAGCATAAAAAAAATATCCAGAGGGAAGAGCATATGATCAGGTGAACTGCAGATTTCAATTTAATAAACTAAGAAAAGGAATTCCAAACACTCCAAAACAAAGACAGTTTCTCCATTAGTCAAAAGTCAATTCTGTGCCAGTATGTCCTTTACCTTTGCAACCAACTGTGTTGAAAGCACCTTTTTCCATTAGTTCCATCTTGCTGCCAGTTATAAACACTGCACCTGATAATTCATTTTTTTCCTTATACAGTACAGTCAAACCTCGGTTTGTGAGTAACGCGGTTTGCAAGTGTTTTGCAAGACGAGCAAAACACTCCAGCAAATGTTAACTCGCAAAGTGAACATTGACTTGTTATATGAGTGTTTTCCCCCTCTCCATACCTTGCAGTGCACAGAGCTGTCCTCTGCGTGTGTCTGCAGATTTTCTTTCTGCTTCTCTTCCACACTGCAGTTTTCCCTTTTAGGGTGTACAACCCACGGCCCATGAGGCAATGCAGTGTTTTCCTTTGCCGCCTCTGGGTGTTTGCCTTCTTGCAGGCTCCCTCCTCCTTGCTGCGATGTTCGCTCGGAGCCATGGGCGGCGGCTCCTGCGTGCCTCCTGTGGCTGGCCCGGAAGTGTTCCCTCTGACGTTGCAATGTTGGAGAGAAGGCTTCCTGGTCGGCCGTGTAGGAGATGCTGCCCACAGCTTTGGGCAAACGCTGCAACAAGAAGAAGGAGGGAGCCGGCAGGAAGGTAGACACCCGTGTCACAAAACAAACGAAAAAAAGTTAAAGCTGCAAGGCCCCAATGAGTAGCAAGTTACATGCTTAGTTCGGCTGTGGAAAGAGCAAAGTTCTCTTGAATTCAGCTGCCTTCTGGTTACTTAACCATTCTATCCACACAGTAATCCAGAGGGAGGTAGAATAAACTCTGCTGAGGTGAAAGAGGAGGTGGAATAAACACTGCCCACTGTGGGCTCAGCATCTCTCCTGTTGGAACAGTTTTTCTTCCTCCTCCTCTTCCCTGTAGATCTGGCACTGCTCCATCACCTTTCTCACTCCTCTGCAGTTCTGTCATGTTTGTCGGTCGCTGGCAGCAGTAGCAACGAATCATCCAAGTCTCCATTATATCCTATGGGGAACTTTGCTTTGATATACGAGCGCATTGGATTATGAGCATTCTTCTGGAACTAATTATGCTCATAAATCAAGGTACCACTGTATATTCATCTCTGTAGCCAGATAGAGCACAAAATGGAAACATTTGCATGTCCAGGCTTCTTCTTGAATCCATATCATAGAAACATAGAAACATAGAAGATGACGGCAGAAAAGGGCTACAGCCCATCAAGTCTGCCCACTCTGCTTACCCACCCCGTCTATGCCCTAATGACCCAATTTCCTTATCTTGACCCTCGTAGGGATCCCACATGGGTATCCCATTTATTCTTAAAGTCTGGCACGCTGTCTGCCTCGATCACCTGCACTGGAAGCTTGTTCCAATGATCAACCACTCTCTCTGTGAAGAAATACTTTCTGGTGTCGCCATGAAATTTTCCGCCCCTGAGTTTGAGCGGGTGCCCTCTTGTGGCCGTGGGTCCCTTGAGAAAGAAAATATCATCTTCCACTTCGACACGTCCCGTGAGGTACTTAAATGTTTCGATCATGTCTCCCCTCTCCCTACGTTCCTCAAGAGTGTAGAGCTGCAATTTGTTCAGTCTCTCTTCGTACGAGAGACCCTTGAGCCCCGAGATCATCCTGGTGGCCGTCCGTTGAACCAATTCAATTCTGCGCACATCTTTACTATAATGTGGCCTCCAGAATTGCACACAGTACTCCAGATGAGGTCTCACCATGGCCCTGTACAATGGCATTATGACTTCAGGCTTTCGGCTGACGAAACTTCTATTGATACAACCCAATATCTGCCTTGCCTTAGATGAAGCCTTCTCCACTTGATTGGCAGTTTTCATGTCTGCACTGATGATTACTCCTAAATCTCGTTCTGCTGAAGTCCTAGTTAAAGTTTCTCCGTTCAAGAAGTACGTCCTGCATGGATTTCCGCTTCCGAGGTGCATGACTTTACATTTCTTAGCATTGAAGCCTAGCTGCCAGGTTGAGGACCAACTTTCCAATGTAAGCAGGTCCTGCGCCATATAATTCTGTAAACTGCATTCACTTACTATATTACATACACACATTGTATCAAAATCTTTTAATCACATACACACTTGAAAGTCTGATAATGCCACTTCCTTCACCAAATTTACATCATTATATAGATAAAGAAGAAATTTCTTTCTCTTTTACAAAGGAGAAAGAAAAAAGTCAATGAACTTCCGTTCTGCAGTATTTTTCCTTAGCCAAGTAAAATCGTCATCAGTCATAAAAACCTCCCCTATTTTTCTGTTACTAGCTTATATTAAGAAATCATACAAAAATTGATATGAAACAACTTAACTGAAGTGCCTTATGCTCAACAGAACTTCTCCGTTTCACACTTGCTTCATCAAGAGCAACAACTGGACTTATCCCAAATACAAAAAACATATTGGTAAAGGTCAACATAAAAATGTCTCCAAAATGGTTCATTTACTTAATTAAAAAATGACTAACCCCCTCTTCTATTAAACTGCACTAGCAGTTTTTAGCGCAGAAAGCCATGCTGAATGGCCCGCACTGCTCCCGATGCTCATAGGAACTCCATGAGTGTCGGGAGCAGCGCAGGCCATTCAGCGCGGCTTCCTGCGCTAGAAACTGCTAGCGCAATTTAATAGAAGTGGCCCTAAGTGTACTTCTATTCATTTACTCATACACAGTGATATCACTTATACAGTTTCAAAATGGTATCTATCCCCTATAAATAAATACATCACCACCAATCAAATTTCAAAAAGACAAACTGGTCCATGCAACATCTTTTTAATCAAATATTTTCTTGATATGGAAATCCTCATCATGATCCCTTTGATCTGTGGTAGAGGCCCTTGTCTTCCACTTGAGATGTCTGTTTTGGGTTATGGACTGCTGACACACGATAGAACCCATCATTTTTGCCCTAGTTCCATATGCTAGCACACTAGCACATTTATATTTAATGAGGAGTGCATGCTTTATCATCACTTGTTGTCTGAGGAAGAAAGTGCAATACACTGGATTATGCATCATACAGCTACTTCTAGCTTAGGCTAAATGGTATATTGAACATAGGTAATGGAGCATGTGCCTTTTGTATTTCAAGAATCTTCTATTAGAATATGAAAAGCAAGCAGAAGAACTAGACCTGGAAAGGGAGCGGGCTGGTATTAACAAACGCCAAATGGAAGATCTTCTGAGACAATTTCATACTGCAGCAGCACAGGTACATTACTTAAAAACTTGATGCCCAACTCTCGTTATAATAAAATGCTGAAGTATATTCTCATTATAAAGGATTCCTGATTAGGTTTCTAAATATTGAAATAACTTATTTTGTTCCCTCTTTTATTGTCCTAGTTATATATTACTGGTTTATTATTGAAATCATGAGAACAGAATGGAATTAGAAATGATTTTTTGAGACTTGATCTGTGACTGTTTGAATATGTTTTTTTCAAAACTTAAGCTCGCTTTAGATCAGTGGTTCCCAAACCTGTCCTGGAGGACCCCCAGGCCAGTTGGGTTTTCAAGATAGCCCTAATGAATATGCATGACAGATATTTGCATATAATGGAGATGCCAGGAATGCAGATCTGCTCCATGCATATTCATTAGGGCTATCTTGAAAACTTGATTGGCCTGGGGGTTCTTCAGGACAGGTTTGGGAACCACTGCTTTAGATTAATCATTTGTTTCTTTAGCACTCTTCAGACCAGTATAGGAAATCTTACAAGCGGGTATATATCTCATCATGACCAGCAGGTGGAGAGTGAAACAAAACTGTGGCATAGTACATAATAGGTACCTTCCCCTATTCCTATCAGTCTTCTTTCAGTCTCCAGCAGGTGTGAGTAAGCTGTACCCATCTCCCTTGGTAGGGCTGTTGGAATTTGTTTAGGGATTCTAGTCCCCGTTTTTGGCCAGATTGAGCTTGGGTGGGCCCTGTTTGGGGGTCTGTCATACCTTGGGGGTGTCAAACCCGGCGGGTCTCGTGCTGGGTCCCTCCCCCCATTTTTTTAGAGGAGCCTCAGCAGTAAGCCTTGCCCCCTAATTTAAGCAAGGCATATTGCTTTGAGAGCTAGTGGAGTCTGTTCTGTTAAAAAAAAAAAAATCCTGAGGTAGTGCTGGTCTTAAGGGTTGCTTTCCTTTTAACTTTGCTGTATTTTACTGTATTTTTTTACTAACCAGTACTTTTGTTTTAGCTAGGTCGCGTATGAACAATGAGCACTTCGCAGGGGAAAAAATGCTCATTATGCTCCAGTCACGAGGCACTCGCGGCCGGCCTGTGCAAGACCAGTGCGGTAGTGGAGCTCTGTCGGCAGTGGTTTCAGGCGCCCAGAGCTCCTTGCTGCTAGTGCCTCGCGAGTCGGCTGGAAGCAGTGGGGAAGCCCGTTCTTCCCCCACTGCCCACGGAGGGTTTTCCTCAGCCACCGACGGTAAGGGTAAAAAAGATTCCCTTTCCGCCAGTTCGACTCGGGACTCCCTCTCAGCTGATTTTTTAACAACTGATGCTGGCTTGCCTGCTTTAGCGGCTGGGACAGTACAGGCTTCCCTGCCGCTACAGGCCCTGGAGGGGTTGTTTTTGACAAGAACTTTGCCATTTTCTCAGTCTGGCCCCTCCATTTTGTCTACAACCTCAGGTGACCTTCCCCCTGTATTGGAAAAACAGGGGCAGGTTTCATCTGGGTCTCCTGTGGCAGGGAGTCCCTTGGGACCCCCGCAAGGGTTTTCCCCTGATTTAATTTTTGCATTGTGCAGAGCCTATTTTCAAGCAGCTGGGGGTCCCACATGCACCCAGGGTGTTTTGGGGGGGGTTCCTTCGCACCCCTGTGGCTTTGCCTCCCTCGTCCAAGCGCCCAAGGGTGGCTTGGGATGAGCGTAGGTGGTCAGAGGAGCGTGTCAGCCTGGATTAGGATCGTGATCCTTTTGAGGAATTCCAGGATCCTCTTGAGGGGATGGCTGCTGGCGGCAGGGTGGTGTGTTTCCCGCCTTCTGACTAAGAGGTGTCCGTGGTGCACCTTTTTCAGAGGGATGAGCTACCAGACCTGATTCAGTAGGTCTCCTTGGTGCTGCGTTTTGAAGAAGCGCCATCGGAGACCCCGCATGTGGGGGACCCTCTTAGGGGGATTCGTACTGTTTCCCGCTCTTTTCCTATGCATCAGGATGTTCGGGATATTGTACTGGCGCAGTGAAATATGCTGGAAGCGCCGTTTCGGTTAGCACGCACCATGGCTCGTTTGTATCCCATCCCAGAGGGGGATAGGGCTACTTTAAAGTCACCAGTGGTGGACGCAGTGGTCTCAGTGATTGCTAATGCGACATACCGTGCCTGTTGAGGGCGGTTCTGCCTTATGGGACTCTGAGGAGCGTAAGTTGGAGACCATTCTTAAGCAGAATTTTGATGTCTCTGCTTTGGTGGTCCAGGTGGCTATTTGTGGAGGGCTGGTGGCTCGCACCGTGTTTCGGTGGGCCATGTGTCCTGGATCGTGAGTCTGATGACTGGTCCTTAGTGGAGGTGGCAAAGATTGAGATGGCTGCCTCGTTCCTCTCGGATGTTCTCTATGACTTGGTTCGGACGTCGGCCAAGTCTATGGCTTTTGGAGTGGCCATACGATGTACCTTGTGGCTTTATGCTTGGTCGGCGGATGTTGTGTCCAAAACTAAGCTTACCAAATTTACCTTTTAGGGGTCTATTTTGTTTGCAGAGGAATTAGATAAGTTGGTTCAGACTCTGACAGACTCTAAGGTGCCATGCCTGCCTGAGGACTGTGCCCGCCCTGTGTCTTGGGGTGGCACTAACCGCGGGCATCTGCAGGAGTTCCGCAAATATCACCCTGGGTGTGGGGCTTCTACGTTCCAGGCTTCGGGGGTTTCCCGGGGTCGGTTTTATCTGCGCATGCAATCCTTTCGGGGGGGCCCTTTTGGGGAGGCTGGGAATCCCTCTGCCGGTTCCCCTGCTGCCCGTCCTGCACAATGACTCTTTGCCAGCGCCCCCTGTGGTTCCAGTGGGTGCCTGGCTGCGTGAATTTTTTCCCAAGTAGGCCGAGATCACGTCCGCTCAATGGGTCCTGAAGGTGGTGCGGGACGGTTATGCTCTGGAGTTTGCCCGCTCTGCCAGATCATTTTCTAGCCTCTCCGTGTCAGGCGGCATGGAAGATGCAGGCCTTTCTCTAGATTCTTCAACGCTTGCTAGATATCAAAGCAGTTGTTCCAGTGCCCCCTCAGGATTGCGGCACCGGCAGGTACTCGATTTACTTTGTGGTGCCCAAGAAGGAGGGGACCTTTCGGCACATCCTAGATTTAAAAGGGGTCAACAGGGCTCTCAGAATTTCCTCTTTTTGCATGGAAACACTGCAGTCTGTCATTCTGGTGTTTCATCCGGGGGAGTTCCTGACTTCTCTCGATCTGACGGAGGCCTACTTGCGTGTTCCCATTCAGGCCTCCCATTAGCGCTTCCTTCACTTTGCGATCTTGGGTCAGCACTATCATTACTGTATGCTTCCATTTGGCCTGGTCACGGCTCCCCGGATGTTCACCAAGGTGATGGTGGTCGTCACGGCAGCTTTGCGGTCAGAGGACATTCTGGTACATCCCTACCTGGACAACTGGTTGATTTGGGCGAAGTCATTGCAGGAGAGCACCCAGGTTACAGCTCAGGTGGTGGAGTTTCTCCAGTCGCTGGGAAGAGTGGTCAATCTTTCCAAAAGTCAGTTGGTCCCATCTCAGCTTCTGGATTACCTTGGGGTTCTGTTCAACACCTCCTTGGGGAAGGTCTTCTTTCCAGAGGCCCGAGTAATCAAATTGCAATCTCAGATTCGCCTCCTTATGGCATCCCGGTGTCCTCGGGTGCAGGATTTCCTCCAAGTCTTGGGGTCGATGGCGGCTTTCCTAGATGTAGTGAGGTGGGCATGGGCCCACATGCGTCCTCTTCAGTTTGCTCTCTCCGGAGGTGGACGCCCCAGAGGCACAGTTTGGATTTCCCTGTTCCTCTGCTTGGCTTGGCGTTTCAGTCTTCATTGATGGCTCCAGACCTCTCATCTTGTTCAGGGGATGAGTCTGGATCAACCACAGTGGACGGTGCTTCTCACGAATGCCAGTCTCCTCAGTTGGGGAGCTCAGTGTCTAGGTCACTCAGCTCAGGGCATCTGGTCCACAGAGGAGGCATCCTGGTCGATCAATGTGTTGGAGACCAGAGCCATCCGTCTGGCGCTGTTAGCCTTCCACTCCTTCTTGTTGGACAAGTCAGAGTTCTGTTAGACAATGCCACGGCAGTGGCTTACGTCAGTCATCAGGGAGGCACCAAGAGCACTCAAGTAGCGCAGGAGGTGGCTCTGCTCATGGTCTGGGTAGAGTCCCACCTTCAGGACATCTTGGCCTCCCACATAGCCGGAGTGGAGAATGTTCAGGCAGACTTTCTCAGTTATCACGTGCTAGATCCCAGAGAGTGGTGTCTAAGCCCTGTGGCCTTTCAGTTGATAGTGCAGTCTTGGGGGTCAGCCCCTGATAGCCACGAGTGTCAACTCCAAAATGCCCTGCTTCTTCAGTCGTCACAGAGATGGTCAGGCTGGGGGTCTGAAAGGGGTCTTGAAAGGGTCGCCTAGGTAAAAAGGGGTATTCAGATAAAGTGACCTCAACTCTGTTGGGGACCCGGAGGCTTTCCACCTCTCGGGCTTATGTGAGGGTTTGGCATCTATTTGAGGAGTGGTTGTGATGCGTGTGGAGTGGTCTCTTTTCGCACTTCCCTGCCTAACATCTTAAGAGTTCTTGTAGGATGGCCTGGATAGGGGACTGGATTGGTCTTCTCTCCGGTTTCAGCTTGCGGCCTTGTCAGCATTTTGTGGGTTGTTGAAATGTCTGCATTTGACTGCCATTCCTGATGTGATTCGCTTTTTATGGGCAGCCAAATTGCTCACACCTCCATTACGACCTTCTGTTCCATCTTGGGATCTGAATCTGGTTCTGTCGGTGCTAGTGCGCCCTTCTTTTGAATCGTTGGGCGACTGCTCTTTAAAGGACCTTACTCTTAAAGCGGTCTTCTTGGTGACCATTACTTCAGCTAGATGTGTTTCTGAGCTGCAGACTTTCTATTGTAGGGCTCCGTTCTTGGAGTTTTCTAGGGAGCGGGTTATCTTGAGGCCTGTTCTTTCTTTTCTGTCAAAGATAGTTTCTCCTTTTCATGTCAGTCAGGCAGTGGTCCTCCCGGTATTGGGTAGTCGAGAGGGATTTTCTGAGCAGAAGCAAGTTAGATGTTGGTCGGGTTCTTCGCTCTTATGTGCAGAGGACCCAGGAGATCCGGAAATCAGATCATCTCTTTGTCCTTCTAGCGGGTCCTCGTCAGGGGGATGGCGTTTTTAAGGCTACTATTGCGAGCTGGATCAAAGAGAGTATTGCTTCCGCTTATCTTCTGAAAAAGACGCCTGTTCCAGAATTTCTCAAGGCTCATTCCACTAGGGATCAGGCAGCTTCTTGGGCTGAGCCTTCGCTAGTGCCTCCAGTGGACATTTGTAAGGCTGCAGTTTGGTCTTCCTTGCATTCATTTGTCAGACACTACCGGATAGACGTTCAGGCGTGTCGGGACGCGCGGTTTGGTGAGCATGTTCTGATGTCAGCCCTTTGGGGGGCCCACCCATGATGGGTACGTCCTGCTTGTAAGATTTTCTGTACCGGTCTGGAGAGTGCTAAAGAAGGAGAAATTAGGTTCTTATCTGCTAATTTACTTTCTTTGAGCTTCTCCAGACTGGTATAGGATCCCACCCTGTCTATTGGCATGTTATTGTGGCTGTTGCGCAGGCAGCTTTTGATTTTGCTGTGGTTTCTAGTATTTTTCTAGGGCCGGGGAGAATTGAAGAACAGTGGCTGTGGCTTGGCTGGTGAGCTGTGGGGACATTTTCTTTCTGGGATCTCTCCTCTACATTTTCCAACAGCATTTGGGTATATTAGTTATTACTCCTGTTCGGAGTATTGTTTATTTCTGTTCCAAGTTCTTAGTTCTGCTTGGCTATTCAGCAGACTGATAGAAATAGGGGAAGGTACCTCTTATGTACTATTCCACAGTTTTATTTCAGTTTCCACCTGCTGGTCATGATGAGATATATAACCGCTTGTAATATTTCCAATACCGGTCTGGAGAAGCTAAAAGAAAATAAATTAGCAGGTAAGAACCTAATTTCTCCTTATACAGCTAACCTAGATTTAATAATAGTTTTGTCCAATTAAAATCTGTATAAATTACTAACGAGTAAGATTTTTTTTTTAATGTTTATATGGTTGCTTGTGGCATTATTTGGTGAAACTGCATTAGTTTGTATGTTTTCGGGGCAGGTGACAGGCAAAACTAAGGAAGGGAGACCTGTTATTTGCTGGACAGGTCATCATTTATTAATTATTTGTTTGTTTATTTACCACATATAGCCTAAGTGGTTTATATTCAGGAAATCGAGCATTTCCACTTTTTGTCCCAGTGGGCTCACTCTTTATCTAATGTACCTGGGGTAATGGGGGATTAGGTGACTTGCATGGATTTGAACCCACAACCTCATATGAGTACTTGTAAATTATTGGTGATCTGCACTTAGGTTTATTGCAAACATTTATCAGCTGTACAGAGATCATGTTTGTTGTTATTGCCACCATACAAGAATCGTACAGGTCTGAAATGATTATCATGATCAAATTAAAATTACAAAAAAGTAAAAAAACTTTGAGACACAGCTAAATTTTAAAGAAAAGGTATGGTCAGAAAAGTAATACAATTGCAGTATGTATCTGCTCTCAACTTTATTTACTGCAATCCAAAAAGCCTGTTCAAATGTTTAAAGAATATAAACCCTCCTTTTACTAAACCACGGTAGAGGTTTTTACCATAGTCCGAATACTAAGGCCCAGATTCTTTATAGCAGTGGTCCCCAACCCTGTCCTGGAGGATCCTCAGGCCAATCGGGTTTTCAGGCTAGCCCTACTTGCTGCTACCTTGAAACTACTGCTAGGGATTGCCAGTGCCATTTTAAATCCAGTGCCAGCTAGGGCAGGAATGATTTGGAAACTGTTCCTTTCTAACTTTACTAGACAAAAAAATAGTGGAAGATAGGCCAGAGGAAAACCTTGTGGAAAGAAGGAATTAGGGAATTCCTGGACGAGAGGGGATCTACACTTTAGGGGGTCAGCTTCAGGATGGGCTTTGTGCTTGCAGGAGGAGAGGGAACATCTCAAGATAACTTTTCCCAACTCCTTTAAGATTTAACCCAGGATGAGATACTACATTTTGGCGGCATCTGTAGAAAATCAAGATGAAGTAAATGCCTAATTTTTACCACTTCTTGATAACTTTACCCCTTAAGCAATTAGAGGCTGATTCTATAAATGGGGCCTAGTTGCGCCTATCTCCTAGGTGCCACTCAGTGTGGTTATCAGTCAACCTTTTGGCACCGTTTACAGAATTACACTTATCAGCACCTAATTCAACTTAGGCACCAGTAGGCATCATAATATTAGATACCAGTATATTAGGCTAGGGGTTTTCTGGCCTAATTTACCCGCGCCTAAGTCATACCACATTTACTTTCCGTCCCAACGACACCTATTTTTTAGGTAGGCATCTGTAGGCACTGCTCAAAGTTCTTAATTAATCTTTTTAAAAAAAATGTTTAATGAGTTTTTAATGGTGTGGTCAATTACCATATCAATTAAGCTTATTAATCAATTTTGAGTTCCGTGTGAACTCAGCTAGGTGTTTCCAGTCTAGGTGCCTTTTATAGAATCTGGCCCTTGATGTTTGTAAGACACCTTCTCCACTGGAAATGGCTTCACTTCTCTCTGTTCAGCCTGAGCTTTGTAACATTTTAACAATAGATGTATTGTAAGATGGATAGCCAATTGGCTGGAGAGCAGATTGCAGAGGGTAAGCATAAATGGGAAGTTCTCGGACTGGGAAAAGGTGACAAGCGGTGTGCCCCAGGGCTCGGTCCTTGGACCAGTCTTATTCAATATATTCATAAATGACCTGGAAGAGGAAACAACAAGAAGTTCAATATAGAAAAATGCAAAGTGATGCACCTGGGCACGAAAAACAAGGAACATGAATATAAAATGTTAGGTGTGACATTGGGCAAGAGCGAACAGGAAAGGGACCTGGGGGTACTGATAGACGGGACCCTGAAACCGTCGGCACAATGTGCAGCGGCTGCAAAGAAAGCAAACAGGATGTTGGGCATGATAAAGAAGGGAATCACAAGTAGATCGGCTAACGTCATAATGCTGCTTTACAGAGCAATGATCAGGCCACACCTGGAGTATTGTATCCAAAACTGGTCTCCCTACCTAAAGAAGGATATAACCCTGCTGGACAGGGTGCAGAGGCGAGCCACAAAGCTAGTAAAAGGTATGGGAAATTTGAGCTACAAAGAATGCCTCAGAAAACTGAGCTTGTTCACCCTTGAGAAGAGAAGACTGCGTGGGGATATGATAGAGACATTTAAAATACTAAAAGGATTTGACAAAATAGAGCAAGAAGCCTCGTTATTCACGTTGTCAAATGTGACTCGGACGAGAGGTCATGGATTGAAATTGAGAGGCGACAGGCCCAAGACAAATGTCAAGAAGTTCTGTTTCACACAGCGAATGGTGGACGCTTGGAACGCTCTCCCAGAGGAGGTTGTGACGGAGACCTCCATTATGGGATTCAAGGGCAAGTTGGATGCACACCTCCTTGCAAATCACATTGAGGGATACAGGTAAACAAGGTCTCATCAGGGAACACCTAGGTCTTCATCAGGAAGCACTTAGTTAAGCCTCCGTGTGTGTGGGTCGCCGGACTAGATGGATCAAGGGTCTGATTCGGTGAAGGCATTTCTTATGTTCTAACCATATGATTTTATTTTATGTGACACTATGGAGCCAGTACACTAAAGTGCGTTAATGTTTGCCATTAAGGTACAGTGTTTATTATTATTATTATTTTATTTCTTATATACCACCAAAGCCGTAGAAGTTCGAGGCGGTTCACTTATTAGCAGCCAATGTTAATGAGATACAGTGAGGCAGATGGTAAAGTACACATATATGTAACATCATTTTTGCAAAAACCTGAGTGCAGTGGAACCTTAGTTTGCGAGCATAATTTGTTCCAGAAGCATGCTCGTAAACTAAAGTGCTCATATAGAAAAGCAACTTTCCCCATAGGAATGAATGGAAACGCGAGCGATTTATTCCACATTGGATTTGACGGTACTTGGAGGACCTCAGAAAAAAATAGTTAATGTCTTATTAAAGAAATGACAATTTTGCATGGGGTAAAACTATAGTTTATAAATCTTTCCTTTTGGCTAAGTCTTAATAATAATATTGTCATTTATAGCTAAAGAGACATGATCAAGAAACTTTTTTATTTTACTTTTGTGATTATGATAAACATACCGAGGGCCTCAAAATAGTACCTGGCGGGCCGCATGTGGCCCCCGGGCCGCAAGTTTGAGACCACTGATGTAAGGGAAACCAAGGATGATATAAGGGGTGGGGAGGGATTTGGGGCCACATTTCTATACAAAAGAACTTAGACTTGACTCCCAGGTCAGATTTTCTGCACTGTAGGCTGGCCAAGGTTGGTGATGCTGAAGAGACAGTGTGCATAGGCCTGTGGGGAAAGAAAAATCTAGTCATTGTGCAATGGTGATACCTAGTGTTTGGATTTAGGACTCTAGGTTAGCATTTTTTATCGCCTTCCGCAGCAGTAAAAATTCTGACGCTCATGATAAAAAACACTAATGCGACTTCATAAAGTATGGTATTTTACCCTCAGTCAAGAGATCTCGCTGCTGATGCTTCTTCTGAGCTCAGATAGTTCATATCATTCTTCATTGTCTCAGGCACAAACTTAGGACTAGATTTATTAAAATGTGTTACCTAAAATAATTTGCACTAATGTGCATTATTTACCACAGATCTTAGTTTATACAGTAGAACCTATTTTCTTTTTTTCTTTATTTATTATTTTCAACAAAATAAACTTCTTATTGAGCAGACAAAAGTTTTCCCAATTTACAATATATAAAGAAAAGATACCGTATTTTCACGCAAATAACGCGCACCCGTATAAAACGCGCACACGGGTATAGCGCGCAGAAATCACGATGATATGTACAAAAACTTTGGTATACCGCGCTCACGGGTATACCGCGCATGCTGCCCGACGCTCCTTTCGCCCGCCCTGACTTTCCGACTCTCCGTTCACCCCCCCTGACTTCCGTGCACTGTCCCCCCTTGAAGGTCTGTCCCCATCCTGAAAGCCTGATGCCCCCCCCCGACGTCCGATACATCCCTCCCCCCGAAGGACCGCCGACTCCCCAACAATATCGGGCCAGGAGGGAGCCCAAATCCTCCTGGCCACGGCGACCCCCTAACCCCACCCCGCACTACATTACGGGCAGGAGGGATCCCAGGCCCTCCTGCCCTCGACGCAAACCCCCCTCCCCCCCAACGACCGCCCCCCCCAAGAACCTCCGACCGCTCCCCCAGCCGACCCGCGACCCCCCCTGGCGACCCCCACGACCCCCCCACCCCCCTTCCCCGTACCTTTGGTAGTTGGCCGGACAGACGGGAGCCAAACCCGCCTGTCCGGCAGGCAGCCAACGAAGGAATGAGGCCGGATTGGCCCATCCATCCTAAAGCTCCGCCTACTGGTGGGGCCTAAGGCGCGTGGGCCAATCAGAATAGGCCCTGGAGCCTTAGGTCCCACCTGGGGGCGCGGCCTGAGGCACATGGTCGGGTTGGGCCCATGTGCCTCAGGCCGCGCCCCCAGGTGGGACCTAAGGCTCCAGGGCCTATTCTGATTGGCCCACGCGCCTTAGGCCCCACCAGTAGGCGGAGCTTTAGGATGGATGGGCCAATCCGGCCTCATTCCTTCGTTGGCTGCCTGCCGGACAGGCGGGTTTGGCTCCCGTCTGTCCGGCCAACTACCAAAGGTACGGGGAAGGGGGGTGGGGGGGTCGTGGGGGTCGCCAGGGGGATCGCGGGTCGGCTGGGGGGCGGTCGGAGGTTCTTGGGGGGGGGCGGTCGTTGGGGGGGAGGGGGGTTTGCGTCGAGGGCAGGAGGGCCTGGGATCCCTCCTGCCCGTAATGTAGTGCGGGGTGGGGTTAGGGGGTCGCCGTGGCCAGGAGGGTTTGGGCTCCCTTCTGGCCCGATATTGTCGGGAAGTCGGCGGTCCTTCGGGGTGGGGGTGCGAGTGGTCCTGCCGGGGGGGGGGATGTATCGGACGTCGGGGAGTCGGCCGGGCAAGAGGGCTTGGGCTCCCTCTTGCTCCGATCGTGGATGCGGGTGCGGGTGGGAGCGCGTGCGAGCGGTCGTTCGGGGTGGGGGTGCGAGTGGTCCTGCCGGGGGGGGGGGGATGTATCGGACGTCGGGGAGTCGGCCGGGCAAGAGGGCTTGGGCTCCCTCTTGCTCCGATCGTGGATGCGGGTGCGGGTGGGAGCGCGTGCGAGCGGTCGTTCGGGGTGGGGGTGCGAGCGGTCCTGCTGGGGGGGGGTGAATCGGGCGTCGGGCGGGGTGGGAACTATGTTTTAAAACTTTTGTATACCGCGCTCACGCATATAACGCGCGAGGGGTATGCGCGGTAGGTAAAAACGCGTATAACGCGCGCGTTATATGCGTGAAAATACGGTACTCCTTTCAAATTATTAGTACATACAAACTTTTGAGTAGTCCACATTGGGGGAAGAAACAATTCACTTACCATTGGGAATGGAAAATTAAAGGATTTAAAAATTAATAGAAATCAATTTAGTAGCTCGTCTACATTTTTAAATCAGACTAGTAAATTGGAATCATTTGGAACTCTGCATTGTCACTCCTTTCCCTTCCCAAAAAAACTGCAATTGGAAGGGTTTATAAAAAACATAAGTATTCTGATCCAAGTAAATCACACATTTACAAGGATAGCACAATTGAAATTTTGCCCCCAATGTTTTAACATTTTCTTTCAATTCTAGGAATCTTTTCCTTCTTGCTTATGTCATTCTAGAGACTTCTGAAAATATAGAAATCTTGCCATCCATATAGGAGACTTCTTTAAGCCTAAAAAATAGGCGAAGAAGTACTTCCTTATCTTGTAAAAATACAAATGTCACTAGAAGCGTTGTTCGAACTACAACTTCTTCTTTTGAGGTCTCCAAAATTCTAGATAGATCTATAGGACTTAACAAATCAACATTAGTTTGAACAACTTCTGAAAAGGAAGGTTTTTTAACAGAAACGGGAATAAAATATATTTTATGTAGAGGTGGAAGCCCATCTTCAGGGTATTTAAAGACTTCTTTCAAAAATTTATAAAACAATTCTTTTGTGGACATTGTAAGTGTTTTTGGGAAATTCAAAATTCTTAAGATCAACTGTTTGGTATATTGTATATAGTCGAATATAAACCGGGATTTTGGGGCCAAAAAATTGGCCCAAAATGGGGTTCCCGGTTTATATTCAGGTCAATGCTCCCTTCCAGAATTTTTTAAGGCCGCCACCAGGCTCTGCCCATCTCCTCCTCCCTGCCCTATCATACCTCTACCAATCTTTCTGTAGCCTCCTTCGGTAGTAGATAGTCCGGCTGTAGAATCCTGAGGAGCCAGCAAACCCGATAGGTCTGCAGACAGCGTTGCTTCTGCTGTTTGCGTTGCAGCCAGCATTCCCCTTTCACCCAGCTGCGAAGGAGGCGGTCCCGTGGGGCTGAGCGAGATTTTGCTCCCTAATGCCGACACTTCCTTCGTGTCTGGCTCTGCAGGAACGCCCTGGCGCATGATTTTAAGCTCAGAAGAGCTATTTGAAGAAATTCAATATCGAGCAGGAGCTGCAGTCACCGTGTCCTGCTACCAAGACACCATCTTGTTTCTCCTGGGACCTATTTTCTAATAAAATATATTAAGTGCATTAAGTGTGTAATAGCATGGTAATGCACTTTATTAAATATAGTCCTTTATGGATTGAGAAATGTCCACCAGGTACCTCAATATAGCTTGCCTCAGGCTACCAATGAAAAGGTATAAACTAAGGGCTCTTTTTACGAAGGTGCGCTAGCGTTTTTAGCGCACGCACCGGATTAGAGTGCGCTAGCCGAAAAACTACCGCCTGTTCAAGAGAAGGCAGTAGCGGCTAGGGTGCTTGGCATTTTAGCACGCATTATTCCGCGCGTTAAGCCCTAATGCACCTTAAAATATAAATTAATAATAATAAGTGAAAAATCCCCAATTAAGGATCATGATGGCCAATTGAGCTAGAAGATAAAGGAACAGGAGGACGCAAATAGATCCCGAATAGATAAAAAAAATAATGATTTGGGTGCCATTTGTTTGAACTGCAGATTGATTCTGTTAAATTGTCATACAAATTACATTTTAATTTTTATGCTTATTTTCAGGAAAAATAGCACTTATGTTTTGATCTGCTGAAAGCTCTCTTATATGGTTTTGGATTACAGAATATGTACCCCTTTTATTGCACCGTTGTTTTCCTTGTTCTGATAAATGGCTTTGCCCAAGTCAAAAAACAAAAGAAAAAAACTGCAGACAGTATGTACAAGATGCAGGCTGTGTTTATTAAACCAAATATAAAATGCGGTAACTATTGTCACCCTTCATTCCTTTCTGCTATACTAAGTGTTTCATATGTGTTGCTGAGATGTCCATATGTCATAGCAGCACCCCTGATTGCTTTGATTTATAACAGTGGGACTGACTTAAGAAGGCTGAACTGTCAAAACTGTGGAAGCTAAATTTTCTTCAGCAAAGAAAGGCAAGTCCTAAAAGGTAGATCTACTGTTGTCATTAATGCATTTTCGAATGACCCCATTTGCATTACTAAGGAATGAACTTCCTTCTTGTTACTGATTAGTTTCCATACAATTATCCCTTAAGCTTTGGTTTCTATCTTCACCATCCACAGGAATTCAGTTTATTATTTACAACAAGGTTTACAGACTTGCAAGTATCATGAACATTTTAAGGGTTTGACTCAGCTAATGGTATTTTTTAATGTCTTGTATACATTTGTTTGCTTCCTCTGAGTATTCATGAGATATTCCGTCTGACCTTAGGAAGAACAGCTACGCTCAGACAAAGAAGATCTCATAGGACGTATTGAGACTCTGCAGTCAAACTCAAGATTATTGGAAGCACAGGTTCTAGACCTGCAGAAAGCCAAAACAGTGGTGGATAAAGAGCTGGAAGCTGAAAAAATTTTACGAGAACAAAAGATAAAGGTAAAGGGGCTCATTTTCAAAATAGAAAGATGACCATAAAATGGCATAAAGTGGCTCTTGGATGTTTTAATTGCCAAAACGTTCAAGTTCCTATTTTCAAAACCGACTTTTTAGACATTTTGCAGGTCATTTGCCCTCCAATATGGCTAAATCTTAAAGGGGCATGTCCGAGGTGTGTTTAGGGCAGGATTAGGACTTGGATGTTTTGCAAGGATAGTAAGACCTTTTTGAAGATGTCCAGGGCATCATTTAGATGGTTGAAGTTAGACCTGTTTTAAAAGTGCATAAGGGCTAAAATGGTACCCAAACTGACCAGATGACCACAGGATACATGAAGGCATGACTCCCTCACACTCTTCTAGTGATCACGGACCCCCCTACCATCTCCCAAAGATGTGAAAGAAACAGTACATACCAGCGTCTATGACAAATGCAGATATTATGGGAAATCCTAGTAGAGTAGCAAACAGGTGTCTGGAGTAGCCTGATGGGAGTGTAGTGAACTATAAAGAGGGGGATCCAGACCCATTTCTCACCCTACCCACTACTTTTATGGTGGAAAGTATGAGGCCACCAAAACACATCCAGAACCTACTGTACTGCCATATAGGTGATATCTGCAGCCATAAGGGCTGTTGGGATAGTAGACAGGTGGGTATAGTAGGTTTTGGGGGAGTTTTGGAGAGCTCACCATAAACTATATAAAGAGAATATGATAAAACAGTACTTGGCACCCTTTATGTGAAGTTCACAGCAGTGCTTCCTAAGTTGCCCCGCTGCTCTGTTGGCATGTCTGTGTGGCCAGTCCATTAAAATGTTGGCCCCTCTCACATCCAAATGGACTTGTTTTGGATGTGTTGATTTTCGAAAATGGCCAAAAAAGATAGACATTATAAGGGCCAGAACATCTAGATGAGCCATTTTGGGGAAAAAAAGACGTCTTGCTTTTTCAAACATGGTTATTTTCCCAACCTGACTTTTGGATGTGCTTGTGGAAACGTCAAAAAGTTGGGACATCCTATCGAAGATGCCCTTCCAAGAAGACTTCTGCAGGATGGCAACCTGATTCTGAACCTCCCGACCACCCTGACTAAATAAGCGAAAATACACAGTATTACCCTGCATGAAATAAGCGTAAAAGATACGCTGGAAGTCAGTTTTACCATATAACTATGACTAGCAAAAAACAGCGGTCAGATTTAAAGGTATTTGTTTTCCAAGTGCCGTAGGTACAAAATGTGACCTTGTGCCATTAGGAACCCCAACTAGCAGGAGACGTGAGTGTGGTGGAATGTGCTAACCTTACTGGCGAGAGGTCTCGCCCAGCCTTGCATTCAGAACTTCATGAGTGGCTTAATGAACTGAAAGCTGCTAGACTGACCTTGGTTCAGAATATGGCAGTAAAAATGATCTATGGCCTGAGGAAGTACGACTACATGACCCCTTATTATTGTGAGCTGCATTGGCTTCCGGTAGAGGCCCGGGTGATCTTTAAGTTAGGTTGCTTATATTATAATGTCGCTTTTGGTGTTGCCCCATTATATCTTGTTGATAGATTCGTTATCACGGCACATGAGAAGAAAATCTCATGCCCTATTTGCGTTCCCTTCAGTTAAGGGTTGTAAAAGTAAGAAACATCATGGACATTGTCTTTCCTATCAAGCAGCTTATTATGACAAAGATTTCCGTCCATTATTGATTAGATCCACATCTTATGAACATTACAGAAAACTTTTGAAGACTTTTCTTTTTTCTAAATTCTTAGTTAACTAAATCTCTGTATATCATATTATTCCTGTATTTTCCCATAGCATAATCTTTTGTTAACCGCTTTGAACTAAGGGTTATGTGGTCTAGAAATTTGCTATTATGTTATGTTATTTGCTATTATGCACATAATGCATCAGGATTTGCATGCAGACTTTGATGGCTTACGCAAAACAGTAGAGGATATGGGCCAACGGCTCAATGATTTTGAAGAAAAAGTGAGGGGGGTTACTTTAGCTGCAAAAAAGGTGCGATCAATTAGAAACCAAGCATGATGATCTTCTAGCAAAGTTGTAGGGCGGTGAGAACAGGCGCGCTGCAACAACTTGCGGGTGTGGGGGCCTTCCAGAATTGGAAGATGGCTGCTCACTGGCAGAACTCATGTGGGCAATATGCGAGCACTTTCTGAGTTCAGCAAATCTGGATGTGGAGCTGCCACATACGGAATTGGAGAGAGTACACAGAGCCATCGGGTCAGCAACCCCGGGGCGGCCAAGAAATTTAATCGCATGCTTTCTGCACTTTCCCATTAAAGAGAGCATTTTGCCTGCGGCAAGAAAAGTTGGCCCTGTACAGTGGGATGGTGCCTAGGTGGAGATTTTTGCTGATATGTCTGCCATTACATTGATAAAGAGGCAGGAATTCAAACTGGCCATGAAATGTCTCCTGGACCATAACATTAGATACCACTAGCACTATCCTTTTTGGACTTTCCTTTGCACTGATTTATTTATTTATTTATTCATTCAATTTTCTATACCGTTCTCCCAAGGGAGCTCAGAATGGTTTCCATGAATTTATTCAGGTACTCAAGCATTTTTCCCTGTCTGTCCTAGTGGGCTCACAATCTATCTAATGTACCTGGGGCAATGGGGGAATTAAGTGACTTGCCCAGGGTCACAAGGAGCAGCATGGGTTTGAACCCACAACCTCAGGGTGCTGAGGCTGTAGCTTTAACCACTGCGCCACACACTCTCACATATAAAGTAACCACACTAGAAGAGGCCCAAGAGGTGCCCCGTGATGCGAAACTTTGGAGTGATATTCTACATATGTATTAGTAGTATAATAATAGGAGTGGAAAAGTAAACTAGAAGTTAGAGTACTGGGACGACAACTAGAGATTCCCTGTTCAAATTCTGTTGCTGCTCTTTGTGATCTTGAGCAAACCAATTAACTCTCCATTGCCTCAGGTACAAAAAATTAGATTGCAGTTCCTCTGGGGACTGGAAAAACCTAGTGTACCTGAATGTAACTGTCCTTAACCCTTTCAGGACCATAAGGATCGTAGGCCAATTTTTGTGGTTTTGACGACATTTTTATGGTAAAAAGGGCTTGCAGATGCCAAAAAATTGATTTTTTTTGTGAAATATCATTATTTTTATTTAAAAAAATCAAGCTTCTGGCTTATGGACAGTGTGGCAAGTGAATCTTCTCGTCAATCTAGCAACGACGCTAATGAATGAATGTCGGAACCAGTTTGTTTACATAAAGGCAGTATCATATGGAATCCGTACATATCAAATTTAGAACTGTAGACTATCTCAATCAAAATTTATAGGATTTTAAAGTTATGGGACAAATATGTCCCTTGGTCCTGAAAGGGTTAAGGTGAGCTAAATCCTAAATAAATAAATGTAATTAAATCCTCATTGCTGCAATACTGTGTAAAAAAGAGAAGATAAGATGGGCTTGATTTGGTCAAGTGTAGTTATCAGCTAATGTTGACTCATAGCCCATATCTGATGATGAAGGATGTTTTATATGAGAGGTGGTTTCAGAGCAGTAATGTTCACCTTTGCTAAAAAGTGCTGTTGGTACTGACTTACCTAGTTCTTTCTAACTCGTAAGGTTCTTGCTGTTTAAATTATTCAGCACCCTTGGACTAAGCTTTCAAGGATAATTTTCAAAGTTGTTTATGCATGTTGGTTCTCTCAATGTGGTTGAAAGTTTGAATGTTGATCCCAAAGGTTATATCCTTTTTAGCCATATTTAGAGGTGCTATTCCTGGAGGCATACTCGTAGGTCGGAGGAGGAAACTCTTGGCATATTATTTTCCATAAAAATACCCATGCAGAAAAAGGTTAAAATAGCTGCAAATACTTTGGGCTCCTTTTACGAAGCCGCTAATCCAGTGCATACGCTAAAAATGCTAGCGCACCTTCATAAAAGGAGCCCTTTGTGTCGTGGCAAATTTTGAAGCAAAATTACTTACCTGTTTTCTGTTCAAAAATATTTGCAGTGTTCACAGATGAAAAGCACTTGTGGGCTTTGTCCTATTATGGTTTTTTTTTAAAAACTTTATTTATTTTTCAAACTTTGACAGTGCAATACAATTAATTGAACATAAATACTAAATTTGACCATGTCTCCCCGCTCCTGGCCAAGCTCCACTGGCTTCCGATAATCGCCAGGGTCCACTATAAATGCGCCTGTTTAGCTTTCAAAATCCTATATGGTATCCTCCCTCCCTTTATCCCTCTTTCTTGGAATTCCTCAAACCCTAATACCACCAGATCCTCCCACAAATTAAAACTATCCTTCCCCTCGCTAAAAGGCATTTCCCACACAGGAAAGCTAGGGACCTCCCTCCACTTCAAAATCACTGAGCTTTGGAACAACCTTACCTCCCCTCTTCGGAACTTGAGCTCTCTCCAAGTTTTTCCCAAACATCTGAAAACCTGGCTTTTCTCAAAAAATGTAAGTCTCCCTCCAACTTAGGAATCAAGGAAACTCTTATATCTTGGCATCCCAAGTCTTCTAAATTTTCTTCACACTTCTACCTCTAAAACTCTGTTGTAGTTCCTTCCTATTTCTCCTACTGTAAACCGCGTCGAGCTCTACAAACATGGAGATGATGCGGTATACAAACCTAAGGATTAGATTAGATTACATAAAACGCACTATTAATTACACAAGTAATATATAAAACAAACATTTTCTCCCACCCTCCTCCCAATTATTAATTCAGTAAGACATATTATGTGATTACATTATTATAAATACGTAATTTTAATCCTCAAAATACATTTCCTTCCCCCCACCCCCCACTCTGGTTTAATTTAAAAATTATTTCCTTATAATATAAATTAATCATCATTTGGTATTAGTGGATGCTGCTGGTTGCTTTTCTGAAGCAAATCCATTTTACTGTTTTTTATTGCTTTGCTTAGCTCTGGTTATCTTTTGTTTACTTAATTTTTCTTTAAATTTTTGTGTACACCACTTTGCTGTATTATCAAAAGGTGGTCTATCAAATTGAATAAACAAAAATCAAATACTGTATCATAGTGCAGAACAGTTGTTTTCCTTCCACCTTTCATGGGACACATTTGCACTCACATTTGTATTTTGTTTTCAGAACCACAATGACGCTCTTAAACAACTGGAAGATCTTCAGATGGAGCTTCACAAAGAAAAGAAACAGCTGCAGAAAACCATGCAGGAATTAGAGCTTGTCAGAAAGGTATATTGATGATAAACCAGGAAGGAAATACAGTGTTATTTTTCCAAGTAAAATAAATTGGATGTACGAATTGTAATTTCAGAAGAGCTATTCTGCTGGGTTTCATTATTTCATTTTTCTTGTAATGATTACTTACACCTGTTTCCTAGAAGGCTGGTTCTAGATAAATCTTCTAAACTGCCAGATACAGTTCAATTAATGTGGGGTGCAGGTTGACTGCACATTTAATGTCCTTTTCTTTTGTATGTATTATGTGAACATTAGCCTGCTGGATTTTGAAATATCAGCACAGTTTGAATTTATTGGTGCCGAGTGTCATGGTTGCCATCTAGTGCATTTTGGAGCATAGGCAGACAAGTTCTATGTTCACTTCAACTGGATGAGATGCAGTTGCAAAAAGTAGGAAGGCTCCATAGCAAAATGAAGTGCTACATGGTTACTGCTCTGCCCTGCTAGTTTCTAGGAGATGTTATGGTGGTTATATAGCAAATAATTAAAGCCAGCAAGTCTGAATACAAGATTGTCTACAGATGTATTCATAGTTTATGTAAATATACACTGTATTTCATTCTTTGCACATTTTAAAGGCAGTTCTATAACTGGGCATGTGGCATTACAGTACACTTATCTTCCGCTGAAAATAAAGGGTGGGAAGTTTCATGGCGACACCAGGAAGTACTTCTTCACTGAAAGAGTGGTGGACAGCTGGAATAGGCTCCCAGTACAGGTGGTTGAGGCCAGCAGCGTGCCAGTTTTTAAGATCAGTTGGGATGCTCATGTCTGATCTCTTCGAGGGAAAAGGTCATCAGAGAGCAATTAACTAGGGGGGGGTGGGTCAATGGAGTGGGCAGACTCGATGGGCCTTGGCCCTTTTCTGCCGTCACTTTCTATGTTTCTATGTTCTATGTTAAGTGCATTACTGGCTCTGTAACTGTAACTGGTCATACCTAAATAGTGTGGATATACACTAGTAAAGGCTTCAACAAAATTTCATTGAATCTAGGAGCCAACTCAAAAACACAGGATCCAGGGGTAGGGATAGGTTTGGAATTTCCTCCCAGATTAGCAGTAGCTCTTCTAGAAAATGACGTACTAAGATACTTCTTTTTTATTATGTGCCTGTGGACAGAGAAACTTTAATAAATCAGTTCCTTAACGTTCCTCTGCTAATCAAATACAGAAGACAGTAGTCTCTCTTTCTAAAGCATGCTGTGAGCTGTGTGATAGCACCCTCCAGATAGGTGAAGCAAAGAGGCAATTGCCTCTTAGTTTCACCTATCATCATAGCATGGGTCCCCCATCAGTCTCTCTCATAACTTCCCCTCACCCCAACCTTCACCTTTTCTCTAATGTGCCCCTTTCCAGTCTTCCCTTGTTACTTACAGCACTGCCTGAAACAACTGTTCTTCGCCCTGCACAGTAATTGGCTCTGCTTATATTTGAACTGTTCAGTGCAAGAAGTTGGAGAAGTCTCCTGGTTTCAAGTTCCGTGAGACTCCCTGAACTCCCTGCACCATGCGGCTCAAGTAAGATCACTGTACAAGATGGAGAGAAGGAATTTCAGGCAGTGCTGTGGTAGGAAACAAAAATCTTTTGGGGGGGGGGGGAGAGAGAGCAATGAAATCCTGGGTGCAAGGATACAATTTCTAGGCGCCATGGTGACCTGGTTCCCAGGAATTGTCAAGCCCTGCATTAGCATTCTGTAGTGGCATCTTGGAACCCACATGCCATTAAAGAATTGGTGCACAGTGCATGCTTTTGGGGCACCTAAATGGAAGTGCTATTATTGAATTTCTCACTTTGTGAGGAGCAGTGTTGCCCTGTGCTAATGTTAATATGACTTGGTTTCAGTCACAGCAACTTATGTGCCTGGATGTAGTAGAATCAATCGGAGAATGCTCAATGACGTTACCCATTTTTCATCAGTGCAAGGCATTTTCCAGGGAACGCACATAACCCAGAAGAGTGGATAAAAGAAAGACAGAGAAATGGGGGAGAAGATGCATTCTGCAGATAAGAATGGGGTACAGATTGCAAGCCTTGCAAATCCCAGTTACAGAGGCTGTTAAGTTTCTTTACATAGTAACATAGTAGATGACGGCAGATAAAGACCCGAATGGTCCATCCAGTCTGCCCAACCTGATTCAATTTAAATTTTTTCTTCTTAGCTATTTCTGGGCAAGAATCCAAAGCTCTACCCAGTACTGTGCTTGGGTTCCAACTGCCGAAATCTCCGTTAAAACCTACTCCAGCCCATCTACACCCTCCCAGCCACTGAAGCTCTCCCCAGTCCATCCCCCACCAAACGGCCATATAAAGACACAGACCTTGCAAGTCTGCCCAGTACTGGCCTTAGTTCAACATTTAATATTTTCTGATTCTAGATCCTCTGTGTTCATCCCATGCTTCTTTGAACTCCGTCACCGTTTTCCTCTCTACCACCTCTCTCGGGAGCGCATTCCAGGCATCCATCACCCTCTCTGTAAAGAAGAATTTCCTAACATTGCCTTTGAATCTACCACCCCTCAACCTCAAATTATGTCCTCTGGTTTTACCATTTACAGACCTTGATGCAAATATTTACATTTTTGCCAGCACTCCAAAATCTTAGTGTAATTTTTCAAAATGCAAACCCTTGGGTTGTAATCAATGGGATGAAACCATATACACAATTGTGGTAGAATAATAATAATAATGCATAATTATATCCTGCTTTATCCCTCAGCTTGAAGTTCAGAGCAGGTTAAAAAAAACAAAACAACAAAATCTCAAAAAAGTTAAATCTAGAAAAAAAGATATTGGGCTCCTTTTATAAAGGCGCGCTAGTGGTTTTAGCGTGTGCTCAGCAGGCGGTAATTTTAAGCTAGCGTGCGCTAATCTTGTGCGTACACTAAAAACGCTAGCGCACCTTAGTAAAAGGAGTCCATTGTTTTAATATCTTCTGAACTTGGAACATCTCTCCCCTTTAGAACCACAGAACTCTGGAACAACCTCTCATCCCCACTCAGAAACTCAAGCTCCTTCCAATCCTTCCGCAAACACTTGAAAACTTGGCTCTTTGCAAAAATCTAATCACCTCCCATTCTCCAATATTCTGTCCCTCTCTTTCCTCTTAGTCCCTCTCCTTTATCCCTTATTGTAGTTCCTTTCCTCTTAACTCTGTAAACCGTGCCGAGCTCTGCGCTTGCGGAGATGGCGTGGTATACAAACCTAAGGTTTAGTTTAGTTTAGTTTAGAAATTGCAAGAATTGCTATGGTATCTTTGCAAAAGCCAATTGTGGAGGGTGGGGTAAATTTTCCCAATTTTTATAGGTACCATCAAGCCTATATTATGCGTCAAGGTATGTATTGGATCTTCCCTGAACTCATGAAAGAATTTACGGATTGGTTGACTTTGGAATCAACTATAATCTAAAAGATCAAAGACACTACTAAGATCAAATTGCAAGATTTATTTCCCTGATCCTTTACTAAAAAGCATATACAGACAATGTAATAATGATGCCAATACTGTCTCTGTACTAAACAGAGGGTGAAAGCCCAACTGAGAATAATGTAGTAATCAAAACTCTCCAAATAATCTAACAACCGAGTATAAACTATACCTTCTAATAGCTTAACAAAAAAGGAATCTTGACTTATTAAGAACCAACCTAGCAGCAGTATTCTCAATCAATTGCAACCTGCCCAATTGTTTCTGAATGATCCTAATATGAAACGAATTACAATAATCCAATTGCGATACAATTGAAAGTTGTACAAGTACCCTAAAATGGTCTGGCAAAAAAATATGTTCGCACTAAGGGGTCCTTTTATCAAGGTGCGGTAGGGGTTTAACGCGTGGAATACCGCGCGTTAAACCGCCTGCCGTGCTAGTCGCTAACGCCTCCATTGACCAGGCGTTAGTTTTTTTGCTTGCCGCAGGGGTTAGCGCGTGATGAAATGTCCGACGCACTAACCCCGCTAGCGCGGCTTAATAAAAGGACTCCTAAGTGTAATTGCTTCATTTAAAAAAATGTTTAGTTTGTCTTGATAACATGAATGTGTTACTAATTGAGAACTTTGGAAGTAATGAGGAGAATTAAGGTTCTAGTTGGATTAAGAAACCTAGGTTCCCTAATCCTGTTTCATGTTGCTGTTGACTTCCTAGGATGCGCAAAAGAGTACATTGATGGATATGGAAATAGCAGACTATGAACGTTTGGTGAAAGAACTTAACCAAACAATTATGGAGAAGAACAACAGACTTGAAGATCTGGAGCATGAGATCAGAATCCAAAACCAGAAGCAAGAAACTCTACAGGAAGAAATAAGTGAGTAGACTAATGTATAAACACTGTGGAAAGGATCTTTCACAGACTCAGCAAATAAATAGCCCCCAGGATGCAGCTTTTGTGAAGTTCTCATTACAGTTTTTTTCTTTCTGTCATTGTGATTAGCATCTCTTCGTATGTCCGTGGAAGAATATGAAGAGAAGAGCACCAAGATGAAGGAACTGTTGGTGAAGACCAAAAAAGAGCTAGCTGACTTAAAGCAGATTGTGAGTAACAGGATTTTGTGTATTGTGGTTTCATCAACTGGCAAGAAGTAGTAGTTGTATTTGTTTTCTTAATTGTATTGTTCATTATTTCCTAGGAAACTGACCATCTCCTATTTCAAGCATCTCTCAAGGGAGAGTTGGAAGCAAATCAGCAACAAGTAGAAATCTACAAGGTACAGAGTTTTCATCACAGTTTTATGAAAGTGAGAAAATAGAAACTTGTGAAGGTTATAACACTTATTGCTAAGTCTGTTTTTTTAATTTATAATTTTCAAAATACAGGAAATTCACTGATTTTACAAAAGTGAATAGGAAAAATCATAATATCATGAAGAAAAAAAATGTAAACCACCAGATATGAAAAACTCGGACAACAATAATTGGAACAGTCAGCAAATGACCAAGGAAACTAAATAAACTATACAGTAAAATAAATGACAGCAAAATAAACAGATTAACTAGCTTAACAGTGATTATTACTGAGATACTTAAACCTTAGGCGAGACACTTTCTCTTGAAGTTAGAAAATCTGGAAGCTGTTTTGGGTCAAAAATCATAAATGATTTACCTTCAAGATCTATCAAGCATAAACATGAAAATTTCAAAGTATAATTCACTCCAAGGACCAGGACTCTGGGTTTTAAATGTGGTTTAAAATAAAAGAAACAGATCCGATGGAAAAGTCCTTTAAAAAGATATTTATTAAGGAACTACACTTAAAATTAACAGAAGTCCAACATGGCCATGTTTCACCCTATCCAGGACTGCATCAAGGGCTTTAAGGACTGCCAATAAATATAGAAAAAAATAATCCTCTATAATAAAACCCGACGGTGTGTTCCCTGACAGCGTGATGTGTCCCTCCGTGCCGAATTCTATTTCAGGTGCGTGGGGCTTGCGGCGCATGGGGCAATTTCAGCAGCGGTGGCGGTTTGGCTCTGAGTGCTCTTCTGCCTGCGTGGTGTGCGTCGGTGTTTGCACCCGTGCGAGGGATCCAGTGGTTAATCGGGTCCCAATGGACCCCGGCGGTCATTGAATCTGTGGCAGTGGGGAAAGGAGCCGAACCCGGAAGGAAGGGAGAAGGCCTACTGCTGGACAGGGGGAGCAGGGAAGAGGTACTGCTGGACAGTGGGGGAGCTAAAAGGAGGGAGAAGGCCTACTGCTGGACAGCGAGAGCAGGCAAGGGGTGGTGGTGGACAGCCGATGAAAGAGAGAGACAGGCAGACACATCTATTCTAGTATCCGTTAATATAACGGGCTTAAAGACTAGTGTTAGTATAAAATCATAGAACTCAAAAGATGCTAATACTAAAACCATTAATTGCATAAATATTACGACAGACCAAACATATAAACTTAAGAGAATCAAATGTAAAAAATAAAACAGGGACAATCATACAACTACAGCAGATCAATAAAAGGTGGTGTAATACTCAATACATACTCGCTTGGTATATGAATATGATATCACCTAAGTGATAGGAGAGGCCTTAGGCCCAGTGCATCCAAGGATGCACAAGGAAGGGGAAGACCCGCCATTATGAAGAGGCATCCCTCCGGCCAGCCATGCTTAAAAAGGTCTTGGGGGTGTCGGTTGGGGGGGGGGGGGTCATGTGTTGTGGGGGAGGGAGGGTGCTGGGAGGAGAGAGTAGGCAGCTCTCTTGCCGGGGATTGTTTCGGGCATGGTGGCAAGAAGGATTAGGCATCCCTCCTACCGCAGACAGTGTCAGGGGGGTTCAAGGATGGCAGCGGGAAGAATGGGCATCCCTCCTGCTGGCCGACTTGTGTTGGGTTTTGGAGGTTCCCTGCCATTCATATGATAGCTGCAGGGAGATTTCCTTGCCATGATCAGTTTAGTGGCCGAGTCTATTTGAAATGTAGGTCAGCATTTCAATGGCCTACATTTCAGGCATCTATCATGGCCTTAGGGAGATGCCTTAAGCTCATCCAAGGCCACTTCTGAGCAAAACCACGTCCACAACCGGCCTTGGGAGAGCTTAACCATCCCTAGGCGCCTCCCTGCACCTGCAATAGATGCCTACAGTGTAGGTGGCCTGCCTTGGGCTTTTGTTTTTTGTTTTTTTAAAGAAAACGTGTGTTCCAATTGTCTGGTTAGACAGCGCTAGGATGCCTACCACCACCTACAATCGGGACACTGTTAAAAAAAAATAAAGTACTTGCTTCCCAAACTTTTTTTTTTTGTTAATAATTTTTATTGAGAAAGCAGTCAAATACAAACAACAAGGTCCAAGCAGAGGACCAAAAAAACTGGTACAGGAGAAGAGTAAAACGCTGGTAGATACAAATGCCTTACAACAGGAGAGGTGCAATCGAAACGGCCACTAGGGATAAATACAAAGTCAGTGTGATAGAAAAGGAGAACCCTGCCAAATCGGGTCCAGGTAGGTGCACCAAAAAACACCCTCTCTTTGTACCTCAATACTACATATTGTTGCAGCTATATATAAAAGTTTGGATGTTTTTGCAGTCCAAACTTTTATATATAGCTGCAACAATATGTAGTATTGAGGTACAAAGAGAGGGCTCAATGTAAAAACAGGCATTTTGTCAAGACTTATGTGTATATAAAAAAACATGGGACTTATGTGTATATAAAAAAACATGGGACTTATGTGTATATAAAAAAACAAAATTTAAAAGTATCCTGTCTAGTAAAGGTGAGTACCTTATTAAACACTATAGTAACCCTGTGAGAACACATAACCCAGCTTCACGGGAAAAACATCTTAAACTCACCAGAGATTTTTCCATTCTATGGGAAAAAAGGAGAACAACTGATTTTCCCACCAAAATTCAAATTGGTGACCAATAGATTGCCCTGTTCTCAATCAGGTCAGCTGACCCACTATTTACAAAGAAACTGCAGACCTCACAGCATTCCCTGAAGAAAGCCACAGCATGGTGGCTGAAACAACAGTTTCTACCTGACAAGACGCAGCGAGACCCGGAAACCTGCAAGAAGAACAGTGCCAACTGAGGAAACCCTGAGAGAACACAATTTCCAATGATGTTTCAAAAAATCCTATTAAATCCATTGTAGCAATTTCCCCTCCTTGATCTTCCCACGCTGTCCCAAGCCCAAGTACATACTAAGCCCTAACAAGAGGAAGCAATACCTCTGATGGAGCTTTTAGGACTTGCAAAAAGTATCTACTCACCATGTCCTCTTTAGAAATCAAAGGAGACCTTGGAAAATTTAATAGCCTTGAAAATTTAATAGCCTCAAATTCTTCTTCATTTGATTTTCTAAGAATTAAATCTTAAATACAAGTTTCTTTAGCACTCTCCAGACCAGTAGAGGTTAACTTTACGAATGGGTATATATCTAATCATGACCAGCAGGTGGAGACTGAAAACAAAACTTTGGGACAGTATATACTATCCTCCCTTCTCTATTTCCCTCAGTCTTCTTTCAGTCTCCAGCAGGTGTTGAGTGATCTGTACCCATCTCTCTTGGTAGGGCTGTTGGAATTTGTTTAGGGGTTTATTGTCCCTGTTTTTGGCCGGACGGAGCTTGGTCGGGCCCTGTTTGGGGGTCCGTCCGACCTCGGGGGTGTCAAACCCGGCGGGTCACGAGCGGGGTCCCTCCCCCCACTTCCTCCACCTCCCCACATTTTTTTAGAGGAGCCTCAGCAGTAAGCCTTGCCCCCTAAGTCAAGCAAGGCATATTGCTTCGAGAGCCTGTGGAGTCTGTTCTGTAAAAAAAAAAAAAAATCCTGAGGTAGTGCTGGTCTGAAGGGTTGTTTCCCTTTAAGAAAACTGTATTTTACTGTATTTTTTCATGTAACCAGCACTTTTTTATAGCTAGGTCGCGTCTGGAGCAATTGTGCCCTTCTCCGGGGGAGTAGGCCACAATTTTAGTCCAGCCGCGAGGCACTCGCGGCCGGCCTGAACTCGGCGGTTTGGGTCGGTGAGGTGGTGGAGCTCCGTCGGCAGCGGCTGCAGGCGCCCAGAGCTCCCCGCCGATGGTGCCTCGCGAGTCGGCTTGGAGCAGTGGGGAAGCCCGGTCTTCCACAACCGCCCACGGAGGGATTCCCCGAAGGATTCCCTCTCAGCTGATTTTTTGACAGCTGATGCCGACTTGCCTGTCTTAGCGGCTGGGACTGTTCAGTCTTCTCAGCCGCTACAGGCCATGGAGGGAGCATTTTTGGCGGGAACTTCGCCATTTTCTTTGTCTGGCCCCTCCATTTTGTCTGCAACCTCAGGTGACCTTCCCCCTGTATGGCGAACACAGGGGCAGGTTTCAGCATGGACCCCTGCTGGGGCAGGGAGTCCCTGGGGACCCCCAGGGGTTTTTTGCCCCCAATTTATTTTCTTTCTTTGTGCGGACTTTTGGGGGTCCCACGTGCGCCTGGGGGGTTTCGGGGGGGTTTCCCTCCGCGCCCCCTATGGCTTTGCCTCCCTCTTTTCGTTTGGCGTCCCCTCTTCCTCCTCCCTCATCCAAGCGCCCGCGGGGGGGCTTGGATTGCGAATTGGTGGGCGGAGGAGCGTGTTGGCCTGGTTGAGGACCTGGCTGCTTTGGCGGGCTTCCAGGATCCTCTAGAGGGGACGCCTGTTGGCAGCGGGGCGGCGGGTTTCCCGTCTTCCAGAGCAGATGCGTCCGTGGTGCGCTTTTTTATTCAGAGGGATGAGCTTTTAGACCTGTGTAGCAGGTCTCCTTGGTGCTGCATTTTTGCAGTGGCGCCGCCGGAGACCCCGCGTATGGGGGCCCCTCTGCTTCAGGGGGTCTGTCCTGGTTCCCGCTCTTTTCCTGTGCGTCAGGATTTGCGGGATTTTGTGTTGGCGCAGTGGCCTATGGGCGCAGTTTCGTTTGGTGTGCGCCTTGGCTCTTGGGTATCCCGTCCCGGAGGGAGGTAGGGCTACCTTAATTTCGCCAATGGGGAACGCGGTGGTCTCGGCACTTCCTAAGCGGCATACCGTGCCTGTTATGGACGGTTCTGCTCTTAGGGTCTCGGAGGCGCGTGCGTTAGAGACTCTTCTTAAGTGTGATTTTGATGTCTCTGCCTTTGGGGTCCAGGCGGCTGTTTGTGGGGAGCTAGTCGCTCGCGCCGTGTTTCGGTGGGCTGAGCGTGTCCTGGATCGGGAGTCTGATGACTGGTCTCTAGTGGATCAGGAGGTAGCGAAGATTGCGATGGCTGCCTCGTTCCTCTCAGATGCTCTTTATGACTTGGTGCGGATTTCGGCTAAGTCTATGGCATGGCCGCGCGGCGTATTTTGTGGCTGCGCGCTTGGGCGGCGGATTCTGCGTCCAAAGCTAAGTTTACTAAAGTTCCCTTTAGGGGGTCTTTTTGTTTGGAGAGGAATTAGATGAGTTGATTCAGACTCTGACGGACTCGAAGGTGCCCCGTCTGCCTGAGGACCGTGCCCGCCCTGCGTCTAGGTGTGGGGCTGCCCGGGGGCGTTTGCGGGAATTTCGCAAGTATCGCCCGGGGCGTGGGGCTGCTTCTTTCCCGGCTCAGGGTTTTTCCCGGGGTCGGTTCTTCCAGCGCATGCAGCCCTTTCGGGGGGCCCGTCGGGGGGCAGGGAATCCCTCCGTCGGTTCCCCCGCTTCCCGTCCTGCGCAATGACTCCTTGCCGGCGCCCCCTTTGGTTCCGGTGGGGGCCCGGCTGCGCAAATTTTTCCCCAAATGGGCCGAGATCGCGTCCGATCAGTGGGTCCTTGAGGTGGTGCGGGACGGTTACGCTCTGGAGTTTACCCGCTCTCTGCCGGACCTTTTCCTCGCTTCTCCATGTCAGACTCCATGGAAGACGCAGGCTTTTCGTCAGACCCTTCAGCGTTTGCTAGATCTCGAGGCAGTGGTGCCGGTGTCCCCTACGGAGTGGGGCACCGGCAGGTACTCCATTTACTTTGTGGTGGCCATAAAGGAGGGGACCTTTCGGCCCATCCTGGATGTCTCTCGATCTGACGGAGGCCTACTTGCAGGTTCCAATTCGGGCCTCTCATCAGCACTTCCTTCGCTTTGCGATCTTGGGGCGGCACTTTCAGTTCTGTGCGCTTCCCTTTGGTCTGGCCACGGCTCCTCGGACGTTCACCACGGTAATGGTGGTCGTCGCGGCAGCCTTGCGGTCGGTGGGCATCCTGGTTCTCCCCTACCTGGACGACTGGTTGATTCGGGCAAAGTCGTTGCAGGAGAGCTCCCGGGTTACGGCTCGGGTGGTGGAGTTTCTCCGGTCGCTGGGCTGGGTGGTCAACCTTTCCAAGAGTCGGTTGGTCCCGGCTCAGCGTCTGGAGTGCCTTGGGGTTATGTTCGACATCTCCTTGGGGAAGGTCTTCCTTCCAGAGGCCCGGGTGAGCAAATTGCAATCTCAGATTCGCCTGCTTTTGGCGTCCCGGGGTCCTCGGGCGCGAGATTTCCTCCAAGTCCTGGGGTCAATGGCGGCGTCCCTGGACGTGGTGAGGTGGGCGCGGGCCCACATGCGTCCTCTTCAGTATGCTCTGCTCCGGAGGTGGTCTCCCCGGAGGCAAGATTTGGATGTTCCGGTTCCCCTGCGAGGCTTGGCGCGCTGCAGTCTGCGCTGGTGGCTCCGGACCCCTCACCTGGTTCAGGGGGTGGGTCTGGATCTCCCGCAGTGGACGGTGCTCCTTACGGATGCGAGTCTCCTCGGTTGGGGGGCTCAGTTTATGGGCCACTCAGCTCGGGGCACCTGGTCCGCGGAGGAGGCCTCCTGGTCGATCAACGGGTTGGAGACCAGAGCGGTCAGGCTGGCGCTGTTAGCTTTCCACTCCCTTTTGCTGGGCAAGTCGGTCAGAGTCCTGTCGGACAATGCCACGGCGGTGGCTTATGTCAATCGTCAGGGGGGCACCAAGAGCACTCCTGTGGCGCAGGAGGCGGCTCGGCTCATGGTTTGGGCGGAGTCCCATCTTCTGGACCTCTCGGCTTCTCATATAGCCGGGGTAGAAAATGTTCAGGCAGACTTCCTCAGTCGTCACTTCCTGGATCCAGGAGAGTGGTTTCTCGGCGCCGGAGCGTTTCGGTTGATAGTGCAAGATTGGGGGCAGCCCCTGATGGACCTGATGGCCACGAGTGGCAACGCCAAAGTGCCCCGCTTCTTCAGTCGTCGCAGGGAAGGGCTGGCCGAGGGTCTGGATGCTCTGGTCCAGCCGTGGCCAACGGAGGGGCTGTTGTATGTGTTCCCTCCTTGGCCGCTGGTGGGCAGAGTGCTTCTTCGCATTGTTCACCATCCGGGTTTGGTGGTGCTGGTGGCTCCGGATTGGCCTCGACGTCCGTGGTATGCGGATCTGGTGAGGCACCTGGTGGCGGTTCCTCTTCCTCTGCCTCTCTCGGACGACCTTCTGATGCAGGGTCCCATTCCCATGTTCGACCCGTCTCTCTTCTGTCTTACGGCGTGGCTCTTGAAAGGGGTCGCCTTAGCAAGAAGGGATATTCAGACAAGGTGATCGCTACACTGTTGGGGTCCCGGAGGCTTTCTACCTCTCGGGCTTATGTGCGGGTTTGGCGTCTCTTTGAGGAATGGTGTCGGGCGCGGGGAGTGACCTCTTTTCGCGCTTCTCTGCCTAACATTCTAGAGTTCTTGCAGGATGGCCTGGATAGAGGCCTGGCTTGGTCTTCTCTCCGGGTTCATCTTGCGGCCCTGTTGACCTTTCGAGGGTTGGTGTCAGGTCAGCGTTTATCGGCTCTTCCTGATGTGATTCGGTTTCTGCGGGCGGCCACGTTGCTTAGGCCTCCCCTACGGCCCTCGGTTCCCTCTTGGGATCTTAATCTGGTTCTCTCTGTTTTGGTGCGCCCGCCTTTCGAGCCCTTGGACGACTGTTCTTTGAAGGACCTTACTTTGAAGGCGGTCTTTTTGGTGGCCATTACTTCTGCTAGGCGTATTTCTGAGCTGCAGGCTTTCTCTTGTAGGGCTCCCTTCTTGGAGTTGTCTAGGGAGCGGGTCGTCTTGCGGCCTGTTCCTTCCTTTCTGCCGAAGGTTGTTTCTCCTTTTCATGTCAATCAATCGGTGGTTCTCCCGGTCTTGGGTGGTCGGGAGGGCTCTTCTGAGCAACGGCAGCTGCGCAAGTTGGATGTCGGTCGGGTCCTTCGCTCTGATGTGCAGCGGACCCAGGAATTCCGGAAGTCCGATCATCTCTTTGTCCTCCTGGCTGGTCCTCGTCGGGGAGCTGGCGCTTCTAAGGCTACTATTGCGCGCTGGATCAAGGAGACGATTGCTTCCGCTTATCTTCTGAAACAGCAGCCTGTTCCGGAGTTTCTCAAGGCTCTTTCCACTCGGGGTCAGGCGGCTTCTTGGGCTGAGTCGTCGCTCGTGCCTCCGGTGGATATTTGTAAGGCTGCGGTTTGGTCCTCCTTGTATTCTTTTGTTAGACATTATCGGGTAGATGTTCAGGCGCGTCGGGACGCGGTGTTCGGTGAGCGTGTTCTGGTATCGGCCCTTCGGGGGTCCCGCCCGTGAGAGGGACTGCTTTGGTACGTCCCATTCGTAAAGTTAACCTCTACTGGTCTGGAGAGTGCTAATGAAGGAGAAATTAGGTTCTTACCTGCTAATTTACTTTCTTTTAGCTTCTCCAGACCAGTAGAGGTCCCCACCCTGTCTGTTGTTGTTGTTGTTGTTGGGGCTGTTTTCGCGGGCAGTTTTTGTTTTTTGCTGCGGGTTCTAGTATTTTTCTAGGGCCGGGGAGAATTAAAGAACAGCGGCTGTGGCTCGGCTGGCTTAGCTGGCGAGCTGTGGGGACATTTTCCTTCGGGTATTTCTCCTCTGCATTTTCCAACAGCATTTGGGTATGTTATTTGTTACTCCTGTTCGGAGTATTGTTTTCTTCCTGTTTTCCAGTTCTTGGTTCTGCTTGGCTATTCGGCAGACTGAGGGAAATAGAGAAGGGAGGATAGTATATACTGTCCCAAAGTTTTGTTTTCAGTCTCCACCTGCTGGTCATGATTAGATATATACCCATTCGTAAAGTTAACCTCTACTGGTCTGGAGAAGCTAAAAGAAAGTAAATTAGCAGGTAAGAACCTAATTTCTCCATTCCTTATCTTTCATTAAAGCTGCTATTCCCTCTTGCAGATACACACTTACATCAATAGGCTCAATCTTGGAGGAAAATTGTTCCATAGAACAGACCTGATCATTTTGAACCCTATTAAGAACATTAATAACCCACCAGAGTCTGTGTGACTATTTGAAGAGATGTATTCACATCTTGAATTGCTTCCCAGAGTGACTTTACGTAGAGTTACAACAGTCAGCTTTCTCACTTCCAGCACACTAGCTTGCAGTCTGCTAAAATTACCAGGCTCATCTGTAAGAGCCAAACTCCCACTGGAAGAGTTGTTCCAATACCCCTTATACTTGAAGAGGAATAAGCCATGAGCTTATTCCTCCAACATACCGGAACCTGAGCAATTCTTCAACGGAAGTCAGGCAGAAAAATTAACATCCATAGAAGTGAGCCTTGAGGACGTTCGTAGGCAGATAGAAAAACTAAAAACTGATAAATCCCCGGGTCCGGATGGCATACATCCAAGGGTTCTGAAGGAATTAAAGGAGGAGATAGCGGAACTACTGCAGCAAATTTGCAACTTATCCCTGAAAACAGGTGAGATCCCGGAAGATTGGAAGATAGCCAACATTACGCCCATCTTTAAAAAGGGATCAAGAGGTGACCCGGGAAACTACAGGCCGGTGAGCCTGACTTCGGTTCCGGGGAAAATGGCAGAAGCACTGATAAAAGAAAACATCGATCAACATTTTGAAAAACATGAACTTCTGATAACCAGCCAGCATGGTTTCTGCAAGGGAAGATCGTGCCTAACGAACTTATTGCACTTCTTCGAAGGGATCAACAAACGGATGGACAAAGGAGACCCCATAGACATCATATATCTAGATTTCCAAAAAGCCTTTGACAAGGTGCCCCATGAACGTCTACTCCGGAAACTGAAGAACCATGGGGTGGAAGGAGACGTACATAGATGGATCAGAAACTGGTTGGAGGGTAGAAAACAAAGGGTAGGAGTGAAGGGTCACTACTCCGACTGGAGGAGGGTCACGAGCAGTGTTCCCTCTAAGCGGGCGGGTGTTGTGAGCAAACTTTTTTCACCGTGAGCCAAAAATATCGGGCGCCAGCAAGTTATGAGCCAACTCGCCCGATTCTCCTCTCGCCGCCCTGCCATCTGCCGTACGCCTCTTCCGATCGTGCGCTGTGACGAGAAACGTGTGCGCTGCGATGTAATATTTTGTGCGCCAGCGCACGCCAGCGCAGCTTAGCGGGAACACTGGTTCAAATGGTTTTATTTATTTCCCCAAATTTATTTTTGTTATACGCATTGAAAATATTTGATATTGCGTTTAAATCAAAATCTCAATAAACTTGAAACGAGTGCCCGTGAGATTGTGGGAGGGTTAAATACTCAAAACTTAGAAGTTTTTGCTACGCCAGCTTTCTGGTATCTTTACATACAGTGGCGTACCTAGCATATGTAACATCCGGGGCCCATCATTTTTTGGCACCCCCCCCCCATCTGTAAGAAAAACATGATTTTTAGTAACAAACCACACGTCACACATGAGTACCTAGGAAAAGGCAGCATCTTACATATTGCAGTGAGCAGTACATCAATACACCCATTGTAAAACTAAACAAGCCAGACCAGCACAGATCAATCCTACACCGTCAATCCTAACAGAAAACCATGTCTTTCGAACACACAGAACACAGAAAACACCTTCGCCTAGTAAGGAATATGTAATCACAAACTAACCCCTCCCTCTTTTACAAAACTGTAGTGTGGATTTTAGCTACGGAGGTAACAGCTCTGATGCTCATAAAATTCTGAGCATCAGAGCTGCTACCACCAAGGCTGGTGCTAAAAACGCTTCACAGTTTTGTAAAAGGGGGGATAAAATAAAAATACATAGACAAAGGTTAAATTGAACCAGCAAGAAGCTGGACTCTGCATACAATGCTTCACAGAAACAGTGACACATGTCTCCTAAAGCAATAAATAAATAGAAATTTTTTTCTACCTTTGTCTTCTGTGGTTTCTCCTTTCCTCATCTTCTTGTAACTCTCTTCCTTCCATCCACTGTCTGCCGTCTCTCTTCCCCTATATGGCATCTTCTCTCCTTCTATGCCCCTTCCAGAAACTGTATGCCTCCCCCTTCCATCTCTCCTTTCACCCCATTGGTCTGGCATCTCTCTCCTCGCCTTCCCTCTCCCACACCTCTCCTCATAGTCTGGTATCTCCCCTTCCCTGATTCTCTGGCATCTCTCTCCTTTCCTTTTCTTCCATCTTTCGCTCCCCCTCCATGCTCTCACATCTCCCCCTTCCTTTTCCCTTAGACTGGCATACCTTCCTCCTACGCTCCAAGCCCTGGCATCTCCTTTAATTCCCTCCCTCATCTTCCTTCTCCCTCCAGCTGGGTACCGCAACACTCTTCCCTGCAGCTCTGCACTTCCCCACAATTGCCATGCTTCTGTTCCTCTTCTTCCTTCCTTCCTCCCCCCCCCCCCGCGGGACCCTGCGGCACCATCAACTCTTACTCCCTCTAATGTCGGCCCTGCAGCTCCAGACTTCCTCGCACCTTCTCCCCTCCCCCTTTGGATCGCTATTATTTTAAATGTTATAGCCGCGGAGCTGTATCCATCAGTGGAGATGTCTAACCTCGGCCTGCCCCGGAACTCTTACTGCAACAGTGACTTCCTGTTCCTGCCTAGACGGGCGTCTGCTGCAGTAAGAGTTCCGGGGCAGGCCGAGGTTAGACATCTCCACTGATGGATACAGCTCCGCGGCTATAACATTTAAAATAATAGCGATCCAAAGGGGGAGGGGAGAAGGTGCGAGGAAGTCTGGAGCTGCAGGGCCGACATTAGAGGGAGTAAGAGTTGATGGTGCCGCAGGGTCCCGCGGGGGGGGGGGGGAGGAAGGAAGGAAGAAGAGGAACCGAAGCATGGCAATTGTGGGGAAGTGCAATCCCCCCAATGCGTCCCCTTACCTTACCGACGCGTGTGTGCGCTGTGAAGAGAAACTTTGCGCTGCGATGTAATATTTTGTGCGCGAGCGCAGGCCAACGCAGCTTAGCGGGAACACTGGTCACGAGTGGTGTCCCGCAGGGCTCGGTGCTCGGGCCGCTGCTATTTAATATCTTCATAAATGATCTAGAAACAGGAACGAAGTGCGAGATAATAAAATTTGCGGACGACACCAAACTATTTAATGGAGCTCGGACTACAGAGGACTGCGAAAAGTTGCAAAGGGACTTGAACAAAATAGAAGAATGGGCGGCGAAATGGCAGATGAAGTTCAACATTGAAAAATGTAAAGTATTACATGTGGGCAGCAGAAACTCGAGGTACAACTATACAATGGGAGGGATGTTATTGAATAAGAGTACCCAGGAAAGGGACTTGGGGGTAATGGTGGACATGACAATGAAGCCGTCGGCACAGTGTGCAGCGGCCGCTAAGAGAGCGAATAGAAAGCTTGGTATAATCAAAAAGGGTATTACAGCCAGAACGAAAGAAGTTATCCTGCCGTTGTATCGGGCGATGGTGCGCCCGCATTTGGAGTACTGCGTCCAATATTGGTCGCCGTATCTTAAGAAGGATATGGCGTTAGTCGAGAGGGTTCAAAGGAGAGCAACACGTCTGATAATAGGTATGGAAAACCTGTCATATTCTGAGAGATTGGAGAAGCTGGGTCTCTTTTCCCTGGAGAAGAGGAGACTTAGAGGGGATATGATAGAGACTTACAAGATCATGAAGGGCATAGAGAGAGTAGAGAGGGACAGATTCTTCGAACTTTCAAAAAATAAGAGAACAAGAGGGCATTCGGAAAAGTTGAAAGGGGACAGATTCAAAACAAATGCTAGGAAGTTCTTCTTTACCCAACGTGTGGTGGACACCTGGAATGCGCTTCCAGAGGACGTTATAAGGCAGAGTACGGTACTGGGGTTCAAGAAAGGATTGGACAAATTCCTACTGGAAATGGGGATAGAGGGGCATAGATAGAAGATTACTGCACAGGTCCTGGACCTGTTGGGCCGCCGCGTGAGCGGACTGCTGGGCACGATGGACCTCGGGTCTGACCCAGCAGAGGCATTTCTTATGTTCTTATGTTATGTTCTTTCCCCTAGAGCAGGGGTAGGCAATTCCGGTCCTCGAGAGCCAGAGCCAGGTCAGGTTTTCAGGATATCCACAATAAATATGCATGAGATAGATTTGCATCTCAAGAAGGCAGTACATGCAAATCCATCTCATACATATTCATTGTGGATATCCTGAAAACCTGACCTGGCTCCGGCTCTCGAGGACCAGAATTGCCTACCCCTGCCCTAGAGAATGCACCATCTGCAAGAAGCTAGCCTCACCATTCTGCCTTTCCCCTTCACCTGCAGCACTTCTGAGTTGCTGGGGAACTGTCATCATAGAGCTCAATGAAATCTTGTTGTCACTGTGGTCTGCTAAACTCCTTGCGGACACTGCTGAAGAAGTTGCTGATTTTGCATCATACACCTCAAGGGTAAGTTTTCTGGCAGTTGGAACAGAGCCTGCCTCCAGGGGAAAGGTCTTGACAATTCCTTTCCTTTTTGTTCCAATTATGAAGAGCATCATCAGAAAAGAATTCCTTTTGAGACCTGCTAAGCCAGTGGTTCTCAACCCTGTCCTGGAGGACCCCCAGGCAGTTGGGTTTTCAAGATATCCCTAATGAATATGCAGAAGACATATTTGCATGCCTGTCTTCTCCATTATATGCAAATCTCTCTCATGCATATTCATTAGGGATATCTTGAAAACCCAACTGCCTGGGGGTCCTCTGGGATAGGGTTGAGAACTACTTGCTAAGCCCACACCAGAGTGTTTGTGCTCTATGCCATCTTGACCCCATCCCATCTGATTTTGAAAATCTGATTTCTGTAGAACGTTCTTGAATAGGGCTTGGATAAGAAACTAAAGCATTACATAAAAGGTTTATCTTTTTTTTTGTGCAATATAAAGCTATGAAGATTAGCATTTATTTATAAATTTATATGCTCTGTCTAATGAGAACATAGCATATTTTTAGTCTTCCTGATTTACCTATATGATATACATTTTTTGTGAAAATTATTCTTCCATGGTCTGTTATGAAGAAAGGTTGGAAATGCCTTCTAGGTTAGTTGCATTCTCTCTGTTTTTTTCCTATCTGTTTTGTGACCGCCGTGTGATTTTTGCATAGTCCCTGGAGGATCTTTCAGGAAATATTTGCATTACTGTTTGCCCCCAAAGTAAATAGCAGAATATAGGGGTACATTTTGGGCAAATAAGATATAATGGTCGCCATATAACTATAAACAAATGATGTTTATTTAAAGTTATATGGCTTTTCAGTGGTGGACAGTGTTGATGTTGCATGTAAAACAGCCTGTTTATCTTAAGTCACTCAGAAGTATCAGTTATACATTCAGGGCCAGATTCTGTATAGGATGCCTACATTAGGTGCTGATAGGTACCCTATTTGAGGACACCTAGTGCCGCTCAATTATTTTTTAAATTGGTGTGGTAATTAACCGTGCCAGTTTTCAGCCAATCAAAGAAAAACCCAACAATTAAGAGTTCAGCACCTAAGTTGAGGCGCACTCCAACACCTAAGGACACCTACCTGAAAAGTAGGCGTGGTTAGGGGGCAGATAATAGGCATGGTTGACATAAGCATTGCTAGGTGTCCAAGTTAGGCACCAATAAATTAAGCCAAGTAAAACCTGACTTGATATATCGGCACTTACATCTAGGACGCCTAAGCATGCCTAGACGCCACTAGGTGGGATTCTCTAAGTGGTGCCTAGCGGTTGATTGACAACTGTACTGATCAGTGCCTACAATGTAGGTGCGCTTAGGTGTCATTTATAGGATATGGCCCTTAGTGGCTGAATTATGCCATGAGCATATAACATTTTCGCCCATTCTTGCCCTGCACCAACCCATGCCTCTTGGTTAGACATATAATTGGATGTTTTGTGATTTAAATGAAACAAAACAAAAAAATTGACCCAGAGAATCCATAGAGAAAAAAGTCCAAGAGAAACCAAAGAAACACCGGAGAGACAATGTTCCTGAAATGGACTTTATTCAAAATGCATAAATGTATAGCAATCCACATAAACACCTTAAGGACCTAGTCCGCTGGGAGCACTGGACCCAACACGGTCAATGTTTCGACAAACGTGTCTTCTTCAGGGGTCCTAAAAAATGATAGTGTAAAAATGTAATGATGTGTATGAAATTAAGATCCACACAAGGTTAATTTATATGGAGATTAAATCAATTAAATGAAGGAAAGAATCACCACTCCATGGATCATAGTAGTATTATCCATATAAGGAATTGTGGCAGGAATATCTTTCATTGATCCAAAACCTTCATATGCTAAAAGTGACTTAATTCGTCAGTTTACTCAAGTTAGCACTTACTACTCAGACCTTATCTTGAGTTTAAAAATTTTTTTTTACTTTTTTCTCTATTTCTTTCGTTTACTCTATTTCTTTCTTATCTCTATGATCATGCGCCGACATTAGCGGCTAGCATTCCTAAACATTTCTCAATGTGTGCAAAAATTAACACATTCTATATATTATAGTCACAACCAGCATTAATAGTTGTAGACAGAAAAAGCACTTATCTTTTGGCTTTAACTTAGTGTCAGGCGGCAAAACACATCTGCCGCTCTAGCCCCACTCCGTGTATCCAACGGGGACCCATTTCGTCGTGAACCCGTGGCGTCTTCAGGGTTTTCAAATCGGGTTATAATTTAAACAGTAGCACACCATATATTATATATTAGAACTGACCCAGATTTTGGAAAAATAAAAGCCCTTGTATGGTTGGAACTAATTCAAGTGATTTTTGTTTGTTTTTTTTGAATACTGATGAGAGTTTGTATTTATCCAATACATATGGAGAGGGAGGAGACTGAGGAAGGAGGATACTTCCAAGTTTAGAAGGGTGCAGGAAACAGAATTGTCCTCTCCATATAACCTGTTTCTATTTGTACATAAACACATGTACATATGCTGCCCCCACACCCCTCTCTGAATTATTTCCTTTAAAAATTTTTCCTTCATTTCATGCATACTGTTGTCAAGTCAGTGTTTAGATTTCATTTATGCTGACAGCAAAGGTATTTTACAGATTCAGGTTGCAGAGCTAACAGCAATAAAGCTGAAAGTGCAGGAACAACTGCGGGCATCTGTAGAGCAGCAACATCGCTCCATCAGCACGTACCAGCACAAGATTGCAGCTTTGCAGGATGCATGCAGTACAGCCAAGGTAATCTATGTAAGGTTTTTTTTTTCTCCTTGATTAATACTAGGATTCACTTTGAGAAAATATAAATGATTACCAGCTCTCCGCACCAAGGTCTGTATAGCAGCTCTGCATATGGGTATATTTTGTTGATATACATTGGTACCTTGGAATCTGAACTTAATCCGTTCCAGAACCCCGTTCGAGTTCCAAAACGTTTGAAATCCAAGATAGTTTTTCCCATTGAAAATAATGGAAACTGAATTAATCCATTCCTTGGTCCCACAAACTCAGATTTTCAAATAAATTTAACAGTAAACACACTGGATTTGTTTTGTAATTTTTTATTCATAACAGTCTCAAATATTAACCAGTGATAATACAGTACAGTAACGTAATGTTCAGTACAGTAATGTAAAGTAACCAATGATAACGAATCATGATGTGGAACCTGGAACAGGAGGGAGATTATTGTTTGGAAGACAAGTCACTTTCCAGATTAGCATCGGGTGGTTCAGGTGGAGATTGAATGTGAAAGCATGTGTTACCAGGCAGGTGTCTGCATTCTGCTCCTTTTAGGCACTTTGCTAAGGTACCACTTGTAGAGGGCTTGGGGGTCACCTTCCGTGTTGGCATCAGGTGGTTCTGGTGTCTGCATTCTGGTGATGTCTTTTGCGAACCAACGTTCCAAAATGGTGTGATGATGGCGACCTTTTTGAACTTTTCTAAAATGTTCAATGATGTTATCATTGAATAAGTTAACATACCTGTTAACAAGGGCTTTATCGGGGTGCCACTTCTCTACGACTGCCTCTGTTTTTGACCACATGCTGAGCAGATCTTGATTGCAGCAGTGGGTATGGTACCTGTATCTCCCTCTTCTTCTCCCATGAAGAAATTTCTTCTGCTACATCTTTCTGCTGCTGCTGGTTGAGGTGCTGAAGCTCTTCTGTTGTCAGCTCTGTCCTGTGATCATCCACTAACTTGTTGACATCCTCTTCACTGACTTCCAAACCCATGGACTTGCCAAGAGATATGATGTCAGGAACAACAGGTGGTTCCTCAAAGCCTTCAACGTTCCTTTCAGCAACACATTCTGGCCAGAGATTTTTCCATAGAGGAGACTGACTTCAATAAAGATACTGTTTCCAGAGAGGTATCCAATTTTATATGGTATGCTCAGAAATATGAAACTCCAAAAGAGGGGGTATGGCCCCTCGCGGTAAGAGTTCACCGTCCAGTCATTGCAAACTTCATATATATAATCACTCTCTTTGACTTGGAGTAAATTTTGTATGTATTTTTAACTTTTTAAATTGTATCAACTCTTCGTTTACTTATATGTTTTTAAATATCTTAAGTTGCATGTAGACAAAAAAAATCACTGGAATAGTGGATAAACACTGAGGGCTGTGCAGGAACAATGTGCTATGGCAGAGACAGCAAGATCGGGTCCCCGCCAGCAATAGGCAGCAAGATCGGCAGGGGCAAATGCAAGCGGTTCTCAGACCAAAGCTTCCCTCTGACGTGAACCGCCCAAGCGGAAACAGGAAGCTGCGTCAGAGGGGAAGCTTTGGGCTGAGCAATGCTTGCAGTTCCTGTACGTTCAGATTTCCAAAGCAGCGTTTGGATTCCGGGGCAAAATTTAATTAAAAAAATAGTTTGGATTCCAAGTTGCTCGAGTTCTGGGGCATTCGGATTCCGAGGTACCACTGTATTTAATTGATACATTTGATTGTTTTGCATGATGTAAACAGCTTTTGGTCAAACTTCAGTTATTTTAAAGGTGTGGCTACTGGAAATGCACCGGTTTGGTATAAAAGGGGGTATTTAATAACAACAAATGGGAAAAGTATTGTCTTGAAGCAGAACTTTTTTTCTTTCACCATAACAGTTTTTTATTCATTTGAGGAATAGTTTAGCCCCCCTCCCCCATTTTTTTATCAAGCTGCACTAGAGGTTTTTAGCATGGGCCGGCGAGGTAAGTGCTCTAACACTCATAGGAATTCTATGAGCATCAGAGCAATCACCGCACCAGCTCATGCTAAAAACCTTGATAAAAGAGGGCCCTTAGTGATTTTTAAAATTTTATTATTATTATTATTATTTATTTAATTTCAAATACTCATTACAAGAATATATCTTGAACCAGAAAATAAGATAAAGTACAGAAAATATTAGCATAAAGAAGACCAATCGCATATATTCCATATCTTAATTACAGAGATCTCAGAATAGAAATGGAAAAATAAATGAAGACAGATAAAGACCATGGGGCTCATAATTGAAGCAGAAATAATTGAAGCGGGTCAAAAACCCGCTTAAGTTGGCATTTGGATGATCAAAAAGACAGGTCGTCCATGTGTATCCAGAGACTTTTTAGCCCTCTAAATCCCGCTGTGTGCCCAGAGCCGAAAGGGGTGTTTTTCAAGGAGTGGTTAGGGTAGGATGTGGGCGGAATGTGGGTCGACCTAGACTTAGTCGTACTTCAGGAATAATTGAAAGTTTGAGGCTGCTTGGATGGAACTTATATGTTGTGGCTTAGGTGATCTAAAAACAGTTCCAAGTGCCCAGAAGGTATCCAAAGTGACCACAAAATCACTGCAAACCCCCACACACTCACCCAGTTATCACTGACCCCCCCCCCCCCCTCATCCCCACACACACACCGCCATAAAAATCGGACTAAAAACGTATATACCTGCCTCCGGAACATCAGCACCTGGCATAGGAAAGCCTAGTAGAGCTGCACAGAACTGGCTTAAGTAGTCTGGGGGGTGGGCTAGTGAACCATAGAGAGGAGAACCCAGGCCTATAAGCTACTCTAACCACTGCATTCAAGATGGAAAATGTGAGTCCACCAAAACCCCTGAAAGCATATAGGTGGCACCTGCAGCCATAAGGGCTATTGGGGTTGTAGACAGGTATAGTAGGTTTTGGGGGGGCTCACCATGACCTGTAAGGGAGTTGTGGTAAGATGTTTATGTGGCACCCTTTTTTGTGAAGTTCACACAAGTGCCCTGTAAGGTGCCCCACTACTCTGTTGCCATGTCTGGGTAGTCAGTCCATCACTTTGCTGGTCCCTCCCACTTTCAAAAGGTCTTGTTCTAGGCATTTTGGACTTGGACGATTTTTTGGATGAAAATGTAGTATAGTATAAAGATAGACATACTAGCGGTCTGGACAATCAAACGTCTGGACGTAGAAGTAGGCGATTTTTGAAAGAAAAAAAATTTTGGACGTATTTTTTGAGAATGAACTTTGGATGCTGCCGACTTTGGGCGACTAGTGCCCTAGGCCCAAAACGGACTTAAGATGTTTGTTTTGATTAAGCCCCTCCACATGTCCTGTCTAGTTTGCCTAACCATGCCCTCTACTATTTCCTCTTCTCTCTTAGAGAGCCAACATATTTATCCCAAGCTTTCTTAAATTCAGATACACTTTTTGTCTTCACCAGAAGGCCATTCCAAGCACTAATCACCCTTTCCATGAAAAAGTATTTTCTGAAGTTACTTCTGAATTTGTCCCCTTTCACCTTTATCCTAAGCCCCTCTTCATTACAGAGTTTCCTTTCAAATGAAAGAGACTCTTTAAATGATCTGCTTCTTTATGAACAAGGTGCTACAATAATAAACTTTGGCTTTGAATACTGGTTCAAGAGTGGAAGTTGTCCTTACATTCCTCCTTTGCTGTCTATTCTGGTGATTGGCCATAAAGAAGGCATTGAGGGTTTTGTTGTTCTGTTTGTATATTTTTTGCCTAATCTTAATTTTATTATTTCATACATTTCATTTACATATTGTAGGCAGAGCAAGTTGCTGTCGCATCCGAATTTGAAAGTTACAAAGTTCGTGTTCATAATGTTTTGAAACAACAGAAGAACAAGTCTGCTTCACAGCCTGAAAACGAGATAATCAAACAAGAGAGGTAAAGAACATGGGTTAGAGATCTGCCGCAGTTGTGCTTAGCCAGCTCAGTTGGCCTCGGTATCCTTCAAACAGAGAAATAGCTCTCTGTAACCTACAGCCTGACATACAACATACACCCAGTTAGTTTCTCAAGTCCAGCAAGTCATCTTTGTTGTAAAGAAGCCCACTTTCTCTGTCCTCTAGGTATATGGGGGTACATATACATTTCTACTAAAAGTAAAATATACTGATTTTATTTTTATAATCATCTCCCCTCCCCACCATGGGCATTGCATCTCCTCTCATTGCCTTTCTATGGGCATCTCTTCCCCCCCCCATCCCATCCCACCATGGGAACCATCTCTCCCCTCTTCCTCTCTTCGCTTCTCCTTGCGATTAGCATCTTTCCCGCTTCTTTTTTTCTACACTCACTGCATACTCCCTCTCGATGCTACAGAGAGAGGCTTTGGGCCCAACATGAAACAACCTGCCTTCAGTGCAGTGGTGCTCAAGGTAAGTTCCAGAGAAGGAATGAGCAGGGGAGAGGTTGCTGCTGGAGTACATAGTGAGTGTAGAAAAAAGAAAAGAAGGAAAGATGCAGATTGCAAGTTGGGGGGTGCAGTTATTCATGTTTAATTTTTTTTTCAATAAGTTTTATTAAATAATACTAGTGTTTAAGCCCGTTACATTAACGGGTGCTAGAATAGATGTCCGTCTGTCTGGGGTTTTTTTCTTTGTCTGTCTGTCATTTTTTTCTGTCTGTGTCTCTCCCTGGCCCCCTGTCTGTTTGTCTTTCTTTCTGTCTGTCATTCTTTCTTTCTTTCTCTCTCTCTCCTTGGCCGCTGTTCGTCTGTTTGTTTGGGATTTTTTTTCTTTCTGTCTCTCTTTCTCCTTGGACGCTGTCTGTCTGTCATTCTTTATTTCCCTCTCTCTCCTTGGCTACTGTCTGTCTGTCATTCATTCTCTCTCTCTCCTTGGCCGCTGTCTGTCTGGGGTTTTTTTTCTTTTTCTCTCTCTCCTTGAACGCTGGCTGGCTGCCTTTCTTTCTTTCTGTCTGTCTCTCTCCCTGGCCCCCTGACTTTCTTTCTATATGTCTCTTTGTCTCTCTCTCTGGCCCCCTGCCTGCCTATATTTTTCTGTTGTGCCATCCCTGACTGTCTCTCCGTGGCCCCCTTCTGTCTTCTCCCCCAGAGCAAAGCTGTCTGCCCCCCAGCACACCCCCTCCCCCAAAAGCAGCCCCCTTTCCAGCACACCCCCTCCCCCAAAAGCAGCCCCCTTTCCCTCTCCCTGACTATCTCTCCGTGGCCCCCTTCTGTCTTCTCCCCCAGAGCAAAGCTGTCTGCCCCCCAGCACACCTCTCCTCTCAAAGCAGCCCTCTTTCCCTAACCCTGACTGTCTCTCCATGGCCCCCTTCTGTCTTTCCCCCAGAGCAAAGCTATCTGCCCCCCAGCATACCTCTCCCCCCCCACCGACTGTCTCTCTGTGGCCCACTTCTGTCTTCCCCTTCCCAGAGCAAAGCTGTTTGCCCCCCAGCACACCCCTCCACCCAAAGCAGCCCCCTTTCACCTGCAGTACCGGCACGACACTGGGTTAATAGAGTGGGCAGACTTGGTGGGCTATGGCCCTTTTCTGCCGTCATTTTCTATGTTTCTATGACACACTCCAGCCGTTCCTAAACCGCCACTCAAATTCCTCCAGCGCCGACAGCCGTCCAACCTGATGCACGCGCCTCAAGCCACCGTGCACCGCCACTGTTGTAAGCCACCCCGCATGCCTCAAGCCGTCGAATACGGCCACGGAGGGACACAGCACAAATCAGATAGCACAGCCTCCTAAGTGCACATGCGCGCTTAGAGGATTATTATAGAGAATTTATAAATGCAAACAAATTATAACAGATTACATTGTACAATATAAAATCAATGTGTAGCCATTTCTGGGGAAAAATTGACTAAAATAGATTAAAAATGTTGAGACTGGCCGGTTTTGAATGTCTGAACTTCTGTAAGGTTGTTTGTTTGTTTTTTTTTACCTACAAATTGTTTTCTCTAACAAAATTCAATACAACCTCATTTTTTGTATCTGGAGACTTTAGTCACTTTTTCTCAGAAATGGTCACATCGTCTGATCAGAATCTACATTGGCTGCCGATAGAAGCCCATGTGAAGTTTAAATTTGGTTGCTTTTGTTTTAAGGTTCTGTTTGGTCTTACTCCCAAATATTTTGTTGACCTCTTTTTCTTTGCGACTAATAAACACAGGAGAAGTTTGTATTTGAATTTCGCTTTTCCCCCTGTTAAAGGTTGTAAACTTAAAAAATGCCATCAACACCTTTTGTCGTATTAGGCAGCTTTATGGGGTAAGGATTTGGAACATTTGATAATGTCTTCCAATTCCTATGTGAAATTTAGGAGAAATTTAAAAACATATTTGTTCTCTAAATACTTGGGTAATTAGTTTGCATTCACATGGATATCATAATTTCAGTAATTTGTTCTGTTTAGTTTTAATTATCTGGTCATTTAATTTTTATTCTATTCAATTGTATATCTTTTTTGTAAACTTTCGTTCTGTATTGCTTGGTAGACTGGTATAGTCCTTACGAATGGATAATATGCCTCACTGCTACCAGCAGGTGGAAACTGAGATCAAACTTGAATATCAATATAGCATGCCCCTCTTGCTTCCTCAGTCTCTGGTAGCAGGTGGTAAGGCTTTTCAGCTCCCCTCTTAGCACTGTTGGAACTTAGTTTGTGGACTCCTGGTTCCCCTTTTTGTGCCGGATAGAGCTTGGGCGGGTTCTTTTGGGGTATCCGTCCAACCTTGGGGGTGTTAAACCTGGCGGGTCTCATGCTGGGGCCCTTCCCCCACCTCCCCATATTTTTGTAGTGGGCCTCAGCAGGCATCCTGGCCCCCTGGTTGGTCAAACCTCCAGCTTTGAGAGCCGTGGAGTCTGTTTTGACTAAGTAAAAAGAAATAACAAAAAAATCCTGAGGTGTGCCGGTCTAAAGGGCTCATTTCCCTTTATAACTGCCTTTTTTTCTGTGTTTTTTCTCAACTAACCGGCACTTTCTTTACAGCTAGGGCGGTTTTCAGCACAATGAGCTCTTTTAAAGGGAAAAAGTGCTCTAGGCGCGAGGTACTCATGGCCAGCCTGTGCAAGCGTTATGCAGGCCGGAGCAGTGGAGAAGCCTCATCGGCAGCGGATGCCGGCGGCCAGGGCACGCCGCAGCATGTGCCTCGCGGTTCGGCTTCGGATCATGGGGAAGCCTGGGCTTCCCCCAACGCCCACGTGGGGGGTTTGCCAGCCGCCGATGGTCAGGGAGCACAGGATTCCCTTACTGCCGGTTTGGCTGGGGATTCCCTTTTTGCGTCGGTCGATTCCTCGTCCTCAGCCGCAGAAGCTCCGATTTTGGTGGTTTCAGGTCCAATATCGGCAGGAACCTCATTCATTTCAGTTACCTCAGGTGACCTTCCCCCTGTTCTGGAAATACAGGGGCAAGGTATGTCAGGGTCCCCTGCCGGGGCAGGGAGTCTCTTGGGGCTGCCGGGGGTCTTTCCCCCTGAATTTATGTTAGCACTTTGTAAAGCTTATGTGCTGGCGGCAGGAGGTTTCGTGTCCACTTCGGGGGAGGGGGTTTACCCTCAACGTTTTCCTCGGTGCGGCCCCACATAGCAGTGGTTTTGCCCCACTCTCCTCCTCTCTCATCCAAATGCCCGAGGGCCTATTGGGATGAGGATTTTTTCCCAGAGGAGCACGAGGTGATTGATGAAGACCTGGACCCTTGGGGAGAATTCCAGAATCCTCTTGGGGGGCCTGATTCCGCCAGTGAGGGGTTCGAGCACCCCCCAGTCGGCAAAGATGCGTATGTGGTGCGCATTTTTCAGTGGGAAGCGCTCCATGAGTTAATCCTTCAGGTTTCCTCGGTTTTGCACTTTGAGGACCCCATGTCGGAGCCCCCGCGTACAGTGGACCTCTTGCTTAAGGGGATTCACTCTGCTTCCTGCTCTTTTCCGATGCTTCAGAATATCATGCTCGCATAGTGGCAGGTGTCAGAAGCCCCTTTTCGCTTTGCGCACTCCATGGCCCGCCTGTATCCCATTCCGGAAGGGGATAGGGATACTCTGAAGTCGCCTGTAGTAGATGTGGTGGTCTCAACCATCTCTAAGCAGCATACCGTTCCTGTTGAGGGCGGTGTGGCCTTAAAGGACCTGGACGAGCGTAAGTTGGAGTCCCTCCTTAAACAGAGTTTTGATATGACAGCTCTGTCGGTCCAGGCGGCTATATGTGGCAGGCTGGTGGCTCGGGGGTGTTTTCATTGGGCCCAGCATGTACTTGATGATAAATCTGAGAATTGGGACTTGCTAAGGCAAGAAGTTGCCAAAATTGAATTGGATGCTTCTTATCTCTCGGATGCTATATATGACCTCTTGCGAGCTTCTGCCAAGTTCTGGCCTTAGGAGTGGCAGCACGCCGTACCTTGTGGCTTCATGCTTGGTCGGCGGATTTGGCGTCCAAAGCTAAGTTAACGAAGTTTCCTTTTAAAGGATCTTTATTCTTTGATGAGGACCTGGACAAGTTGGTTCAGACTCTCACTGATTCTAAAGTGCCTCGTTTGCCTGAGGATAGGCCTAAGCCGCTGGCTCGAGGCAGTGCTGCTCGTGGGCATGATTTCTGCCGTTTCTGTTCCGGTCGAGGGGTTGCTTCTTTTCAGTCTCCTGGGCTCTCAAGAGGCAGGTTCTTCCAGCACATGCAGTCCTTTCGTGGGGCCTGCCAGGGTACGGGTACTGCCCCCGCCAGGTCCCCTGCCACCCGTCCTGCACAATGACTCCTTACTTGTCTTGGTTCCGGTGTGTTCCCTGTTGAGAGACTTTTATCCACAGTGGGCAGACATCACATCCAATCAGTGGGTTCTGGAAGTGATCTGGGACGGCTATGCTCTGGAGTTTGCCCGGTCCTTGCCAGACCGTTTTTTCGCTTCTCCCTCGCAGATGGCGTGGAAGCAGCAGGCCTTTCGCCAGACCCTTCAGAGCTTGTTGGATCTTCACGCAGTGGTTCCAGTTCCCCCGCTGGAGTGGGGCACAGGTTGGTACTCGATTTACTTTGTGGTGCCAAAGAAAGAAGGGACCTTTCAACCCATCCTGGATTTGAAGGGGGGTCAACAGGGCTCTTTACGTGCCTTCCTTCCGCATGGAAACTGATTCTGGTGGTTCAGCCAGGGAAGTTTCTGACCTATCTCGATCTGACTGAGGCATACTTACACATTCCTGTTCGGGCCTCCCATCATTGCTTCCTGCGCTTTGCGATCTTGGGGCAACACTATCAGTTTGGTCTGGCCACGGCTCCACCAAGGTGATGGTGATTGTCGCAGCGGCATTGCTCGAAAAGGGCATTCTTGTTCATCCTTATCTGGACGACTGGTTGATTAGAAACAAGTCGTTCCAGGAGAGCACTCAGGTCACGACTCGGGTGGTGGAGTTTCTGCAGTGGGTAGTCACCCTTGCAAAGAGCCGGTTGTCTCCATCTAAGTGCCTGGAATATCTTGGGGTCCTGTTCAACACCTCCTTGGGGAAGGTCTTCCTTTCGGAGACCAGGGTGAGCAAATTGCAATCTCAAATTCGCCTGCTTATGGCGTCTTGGTGTCCCTCGGGCGCAGGATTTCCTCCAAGTCTTGGAGCCGATGGCGGCCTCCCTCGATGTAGTGAGGTGGTTGCGGGCCCACGTGTCCTCTTCAATGTGCTCTTCTTTGGAATTGGTCGCCTCAGAGGCACAGTCTAGATCACTCTGTTCCACTTCCGGACTTAGCTCGGGGCAGTCTTCGCTTCTGGCTTCAGACCCCCCCCCCCATCTTGTAAGTCTGGATCAGCCACAGTGGATGGTGCTGCTCACGGATGCCAGTCTTCTCAGTTGGGGGGGCTCAGTGTCTAGGTCACTCAGCTCAGGACACCTGTCCACGGAGAAGGCTTCTTGGTCGATCAGTGTTTTGGAGACCAGAGCCATCTGTCTGGCATTGCTAGCCTTCCAGTCCTTTCTGATGGGCAATTCAGTCAGGGTTCTGTCGGATAATGCCACGGCGGTGGCCTATGTCAGTCATCAGGGGGGCACCAGGAGCATTTTGGTGGCACAGGAGGTGACTTTGTTCATGGTCTGGGCAGAGTCACACCTTCAAGAGATCTCAGCATCCCACATAGCTGGAATGGAGAATGTTCAGGCGGACTTCCTAAGTCGTCAGGTGCTAAATTTCGGAGAGTGGTGTCTAAGCCCCGTGGCCTTTCAGTTGATAGTGCAGTCTTGGGGTCAGCGCCACATGGACCTGATGGCCACAAGTATCAACACCAAAACGCCCCACTTCAGTCATCGCAGAGACGGTCAGGCTGAGGGACTGGATGCTCTGGTTCAACCATGGCCAACGGTGGGGCTGTTATATGTGTTCCCTCCATGGCCATTAGTGGGCAGAGTTCTTCTCCGTATAATTCGCCATCCGGGCCTCGTGATTCTGGTGACTCCAGATTGGCCTCGATGACCGTAGTACACGGATCTGGTGAGGCATCTGGTGGCGGATCCTCTTCCTCTACCTCTCTTGGACGACCTTCTAACTCAGGATCCCATTTCAATGTTCGATCCAGGTCCCTTTTGTCTTACGGCTTGGCTCATGAAAGGGGTCGCCTAGGTAAGAAGGGGTATTCAGATAAAGTGATCTCAGCGCTCTTGGGGTCCCGGAGATTTTCCACCTTTCGGGCTACTTTTGCGCGCTGGATCAAGGAGACTATTGCTTCTGCTTATCTTCTGAAGAAGAAGCCTGTTCCTGACTTTCTAAAGGCTCATTCCACTAGGGTCAGGCAGCTTTTTGGGCTGAGTCTTTTCTAGTGCCTCCAGTGGATATTTGCAAGGCTGCAGTTGGTCTTCTCTGCATTCCTTTGTCAGACACTACCATGTGGATGTTTACGCGCATCAGGACACGGTATTCGGTGAATGTGTTCTGGTGTCAGCCCTTTGAGGGTCCCACCCTTGATGGGTACTGCTTTGGAACGTTCCATTCGTAAGGACTATACCAGTCTACCAAGTGATACAGAAGGAGAAATTAGATTCTTACCTGCCAATTTTCTTTCTGTTTGCTTGTAGACTGGTATAGTCCCTCACCCTGTCTGTCTTTGTGCGGTATTTATGGGTTTTTGCTCGTGTGCAGATTTTGAATTTTTCTGCGGGTTCTAATATTTTTCTAGGGCCGGGGAGAATTAAGAATAGCGCCGATAGCTCATTAGCATTTCTTTCTCTGAAAGGTATTAAATGCACTGGGAAGCTTAGTAAACCTTTTGCTTTTAAATTGGTGAGAATTTGGAATGGACTTCCAGATTCTGTAAGACTGGTAGATCAATTATTTCAATTTCAAAAAAGTTTAAAAACCTGGTTGTTTTCACAATAGTTAATTTGACTTTAGCTGTCGTATAGAAATTTTAAGCAATTCAATATACTTTTTTCTAACTTTTTCCATCCATCTAATCTAACCAATTTCTGTTTTTATCCCACAATTTTTACTTGTTATGTTTCATTTTTTGCCCAACACACATAAGCCTATATGAGAAAAATAATAATATCAAACCACATTCTCAACTTTTTGAGTGTGGTTTGATATGCTCCATTTTTTAACAAACTGTAAACCGAGTCGAGCTCCTTAGGGAGTATATTCGGTATATAAAATGAAGATTAGATTAGATGTTACCAAGCTTTCTAATTGGTCATCACAGAAGCATCTTAAGCACTGCACTGAAGAGGGTTTTAAACTAGAAGTGATGGGGCAGGGTGATCAAAGCTCCCAGGTGAGTATAAACCCTCAGGTAAGTAAATCACTGAATACATCTACACCAGTGGTCTCAAACTCAAACCCTTTGCGGGGCCACATTTTAGATTTGTAGGTACTTGGAGGGCCTCAGAAAAAATAGTTAATGTCTTATTAAAGAAATGACAATTTTGCATGAGGTGTAAAACTCTTTATAGTTTATAAATCTTTCCTTTTGGCTAAGTCTTACTAATAATATTGTCAGTTATAGCTAAAGAGGCATATGATCAAGAAACTGTTTTATTTTACTTTTGTGATTATGATAAACATACCTAGGGCCTCAAAATAGTACCTGGAGGGCCGCAAGTTTGAGACCACTGCTCTACACAGATGGGAAAAGGGGGCAATTTCTGGAAAGCGGTATATACTAATGCTCGAAGTATGGGAAACAAGATTCTGGATCTAGAAGCTGTGATGGAAGACGAGGGGTTGGATATAGTAGCAATCACGGAGATGTGGTTCATGGAGAACCATGACTGGGATGTAGTTATACCGGGCTATAATCTGTTCAGGAAAAACAGGGTAAGAAGAAAAGGAGGGGGAGTAGCATTATATGTTAAAGATCATATTAAAGCCACACAATTGCAGGATCTGCAGGGCAAGGAAGAGGCACTGTGAATCAATTTGGAAAGAGGGAATGGTGAATATATTTACATTGGTGTAATATTCAGGCCTCCTTCGCAGACGGAAGAAGTAGATAGAGATTTAACAGTAGACATTCAGAATATATCTAAAAAAAGGGAAGTCTTGCTAATAGGTGATTTTAACATGCCGGATGTAGATTGGGGTATCCCTATTGCAGGGTCTTCTAGAAGTAGGGAGATTCTAGATTCTCTACAAGGAGAACTGTTCCAGCAGTTGGTAATGGAACCCACGTGGGATGGGGTCATACTGGACTTAGTGCTTATAAACGGAGAAAGTGTTTCTGATGTTATAGTGGATGATCATCTGGCATCCAGTGATCACTGAATGGTACGATTTAATATTAAGATGGGTATAGAGAGGGCTCATTCAAAAGCAAAGGTTCTAGACTATTTAAAAAATTAACTTTATTCGGATGGGGGTTTACGTCAAGGAATTGCTGTGTGGGTGGGAAAGTCTGGAAGGAGTGGGCAAAACTGAAAGGAGCAATTGTAAGAGCGACAAACCTTTTTGTGAGGTGAGGCAAGTATGTAAAAGTAAGAGGAAAATAAGGCCACTTTGGTTCTCAAAAGTAGTAGCTGAGAAGGTAAGGAATAAGAAGTTAGCTTTTATAAACTACAAAAGATTGCAGAAAGAGGAAGACGGGCAAAAATATCTGGGAAAGTTAAGCGAGGCTGATCGTGTAGTCAGGAAAGCAAATGGAAGAAAAAATAGCTGACATGGTAAAACAGGGAGACGACATTTTCTAGATATATTAGCGATAGGAAGAAGTGCAAAAGTGGCATTGTGAGACTCAAAGGTGAAGGGGAGGAATATGTAGACGTTGATAAAGAAAAGGCTGAATTGCTTAACAAATATTTCTGTTCTGTGTTCATGGCTGAAGTGCCGGGAGTGGGATCACAGAAGACAAACGTGATTAGGAATGGAGGAGTAATAGACCCTGATCGATTTTCAGAGGGTTGTGTTCATGAGGAGCTAGCTAAAATAAAGGTAGACAAAGCGATGGGGCCGGGTGGTGTACATCCTAGGGTGCTGAAGGAACTTAGGGAAGTTCTGGTTGCTCTGCTGACTAGCCTTTTCAATGAGTCTCTAGAGTTGGGAATGGTACCTGAGGACTGGAGAAGGTTGGATGTGGTCCCTCTCCACAAAAGTGGAAGTAAGGAAGAAGTAGGGAATTACAGGTCAGTAAGTCTGACTTCTGTGGTAAGTAAATTAATGGAAATGCTTTTAAAACAGAGAATAGTCAAGTTTTTGGAATCCTGTGGATTACAAGACTAGAGGCAACATGGATTCACTAGAGGTAGGTCTTGTCAGACAAATCTGATCAATTTCTTTGGGTGACCAGAGAATTGGATAGAGGATGTACGCTAGATGTGGTATATTTAGATTTTAGCAAAGCCTTTGACGGTATTCCACACAGACGTCTAATAAATAAACTGAGTGCCCTTGAGATGGGTCCCAAAGTGACGGGCTGGGTCAGGAACTGGTTGAGTGTAAGGCAACAAGTGTAAGGCAACAGAGGGTAGTGATCAATGGAAATTGCTCTGAGGAAAGGGATGTTACCAATGGTGTGTCTCAAGATTCTGTTCTTGGGCCTGTTCTTTTTAACATTTTTATAAATGATATTGCTGAAGGGTTGTCGGTAAGATTTGCCTCTTTGCGGATGATACCAAAATTTGCAATAGAGTAGACACGCCGGATGGTGTGAATAACATGAAGAAAGATCTGGCGAAGCTTGAAGAATGGTGTGAAATTTGGCAGCTAAAATTTAATGCTAAGAAGTGCAAGGTCATGCATTTGGGCTGCGCATTTGGGTCGCAAAAACCAGAGGGAACGGTACTGTTTAGGGTGTGAAGAACTTATGTGCACGACGGAAGAGAAGGATTTGGGTGTGATGTATGTGATGATCTTAAGGTGGCCAAACAGGTTGAAAAGGTGACAACGAAAGCTAGAAGGATGCTAGGTTGCATAGGGAGAAGTAGAGCCAGTAGGAAAAAGAAGGTATTGATGCCTCTGTATAAAACTCTGGTGAGACCTCATTTAGAATATTGTGTACAATTCTGGAGGCCGCACCTTCAAAAAGATATAAAAAGGATGTAGTCGGTCCAGAGGAAGGCTACTAAAATAGTGTGTAGTCTTCGTGATAAGGCGTATGGGGACAGACTTAAAGATCTCAATCTGTATACTTTGGAGGAAAGGCAGGAGAGGGGAGATATGATAGAGACGTTTAAATACCTATGTAATATAAATGTGCACGAGTTGAGTCTCTTTTATTTGAAAGGACATTCTGCAATGAGAAGGCATAGGATGAAGTTAAGAGGTGATAGGCTCTGGAATAATCTGAAGAAATACTTTTTTATGGAAAGGGTGGTAGATGCGTGGAACAGTCTCCCGGAAGAGGTGGTGGAAACAGAGACTGTTTCTGAATTCAAGAGGGCCTGGAATAGGCACATGGGATTTCTCAGAGAGATCTCTCAGAAAGAGAGAGAGATAATGGTTACTGTGGATGGGCAGACTAGATGGATCATTCGGCCTTTATCTGCCGTCATGTTTCTATGTTTCAAGATTGAACTCGGGTGCACCTGATCCTACACTCTTCCTTGCAAGCCATGGAATTGAGAGTGAAATACTCATGTGGATTAAAAACTGGCTAGTGGATAGAAGACAGAGAGTGGGGGATAATAGACAATACTCGGACTGGAAAAGCATCACGAGTGGAGTGCCGTAGGGTTTGGTGCTTGGACCCGTGCTTTTCAACATATTTATAAACGATCTGGAAATTGGTACGATGAGTGAGGTGATTAAATTTGCAGACGATACGAAGTTATTCAGAGTAGTAAAAATGCAGGAGGATTGCGAAGGCCTGCAATGGGTCATAAATATGCTACATGGCAAATGAGGTTTAACGTGGATAAGTATAAGATGATGCATGTCGGTAACAAAAATCTTATACATAAATACAGGATATTTGGTGTGGTACTTGGAGAGACCCCCCAGAAAAGAGACCTGGGAGTACTGGTCGACAAGTCGATGAAGCCATCCACACAATGTGCGGCGGCTGCGAAAAGGGCAAAAAAAAATGTTAGGAATGATTAAGAAAGGGATCACGAGCAGATTGGAGAAGGTTATCATGCCGATGTACCGGGCCATGGTACGTCCCCACCTGGAATACTGCATCCAGCACTGGTCACCGTACATGAAGAAGGACACAATACTACTCAAAAGGGTCCAGAGAAGAGCGACTAAAATGGTTAAGGGGCTGGAGAAGTTGCCATGCAGTGAGAGATTAGAGAAACTTGGCCTCTTCTTCCTTGAAAAGAGGAGACTGAGAGGGGACGTGATCGAAACATTCAAGATAATGAAGGGAATAGACTTAGTAGATAAAGACAGGTTTTTCACCCTCTCCAAGGTAGAGAGAACGAGAGGGCATTCTCTAAAATTAAAAGGGGATAGATTCCGTACAAACATAAGGAAGTTCTTCTTCACCCAGAGAGTGGTAGAAAACTGGAACGCTCTTCCGGAGGCTGTTATAGGGGAAAACACCCTTCAGGGATTCAAGACAAAGTTAGACAAGTTCCTGCTGAAACAGAACGCACGCAGGTAAGGCTAGTCTCAGTTAGGGCACTGGTCTTTAACCTAAGGGCCGCCGCGTGAGCGGACTGCTGGACATGATGGACCGCTGGTCTGATCCAGCAGCAGCAATTCTTATGTTCAAGTTTTTATTCAGATTGCAAGTATTTCCTTCAAATTGGGGCTGAGCATGTCCATTCAGGTTTCATGCTAATTTTTTTAAGGATTCTCAACCCAGTCCTTGGTACGAACATAAGAACATAAGCAGTGCCTCCGCTGGGTCAGACCACAGGTCCATCTTGCCCAGCAGTCCGCTCCCGCGGCGGCCCGAACAGGTCACGGCCTGTCTGAGACACCAGAAGGGGCCCCCTTGCCACCTTGGTTTCCCATTTGAGTTTTATCTTCCCATCGAAGTCCTAACCCTCCGGTCTTGCACATGCACTACCTGGTTGGGTTTCTATACTTATTACCTGGTTAGCTTTCTATACCTGTGTTACATCCCAGCACCTCTCTCAGTATCCCACGATCCCTTTATCCCTCAGGAATCCGTCCAATCCCTGTTTGAATCCCTGTACCGTACTCTGCCTGATCACTTCCTCCGGTAGCGCATTCCAAGTGTCCACGACCCTTTGGGTGAAAAAAAACTTCCTTGCATTTGTTCTGAACCTATCTCCCTTCAGTTTCTCCGAATGCCCCCTCGTACTTATTGTCCCCTTCAGTCTGAAGAATCTGTCCCTATCCACCCTCTCTATGCCCCTCATGATCTTGAAGGTCTCTATCATATCTCCCCTGAGCCTCCTTTTTTCCAGAGAGAAGAGCCCCAGCCTATCCAACCTCTCGGCGTATGGGCAGTGTTCCAGCCCTCTTACCAGTTTCGTTGCTCTCCTTTGGACTCTCTCAAGCACTGCCATGTCCTTCTTGAGGTACGGCGACCAATATTGAACGCAGTATTCCAGATGTGGACGCACCATAGCTCTATACAATGGCATGATGACTTCCCGCGTCCTGGTTGTTATGCCCCTCTTTATGATGCCCAGCATCCTGTTGGCTTTTTTCGAGGCTGCTGCGCACTGAGCAGATGGCTTCAGTGATGCGTCTACCAGCACACCCAAGTCTCTCTCAAGACTGCTGTCTCCCAATAATGCCCCCCCCAATTTGTATTTGAACAACGGGTTCTTTTTACCTATATGCATGACCTTGCATTTTTCCACGTTAAAGCGCATTTGCCATTTGTTTGCCCAGTCTTCCAGCTTGTCCAGGTCCCTTTGCAGGTCCTCACACTCCTCCCTAGACCTGACTCTGCCGCACAGTTTGGTATCGTCTGCAAATTTTATAACCTCGCACTTTGCCTCTTTTTCCAGGTCATTGATAAATATGTTGAAGAGTAACGGCCCCAGCACCGATCCCTGTGGCACACCGCTTGTGACTCCCCGCCAGTCAGAGTATTGTCCCTTTACTCCGACCCTCTGCAGTCTACCCGACAACCAGTGCTCGATCCATCTGTGCACATCCCCTCCCACCCCGTGGTTCCACAGTTTCCTAAGCAGCCTTTCATGTGGCACCTTGTCGAAAGCCTTTTGAAAATCAAGGTAAATGATGTCTATAGGTTCCCCATTGTCCACCCGACTGCTTATTCCCTCAAAGAAGTACAGAAGGTTCGTTAAGCATGACCTTCCCTTACAGAATCCATGCTGGCTTGTTCTCAGTAGGCCATATCTCTCGATATGCTCGCAAATACCATCCTTGATCATAGCTTCCACCATCTTCCCTATAATTGAAGTCAGGCTCACCGGCCTGTAGTTTCCGGGGTCTCCCCTCGATCCCTTCTTGAAAATAGGTGTGACATTCGCCAATTTCCAGTCCTCCGGTACCTCTCCAGTTTTCAAGGATAGGTTGCAAACATGCTGGATTGTGCCCGCTATTTCTTGTCTTAGTTCTTTCAGAACCCTTGGATGGATCCCGTCCGGGCCCGGCGATTTGCCGCATTTTAACCTGTCTATCTGCTTGAGGACATCCTCCTTACTTACCTCTATGTGTTCTAATTTTTCAGCCTGTTCCCCACTCATGAGCTCCTCTGAGTCCGGTATATTAGATGTGTCTTCTCTCGTGAAAACCGACGAGAAGAACGTGTTCAACCTCTCAGCTACCTCTTTATCCTCCTTGATCACTCCCTTCCTATTCCCATCGTCCAACGGCCCCACCTCCTCTCTCGCTGGTCGCTTCCCCTTTACGTAACTGAAGAATGCCTTGAAGTTTTTCGCCTCCCTGGCCAGCCCCTCTTCATATTTCCCTTTTGCTTTTCTAACCTCTCGGTGGCATTCCTTTTGGCATTTCCTGTGCGCCTGGTGATTTTCCTCCGTTGGGTCCTTTTTCCATCTCCGGAAGGACACTTTCTTGTCGTTTATTGCCCTCTTTACTTCTGTTGAGATCCAAACCGGGTCCTTTGACCGCTTGTTCTTGCCGCCTTTCCTGAAACTTGGGACGTACATTTTTTGTGCTTCCTGCAGGGTGTCCCTGAATAGGGTCCAGGCGCTTCCTACAGTCTCCATCTTAAGGACGTTTTTGAGCTTCCTCCCCACCATTTCCCTCATAGCAGCATAGTTCCCTTTCCTGAAGTTGAGCGCAGTTGTTGCGGTCCTCTTTACTGTGGGTGTCCCCCTTTCTAATGTGAATCGGATCGCGTTGTGGTCACTGTTGCCTAGTGGTCCTCCCACTTCTACCCCTCTTGCAGGCCCCCCTAATCCGTTTAAGATGAGATCAAGAGTAGCACTCCCTCGTGTCGGTTCCTTGACTAGTTGCTCCATGAAGCAGTCCCTCACAGCTTCTACAAATCCTGTTTCCTTAGTGCAGTTGGAGTGACCCGTACTCCAGTCAATCCCCGGGTAGTTGAAGTCCCCCATCACTGTTACACTTCCAGTCCTGCATTCTTGTCTCAGTTCAGCTTCCAAGTCGTGTCCGATTTCCTCCGGCGTACCAGGTGGGCGATAGTACAACCCCAGTTTTATGCCTGTACCCTTGTTTCCCGGCAATTTGACCCATAGCGATTCCAGCCCCTCTGCCTTCTTTGCCATATCCATCCCGACCGAGTAGATAGAGTCCTTTATATATAGTGCTATGCCTCCCCCCTTCTTGTGGGTCCTGTCCCTCCTGTAGAGCTTGTACCCTGGCAGCGCCACATCCCATTGATTCTCCTCTGTCCACCATGTTTCTGTAATTCCAATTATATCCAGTTCCTCCCCCTTGGCTACGACCTCTAGTTCACCCATCTTGGCCATGAGGCTTCTTGCATTGGCGTATAAGCACCGCAGGTCCCGTCGTTTTTCCTCCACCTCCGTATTTACCTGGGCCGCCTCCCCTTGAATTTCGGGCAGTTCTCCTGTTTCCTGTGCTTCTGCTTTGCCCTTAGCCTTTACTCTCGCAGCTTTCGGTTTCGCCACATTTCCGCCACCCCTCTCCCCCGCTTCTCCTCTGGGTTTTCTAGCCCTACCGGTCTCCTCCTGGGCTATCATCCCTTGGGGCTCTGTTTGATCCCCCTCGCCTTGTGGCACCCCTATATTGCCCTCAGTTTTCGCCCTCGTGCCACCCAGTCCCCCTGTGTTTCTATGCCCCTTAGTCTCTTCCCAGCAAGCTCCCTTTACCTGGTGTTTCCCTCGCTGTCTGATCATAAGATTCACCGGTCTCTCTACTTCCTCCTTGCAGTCAGCCCGTTCAGCATCTGTTCTGGATACTGTTGTCCGAAGCGTCAACATCAGATCAGCTGTCGGCTTTCCCCCTCTCCTCAGTTTAAAGCCCTCTCGATCTCCTTCCTCACATTTGCTGCCAGTAGTCTAGTTCCCGCTGTGCTCAGGTGCAGGCCGTCTCGCCGGTAGAGCTTGCTCTTTCCCCAGAAGGACGTCCAGTTCCTCACAAAGTGGAAGCCCTCCTCCTGGCACCATCTCCTCAACCATGCATTCACAGCCTGGAGGTCTGCCTGCCTCTTTGCATCTGCTCTCGGTACAGGCAGGATCTCTGAGAATGCTATCCTCCGGGTACTCCTCTTCAGCTTTCGTCCCAGGGCCCTGAACTGGTCAGTCAGTGTGGCCATGCTGAAGTTCCTCCGGCTCACATCATTCGTTCCGATGTGGATTATCACCGCAGTCTCCTCAGTCTCTGCTCCGTCCAGGATCCTCTCGATCCTATCAGTGACATCTCGTGTCTTGGCCCCTGGGAGACAAGTCACTAGCCGGTCCTCCCTTCCTCCAGCTACGTGACTATCTACCTCTCTCAAGATCGAGTCTCCCACCACAATAGCAGACTTCCCTTTCCCTTCCCACACCTGACATATGAAGTTTTTAGTATATCCACAGTGATAATTCATGAGAGCACATGCAGATATGCATATTCATTGTGAATATCCTGAAAACCTGACCAGTTGAGAATCACTGGATAAGACCTAAGGGCCAGTTTCCAGAGTGGCCACAGTGCTTGCATTGATTTTGAAAGAAATACTCCCCATGGAGTCCTTACCCTGCATTCTTTTGTAAAGTACTTGGAATATTTTTGAGAGTTGGACCTCAGTGCTGTCTCTATTCCTTGTAAAGAGAAAAAGATCAGTTCCCCCCTCTCTTATGAAAATTGACCCCCCAAATAGACAGCAGGTTACTTCAATTAATCTTTAAAATGTATTTGTGGCCTGGTAAATTGCATTACCCATAATATGAATGATACAATACTTCAGTAGTATCAGCATATTAACCAGTCTGTTTTTTATTTATTTACTTATATTTTTTAAGGGAGCACATAGAAATGATGGTGCAACAATTAAAAGTCAGACTACAAGAAACACAACAGAACTTGCAAATCAATGCAACTGAGTTGCAGACTTTACAGTTAGAGCATGAGACTCTCCTGGACAGACACAATAAGATGCTGCAGGAAACGGTGGCAAAGGAGGCAGAACTCAGAGAAAAGTGAGTGTCTTTAAATATAGAACTTTAGGCACAATTTATATAACTGCCAGCACCAAATATTTCTGATTTAGATTATCCTGACCTTGTTCATTAAAAAATGCAAAGATATTCCCTGAAGAATAGTAATCCTTTTAGTTGCCCGCTAGAGTGAGTCAGTCCAAATACTAATGTCATGGTAAATGGTTTTATCCTAACGCAAATAAAACATGACAGCTAGTTCCTTCTTTAATTATTCAGTCATCTTTAATTATTAATTTATTCAACTCTCATTTCAAAATTCTTCATATTAAACAACTCCTAGAATCTACAGAAAAATTAGGATAAATTTACTTCTTCCTTATTTTAATATTTAAGGGCTCCTTTTACTAAATGGCACTAGAGGTTTTTAGCACAGGCCAGTGAGGTAAATGCTCCAACACTCATAGAATTCCTAAGACCATCAGCATTTACCTCACCAGCCTGCACTAAAAACCTCTAGCGCTGTTTAGTAAAACCCAGCTAAAGTCAGCTGATCACTCTCAGCGACATGCTGCTTATCTGTTGCATTTCTCCTTTCATCACTGTCTATACCCAGCCCTACACTAGCCCAGCACAAGCATCTTTTGACTTTTCTATATGGGTATTTATTCCCAATGAGACTGAGCTGAGCCCATTTAAACCCAGAGAAATAAAGGTGCAGTAGCTCAAAGGATTCAGTGGCAAGTGGGACGCTGATTAGAGAAATGGTGTTTGTGGAATTTAAGAAGTTCCAATTTGGGAGAGAGCTTGTTTTTCTTTGGTTTTATTTTTAAGACAGCTTTCCAACTCTTAATGTTTCAGACTCTGTATGGTACAGTCTGAGAACATGGTTTTGAAGTCAGAGCATGCACAGGCTGTAAATCAACTGACAGCCCAGAATGAAGCTCTTCAAAACAGCTTCAGGGATCAAGTAAGTCAGCTACAAGAAGACCACAGGAAGACAATGGCGACCTTGCAGCAGCAGCTGTCCAAAGTAGAAGCTCAACAGTTTCAGCTTAAAAATGAACCTAGTATCACAAGTAAGTGGCTATGTTATAGACCAGTGATTCCCAACCCTGTCCTGGAGGGACCACCAGCCAGTCAGGTTTTCAGGATAACCCTAATGAACATGCATGGGGCAGATTTGCATTCCTGTCACCTCCATTATATGCAAATCTCTCTCATGCATGTTCATTAGGGCTGTCCTGAAAACCTGACTAGCTACTGGTCCTCTAGGGCAGGGTTGGGAATCACTGTTATAGACAAACCACCAAGGGGGGAGATGATGGAGTTCTTGGTTTTAGTTTTGTTCATTTATACATAATTGCTGTTCGTAATGTGCGGCCTTTCTAAACAGAGAATGACATGAAAATATTCAGGTAGAGACATCTCTTTGTCTTTTGTATGTAAAATGTTTTTCATCTTATACTTTTTTGAGGGGCAATTTTATAAAAGGGCACTTAACGTGGAAAGTCAAAAAAGGTACCTGTTTTCTTCCTGTTTTATAAGAGTAATTCTTCTTCAAGCGGCTGCTGTCCATTTGTCTTTTCTTCTCTCTCCTGTTTGTTCCCTCACTATACTAGCCTTTTGACATATTGATCATTCCTTTTTAGCTCTCTTCTGCCTCTTTCTCACCTTTTTCCTCTTTTTAACTTTTGAGCTACCTATCAAATTTCCATCTTTCTCTTTCATCCACTAGCTCTCTCATTCCCCATCTCACCCTTTCTTCAACCCTTTCATCTTTAACCTACTCCCAGTTACCATATTTCTATCCTCTGTAATCAATATCCTCACTCATTTCCTTGCTACCCCTTTCCTCCATCTCCTGGCCTCTCCAATAGGGTTCCGCCATTCCCAACATCTTCCACTCTTCTAGCTCAGCATCTGCTCCCTCTTCCTCCCCTCCCTGCTCTCATAGCCTGACATCTACCTGTCCCTTCTCTCTTCTCTCCTGCCATCTCCCCCATGGTCCAATATATCTCCCTCTCTTATCCCTCACTCCCATTGTCCAGCATCTCTTCATCACTCCCTTCTGCTTCTGGATCCAACATTTCCCTCTTTCTCCCCTATCCACCTGCTGTATATCTCTCTCACCTCCCCCCCCCACTCCCTTGCACCCTAGGTCCATCTTTCTTCTCCTTCACCCCATGCAGCATTCTCTCCCATGTCCAAAGTATGTGCCTCTCTCCCACTATCCACCATTTCTCTCCCCCTCTCATATGCCCTGGTCAAACATTTCACACCCTCCTTGCAGCATCTCTCCCTTTCATCATCATGTCTTAACATTGCTCCCTATGCGCCATCTCTCCCTCCCTTCCACCCCTTTGGGAGGGGAGAGTAGGGGGTAGGATCACTGACATGGTTGCTGCCTACCTGACTTGTGAAACCGATGATATGAATAGATTCAGAAATAGAATGACCACCCCTTCTTCTATGAAACTGTAGTGCAGAAAGCCACGCTGAATGGCCTATGCTGCTCCTGACGCTCATAGGAATTCATTGTGCGTCAGGAGCAGCGCGGTCCATTCAGCGCAGCTCTCTGCGTTAAAAAACGCTAGCGCGGTTTCGTAGAAGAGGGAATATGTCTTTCCTGTGCATTATTGTGAGTGATTTGAGATTTCAGGTATTTTTTACAACTGGGATTGGTATATGACCTTCCTGGGGACTGGCTTATCAAACCTTTTTGTATTTTGATAGTTTTTGAGGCTTGCTTCCTGGTTTTTGCATTTTTTTCTTATTACATTATTGCCATGATAGATTTAGCAACATGAACACATCTTTAATCAGGGTGAGTAATTTTAATGTAAAGATTGTGGCTTTAGATTTGCTTAGAGAATTCAAGAAATTCAGGATTATACATAATCATTTTGCTTCCTCAGAACTGGTAGCTTTTTCAGAATAATCTATTCAGCTTCTGGGGACCTAAAGCTTAAACTAATGCATAGACTCTAATGCTACCAAACATATGAAAAGTTGCAATAAAAATAGTAAAGATGCATGTATTGAAATCAGGAACAGAAACATTTAGGAATTTACATTTTTGCCCCTGCACATTTTCAATGGGCTTACTATAATCTATGTTGAGTATAATATGCTCCCTGACTTATTATGTTTGATTTCTTATCTGGATAATTAATATATATCTATTAATTTCAGATTCTGCATCTTCCCACCAACCAGTAAAGAATTTACGAGAGAGGAGAAATCCTGACCTGCCTCTTCTTGATATGTACACTGTGGCTAGAGAAGAGGGAGAAGGGATGGAAACAACTGAGACAGAGTCTGTGTCTTCTGCTAGTACCCATGTACCATCCTTAGAACAGCTATTGAACTCTCCTGAAGCAAAATTTGGTATGTAAAATGATTAACATTTCCTGGAGGTTAGTTACAAGAGAAGCAGCAAATTCAGGTAGCTTTTTAGGCTGTCACTGAAATGTAAAGCCTTTTTTTAAGTCACCAGTTCCCCTTATCCTGTTCATTGCAGTTTGACACTTATGAGTGAAAAATCTCAGTAAAGTCAGCAGAAAAAGACCCTCATGGTCCATCCAGTCTGCTCAACAAGGTGACCAGAGCCTCGCCCACCACTCTATGTAGGCTCGGGTCACCCATGTTTAATTGTTGTTTGTGAAGTCACCACCGTGCCAAACATTATGGGGATGATATGTGGTGTATTGAATTAGGAATTATGGAACTTCTTGTATGGCATCTGCTAGACCAGGGGTGCCCAACACGTCGATCGCGATCGACCAGTAGCTCAGGAAGGCAACGTGAGTCGATCGCAGACTCGTGTTGCCGTCCTGATCTACGGGCCAATCAGCCTTCCTCTCCAGTGTTCTCCCTAGGGCCTTTTAGCTGGGCGGTCCGCCCAGCTGTCATCTGCCGCTGCTGAACATTAAAAAAAAACCCAAAAAACCGGCTTGGAGATTTCAGCCCATAGCGAACTTATGCTCCAGGCTCTAAAGTGTGCGTGCCGGCTTCTCTTCTCTTCCCTCCGAAACCGGAAGTTATGTCCGGGGGGGAGGGGAGAAGGGAAGCCGGCACGCACATGTTGAGATCCCTGAAGCAAGCGTTTGCTACGGGCTAAGGCGGGAGACAAGTAAATGAAGCATTTCCTCTTCTTGCTGCCGGGTCCTGCCTACTTTCAGTTTCCGCGAAGGCAGGACCCGGCAGCATTTCCCCAATAGGTTGATCACGATCTTGGGCTGATCAGCCTTCCTCTTCCCGACGGCAGAATTGACGTCGGGGAGAGGAATGCTGGCTGGCCGAAGCAGGGAGAGCTTGGGGCCTGTTATTGGTGGCGTTTGGGTCCTGGTCCCCGATGGCAGTGGCAGTGGCTTGGGGGAGGGCAGGGAGAAAGAAAGAAAAAGGGCAGGCAGGGAGACAGAAGGAAAGAAGAGAAACAGAAAAAAAAAAAAAAGAAAGGGAGGCAGAGAGAAAGAAAGGGCAGGGAAGAGGAAGGAAAAGTTGGGGGAAGGAATGAGGTCTGGAGGAGAAGAAGCATACAGGCTAAAAGAAGGGAAGAAAGATTGTATGCACAGTCAGAAGAAGAAAGTGCAACCAGAGACTCATGAAATCACCAGACAAGGTAGGAAAAATGATTTTATTTTAAATTTAGTGATCAAAATGTGTCTGAATTTATATCTGCTGTCTATATGTTTCACTAAGGTCCCCTTTTACTAAACCACAATAGAGGTTTTTAGCTCAGGGAGCCTATGAGTGTCGAGAGCAGCGCTGGGCATTCAGCGCAGCTCCCTGCGCTAAAAACTGCTATCGTGGTTTAGTAAAAAGGGAGGGGGGTATATTTGTCTATTTTTGTATGTTGTTACTGAGGTGATAGTGCATTGAGTCATCTGCTTTGACCTCTTTGAAAAACCCTGGAATAGGAATGATAATTAACATTTTCTATGCGTACAGCGTGCTTTGTGTTTTTTTTTTTTATTTTATTGTTGGTAGATCATTTTGACTTGGTCATTTAAAAAGTAGCTCGCAAGCCCAAAAAGTGTGGGCACCCCTGTGCTAGACAAAACACAGTATAATAGGCTTTGACATAATGGTGCATAACTGGTTTCTCATAAAGTTGTACAATATAAAATTAATATTGGTGAACAGATTGGAGACCAATTCCACTATTTTGTTTCCTTTAGAAATTATACTTCATTGCGTTTCCTAGATATTACAAGACCACATATTTTCTAGTGTCCCTCCAGATCGGCACAGATGAATGGGTTTATGCACCTTTGCCAGCAGGTGGAGACTGAGACCAGATGACTTGTGAGTTAAGTATAAGTGGGCTGTGCAGTTTCTCTAAAGTCAGTCTTTTCTCAGTCTTCAGTGCAGTCCAGGTCGGTCCTTCAGTTTAAAAAAAAAAAGTGTCTCTTCCAGTATTTCTCTATATCTGAGCTAAGCCTTTGGTTTTGCTGGATGGAGATGGAGGCCCAAGGGGGTCTCCTTGGCCCTTGAGGGTGCTTATCCCAGGTGGCCGAGTCCCTTCCCCCTTTTCTCCCACCTCCCCATCTGGTAGTGGTGCCTCAGCTGCTTTGCTCTCTTTTTGGCTCTCTGCTGCAGGCACTGGCTGGCTGGTTCACAGATGCTGCATGCAAATCCAGATTCAGCCATTTTCCTTTTAAGGGTGCCTTTCTGTTTGGTGAGGAACTGGATAAACTTGTAAAGAGTTTAGATGACTCCAAAGTTCCTCAATTGCTGAAAGATAAGCCTAGGATGTCAGGCAGGGGCTTCTCGACCCGGGGTCACCTTCTCAAAGCACATTGTTATAGGCCTCGTAGAGGGGCACAGACTCCCAGAGGTCAGTATTTTCAACACCCCGGACCTTTTGAGGCAGCAGTCGAGGAGGCCAGGAGGTCTGCCGTAGTCCCTCTGCCGCTCCTCATTCTTCCCAATGAAGGTGTTTGGGCTCACCGTCTAATACTATTTGGTGCAAGGCTGCACAAATTTTTTCAAAGGTCATCCTGAACAACCTCAGACCAGTGAATTCTGGAAGTAGTTTGCGACAGGTATTCCCTGGAGTTTGCTCTGCCTCTTTCGGATTTCTTCTTTGAGTCTTCTTGTCAAGCCTCATGGAAATGGGCAGCTGTCTTTCAGACTGCTCGATCTCAAGGTAATCCCAGTTCCTTCCGACGAAGTCAGGACCAGTCATTATTCTGTCTGTTTTGTAGTCCCCAAGAAGGAGGGGTCCTTTCGGCCCATTTTGGACCTAAAGGGAGTAAATCGGGCTCTTCTGGTCCTGTCCTTTCCCATGGAGACTTTAAGATCAATAATTCTGGTAGTGCATCCAGGAGAGTTCCTCATGTCCCTTGATCTTACAGAGGCGTATCTTCACATTCATAGAAACATAGAAACATAGAAACATAGAAATTGACGGCAGAAAAGGGCCATAGCCCATCGAGTCTGCCCATACCAATGACCCGCTCCTTGATTCTTACTCTCCTAGCGATCCCACATGAATATCCCATTTTTTCTTGAAATCTAACACGCTGCTGGCCTCAATCACCCGCTGAGGCAGCTCGTTCCAATGATCGACCACCCTTTCGGTGAAGAAGTACTTCCTAGCATCACCCCGAAATTTCCCTCCCCTGATTTTCAGCGAGTGTCCTCTGGTTACCGAGGGTCCTGTAAGACTGAAGATATCATCTTTCGCCTCTATACGCCCAGTAATATACTTAAAGGTCTCAATCATGTCCCCTCTGTCTCTTCGCTCCTCCAGCGAGTACATCTGCAGTTTCTTTAACCTTTCTTCATACGTGAGATCCCTGAGCCCCAAGACCATTCTGGTAGCCATTCGCTGAACCGACTCAATTCTCAACACATCTTTTCGGTAGTGTGGTCTCCAGAATTGAACACAATACTCGAGATGAGGTCTCACCATGGATCTGTACAGTGGCATTATGACCTCAGGTTTTCTGCTGACAAAACCCCTACGGATACAGCCCATCATTTGTCTTGCCTTAGACGAAGCCTTCTCTACTTGATTGGCAGCCTTCATATCATCACTAATGATCACTCCTAAATCACGTTCCACCGTGGTCCTGGACAAGGTTTCACCATTTAGTGTGTAAGTTCTGTGTGGATTTTTTTTCCCTAGGTGCATTACTTTACATTTTTTAGCATTGAAGCCTAGCTGCCAAGTGGATGACCACTGTTCAAGCTGTCTTAGGTCCTGCGTCATAAAGTCAGGCACACTGCTTTTGCCAACTATGTTGCATAGTTTGGCATCGTCGGCAAACAGTGATACTTTTCCTCTAAGTCCTTGGGTCAAGTCTCCTATGAATAAATTGAATAGAATCGGCCCCAAGACGGAGCCTTGAGGTACTCCACTCATCACTGCTGACGTTTTCGAGGGGGTACCGTTTACCATCACCCTTTGAAGCCTACCATCTAGCCAATCCCTTACCCATGTAGTGAATGTATCCCCCAATCCCATCGATTTTAGTTTGTTCAACAGCCTGCGGTGTGGAACGCTATCAAAAGCTTTGCTGAAGTCCAAATATATCACGTCAAGGGACTCACCGGCATCCAGATGACTGGTCACCCAACCGAAGAAGTCAATCAGATTAGATTGGCAGGACCTTCCCCTGGTAAATCCGTGTTGATGTGGATCACGTAAATTTTCTTCGTCTAGAATTTTGTCAAGTTCCTGTTTGATCAGTGTTTCCATGAGTTTGCATACTATGGATGTAAGACTCACCGGTCTGTAATTTCCTGTCTCTGTTCTGCAGCCCTTTTTGTGGAGTGGAATTACGTTAGCTGTTTTCCAGTCTAGGGGTACTTTTCCCTTGCGCATGGAAAGGTTGAAGAGTACGGATAGTGGTTCAGCCAGAACTTCACTCAGCTCTCTGAGTACCCTGGGGTGTAGATTGTCTGGTCCCATGGCTTTGTCTACTTTGAGTCTTGAAAGTTCGTGGTAGACGCTACTAGGTGTAAACTCGTAATCACGAAACAGGTCATTTTGGCTGTCTCTTATTTGTAGTTGTGGACCATCTCCCGGTGCTTCACAGGTGAATACTGAGCAGAAGTATTCGTTTAGCAGTTCTGCCTTGGTAGTATCAGATTCTGCGTAGTTTCCATCTGATTGCCTAAGGCGTTCTATTCCATTTTTGTTTCTCTTCCTGTCGCTAATGTACCTAAAGAAGGATTTGTCCCCTTTTTTAATGTTCCGTGCTAGATCTTCCTCTGTTTGAAGTTTGGCTTCCCTGACTGCCTTTTTGACAGCCTTAGATCTGGCCAGATAGTCTTCTTTTGCCTCCCTTTTCCCAAGATGTTTGTAGGTGATAAATGTTTCTTTTTTCATTTTAATGAGGTCCGAAATTTCCTTGTTGAACCATTGTGGTTTTTTGTTTCTCCGGCGTTTGCTTACTGTTTTTATCCCAGGACAAGCAGGCAGCATATTCTTAACGTATGGGTGACGTCACCGACGGAGCCCCGGTACGGACCTTTTTAACTAGAAAGTTCTAGTTGGCCGCACCGCGCATGCGCTGGTGCCTTCCCGCCCGACGGAGGAGTGCGTGGTCTCCAGTTTCTTCGTTTCCGCGGAGCGAAGAAGACGCATGTGCTTTCAACGGCCGTTGAAAACTCTATTTTGCCTTCCCGCTCGCGATTTTTTTGATCCTTTTTGTTCTATATTTTGTCTTTTGACTTTACTTTCCTTTTCAAAAAAAAAAAAAAAAAAAAAACTCGTGTCTTTTCTTTGCTTTTTTGCAGCCGGCCCCGGCGGGGCCTGTTGTAATCATACAAGCTTCCGGGTTTGATTTCGCGGAGGCCGTGTTTCCCTTCATGCCCCCGCAACCGGGCTTCAAGAAGTGCCAGCGGTGTGCACGCCCGATCTCTCTGACTGACCCACACAACTGGTGCCTTCAGTGTTTGGGTCCAGAGCATCGGGCTGACACCTGCACCCGCTGTGCAACTCTCAAGAAACGCACACTTAAGAACCGGCAAATACAGCAAAATATTCTTTTCGGTGCCGGTTCTACCATGGAGCAGGCCCCGACGTCGACGGCACCGCCTAAATCGGCACCGGCCACATCGACACCGCCTGATCCTCCTTCGGGGTCGATAGCGCCAGGTAAGCCGGCTAAGAAGCCTTCCACTTCCCTTGAGCGACCTCCTGTTACAGCGGTGACACCGGTTCTTCCGACGTCCCGCCGATCCCGTAAACGCTCCGCTCCGATTACGGTGAGTGCCTCGTCATCGGCCTCCTCATCGCCGGAGCGTCGAGCAGCACCTATGGTACCGAAGAAATCTAAAGCGGTACCGGTGCCCCCATTGGAGGACCGGATCTCGGCCATCCTCCAGGACAAACTTCAGGAGCAGCTACAGAAGCAACTCCAACAGCTCCTTCCAACCATACTGGCACCGCTCCTTCCGGTACCAGTCCAGACCGAGCCTGGTACCGCCCCACCGGTATCCACCCCTTCGGTACCGCTGAACACATCCATGCCGGTCTTATCTGCTCAGCCTGTACTTCAGACTTGCTCGGCAGAGGACCCGACCCAGGCCCCAGATCGACGCCGGTCATCTCGGGACCGGGATGGGCACCATTCCTCCAGGGACAGGGATCGACGCCGGTCTTCATCCCCCGGCACCGTATCCATGCGATCTGGCAAGTCCCTTTCTAAAACACGCCATACTGAACCGGCTGTCAGGGACCCAGACCTGTGGGAGCAATCCCCACTCGGTACCGAAGAGGATGCCTCTTCTACCGATGAGGAACCCTCTATGGCTGAAACCACTTCCAAGCCCGAGCAATCCTCCTTCACGAAATTCCTTCGGGAGATGTCTGCGGCTCTCTCCATCCCACTTGAGTCCGACTCCAAGAAGTCCCAGGCATTTTTAGAAGCCTTGGACTTCGACCAACCTCCCAAGGAATTTCTTAAACTCCCCGTACATGATATCCTACGGGAAACATTTTATAAAAATTTAGAAACCCCACTGACTGTCCCAGGTGCCCCTAAAAAACTGGACAGTTTATACCGGGTCATCCCGATCCCGGGATTTGATAAAACCCAATTGCCCCATGAGAGCCTCCTCGTAGAGTCCACTCTAAAGAAATCTCAGGGATCTAGTGTGTATGCCTCCACCCCTCCTGGCAGAGAGGGAAAAACTATGGACAAATTTGGAAAGCGCCTGTACCAGAATGCCATGCTGGCTAACAGAGCCAACAATTACTCGTTTCATTTTTCATTTTATATGAAACACCTGGTCCAACAACTTTCTGCTTTGGAAAAGTATATCCCCGAGCGTAAAATTCCACTTTTCCAACAGCAGATTTCCAGCCTCCTTCAGCTCAGAAAATTTATGGTGCGCTCGATTTACGACTCCTTCGAGCTTACTTCACGAGCCTCTGCACTAGCTGTAGCCATGCAACGCCTAGCCTGGTTGAGGGTGTCTGACCTTGATGTGAACCACCAGGACCGTCTCGCCAACGCGCCCTGCCTTGGTGATGAACTTTTTGGGGAATCTCTTGATACCACAACACAAAAACTTTCGGCTCATGAGACCAGATGGGACACCCTCATTAAGCCGAAGAAGAAGACTCCACCGGCACGACCATACAGGTCTCAGTCCTCTTATCAACGTCGATTCTCTGCCAGGCCGCTGAATCCTCCTCAGCAACAATCCCGCCGGCCTCGCCACCAACAACAACAACACACTCAAGCTCGTTCTCAGTCCCACCAGGCGACCAAGCCTCTCCCTTCGACTAAAAACCCTCAGCCCTTTTGACTCCTTTCTCCAGGGCATAGCCAGTCTCCAACCTTCCATGCCTCTTCCTCAGCCTATCGGAGGCCGCCTCACCATCTTCCTCCACCGCTGGGAGGCCATCACGTCAGACCTGTGGGTTCTCAACATCATCCGTCACGGATACTCACTAAGGTTCCAAACTCTACCCATAGATCATCCTCCCGTAGAGTCTGCTTCTCACTCCTCCCAAATTCCTCTCCTCCTTCGGGAGGTCCAATCCCTTCTCCTCCTCAATGCCATCGAAGAAGTTCCGCAAGACCAGAGGGGTCAAGGTTTTTACTCCCGCTACTTCCTGGTACCCAAGAAAACGGGAGATCTTCGTCCTATCCTCGACCTCAGGAACCTCAACAAATGTTTGGTCAAGGAGAAGTTCAGAATGCTCTCCCTTGCCACACTTTATCCTCTTCTCTCTCAACACGACTGGCTATGTTCCCTGGACCTCAAGGAGGCCTACACCCACATTCCAATCCATCAGGCTTCACGTCGCTACCTCCGATTCAAGGTTCAGAATCACCACTATCAATACAAGGTGCTGCCCTTTGGTCTCGCATCATTGCCCAGGGTGTTCACCAAATGCCTGATTGTGGTAGCGGCCTTTCTCAGGTCCCACAACCTACAAGTGTTCCCCTACTTGGACGATTGGTTGGTGAAAGCAACAACCGCTCCACTTGTGCTGCAATCCACTCACCACACCATCTCTTTCCTCCATCTCCTGGGGTTCGAGATCAATTATCCCAAGTCGCATCTGCTTCCCACGCAGCGCCTTCAGTTCATCGGAGCTCTTCTCGATACCAACTCCATGAGAGCGTTCCTTCCTGCCGACCGGCACCGGACACTGCTTCACCTCTGTCGACAGGTACTCCTCCAACCATCCATCCCTGCTCGCAAGATTATGATTCTTCTGGGTCACATGGCCTCGACAGTCCATGTGGTTCCTCTGGCGCGACTCCATCTGAGAATACCACAATGGACCCTCGCCAACCAATGGTCACAGACCAGGGATCCTCTTTCTCATCCCATTTCTGTAACATCATCTCTTCAGCAATCTCTTCAATGGTGGTTGAACTCCTCAAATCTTTCCAGGGGCCTCCTTCTTCATCCGCCCCCTCATTCCATGATCATCACCACAGATGCCTCCCCCTATGCTTGGGGAGCTCACATGGGGGATCTACGCACCCAGGGACTCTGGACCCCTCAGGAGCGTCAACATCACATCAATTTCCTGGAACTCAGAGCCATGTTTTATGCTCTCAAGGCCTTCCAGCACCTTCTCTATCCTCAAGTTCTTCTCCTATGCACGGACAACCAAGTCGCCATGTACTCCATCAACAAGCAAGGAGGCACCGGATCTCGTCTCCTTTGTCAGGAGGCCCTCCGAATTTGGACCTGGGCCACAGCCCACAATCTGTATCTCAAAGCCGTCTATATCCAGGGCGAACAGAACTCCCTGGCCGACCGGCTCAGCCGCATCCTTCAACCTCACGAGTGGACCCTGGACCCTCCCACTCTCCACTCCATCTTTGCTCGATGGGGCACTCCACAGGTGGACCTCTTTGCAGCTCCTCACAACCATCAGCTGCCCCAGTTCTGCTCCAGACTCTTCTCTCCACATCGTCTGGCCCCGGATGCTTTCCTACTCGACTGGACGGATCGGTTCCTCTATGCCTTCCCTCCACTTCCTCTGATGTTGCGGACCCTGTTCAAGCTCCGCAAGGACAGGGCCACCATGATTCTCATCGCTCCTCGGTGGCCCAGACAACACTGGTTCTCCCTCCTGCTTCAACTCAGCGCCAGGGAGCCCATTCCTCTTCCTGTATTTCCTTCTCTGCTTACGCAGCAACATCAGTCTCTGCTACATCCCAATCTGTCTTCCCTCCACCTGACAGCTTGGTTTCTCTCGGGCTGACCTCTCCAGCAAACTTGTCTCAGCCGGTCCGTCGCATCTTGGATGCCTCCAGGAAACCCTCCACACTCCAATGTTACCATCAGAAGTGGACCCGGTTCTCCGCTTGGTGTCTCCTTCATCATCACAATCCCACCTCCCTGGCGGTGGAAACTGTACTGGACTATTTGCTCTCTCTCTCCGACGCTGGCCTCAAGTCGACCTCAATCAGAGTGCACCTCTGTGCCATCACTGCGTTTCATGAGCCTATTCTTGGAAAACCCCTCACGGCTCATCCTCTGGTTTCCCGGTTCATGAGAGGCCTCTTCAATATCAAACCACCTCTTCAGCCTCCCCCCGTCGTCTGGGACCTCAATGTGGTTTTGTCAGCCCTCATGAAACCTCCTTTTGAGCCTCTTGCTACTACCTCGCTCAAACTTCTCACATGGAAGGTGCTTTTCCTCATTGCCATCACCTCTGCCAGGAGGGTTAGTGAGCTCCATGCACTGGTCGCCGATCCACCGTTCACTGTTTTTCACCATGACAAGGTGGTTCTGCCTAAATTCAAGGTGGTTCATCCTAAATTCCTTCCTAAGGTGGTTTCAGCCTTTCACCTCAACCAGTCCATCGTACTGCCTGTCTTCTTCCCTAAACCCCATTCTCATCCTGGGGAACAGGCTCTTCACACGCTGGATTGTAAGCGTGCCCTGGCGTACTACCTTGACCGTACCAGGGCTCACCGCTCCTCTCCTCAACTCTTTCTGACCTTCGATCCTAACCGTCTGGGTCACCCTGTATCTAAACGGACGCTGTCCAATTGGCTTGCTGCCTGTATTGCGTTCTGTTATGCTCGAGCTGGCCTGTCGCTGGAAGGAGCTGTCACGGCCCACAGGGTCCGAGCTATGGCTGCTTCTGTGGCTTTCCTCCGCTCTACGCCTATTGAGGAAATCTGCAAGGCGGCCACTTGGTCTTCAGTTCACACATTCACTACTCACTACTGCCTGGATGCCTTCTCCAGGCGGGATGGACACTTCGGCCAATCTGTGTTACAAAATTTATTTTCCTAATGGCCAACCATCCCCCCTCCCTCTCTGTTAGCTTGGAGGTCACCCATACGTTAAGAATATGCTGCCTGCTTGTCCTGGGATAAAGCACAGTTACTTACCGTAACAGGTGTTATCCAGGGACAGCAGGCAGATATTCTTACGACCCACCCACCTCCCCGGGTTGGCTTCTTAGCTGGCTTATCTTAACTGGAGACCACGCACTCCTCCGTCGGGCGGGAAGGCACCAGCGCATGCGCGGTGCGGCCAACTAGAACTTTCTAGTTAAAAAGGTCCGTACCGGGGCTCCGTCGGTGACGTCACCCATACGTTAAGAATATCTGCCTGCTGTCCCTGGATAACACCTGTTACGGTAAGTAACTGTGCTTTACGTAGCGGCAAGATGCTTCGTTCAGGATGTATTTTAGATTTGTCCACATAGTTTCCGGATTGTCAGTTTCTACATGGTTTTGTAGCTCTTGATGGACAAAGTCTCTCATGTGGTCGAAGTCTGCCTCCCTAAAGTTGAGGACCCTCGTTCCTGTTCAGGCTGCCCATCAAAGAAGGTTCCATTGCTTTGCGATTTTAGGAAAGCACTATCGATTTTGTGCACTCTCTTTTGGTCTAGTGACAGCTCCTTATACCTTCTCCAAGGTGGTGGTAGTAGTGGCGGCAGCACTGCGTCAGGAGAGAATTTTAGTGCTTCCATACTTGGATGATTGGTTAATTTGGGCCAAGACCCTGGAAGAAAGTATGGCAGCCATGGATCAGGTCATACAACTGCTACAGTTGTTGGACTGGGTGGTCAACCTGGCCAAGAGTCAATTGGGTTCATCACCAGTCTAGGGAAAGTGTTCCTGTTGGACATCTGGATTCAAAAGCTTCAGAGTCAGATTCACTCTCTTTTGGGGTGCCCGCCTTCCTCAAGCTCAGGACTTTCTTCAGGTATTAAGATCCATGGCAGCATCCCTTGGAGGTAGTTCAGTGGGCCAAGGCACATATGTGACCCTTGCAGAATACACTACTAGACTGTTGGTCACCACAGCGTCACTCTATCGATTTCTCTCTTCCTTTTCAGGGACTGGCTCATTGCAGCTTGTGTTGGTGGCTACGGACCAACAACATAAACAAAGGGGTGCGATCCACCTCATTGAACGGTTCTGTTGATGGATGCCAGTCTCCTGGGCTGGGGGCCCCAGTATTTGGATTGAGCAGCCCAGGCACTAGGGTCGCCCAAGGAAGCCGTCATGTCTTGAACTCAGGTGAGTGGAGCTTGGGGGATGATGCTTTTCAGCTTATTGGAAGATCCCGCTTCTGCACAATCATGGATCTGATGGCCACCTCTCACAGTGTGAAGGCTTTGCAATTTTTCAGTGTTTGCAGAGATTGTCAAGCGGAGGCTTTGAATGCGCTGTTACAACTCTGGCTGGTGGAGGGGCTCCTGTATGTTTTTCCTTCTTGGCCTCTGATGGGCAGGCTTCTTCTTCACATCAGTCATCACATGGGGTTGATAATCCTGATGGCTCCAGACTGGCCTTGGTGGCCATGGTACTGGGATCTGGTTCAGCTTCGAGTGGAGGACCCCCTTTGAATTCCTCTCTGACTCTTTTGACTCAAGGACTCATTCAGCTGTTCAATCCAGCTACCTTTTGTTTTATGGCTTGGCTCTTGAGAGGGATCGTTACTCTTGTCAAATGATTTTGACTCTTTTAGTTTCTAGGCAAATTTCCACTCTTAAGCCTACGTCAGAGTTTGGCATCTGTTTGAGAGTTGGTGTGTGAGTCATTCAGTAGATCCTCTCCAAGCATCCTTGCTTCAAATTTTGGACTTTATACAGGATGGGCTGGAGAAGGGACTGGTCTGGTCAACCTTGCAGGTGCAAGTAGCAGCTTTGGCCATGTTCAGAGGTGTTATTCAGGACATATGTAGTCTGGTTTTGGCGTGCGGTTTGCTTTCTCTGCCCTCCAATATGGTCTCCTGTGCCTACTTGGGATCTGAATCTGGTCTTGTCAGTTTTGGTTGAGCCACCTTTTGAGCCTGCTTTGGTACTTCCTATTCATCTGTGCCAGTCTGGAGGGACACTAGAAAAGGGGCCTTTAACAACCTAGCCAATCAAAGCCTTAAGCCCCTCCCCGGATACACCGGGGAGGGCCTAAGGCTCTGATTTGCCCAGATGCCTAAGGCCTCTCCCATAAGAGGGGGCCCTAAACAACCTGGGCCAATCAGAGCCTTAGGCCCCTCCTTGATGCATCCCAGGATGCACTGGGGAGGAGAAGGCCTGCCAATTTGAAGAGGTGGGCCTGCTGGCCAGAGGGAGTAGGCATCCCTCTGGCCAGCCATCATAAACAAGGTAAGGGGGAGGGGGCAGAGGGGTCGTCGGAGACACGGGGGTGTTGAGGGGGGAGCGTTGCTTGATGGCGGGAGGGATTGGGCATTTCTCCTGCTGCTGAGGGGGGGGGGTCAGAGCATCATTGTTTGGCGGTGGAAGGGAGTGGACATCTGTCCTGCTGCCTTCCAGGGGTACTTGACTTTGTAAGCAGGAGGGAGCGGGCATCTCTCCTGCTGCTGTGGGGTGGGGTTACTTGACTTCAGCGGCGGGAGGGAGTGGGGATCCCTCCTGCAGATCTTCTATTTACCCATTAATATACAGTATACAAAAAATATTTCTTACCCAAAGATGGTATACCCTCTCAACACCTCCTGACTTCTCATGGCTCCCAAGGGGCAGTGCGTGCCCCTTAGGGCACGCACCTTGGACCATGCCCTACAGCTGTGCCTAGCAGCGGCAGTGCTTTTTCACATGAAGGAGACATACCCCGATGACATCAGCGGCCGTCTCCTCCGATGACTGCCCGATTCAGCACCAGTCCTGCAGGCAGGAGAAAGTTGAAGGAAACAAGTAAAGTTTGTTGCAGCTGTTTAGTGCAGGCAAAAAGTCTCCTCTCTCTCCAAGAACCCTTCGGTAGCTCCTCCTTTATCACAATGTTTTAAGAATCTATCCCTTAATGATTGTGCAAAATAAATGTTTATTTTTTTTTTTAATTCTTTTTTCATTTTAAAACTGACAAACAAGTGATTAATAAAACATTACATTACTAATAAAATATACAGCACTTGACATTCTTATACATATAATCCATTAAAGTAGAAATTATAACCCTTTCCCCCCACCCAACAATTCTTCAATGAAATTTTCATAATACAACAGAAATCCAATCATTAAATAAAAATATTAATCATCCAATTCCCCCCCTCCCCCCAATAAAATACATGTATCCATCAGAAAGGAAAACGATGTTCATTCATTACAATAATTCTCTAATGGCCAAGATCTTTATAAAGTTGTTATAATTACCTTTCTGTACAGCAATTGCTCTTTCCATTTTAAAAATGTGAGAAAGTGAATTCCACCAAAAAGAATAATTAAGATTTGTATAATTTTTCCAATTAGCCGTAATGTGCTGAATTGCCACCCCTGTCATTATTAATAGAAGTGTTATTATAAGATGAAATTTGACTTTTTTTCCTCATAGCCATGCCAAACAGAATAGTATCATAAGACAAAGCAACATGATTTTCAAGTAAACGGTTAACCTGCGTCCAAATTGAATTCCAAAATAATTTAATACAGGGACAATAAAAAAGTAAATGATCCAAAGTCCCTACTTCCAGATTACAATGCCAGCATTTATTAGACTTAGATCTATCTAACTTTTGCAAATGAACTGGGGTACAAAAAGCTCTATGCAACAAAAAGAACCAAGTTTGCCTCATAGATGCTGACATTGTACATCTCATTCTCCAAGACCAAATTCGTGGCCATTGAGATGCAGAAATTTGCTGCCTTATCTCAATACTCCAAATGTCTCTAAGACCATTTTTGGGTTTTTTATTCACATATCCAGATAACAATTTATACCACAAAGCGGCTTGATGTCCCAGGAAATCCTAAAGAGAAATGTTTAAATGCCAGTTTATGCATAGGGCTTGTAAAACAAGGGCCGGCGTCATGGGTCCCGGGCTGGTGGTGGGCATCCCTCCTGATGATTTTATTTTTCTATGCATGGAGGGTTGGGGGTTACGCGAGGGGGCCGGTGGCAGTAGGGGAGTGGGCATCCCTCCTAATGATCTGCAATTTATGTATAAACTGTTTATTTAATGCAAAAGAAACTTACAAGTCAAAAATCCAGACAACTAGAATTTTCACAGAAGAAGTATTCAAGGCAAACGGGCAAATAGACAATAAAGTTGACAAAAACAAAACCCAAGTCTTAGTTCATATGACCTGGATTATGGTACACAGGATAATACCCCACATACTCTCTAAAGACCCTACCCACCCTCCTTCTCCCCACTCCGACTAGCAAGCTGAAAAGACCAGAAATAGGACTAGGAAGAGAGAAAATGAAGATTAGTAACTGAAAGAGTTATAAGGAGTTTAACGTCTGGCTGCAAAGTTTATGGGGAAGGGTCTGCAGATAGAGGTTCCATATGTCCAAGAAATTCTTCTTACGTTTGTTAGTGCCTTTGGCATCCAGTGCTTCCCAACCCATCAGTTCCTGGATACTAATTCTCCATCCCAAGAATGAGATAGCCCAGTCTGACACCCACTCCCTCAAGATGGCTTTCTGCCCCAAAATACTTAATTTCTGAACCCATCAGGCCCAACAAAAGTACCTCAAGAGAGGCCGCCAATTTCTGGCCCAGAACCCTGGATAAATAGGCTCCCACCCTCTTCCAAAATGTCTGTATACTGGGACGCTCCCAAAAGGCGTGAAGGAAGTCGGCAGCCTCTAGGTTACATTTCAAACACTAGTGAGTCTGCAGGAATCCAATTCTATGCAGTTGAGAGGATGTCACATAAGCTCTATGGATAAGCCAAAGAGCACATTCTCACAACTTCATGCTACGAACTTCTACTGGGACACATCGCACACTCGCAAACACATCCCAGTTAGATACCAGGCTGCCCAAATTGCGCTTGATGATCTGCAATTTAAAAGCAGGGAGTTTGGGTGGGGAGGGGTGTCCTGAAGAGCTCAGGGATTGGGGGTAAGGAATGTGTTTGTGTGTGTGTGTGGGGGGGGGGTAAATTGGGTAGTGGGGGCTTTACCAGAAGGGTGGGTTGTCACAGCCTTATTTTCCTGTCAGTGTCTGAGCCAATCAGCGCTCAAGCACTGACAGAAAAATAAGACTACAACAGCTCAGACCCTGTTAAGTTTTGCATGGAAAACAGTAAGTTTCCCTGCTGTGCAATACACAGATTGCTCATCAGAATACTAATGAGCTCCTTGTAATGCATTAGCATAGGACTCTCAGTGGCTGCCACCAATGATCAGTTGCAGCCACAGAGAACCCTTTTGTGCATCGTCAGGAGAATTTCTTTGCAAGTAGTCTTACTTGCAAGGAAATATATTGTGCATTTGGGCCTGATATTCTGCTGCAAGAAAAGATGAAAGTTGTTAATTTCGAACTATGTGTTCTTACAGTGCTACTTTGAAGCTTCTAAGCTAGAGGTTCTAACTCAATCCTTGGGACACACCAAGACAATCTGGTTTTCAAGATATCCACTATAAATATACATGAGATAGATTTGTATACTGTGGATGTAGTGCATGCAAATTTGTCATGAATATTCATTGTGGGTATCCTAAAAATCTGACTGGCTTCATGTGTCCCAAGGACTGGGTTGAGAACCCCCTTTTCTAATCTGATTTAATTCACCTCACTTCCTTATCTCTAAAACCTTAAAAAAATGGGGAAAAAGTTGATTCTTTGCGTTGATGAAAACATTACAGAGTCAATTCAGTGGCAATCAGAATTTTCCAAGGAAGAGTTGGTCAAGAAGTTAAATGCTACAGCAAAGAGTGTTGATCATTTGAATGGACTACTTCATGAGACAGAAGCAACCAATGCAATTCTAATGGAACAAATTACGGTAAGTGCCTTCCCTAGATGATATATGATTGCATGTTGTAAATATTTTCACTTGCATTCACACAGGTATCACAATAGAGTACATGAACTCTGTTGAGCTGAATTCCAGAATGTCTAGTTCATAGCATTTAACAGCTAAGGAGAGATGTTATCAATGTGGGCTCCTTCTTCATACTGCCTCAGGAACAAGCATGTCAGCGGCATGCCTCCAGCTATTAACACTTGTACTCCCCAAGCATGCTTAGGGAGGGCAAATGTCAGGGAGTGCTGGCATTAGTGGCTGAAGGCACTCCGCTGACTTCCTCACTCTTGAGGCGGTGGCTTTGATAATGAATTTCTTCAACTGGCGGGGTTTCAGCATCCCTACCAGCAAAGGTATGATACCTAATGTGGGGAAGAAGATAGGAAATGTGTGACCATCCTGTACCTCCCAATGGACCGCCGGTTATGCCCTGTGATCGTGATTAAAAGTTTAATTGAAATACAGCCTTTTTCTATACAACACTAGTTTCTATACAATACTGCAGGCTGCATGTGCATTAAGTTTACCTGCATAGCAGGCAGGCAGTTTTAATAATTATAAAGTTATTTATCCCAGGACAAGCAGGCAGAATATTCTTGACTGATGGGTGACGGCACCGACGGAGCCCCGGTACGGACAAATTTAGAGTGATTGCACTCTAAGAACTTGGAAAGTTCTAGTAGGCCGCACCGCGCACGCGTGAGTGCCTTCCCGCCCGACGAAGGCGCGCGGTCCCCAGTTTCTTAGTTTCCGCAGAGCTAAGAAGATGCGTTTCTTTCAACGGCTGTTGAAAGGTTTTTCTGGTATCGCCTTCCCGCTCGCGTAAACCTCCGAGGGAATAATATTTCCTTCATTTTCTTTTCTTTTCTTTTTAAAATAAAAACAAAAAAAAAACATTGTTTTTTTGTTTCTTTCGGTTTCGCCCCGGCGGGGCCTGTTGCCACCATCGAGGCCTCGGCCTTCGATTTGGCAGAAGCCGTCTTCACGTCACCCCCCCCCAACCCGGGTTTAAGAAGTGCCAGCGGTGTGTACGGCCCATTTCTCTCACCGACCCGCACAACTGGTGCTTACAGTGTCTGGGTCCAGACCATCGGGCGTCCACCTGCACCCGCTGTGCCACTTTAAAAAAGAGAACTTTGAAAAACCGTCAAATCCAACAATGGTTATTATTTGGTGCCGATTTGTCTGATTCTACGGCACCGACATCGGCCCCGTCTCAGTCGGCACCCACCTTCTCGACACCGCGCCGGCGTCGCACCCTTCAGGTAAGCCGGCTAAGAAGCCTTCCCCGCTGGAGCGTCCTCCGGTCTCAGTAGCAGCGAGCCCAGTCCTGCCGACCTCGAGGCGCCCGCGGAAGCGCTCCGCCCCGATTGAGGTGAGCCCCTCGACCTCAGGTTCCTCATCCTCGGGGCGTAGAGCGGCACCACAGGTACCGCAGAAGAAAAAAGCGGTACAGGTGCCTTTGCTGAACGAGCGGATTGCTGCCGTCCTGCAGGTACAACTTAAGGAGCAGTTACAACAGCTCCTTCCTGCCTTATTGACACCGAGCCTTCCAGTCCCGGTCCGGTCTGAGCCACCGGTACCGACAGTGGAGCAGCCTCTATTGTCCACGTCCACTTTGTCGGTACCGGTACATTCTGCTTCCTCGGTCTCCATGCCGATCCTGGCACCGGAACCGAGATCTCTCCACCAGGCTGTGCAAACTTCGGCACCGATACAGCCCTTAACATCTCCCGGTACCGTTTCTCAGAGGTCGGGTAAGTCGACACACAAAACCCGACACCTGGAACCCTCCACACCGGAGTCCCGGGACCGCAGCTTCCAAGTTAGGGATCCTGATCTGTGGGGTGACTCCGAAGAGCCTCTTCTCTCTGAGGGGGAGTGTTCATCTGGTGACGAGGATCCTTCTGCTTTAGATCCATCCTCTAAGCCAGATGCAACCTCTTTCACCTCATTTCTGAAAGAGATGTGTGAATCTCTCTCTATTCCCTTGGAGGCTGAGTCCAAAAAATCCAAAGCGTTCCTTGATGCACTGGATTTTGACCAGCCTCCAAGGGAATTTCTGAAATTGCCCCTCCACGATATCTTGAGAGAGACTTTTTACAAGAATCTGGAGACACCTTTAACCATCCCAGGAGCCCCTCGTAAACTGGACTCCTTATATAAAGTCATCCCCATTCCTGGTTTTGACAAACCACAACTTCCACATGAGTCTCTCTTGGTGGAATCCACATTAAAAAAATCCACGGAAGCTAGTGTGTATGCCTCAGTCCCTCCTGGCAGAGAAGGTAAGGCCATGGATAAATTTGGCAAGAGGTTGTATCAGAATGCGATGTTGGCTAACAGGTCAGGGAATTATGCTTTTCATTTTTCATTTTATCTAAAGCATCTCATTCAAAATCTGACTGCTTTTGAAAAGTACCTCCCTGACCGCAAGAGATCTGCGTTTCGCCAAACTTCTTCATCTCTCCTATAGCTTTGCAAATTCATGGTCCAGTTGATCTACGACACATTTGAACTGACCTCTCGAGCCACGGCCATGTCGGTTGCCATGCGTCGTCTGGCATGGCTCAGAGTCTCAGAACTTGATGTCAACCATCAAGATTGACTTGCTAATGCGCCTTGCTTAGGCGATGAGCTCTTTGGAGAATCCATGGACTCCACTACACAAAAACTCTCTGCTCATGAGACTCGGTGGGATACTCTCCTTAAAACTAAAAAGAAGACCCCACCTACCAGGCCTTTTAGGCAGCAATCGGCCTACCAACGCCGCTATGTGGCTCGTCCTTTACCACCGGCTCCTCAACAGCCTAGACGTCAGCGCCAACAACAACGGCAAACTCCTAAGCCAGCACAGCAACAACAGGTCAAGCCTCCTCCACCACAAAAGTCTACCCAACCCTTTTGACTTGGTTCTCCAGGGCATAGCCAGTGTTCTACCATCTGCCCATCTTCCACGACCCATAGGAGGACGTCTTGCTTTTTACATCAGCCGTTGGGAAATCATCACCTCGGATCAGTGGGTCCTCAACTTCATCCGCCACGGCTACTCTCTCAACTTTCAGACTCTTCCTACCCAAAGTCTGCCAAGAGAGTCTGCTTCGAACACTCCTCAGTCTTCCCTCCTTCTTCAAGAGGTTCAATCCCTCCTCCTTCTGAACGCCATAAAGGAGGTTCCTCTAGATCAAAAGGGGCAGGGATTCTACTCCCGTTATTTTCTGGTCCCCAAAAAAACAGGAGATCTCAGACCCATCCTAGATCTTCGCGATCTCAACAAATGCTTGGTCAAAGAGAAATTCAGGATGCTTTCTCTGGCCACTCTTTACCCTCTTCTCAATCAAGGCGACTGGCTATGCTCCCTCGATCTCAAAGAGGCATATACTCACATACCGGTCAATCTGGCCTTCAGACAGTACCTCCGCTTCATGATCAATCATTGTCATTACCAATACAAGGTGCTGCCCTTCGGTCTTGCCTCCTCTCCAAGAGTGTTCACCAAATGTCTGATTGTGGTGGCTGCCTTTCTACGCTCTCACCACCTTCAGGTCTTTCCTTACCTGGACGACTGGTTAATCAAGGCCAATTCATCTCAGACAGTACTCCTGGCCACCAACCAAACCATCCTGTTTCTACAACTTCTGGGGTTCGAGATCAATCTACCCAAATCTCATCTCATCCCCACTCAGAGACTTCAATTCATTGGAGCGGTGCTGGACACAGTCCTCATGAGAGCGTTCCTGCCGTCCAACCGTCTTCATACTCTTCAATCTCTATGTCAGCAGGTGCTTCCACAACGTTCCATCTCTGCCAAGCAAATGATGATACTCTTGGGTCACATGGCCTCCACAGTTCATGTCACATCCTTCGCACGTCTTCAACTGCGACCTCCTCAATGGACCCTAGCTACCCAGTGGTCCCAAGCGATGGATCTTTGCTCACGACACATATTTGTGACATCATCTCTTCGTCAGTCTCTACAATGGTGGTTGATGTCCTCAAATCTCTCCAGAGGTCTTCTGTTCCATCTACCTCCTCATCAACTTGTCATCACCACCGACGCCTCCCCTTATGCCTGGGGAGCTCATTTAACGAGTTCCAAACTCAAGGTCTTTGGACAGCCCAGGAAATGAAGCATCACATCAATTTCCTGGAACTCAGAGCGATGTTTTATGCCCTCAAGGCCTTCCAACATCTTCTCTTTCCTCAAGTCCTCCTGCTGTGCACAGACAATCAAGTTGCGATGTACTACATCAACAAGCAGGGTGGGACAGGCTCTCGCCTCTTGTGCCAGGAAGCCCAGAAGATTTGGGCTTGGGCCACAGATCACCAATTATTCCTGAAAGCTATCTACATTCAGGGAGAACAGAATTCCTTAGCGGACAAACTCATCAGAATTCTCCAGCCTCACGAGTGGACTCTCGATCCTTTAACTCTACAGTCCATCTTCGCTCAGTGGGGCACTCCTCAGATAGACCTCTTTGCAGCTCCTCACAATCACCAGCTGCCCCTCTTCTGCTCCAGACTCTACTCTCCTCACCGTCTGGCAGCGGATGCATTTCTCCTGGATTGGTCCAATCTGTTCCTGTATGCTTTCCCTCCGCTACCTCTCATGTTACGAACCTTGTTCAAGCTCAAGAGGGAACAGGCCACCATGATTCTCATCGCTCCACGATGGCCCAGGCAACATTGGTTCTCCCTTCTACTTCAACTCAGTTCCAGGGAGCCTATGCTTCTTCCACTGTTTCCTTCTCTGCTTACACAACATCAGCAGACCCTTCTACATCCCAACCTCCAGTCTCTGCACCTGACAGCTTGGTATCTCTCGGGCTGACTTCGAATGATACTCTTTTGTCTCAGCCCGTTCGTTCTATTCTAGATGCCTCCAGGAAACCGGCCACTCTACAATGTTACCATCAGAAGTGGACACAATTATCTTCCTGGTGTCTTCTTCATCATCATGATCCCACATCCCTTGCAGTGGAGACCTTGTTGGATTACCTTCTTTCTTTGTCTGACTCTGGTCTTAAGTCTACTTCCATCCGAGTCCACCTCAGTGCTATTGCTGCTTTTCATGAGCCAGTTCATGGAAAACTCCTTTCAGCTCATCCTTTGGTTTCCAGGTTCATGCGGGGTCTTTTCAATGTGAAACCACCTCTTAAAGCACCCCCTGTAGTCTGGGATCTCAATGTGGTTCTCTCCGCCTTAATGAAGCCTCCGTTTGAACCTTTGGCTACGACTCCTTTCAATTTTCTCACTTGGAAAGTGGTCTTCCTTATTGCTCTAACATCTGCCAGGAGGGTCATTGAGCTACATGCGCTAGTTGCGGATCCACCTTTTACCATCTTTCATCATGACAAGGTGGTTCTGCGTACACATCCAAAGTTTCTCCCGAAGGTTGTCTCTGAATTCCATCTCAACCAATCCATTGTTCTGCCTGTCTTCTTTCCGAAACCTCACTCTCATTCTGGAGAACAGGCTCTGCATACTTTGGACTGTAAGCGGGCTTTAGCTTACTATTTAGAGCGTACTAAGCCCCACAGATCATCTCCCCAACTCTTTCTGTCCTTTGATCCGAATAACTTGGGACGTCCTGTTTCTAAACGTACGTTGTCAAATTGGCTTGCAGCGTGCATTTCATTCTGTTATGCTCAGTCCGGACTGACACTGGAAGTTTCGGTCACGGCCCATAGAGTTAGAGCTATGGCAGCATCTGTGGCTTTCCTCCGTTCTACTCCTATTGAGGAAATCTGCAAAGCTGCTACTTGGTCCTCAGTTCATACTTTTACATCTCACTATTGTCTGGATGCATTCTCCAGACGGGATGGACACTTCGGCCAATCTGTTTTGCAAAATTTGTTTTCCTAATGGCCAACCTTCCCTCCATCCCTCTTTTTGTTAGCTTGGAGGTCACCCATCAGTCAAGAATATGCTGCCTGCTTGTCCTGGGATAAAGCACAGTTACTTACCGTAACAGGTGTTATCCAGGGACAGCAGGCAGATATTCTTGCGTCCCACCCACCTCCCCTGGTTGGCTTCTTAGCTGGCTTATCCTAACTGGGGACCGCGCGCCTTCATCGGGCGGGAAGGCACTCGCGCGTGCGCGGTGCGGCCTACTAGAACTTTCCAAGTTCTTAGAGTGCAATCACTCTAAAATTGTCCGTACCGGGGCTCCGTCGGTGCCGTCACCCATCAGTCAAGAATATCTGCCTGCTGTCCCTGGATAACACCTGTTACGGTAGGTAACTGTGCTTTTTGGATAAAGAATGTGATTGGAGATTGGCATTTGAAATTTGGTGGGATTAATAACACAAATAATGGCTGCATCCATTTAGGGACAGTGGTTCCCAACCCTATCCTGGGAGTCTCCAAGCCACAGGAAGGTAAATTCAAGAAAGGTCACCTAAACCTAGACACCAAATATTTGGACACAAACTCCAGAATGGTATAAATGGTGCTTTAAGTTGTGTGCCTAAAATTTACATCCTGCACCAAAAAGGGGATGCAGAAAAGGGAGGGTCATTGGCAGATCAAGGGCATTCCTTAAAGTTATACACAAAATTAGAATAAGTGACATCTGTGCCCAGCAAGAGATTCTGCACCACATTTCTGTTGATGCAAATAGTTGTGCCTAAAGTTAGGTGTGTCTCCTGGGCATAAGCACTATTCTATAAACTGTGCCTAATTATACAATAGCACTTATGAGGGGCGTTCAATAATTTATCTGAGTATGAAAGAAAGTAGCAAGCATGTTGTAACATGTTTTAAGGTTACTCATGCACAGTTGCAAGTCTAACATTCCAAGAGACAGGATGTCAGAGGAATCTTTGTGCGAATCAAGTAAGAAACTGCTAGATTTGGAACACCATTCAGTGATAAAATGTCTTACAAAAGAAGGGAAAAAGCCAGAGGAGATCCATGAATGCATAACTGCAGTTTATGGTGAGTCTGCCCTATCATCTTACAAAGTAAAATTTTGGAGCAAGCAGTTTAAATGAGGTAGAGAGTCCATTGAAGATGACCTCACATTTGACGGCTTGTGGAAGCAACTTCCACAGAAATGTACAAGAAAGTCAAGAATTTAATGCCCATTTCTTCAGTTATTTTTCCCGAATAGCTGAAGAAATGGGCATCTCGGCAGATACAGTTTAGAAAATAATTCATGAAAAGTTGGGCATGTCCAAGGTTAGTGCAAGATGGGTTCCAAGAAAGCTGACGCCATGTCAGAAGACCACGAAGCTCCAGGGTGTCAGGTCAAAAGCGCACCGGGACAAAGGCGCGCGCAGACAACTGAGTGCAATGTGGAGCCGCGCACCGAAGAAAATGACTATTTTAAAGGGCTACGAAGTTCAAGACAGAAAAATCTGCAGGCAAAGTCAAGACAACTGTCTTCTGAAGGACTTTTGCTTCTGGAGTTCATGCCATACAAGACAGCCATAACAGGGGAGAGTTATGGCAACACAATGATCACTTTGCGGGAGTCAATCAAGGAAAAAAAATGGGGAACATGTATAGCAGACGTGCTGCTTCTTCATGACAATGCGCCAGTGCACATGTTGCGACAATCACAGGCTACCATCTGAGAATGTGGGTTTCAGCAGCTGACTTGGCTGCCTCGGATTATTTCCTGGTCATAGTTTTGATAAATCTCTCCATGGACAGTGGTTTTGAAGTGATGAAGATGTCAAGGAAGCTGTGTTGTCTAGTTTGAAGTTCAAACAGAAGAATTCTTTTTAAAGGGGTTAAAAGTCATTGCAGGAAAAAACAAAAATATTTTGAAAACTCCTTTCTTTCCTACTGAGGTAGATAAATTATTGAACACCCCTCATAGGCTCTTATTGTGGCCTTGATTTCTTTTTAGGTGCAATATACAGAATTGAGTACTTAAGTGTCAATGCTATAACAGCAGTTCTCCAAGGACAAGCAGGCATATTACACGTGGGTGACATCCACACTAACAAGTGCACTGTCATTTTAAATCTTTACCACCCACAAAGAAGTGTAAACGCCTACAGTACTGGGACTAGTAATTCTTTATTTTAGTAAAAGACCCAACACTGCCAGTGTTTTGGCTCTCGGCCTGCCTCAGGGGTCTGCAACAACATACAATATTAAAGTTTTTGGGTTCTGGAATGAATTGTCTGAGTTTCCATTATTTCCTATGGGGAAATCTGCTTTTTTTTATTATTAAATCTTTATTCATTTTTTTAAACTCACAATAAGTATAACAAAAAAGAGTGGGTGGGGGAGGGAGATAATTTATCTATTTAAGATGGCAATAGAAAGAATTTCAAGTGTTGTGTATGATTCAATTGATGTAATATTGTGTACTTGATGGAAGATGAAAAATGAATAAAGAATTAGGAAAAAAGTATAACACAAAATACAATCATATTATACTTTAACATTACTTATTATATCATCAAATTATAGCTTTCATCAAATATTTCCCCTCCCTTATATCCAACAATTAATCATAAGCCGAAGAAATCATAAAATATTCCCACCCTCCCTAGACGTGTATGAACAAAAGGGAATTAATGTTTATTCTATGCAATACTTTCAATCTTTACAGTATCTTGTTAATGGCTCCCAAATAACCTGAAATCTCTTAATTTCCTTGATGCACGGCAATTATCCTTTCCATTTTGAAAATGCGACACAAAGAGTTTCAGCAAAAGCTATAATTCAGCCTATCCCAATTTTTTCAATTATTTGTAATCTGTTGTAGGCAACCCCTGTCATAATGAGTAGAAGCTTATTGTTATTAGAGGATATTTGTTTTTTTGCCCTCATTGACATGCTGAACAATATGGTATCATAGGATAATGCCACCGGATTATCTAACAAATTATTTATTTGACCCCATATTGATTTCCAAAAAGCAAGTATTAATGGACAATAGAATAACAAATGATCTAATGCCCCAGCTTCAAGATGACAGTGCCAACATCTATTAGATTTAGAGTTATCTAACTTCTGTAAACAAACCGGGGTCCAAAATGCTCTATGTAACAGAAAAAAAACAAGTTTGTCTCATAGATGCCGACACTGTACATCTCATCCTCCAAGCCCAAATACGTGGCCATTGAGATGCAGTAATTTGATGCTTGATCTCAATGCTCCAAATGTCCGCTTTGATATACGAGTGCTTTGGATTACAAGCATGCTTCTGGAATGAATTATGCTTGCAAACCAAGGTTCTACTGTACAAATACATTACATATAAATTTCAAATATAAAAATTGACATCTAATTTGTTGAATCGTATCTATGATGTGGGACATCATTCAATAGGTTTTCATATATTCATATATAAATTAAAATCTCTATATAAGAAAATGTATGTAAAAAATGCCACATGTAAATAATTAAACTTAAAACTACATACTTAAAAACTTATCATATATGTTAACATTAATCCACTTAGTTTTATTTATTATGTCCATTCCCTTCTAACCCTCCAACATGTCCAGAATATTATTTCCATTATCAATTATTTTAAAACATATTAAGTTCTTATATTTTTAAATCTCTGTAAAATAAACCTTTTGGTTTTCTGTCATTCAATTCTCTTGTTTGAAATTGTTTGCCCCAAACTCAAAATTAGACCTTGAACATAAGATTATTTGTCAGCCTATAGGGTTTTTTATAGAAGTAATATTTTCCAACAATCCTGTAATTGAAAACCTAGATATATCAAACTTCAAGCCTGTACCAGGTGTCTTCATAAAAAACCCCAATAACCAATATTCTGTATCAATAGTACAGAACTACCGTATTTTTCGCTCCATAAGACACACATTTTTTTCCACCCAAAAGTGGGTGGAAATTTTGGTGCGTCTTATGAAGCAAAGGTACAAATTTTGTTACCCTCCCCCATACCATTGTAAAACCCGCCCGCCGCCGCACCACCTTTTCAAACCCACCCACCCGCCTGCTGCCGCCACACCTCCTTTTTAAACCCACCCACCCGCTACCGCCGCACCATCTTTTGTTTTAACCCCCCCCTCCCGGTCCATCCGTCCATTGCCGTTCCCACTTTTTTACCTGGTGATCCAGCCAGCTCCTCATTTCCCAGCCAGCAGTGAAACAAATCAACAGCGTGGCCGTCAGGAGCAAGCTTTACGCTCTCCCACTTGGCCCCGCGCTGCTTTCTGAATGGCTGCTGTAGGTTCTCGCAGGACTCGCGAGAACTTACGGCAGCCATTCGGAAAGCAGCGCGGGGCCAAGCAGGAGAGCGTAAAGCTTGCTCCTGACGGCCATGCTGCTCTGTTTCGCTGCTGGCCGAGAAATGAGGAGCCCAAGAGCGAAGGCTGCCGCGGCATACAGGGAGGGAGCGAAACCAGCTGGAGCTGATGGCAGAGTTAAAAAAGGTATGGGGGGCTTGCCTGGGGTGGGCTGGCTGGTTTGGGGTTGGCTAGCTGGTTTGGGGATGGCGGGCTTGGGGCTGGTGGTCTGGCTTGGGTCAGGCTGACTGGGGCAGGCTGGAATGGGGCTGTCTACCATTAGACATACCCACCACTAGATGTGCACTGTACCCTGTCCCAGCTTACCACTAGATCATCAGAAGGGGACAGGGTACAGAGCACACCATTTGGCTCAGAATTTTTTTTCTTGTTGTCCCTCCTCTAGAGGTGAGTGCATCTTATGGAGTGAAAAATACGGTATAATGTCATTGTTAATCACAAATGTTGAAAATTAGCAATCCTATCATGGAAACATTTCTGAAGTCATAATTGATATACAGCTTATTAAGGGAAGCTTTAATGACATCTTTTAAATGATGCAGTTTGAGGGTGGTAAGTGTCTACAAAAACGAAAGCATCGCAGCACATTTTTAATATATTAATTGTATCCTGAACATATCTGTAGCTTTGAATACTAAAGTTCTAGTACATATTGTTAATATTTCATCCAAGGAATTAAGAAATGCATATTGCAGTATTTATATATAGTAAAGACACCTGTTACAGACTTGAAATTTGAGATATCAAGGTTTTCAATTATGATACTTAGATGAAATCGCACGCAGGATGTCAACGCACTAGATTTAAACACTATTTTACTGCGGTCTGAGGGGGTGTAGGGGGGAAACACCCCCCCACACTTTACTTAGAACTGCTGGCGCTCCTGTTGTGGGGGAAAAACCCCATTATAGAGAAAACAGCCTTTTTCCCCAATGGGAGCACCAACAATTCTAAGTTAAGTGTGTGTGTGTGTGTGTGTGTGTGGGGGGGGGGGGTTACACACACACCCTCGGACCACTGTAAAATAGTGTTTTGAATCCAGCGCGATGACGTCCTGTGCCCGATTGTCTGCCCTCAATTGTCAGCATGCGGTTTTGACTCATCAACTCAATTACAGGATTGTTGGAAAATATTACTTCTATAAACAACTCTATAGGTTGGCAATCTTATAATCTTTAGAAACCTGAAGTAGGCACCAGTACTATAGGCTCAACAACAAGTACCATCGGTGCATCAGGTTATCTCAGAATGGTCAACCTCGATGTATACCATGAAGGAGAGACAATCTGCGAAGTTGGGGAGCGACGGCATTGATGTGTGGTCTGCATCGACTGATTCAATGCTGTAGAGACCTGAAGTATGCACTAGTACTATAGGCTTAACAGCTGATACCCTCGGTGCAGTAGGTTGTCTCGGTATGGGTGACCTCGATGAGGATGCACACTGTAAAGGAGAGACAACCTACAAAGCCAAGGAGTGGTGGTGTCATTTGGTCTGCATCGAGTGACTCGATGCTGTAGAGACTTGTGACACTTGTTGGGAAGCAGATGGCCTCTTAGCTTGCTTTCCTGATGCCAGGATGTCCTGCGATATTGATGCTTTCGATGTCAGAGGCTGCGAAGACCTAGCACCGTCCATGCTCGCACCGAAGAACTGTTCTTGACAGAAAAAAGGGCAAGGAAGAAAGAAATTATTTTAAAGAAGTAAAATAAAGAGGTATTACAGAAAAAAGCCGCCAACATTTGAAAAGGTTAACAACAAAAAACTGTTACTACCGATGCACAAGCCATCACCACAGACAGAAAAGTTCTCTTACTTTTAGAAAACCCATCAAAAATAAATCAAATTACTATACTTGAAAGAAAAGCATAGAATAGAAAATAAGATGCGAAGTGGGAAGGCAACAAAAACCGAACAAAGTTTAGTGAAAATAAACTTCGCTCCACGGAAGATGAAGAATTGAGGGACTCGGGCTGGCGTCAGGTAGGAAGGCACTCGTACATGCGCGGTGTGTGCAGTCGCAAAGTTTTTCAACTTAAAGTGGCAGTTCACTTGTCAAACTGTCCGTACCGGGCTCCGTGGATGACATCACTCATATGTGATAATATGCTGCCTGCTCGTCCTAGGATAAGCATCTTTTTTAATTAAATCCACCTGGCCTACAAACCCCTTTCAAATTAATACAGCCACCCCTCCATTTTTCTGGGGATTGGAAGAATAAAAAATCTGGCCCACCCACACTGTCTGAAGTTTAAGGTGTTCTTCATCAGTAAGTTTAGTTTCCTACACACAAGCTACCGTGTTTCCCCGAAAATAAGCCCTAGCATGATTTTTAAAGATGGTCCTAATAAAAGCCCTACCCCAAAAATAAGCCTAGGTAAGATTGACCCCCAAAGCCACCCTGACACTCCCTGACTCCATCCCTAACACTAGTGCTGCCTGATTTGCCAATCATCTCTCCCTTCCTCTCCTCCACCCCAATTCTTCCTCTTTCCTTTCTCGCCTCCCCATGTGCAGCATCTTTCCTCGCCTCTCGCCCATCCCCTTGTTCAGCAGCAGTGCTCTGAATGGGCTTCCCTCTGCAGCATCTATCTATCCCTCCCTCCCATCTCTCTGTGCAGCGGAACTCCACTGACCCTCCCAACGTAAGCATGACATACCTCCTCTCTGAAGCCTTTAAACTGCCGCCGCCGCAGCAGCTCTGAACATAGAAACAATATCTATATGTAACAATATCTGTATGTCAATTCAATTTAACTGTTATCTATTGTTACACTTGTTGTAAGATGTAAAATGAATAAAGATTTAAAAAAAGCAAACAAACAATATCTTTATGTCACTCCATACCTGTTACCAAAAATCATAGACTTTAGGACAATAGAACAACATGTGATCTAACGTTCCTTCTCACAGCAGCAGGACCAGCACAAAGGAGAACATCCAGGGTTGAACTGGGGTCACAAAGAATAGTGATTGTTTCATAGACGCAGATTGACAGCAACGAAGTCGCTTGAGAAATATAAATTTCCATTGTTCATCAGTTAGAGCAATATTCAATTCACATGACCATATATCACGCAGACCTTCTATGTTCTGCTTTCGCTGTTCCAGTTGTACTAGTATTTTGTAACAATTAGGTGCTTTATGACCTAATCCCATAATCCTTTTACACAATGAATTATACTTGGTTCAGACAACACCAGTGGTATTTTTGAACAGATATAGCATGGTGGAGTTGTAGCCATTTAAAGCTATGAGCAAATCTGATGTGATGACTATTATGTAGTTCTGAGAGAGCTTTTAAATTATCTGATTGTGGTATGTCTGCCATTTTATATATGCCTAGTTCCATCCATTCCTTCCATAATCTACTCACTAAGCAAATATGACCACATCACCACTGCACCTAGACTCACACAGGCTTCCTACCCAAGTGCAAATACTATTCAAATTTTGCTGTCTATTATTCAAAGTAAGGAACGGCACTGCCCCCACCTACCTAATCAATCGCCTAAACCGGAACAAATCAACCAGACCAAGGAGAACTCAGACCCCATTTACCCACCCCCCAATCAATGGTACACAGCGCAAGAAGATGTACGACAATATACTAGCAACGCAAGCAGCGAAACTAGATTACTACCTCTCCAACATGCTGGCAACAACGACTGACTACAAAACATTCCGAAAGGAAATTAAAACCTTGTTGTTCAGAAAATTTATCAAGAAATACTAATACATCTCCTTGACCATTCCTAGTCTTGTACATTTCCCAGCAAAGTCTCAACCATGTAATTAGCACCCTAATCTGTAATTTTCCTTGAAATGTCCAGTTATCATCTTTTGTAATCCGCCTAGAACTGCAAGGTATTTGTGGAATAAAAGTCTCTAATGTAATGTAATAATACGTCCACCATCAATGCAGATATTCACATTTTTCCAAAGAGGGCACAAGTTTGATCTTCCAAAAGGAGTTTCCAGCTGAGAGTCAGTTTCAATAAGCACCCTTTGAGTAGGTTGTATGTGGCAAATAACGTGCCAATCTTCTTGCTAAAACCTTAGCATAGATTTTTACATCGGGAGGTTTGATGATCGCCGCAGTAATGTACCACATGAAATGCTGGTACAACGGCAGTTAAAGCACAGCTCTTTCCCCTGACGAAGCCAGTGGTGAAATGGGTGTGCTCCGTTGGGATCAAAGCTTGAAGATAAGTGCTACACCTTTATTTTTTCTCTATTGAGTCATGAGCAGTTATATGGATGGAAGGAGGGTTTTTTGACTGGTGATTATACGGTGGGTTGCTACGGCAGTACCAGACATTGGGTCTGCTTGATCTTTTGAGATCTTTTTTCCTCCTTATAAAACAATAAAAAATCAGTATCGTTAAAAAATTTTGTATGTATTGCTGGATGGGCACCACTTTAGTTGTGTTATCAGTTGATACACTTTTTGTGGACCCTTTGGTTCTCCTATTTCTGTTTTTGTATGATTGCACCTGCCCTACAACCCCTGACTCAACTGTTATTTAAGGTAAGCCCAGGGGTGGCCTTCGGGGGTTTGGGGAGTCTTGGTTGGTTCCAAGATGGCCAATAAGGGAGTGGGGTGGGGCTTGAATCTTTGAAAAATAGTGTCTTTGGGGGTGGAGGCTATCTGGACAGCGCTTGGGAGTGGAGGATGTCTGGACAGCACCTCATTTATACAACCCTGGTGTCTTTCAGAGACTCCTATAAAGCAAAATAACACAGCTTGCAAGATTGATCACAAGTTGCATTATTCATCTACTGCAATAGTCACCAATATGTAGCTCTGTGTTACTCTTGCAATACACAAAACTGGTACTAGGTTCTGGAGATGGGGCCAAACAACTTGAATTCTAATGTCAAGTAGCTACCCATTCACTGGATATGTGGTAATTGGGAATATGTGATTTTACATTAATCAAATGCCATGTCATCTCTGTAGCTTCTCAAGAATGAAATAAGGAGACTTGAAAGAAACCAGGAGCGTGAAAAATCTGTTGCTAATCTAGAGTACTTGAAGAATGTCCTCCTACAATTCATTTTTTTGAAGGCTGGAAGTGAAAGACAGAGACTTCTCCCTGTAATAGATACCATGTTGCATCTCAGCCCTGAAGAGAAAGGGAAGCTTGTAGAAATAGCCCAAGGTATGTGGAACACACAAACAGGTGTTACAGTCCAAAACCTTTAGATATAAGGAAATATAAAATGCTATATGAGAGCAGTTTGTATAGAGAACCACTAGCTTTAATGCAGGGGTCTCAAAGTCCCTCCTTGAGGGCTGCAATCCAGTTGGGTTTTCAGGATTTCCCCAATGAATATGCATGAGATCTATCTGCATGCACTGCTTTCAATGCATATTCATTGGGAAAATCCTGAAAACCCGACTGGATTGCGGCCCTCAAGGAGGGACTTTGAGATCCCTGCTTAATGTGTTTGTTTAGAGCAGTGTATCGCAAACTGTGCTGCGGCACACCAATGTGCTTCCTGAAATTTCAGGTGTGCTGCGACACACTGACGAGGTGGAGAGTCATCCACACCAGCTGCCTGCCTTCAGGACGTGCCTCTTGCGGCAAGACAGTGGACACCAGACAGAGGATGCCCATTCCCCCTCCTCGTATCTTTAAAAGTTGGGAGCAGGAGGGGTGCTCAGTCTCAAAACAATGGCAATCAGGGACTTCCTTAGACTCCTTCCCAAGGGAGAAGCCTGAAGCGCTAAGCCAATCAGTACCTTAGGCCTCTCCCCATGCATCACATAATGCCTAAGGCCCGCATTGAATCGCAGGAGGCCGGAGGAGCATGAGGGACTGAGCACCCCTCCTGCTCCCAACGTACAGGTAAGGGGAGAAGCAGGCAGGGAGTGGGCAGGAGGGAGTGGGCATCCCTCCTGCCGTTTGTTTGGGGGGGAGGAGAGGGGCCGAAGGCAGGAGGGCATCTGTCCCGCCATATTTTTCAGCACGGTGGGGGGAGCGTTGGGTGGCAGGAGGGAATGGGCTTCCCTCCTGCCATTTGTGGGTCATGGGGAGGGGGACTTTTTTTGACAGGTCTGCCTGTCTTTTATTCATTTTTTTTATAGGGCAGATATTTTGCGTGTGCAATACACGCAAAATATCTGTGCAATGGAAAAAAAAATGAATAAAAAACCCCCAGCAGACCTGTCAAAAAAACAGCAGACACAGTTACCGACAGGTCTACAGCAGCCGGATTTTAGGATGGTAAAACCTAATTCAAAAATAGCCAAGCAAATGTTAAACGAATCAATCGCTTGGCTATTTTGCATGAGGTTTTACTAATTTGCAGGGGTTGGATCGGATCAGACAACACGCAGTGGGCCGTTTAGTGAATCGGGTGGGTAGCAGCGATCGCTAACTTTAGTGAATCGGGGCCTAAGTGACTTGCCCAGGGTCACAAGGAAGCAGCACTGGGATTTTGATCTCACAACCTCTCGGTGCAGAAGCAGCAGCTCTACCAGTGAGCCACATCTTTCTCCTGTGAGCCTTGCTTTGTATCAATCTAAAGAAACTTTATTAGTTTCTTATCACATATTTTCCTAATATTAAAATGCCTAGTCAAAAGGCATGCACTTACGGAAAAGAAGACAGTGATGTTAGTGTTTCAAGCAAAGAATCTCTCCCCATGAGCTCTTTATTGTTCAGCATGCTCCTTTTTAATAAAAATTGTGAGTTAACTAACCTTTTATTCAATGCTTTATAAATGATGACATTTTGAAAACATTTGCAACACTAATCTAAATTATTGCAAAGCAGTAATAATTTTGAATAAAAACAGGCTTCCCTACCAAAATAGAAGAGCAGCAAAAATAGCACAGCTAGCAAACTTCCCCAATCTTGCAAAAAAAAAGTGTTGCATTTCAGCAGAAGCATACAACATCTGTTCCTTTTGATAAAAGCTAATTAAAACTGAGAGATCTAATCTCATAACAGTCCTTTATGAACCATAGACATAAATAAGTCTTGTAATGCTACTCCAACTAGTTATTACAAGACAAGAAACCTTTTTAAATATAACAAGCTTTCCCAAAAGAACAGAAACCTTTTACGTATATTATTTCTAAACTTCTGCCGTGAAAACAGCTCTACAAGGAAATGTTCCAGATAATGATAATCTAATCTTGCTTCTACTGTTGAGCAACTGCTCATACCTTAAATGTCATAACTAAAAATACGAGGTACATCATATATCATGTCGTCTTCAAGTTTCAAGTTTTATTTTGATTTGATAAATCAATTATTCAAATTTACTAAGCCAGATACAATACAATAAAAATGAACATACATTTAGACATACTATTTAAAATTTAAAAATAATGGGTTAGACCGACAAACTTACAGACTAATTGATACACAAGGGATGGAGGAATAAAGTTACAAATCAGTGCTTTAAAGTAGAAAAAAGAACCATAGATGGAAAAAAAACATTAGGGAGGGGGCTTCTATTAAAGCCGTTAAATATATTTTGCATTTACTTTTTGATTTACCCTCGTATGTACATTTTTATTTGTTTTGCTATTCGTAAAGAGAAATCCCATGCTAAATTCACATTATTAATCTTCTGTCACTGATTTCACTTAAGGGTCTTCATTGGTAGAGTATTTAACATTTAAGGGGCAGCTCATACTTCAAAAATCCTTCATACATCAAATTCATTTATTATGGGACATGAAAATACATACACATAAGTGATAAGATGCCTTAATACGTGCACTGTGCATAAACATTTCTGAGATTGCTTTTTGAGTGGAGCTGCAATGCTTGTGCATATTTTCTAAAATTTGCAGTCATTTTACGCCTTTGGAGCTGCTGTAGATTTTTGAATTAAGGTTTTGTGTACTACTGGACTGGTTCTGGGAGCCTATCTTTTATAAAGGCATATTAGCTGTCTGTTTTCTTTATAAAACAGGCACCACTTTGAATATTCCACATAGGTGCCATTTTATAAAATTACTTCCCAGGCATTCAACTAGATTGGATGTCGTATTTTATGGATTGAGAAACTTGGCCCTTTCTTATTTTCTCCATCTTTCCTCCAGGTGAAGAAGAATCTGCCTCTCGGTCATCAGGCTGGGCGTCCTACCTCCACAGCTGGTCTGGACTCCGATAGAGTATTGAAAAGACAAACTGCATTCTACATTGCATTGCTTTGCTGCACTAGAGAGACACACATTTCTTTACAAGAATCCTCTCTATGCTTGATGGAACAGTAATTTTATGCTTGTTTGAATGCCAATTTGTTTTAATCTGTGTTTAAGAATCCAAAAAAATGCATCCACTGATTCCACAAATTCGTATTTTTGACGTCACATTCTAACTTAAATAAGCCATTTCATGAGAGTATTTTGATGCCAGTATTCATGATAAATTAAACCAAAGGTGACGGTGACATAAAAAGTGGATGCATTTTGGAAAGAGGGCCAAGTATACAAAAGACCTTGGATTGTACTGTGAAATAAATAAATGCAATTAAATGTTTAATGAATGAGAAGAACCTCCCCTCCACAGTGAATTCCCTTTATAGTTTGTGTTTTTCTCTACAAAAATAGTTTTGGTTTATCAACTGTACGGTTTCAATGTAGGATAAATTTCATCCCTTAAATGTGATTGTGTTGAAGAGCACATTTTTATATAAAAAATACACAGAGCTCATATGCCAGCATACCATATCAGTTTAGCTAGATATAATCTGTATCATTTTTAATTCTTTGCAGAATAATTTCTCCAGTGCTGTTTGAACTGGATTAAAGGGGTTTCAATGATTTTATTGTCTAACGCTAGTTTTTACAAAGCCACGGAAGAGGTTTTTACCACAGGCCAGCGAGGTAAATGCTCTGATACTCATAGAATTCTTATAAGTGTTTTAGTATTTACCTTGCTGGCCCATGGTAGAAACCTCTACTGTGACTTTGTAAAAGGAGCCTAAATTTTTCAGTTAGAAACAAAAATGGCAATGGTATGTTTTAGCGAATTAAATGGTAATTCAGTTTCTTTTTTTAGGTTACCATAGGGTGATCCTGTTCTTTGATTGCCTCGTGTAAACTCAATGTTTAGTCTTTATGCATCGGATTTATCTGAGTGAATCGGGATTTCCTGATGCATCAGTGTGATTCATAAATGATGCACATACTTAAATATATGTTTTCAGGCCACAAGAATTTCTTCAGAAACACAAAATGGAGAAAGCCCTTGAAAAAGTTGAATCATTAAGACCATGCAATTTTTCTGGCAAGAACAGCCACAAATCTCTTTGCTTCATATTGACCATGACTAGTTAATGAATGGGATCATTAAGGATATAAGTTTTATAATTAAGTTATATCTAAAAATATAAAACTTGAGTCACTTTTTTGGCTGCAGCAGACATCTTTGTCTAACTGTGGTACAGTGCTTTATTTTTATGGAGTACATGATTTCTTAAAAAATCATTTAAGATCCCATAATTTCGTATTTGGCCTTTTAGTTTGCACCAGATTTATTTTAGCTTTATGCAAAAAAAATATCTTACTGGAAAACATTACTGCCCTTATGCCACACTTACAAAGCTAAATAGAGAAATCATGAACTTTTCTTAATGTCATAAGTAGCAAAATCACACAAAAAGCTGGTTCCAAGATATGTGTTTCTGGTCTTCTTTCAACCTGCACCATTCAAATATTCTTGTCTCATATAGTTAGCATTACTGCCACAGACCTCAGAAACACCCTTCCTCCGTCCCGTATGGGCTATATCTTTTAATGGGGAGAAACAAGTGTAAACTCCTCATTGGTCAGGGCTCCATTTTCTATTGATTTGCTCCTTTCATTCATATGTTCTATAAATCTCTTAAAAGACTAATGCAATATAGTACTTATCTTCATAAGTGCTTAAATGCTTAAGCGGGTGGATGTTTAGCGGCACGAGTGGATCCCTGAAGCGGCAGCGCAACATGTCGTGTCCACCCGCTTAAGCATTTAAGCACTTATGAAGATAAGTACTATATTGCATTAGTCTTTTAAGAGATTTATAGAACATATGAATGAAAGGAGCAAATCAATAGAAAATGGAGCCCTGACCAATGAGGAGTTTACACTTGTTTCTCCCCGTAGGGGACGGAGGAGGGGTGTTTCTGAGGTCTGTGGCAGTAATGCTAACTATATGAGACAAGAATATTTGAATGGTGCAGGTTGAAAGAAGACCAGAAACACATATCTTGGAACCAGCTTTATTTGTGTGGGTTTGATTTTAGTTCCAAGAAAAAGAAATAGGTGCCCTCATTGATTGTTTTGCACATAAGTAGCAAAATGACATGATTTTGCTCATAGCTAAAAATTATTCTTATGTATTATGGTATTCACAATTGGAGCAGCTGTAGAGATGATTAAGCAATTAATCTAGCAGCATTCTGAGCGGTGTATTTTAGAGTTTTTATTTAAAATTATTTTGTTTACAGATAAATCTCTATAGTAAAATGCTTTATGCAAACTTGATTATTTTTATGTTGGTATCTATATCTATATATACTGTATATATATATATATATATATATATATATATATACCGTATTTGCAGGCGTATAAGACGACTGGGCGTATAAGACGACCCCCCAACTTTTACAGTTAAAATATAGAGTTTGTTATATACTCGCCATATAAGACTACCCCTTCTTCCGCACACCTTCTGCACAACAAATAAAACTTAAAAGAACATCAGAATTTATTTCAATAATTTTAATTAATTCACTAAAGCTGAATAGAACAATAAACCCATGGGAGCTGCCATGCTATTTGTTTTCTAAACTGTTAACCAAACTGAAACTGTCAATGATAGAAGGAAGATAACACATAGAGGGAGAAAGCAAGTGCCGGGCAAGTCCCTAGCAAGTTTGCTGGCATGACAGTTTCCCTTTAAAAGCCTTCAAAAGCCTCCTGTTCTCCCCCGCAACTTCCTTAAGGGCTAGACTCCACACACGGCCGCATGTGCGAGAGACGTAGTAAAGAGAAAAGGGGTGGGGCCAGAGCGCCGCTGCTTCCCGCTGCGCAGGATGAAGGAGCTGGCACCCTTGTCACACTGATGTTCCGCCATGGCCCCGCTGATGTCCCGGCAGGTTTACTAGTACCGTAAGCACCGTAAGGAGGTAAGGAAGGAGATGTTAGGGCGTGTAAAGTAAGGGCATGTAAACAGTACCCGGCGTATAAGACGACCCCCGACTTTGGGGAGGATTTTAAGGTACTGAAAAGTCGTCTTATACACCGGAAAATACGGTATATATATGCAGGGAAACTAACCCCCTCTTTTACTAAGGTGCGCTAACTGATTAGCGCGTCCTAATTGCTAACGCGTCCATAGACTAACATGCACGTGTTAGCATTTAGCGCGCGCTAAATTGATTAGCGCATCTTAGTAAAAGAGGGCCTATATATTATGAGTTTTCAGAGTAATGGACTCCTTTTTACTTACTGGTTGAGTAATTAACTTGATTTTTTTGCTATTGGAAAATGTCAAAAACACTAATCCCCCCCTTTTATAAAGCCGTGCTTGTGACTGCCATAGGGCTTCAGGGCTTTTGCCGCGTGGCAGGAAAATGTGCATGCATTATGGTATTTTGGCAACATTACTTGATGCTGTGACTTGAGACCCTAGTGTAACAGCAACATCTGGACTGATCACTTGTCTCCTGTCTGCCAGTCACTGCAGAAGACATCTGTAATGTCATCCACCAAGGGATCCTTTCAACCTTACCCCTTGGCATAAAGGTGAACCCTACAACACAGATGACAGAGAAAGAAAAGAAACGTGGGGGGGAGGGGGGAGTGTAAGAACATATAACCCCTGTCACCTTTCATATAGTTGAGGCTTGATGTAGAAATATTTGTTCAGTTTATGAAGAGTATGGCTGAAATGGGTTTTTTTTCCTCTCAAAGACTTAACCATACTTTGAAAGCTGTCACGTATTTATGTTTAAATAATGCAATGCACGTTTTGCTATGTCTGGATTGGAGGTAGCCAACTGGAGATTATTATGTATTTTGCGTTACTCTAACAAATGCTATAAAACATTCCAACATTTTTTTCATTGGAAGTGTGCTTCTCGTGGAGCAAAGAAAATATACTTCTAATGTTGCATTGTGTTCATAGAATTGTTCTGTGCTTAGTTCATTTATATGCTGTTGTCCCGTTGCCAGCATTTCCTTAGCTCTGACCTTATTTGAGCAATAAGGTTTGTTGAGATAGGTTAAAAGAACAAAATGTTGTGTTAAAAAAGATGTGAACTTTGATCTTTCAGTGGGACTACTGCTTGCTTCACATGGTATTGGAACATCATCTTTTGTTTGAAAAAGTACCATAGAGAATAATTCTTAGGAGTTATTTCACATTATAGCAAGCAGGCACCGATCGCGTTTAAAGTTTTGTTCTGGCTTATAATTTTGGTTACATTTTTTTTCCATTTCTGTGTTACTGTATGCACTTTAGATTTGACTGCAGAGATGAACACAAGACTGCATTCAGGTGTCACACTGGAGAGGTGGGAGCAAAGCATTTACGTTCTGTGTATTCACGCCATGGACTTGAAACACCTTTTCCCAAACTCCAGTTTAGTGCTTACCAATAAGGATTTGTGCTATGGAGGCTATAAGCAATGGAACAGGCACTGATCTGCTAATAGTCTATAAACACTTGGGAAGTTTGGTTATTAAACCTTTTTTTCTTCAAAGAGTACTTCTGCTGGCATAATGTGGAACTGATGTGACTGTTCTGGTGTGGTTTAATTGATTTGTAAAGAATATGGGAAGGTAATGTTACTTGGAAGAATACGGTATAATTATTTGTACTTTAGTCTAAAAATGACCCCAAATGAAGCAAGCTTTGTATTTTCTTTACCTAAAAACTGTGAATAAAGCATACTATTGCAGTCACCCTGCGTCTTTATCTCGCTTTCATTTTTGTTTTACTTCATTTTATTTTTTAGTATTACATTAAGACAGATGTCTCAAAAAGCAAAAACGTTTACCAAAAGAGGTGAATACAAAAAAAGGAAGGGAATGTAATTTATGAAAAGAATAGTTTAGAAGGCCAGATGCATTTAACAGAATTGGGAAAATAAGCATCCAATAACCAAGTCTCCATAACAAAAAATCATATCTGACCCATATATCATTATAGACATTCCCCCCTCCCCCCCACACACACATTATGATCCACTCACAGAGAAGTGCAAACTTATATGTCATTTATAAATCCCAAGAATACTAATAGGTCAGAAAATAAAATTATTAACAAACCCCAGACATATTCCAGGGAAGAATGTATATACACAAAGTATTCAAAACTGCCTCATCTGCAAAGAATCTAGAAAAGGAGTCTTTATTCATCCCTCTCCTCTCCCCGGACTGACATTTGTTCCATATGGAGGAGATGATGCATTGGTTCCTCCACAGCATCATCTTTTATCCACTGTTTCGCCAGCAAACAAGCTTTCCTGATAAATAGACTGTTTATTGCACTGTAATTCCAAATCATCTTCCAAATCTTAAAGGGAAAAAGAGTTTTACTAAAAATCAGTGCATATTATCTGCATCAGGGCCCAAAGGGATAAAATAGGTCCTAGATAATGTGTACCAATTTTTTGTAAGAGACTCCAAAAGTTCTTTAATTTTTGGTATAGTTGTACCTAAAAGACATTCCAAATATTCCCATATTTGGTCCCTAAAAAAAGCTAATTTGAGGGCAGGAATATATATTTTTTTAAATTGTTCTTCATGCTACATTTAGGCCCTCTTTTACTAAGGTGCGCTAACCGATTAGCACGCGCTAAACGCTAACGCGTGCATGTTAGTCTATGGACGCTTCAGCATTTAGCACACGCTAATCGGTTAGTGCACGTTAGTAAAAGAGGGGATAAATGTTCAGCAACTCCACTGACTGTAGAAAATAATATTTTCATGCAGCATATAAATAAGCTGTAGCATTTATTGCCAGAGGATGTAGTCAAAGGGTACAATATTTAAAAAAAAAAAAAAAAAAAAAAGGATGACCTCCAAAATTTATGCTCCTAAATTAGCCTCCTAAAGTTGAGCCCCAGTTTCAGGCAAACAGGAAACTTTTCAGTTGAAAATTCATCTTAATTTAGTTAGGTCTGCCATTCATTTACGTAGATTTGAACCTAATACTGAAAATCAGAACTAAATTTGTAACTCCTCTTCTCCGCCATAAATCTGCTCCTGTTACCACCTACCTTTTCATGAAGTTTTGAGTAAAAATGTATTCACTCGGCGCTCATAAATTTTCAGAGACCAGTTTATGAGCATAAATTCTTTGGGCCTGATTTTTAAAGTGACTAACATGGAGGGGCATTTAAAAAAAAAAAAAATCTATTAAGTCCAAAAACAAAACCTGTCCTATTCATAGGAGCTAATTTTTCAAAATGATTGGGGGTGCTTGACTTGCCACACATTACCAAGCCCATATAAAGGAAATTAAAGCATGGTAGGTTGTGAACACAACTGGCCAGGCTTTCCTTAAATAAAAAGCACAGCAGTTAGTTACCTGTGGGTAAAAGAAATGCTAGGGGTAGCACTGCAAGCCCCGCCTCCCCCCAGTCTCTCTTCCTCCCCAACCCCAATTTATCACCAGTTTACCATCCTTCTCCCAGATCATTCTATGCCTTCCGGTCCACCCTGGCCCATCTATATAATCCATATTCTCCCCCTCCCAGCCAGTCCTCAATAGTCCTTCCCTACAAACCTTTACACACCATACATTTTCTTTTTTTCTCAGACCATCTCTTCTTTCTCAGTTCCTTCCTGCTTTAATGTCTTCTTCCTCCTCTTATTCTGTTTTCCTTCACTTTATTCTCCAATACAGTTTCACTTTTATTTTGGGGTAGGATGCTCTAGGACAAGTTCTGTTATGTCCCTTCTGGATTCCAAACGCTAGGTGTTCAATCCCCACTCATAATCTGGGAGCTGCAGAAATCCAACACTTCTTTATCAACCTTGCCAGACCGGTACAGCTTCAGCTTACTGATGGGTATGACCAGCAGGTGGAGACAGACAAAACTGGAATAGCATATAATAGCTAACCCCCTCTATATTCCTTCAGTCTTCTCGCAGTCTCAGCAGGTGTTGAGTGAGTTGTACCCATCTCCCTTGGTTAGGGCTGTGGAATTTGTTTAGGGCTCCTGCTCCCTTTTTGTTGCCAGACTAAGCTTGGGTGGACCCTTCCTCCACCTCCCCAACTTTTTGTAGAGGTGCCTCAGCTGGCAGCCTGGCCCCTGATTCCAGTAGGCCTCCAGCTTTGAGAGCTGTGGAGTCTGTTCTGACAGAAAAAAAAAATCCTGAGGCTGTGCCGGTCTGAAGAGCTCTTTCCCTTTAAATTTACTATCTTTTAATGTATTTCTCACCTAACCAGCACTTTTATTTGCTAGGTCGGGTGTGGAGCAATGAGCACTTTTGAAAGGGAAAAAGTACTCATTGTAATCCAGCCGCAAAGCCGCTGTTCGTGTGAGGCAGGCCGCTGTGAAGGTGAAGCCTTGTCAGCATCGGGTGCCGGTGGCCAGGGATCCCCTTCGCAAGTGCCTTGCAGCTGGCAGCTGTTTGCGGTTCCCTCATCGCCCAATGGTCAGGCAGAAAGGATAGGCCTTTTAGCCGCTGAAGGTCTCTGGAGCTTATTTTTTGAGCAGTTCAGCTCCATTTTTGGCAGTTCAGCTCCATTTTGGGGATCCTCAGATGTCTTGTCCCTGTTTGGTGACAGGTTGGTTTGCTGGGACTCCTGCTGTGGCAGGGAGTCCCAGGGGTCCGCCAAATATTTTTTTCCCCTATTTTCCATGTTTAGCTTTTTGCTGCGGCCAGAGGTCCTGCTTACACCCCGGGGGTCTTGGAGGGGTGGGGTTTGCCTCCATGTCCAGGGGGCGCGTTCCACGGGCCGAGCTCCATGGGCTGTGTTTGCTGGTCTCCTCTGGGTTGCAATCTGGGGATACCATGTTGGAGCCTCTGCATATGGTGAACCCCTTGCTTCAGGGGATTTGCTCTTTCCTTATGCTTCAGGATTATTGGGATTTTCGGGATTATCGGGATTTTCTGCTTGCTCTGTAGCAGGATCCGGTGGTGCCATTTCGCTTGCAAGTTCCACGGCCCACCTGTATCCCATCCCGGAGGGGGATCAGGTCCCGATGCTGTCAACTGTGGTGGACGTGGTGGCCTCAATCATGGTGAAGTGGCATGCTGTGCCTGTGGAGGGCGGCTTTGCCTTCAGAGGACGAGCGCAAGTTGGAGTCCCTCCTTAAACCGGGCCCTGGCGGTTCAGGTGACGAAATGTGGCGGGCTGGTTGCTCAGGTGTTTTTTCGCTGGTCCGAGCGTGTCCTTGTCAGTGAGTCTGATATTTAGGCTTAGTAGAGCAGGCGATTGTCAACCTTGAGATTGGTGCATCTTGTCTCTTGGGTGCCGTGTATGACCTCTTCCGAGCTTCTGCCATGTCTATGGTTTTGGAGCAGTTGGTTCTGTCCTTATCCGGTCCTGTAGTACTTCGCTTGCCTGGCCTTGGAGCTCGGCCCTGGGACCTGGGTGGCACTGCTCATGGGCACAAGCGTGTTTCCGTCATCTCTGCCCTGGTTGAGGGGCCCCTGCCTTTCAGGCCTCTGGGTTTCCTCGAGGCTGTTTATTTCATCATCGGCAGTCCTGTCGAGGGACCCACCGGGGGGCTAGCAATCCCCTGCTGGTTTCCCCGCTGCCTGTCCTGCCCAGGGACTCCTTGCCGGCACCCCCTCTGGTTCCGGTGGGTGCCTGGCTGCGCAAGTTTTCTCTGAAGTGGGCAGAGATCACATCCGATCAGTGGATCTTGGAGGTGATTCAGGCTGGTTATGCTCTGGAGTTTGCCTGCGCCCTGTCAGGCTGCATGGAAGATGCAGGTTTTTCACCAGCCTCTTCAATGCTTGTTAGATCTCAAAGCAGTAGTTCCAGTTCTCTCTCAAAAGTGTTGCACCATCAGGTACTTGTTTTCTTTGTGGTGCCCCAGACAGAGGGGACCTATCAGCCCATCTTAGATGTATAAGGGGTTAACAGGGCTCTCAAAGTTCTGTCTTTATTTCATGGAGCCACTGCGGTCTGTGATCCTGGCGGTTCAGCTGAGGGAGTTTCTGTACTTTCTCGTTCTGACGGAGGCCTACTTGCATGTTCCAATCCGAGCCTCCCATCAGCGCTTTCTCTGCTTTGCGATCTTGGGTTAGCACTATCAGTGCTGTGTGCTTTCTTTTTGGCTAGGCCACGCCTCTGCGGACGTTCACCAAGGTTATGGTGGTCATTGTGATGGCTTTGCGCAAAGTGGGCATTCTACTGCATCCTTACCTGAATGTCGTTCCAGAAGAGCACTTGAGTCACGGCTCAGATGGTGGAGTTTCTGCAGTCCCTGGGCTGGGTTGTCAACCTTTGAAAGAGTCGGTTTGACCTATCTCAGCGCCTGGAGTACTTTGGGGTCCTATTCGACACCTCCTTGGGGAAGGTTATCCTTCCAGAAGCCCGGGTGAGCAAGTTGCAGTCACAAATTTGCCTTCTTTTGGCGTCCTGGTGTCCTCCAAATCTTGGGGTCGATGGCGGCTTCCCTAGACGTAGTGAGGTAGGCTCGTGCTCATATGCATCCTCTTCAGTATGCTCTTTTTCGGAGGGGCTTGGCTCACTACTATCTTCGTTGGTGGCTTCAGTCCCACATCATCTTCATGGGGCGAGTCTGGATCAACCAGAATGGATGGTGCTTCTCACAGATGCCAGTCTCCTCGATTGGGGAGTTCAGTGTCTAGGTCACTCAGCTCAGGGCACCTAGTCCACGCAGGAGGTGTCCTGGTTGATCAATGTTCTGGGGACCAGAGCCATCTGGCTGGCGCTGTTCGTCTTCCAATCCTTCTTGATGGGCAAGTCAGTCAGGGTTCTGTCAGACAATGCCACAGCGGTGGCCTATGTGAATCGTCAGGATGGCACTAAAAGCACTCTGGTGGCGCAGGACATCTCGGCTTCTCACATAGCAGGAGTGGAGAATGTTCAGGCACGTGCTAGATGCCGGAGAGTGGTGCCTAAGTCACGTGGCTTTTCAGTTGATAGTGCAAGCTTGGGGTCAGTCCCTCATGGACCTAATGGCCACAAGTGTCAACACCAAAACACCCCGCTTCTTCAGTCATCGCAGAGACAGTCTAGCCGAGGGTCTGGATGCTCTGGTCCAACCATGGCAAACGGAGGGTCTGTTGAATGTGTTCCCTCTGTGGCCATTAGTGGGCAGAGTTCTCCTCCGCATTGTTCATCATATGGGCCTTATGATTCTGGTGGCCCAGGTGTCCATGCAGCATCTCGTAGTGGATCCTCTGCAGCTCTCACCCAACCTTCTGATTCAGGGTCCCATTCCAATGTTCAATCTGGGTCCTTTTTGTCTTACGGCTTGGCTCTTGAATGGGAGCGTCTAGGTAAGAAGGGGTATTCACATAAAGTCATTTCTACCCTGTTGGGGTCCTGGAGACTTTCCACTTCTAGGGCTTCTGTGTGGTTTTGGCGTATCTTTGAGAAGTGGTGTGGTGCGTGTGGAATGGTTTCCTTTTGCACTTCTCTGCCTCACATCTTGCAGGATGTTCTTGAAGGAGGGCCTGGACTGGGGCCTGGCTTGGTCTTCTTGCTTGGTCTTCAGCTTGCGGCCTTGTCAGCCTTTCGTGGGTTGTTATGAGGCCAGCACCTGTCTGCCATTCCTGATGTCGCTCGCTTCTTGTGGGCGGCTAAGTTGCTCAGGCCTCCTGTTAGACCGTCTGTTCCATCTTGGGATCTTAATCTGGTCTTGTCTATGCTGGTGCGCCCACCCTTCGAGCTTTTGGGGCCTGCACATTGAAGAACCCTACTCTTAAAGCAGTCTTTTTGGTAGCAATTACATCTGCTAGACGTGTTTCTGAGTTGCAGGCTTTCTCTTGCAGGTCTCCGTTCCTGGAGTTTTCTGTGGAGCAGTTTGTGTTGCAGCCTGTTCCTTCTTTTCTGCCAAAGGTAGTTTCTCCTTTTCCTGTCAATCAGTCAGTGTTCCTCCCGGTATTGGGTAGTTGGGAGAGATCTTTTGAACAGAAAGAGTTGCACAAGTTGGATGTCAGTCTCCAGATCCTTCGCTCTTTTGTGCGGAGGACCCAGAAGATCAGGAAATCAGATCATTTCTTTATCCTTCTAACCAGTCCTCATAAGGGGGATGGCGTTTCCAAGGCTACCATTGTGCGCTGGATCAAGGAGACTGTTGCTTCCGCTTATCTTCTTCAGAAAAAGTCTGTACCTGAATTTCTCTAGGCTCATTCCTCTCGAGGTCAAGTAGATTCTTGGGCTGAGTCTTCTTTAGTGCCTCCAGTGGATATTTGCAAGGCTGCAATTTGGGCTTCTCTGTGTTCCTTTGTCAGACACTACCCATGTGGATGTTCAGGTGCATCGGGACGTGGTATTTTGTGAGCGTGTTCTGGTGTTGTCCTTTGGGGGATCCCACCTATGGTGGGTACTGCTTTGATATGTCCCATCAGTAAGCTAAAGCTGTACCGGTCTGGCAAGGTTGACAAAGAAAGAGAAATTAGGTTCTTACCTGCTAATTTTCTTTATTTTAAACTTTCCAAACCGGTACAGCACCCCACCCTGTCTGTTGTCATGTTCTTGCGGTTGTTGCACGTGCAGATTTAGCTTTTTCTGCGGGTTCTAGTATTTTTCTAGGGCTGGGGAGATTAAAGAACAGCGGCTGTGGCTCGGCTGGCTTAGCTGGCGAGCTGCGGGGCCTCTCCTTTGCATTTTCCAACAGCATTCCTATTTGTTAGTTGTTACTCCTGTTTGGAGTCTTGACTCTGTTTATAGTTTTTAGTTCTGCTTGGCTATTCGGCAGACTGAAGGAATATAGTTAGGGTAAGCTATTACATTCTATTTCAAAGTTTTGTCTCAGTCTCCACCTGCTGGTCATGATGAGATATATACCCATCAGTAAGCTGAAGCTGTACCGTCTGGAAGGTTTAAAAGAAAGAAAATTAGCAGGTAAGAACCTAATTTCTCCTTTTCTGAACACATGCTGCACCCCCTTAGCCTGAGAGCTAGCAAATATCCAGTACAATTTCTATATGCAATCTGCAGAAGTCTTTTGCAGTTGCTCTGCCACAACCCCCCTTGACAGATCGTGGCAGGAGAGATGCCCAATCTCTCTTACCACCAACCCTTCCCCCCCCCGGCAATCGTGCTCTTCACCAGCAGGAGGTTTACCCAATCCCTCCTGCCAGACACCCCTCCCAAACCCCTGCCGGACCACCTGGACCCCAACCCCAGGATCCTCCTAATCCCATCTGAATCCCCCTAACCTTTTTTTTTATGGCTGGCCCGCCTTCATCTGCCCCTTCCCAGTTCATTGCTGGATGCACCAGGGAGGGGCCTAGGGCCTCGCCCATAGGAGGGGGGCCTTTAGGCACATGGGTCAATATAAAATTCTGGTTGGCCCAGGTACCTAAGGTCCCTCCTATGGGTGGGGCCTTAGGCGCCTGGGCCAATCAGGCCCCTCCCCGGTACATTCCACAATGCATAGGGAAGGCCTGCCATTCAGATGAAGGTGGGCTTGCTGATCAGAGGACCTATCCATCTGGTCAAAAAAAAAGGTTAGAGGGTCGGGTGGGGGGCCTGGCGGATGGACTGAGCGGTCTGCAGGGGTTTGCGGAGGTTGTCAGGAGGGATTGGGCATCCCTCCTGGCAGTGAAGAGCACGATCGCACGGGGGGAGGAGGGGTTGTCCAGCAGGAGGGATTGGGCATCCCTCCTGCCAGTAAAGAGCGTGATCATGTGGAGGATTTGGCAGCAGGAGAGACTGAGCACCTCTCCTGCCGTGATGTGCCGGGGGGGGGGGGGGGTTGCAGCGATCGTTTGGGAGGGGGCATTCCACGATTCTCTACCCAGCATTGTTTATGACAGATTCTGGTTAGAGATTCGTGCTGTTAGGTGAAGGACTGGCCCCTCCTTCGCCTAAACGGTCTTGTTTTGGGCATTTGGGATTTGGGCGATTTTTTGGTCGGGAATGTGTTATAAGCATATGCATAGTGGCGGTCTGGGCAATTAAAATGCTGAATGTACAGGTAGGCCATTCTTGAAAAAAAATACTCTTTGGACTTTTTTTTCTCGAATGGACATTTCCCTGCTACCTACTTTGTACACCTAGGGCCTTAGATGTTGTTTTTGATTATGCCCCTCCATGGTGCCAGGAGAGGATTAAAGCAGTACCACCGTTGAAAAGACCCTAAATCCTCTGGATGCAGGCAAAGAAGCACCAAAAGCATTAGGTCAGGATTCAAGTTTTGTTGGAAAATGAGTCAGTTTGAGGGATGCATGAAGAAAGGCATATCTGAATGTCTCCATAGACAGGTTTGTACAGGAGAATTTGACAGCAAGCATGTATTTTTTTTGTCTTGCTGCCTTAGGATTCCTCCTTTGAAAGGAATTTTGGAATGCAGCCTAAATATTCATCTGTATTCCCATAGCTTGCACTGTTCTGCACACTATCACAAAGGAGTTACTTTTCATCAGTGCCAAAAACATAGCTTCTGGACAATAGGACTGTAATATGTGAAGTCAATAAATAGTAGTAGAAGACTCCCAGGTAGTAGAATGAGGAGGGATATATATTGGTTGGAAGACGCCAGGGCACTAAGAATTTAAAAGTTTGTCCAATAGGTGGGGGTTTATCTGCTGAAGATTTGGCCATTGGAATTCAGTGGGTGGGTCAGCATATGTTTATAATTGCTTATTTGTTTGGTGTTCCTAGTATTGTAATATACTGTACTTTTTCAATAAAAGACCTTCTTAAATTAAAAAAGGAGTAACATCAGTGCTCAGAGCCTCATGAGGTAATTGAATGCATGAAATTTATTAGTCTAAGAGGTACAACAATCATTTACTCCTTGTACCATTCAGAGAAGACAAAGGAACTGCAGAAAGGGTAAAATGTTACTAGGAACAACAGAATGAATACTCAAGGCAGTAAAAAAAGGTGCAAAGCAGGCAAACAAGGAAGATTATCATCTATGTATAAAGACACTAATTGTAACAGTTGGTAGGATCAGAATAGTTTATCACTTGGGTTATATGAAAATAAAAAGCAATAATGATGTGAGAGAAAAGAGAAGGGTACAGCAGAAGCTTTAGGTCAATGAACTCTCAAGTAATGCCAGCATGAAGGCAATGTAAAACCCATATTGCATTTTTAAAACTATTATTTACTCACTCTCTACCCCATTTTCCAAATGTAAGACAAAACATAGCTATAACTATTGTCTTTCAAGGTCTGTCCATTACATCCTTTTCAAATTGCATTTAAATATGATTATCAGTCAAAGCTCATTTAATACTTTGCTCTTCTCCTTCCTCTCCTGCCCTCCCCTCTATACCCCAACTACCCTTTTCTTTCTTCCAGTCGCCTAGAGCCTGTTTAGGTTTGTACGACGCACAAATATTAGATTAGATTAAGAATAATGTATCTTTTTGGGGTGACAGAAATAAATATTCTAAAGATTGTCTATTGTATTTATATGGGTACATATTCTTATAGAAGTTATTGGACTAGTCCCTTAAATTAAGTCCAGTCATAGGCAGCGGAACGCTTTTTTGTTTGGGGGCCCAAAAGCTCTGTCCTAGATCCCGCCCCAGACCTGCCCAAGCTCCTCCCTAGACTTCACCCCATAATAATAGTACTAATTGTTATCACCAATTTCTTCCATTAATTTTTCATATGCACACAATATAATCTTATTAATAATATACAATGGTAACCACAAAATTAAACTACACAAAGTGCACTCTTTTCCCCCTCCCCAACACTGCACAGTATTTCTTCCTCTCTCCTCCACCCCCATGTGCAACGTCTTCCTCTCATTCTCTCCCTTGCTGCAAAGGAAGTGGGGAAAGAGAGAGAGGGATCCAGGGTGCCTCTCTCCCACCCCCTCACTGCCACATCCAATATTTCTCCCTTTCTTATCCCCCGGACTGTGTGCAGCATCTTTCACCCCTGTCCACCAGCCCCATGCCCAACATTTCTGCTTCTATCACCTCTCTCCATCTCCATGTCATATCTCTTCATCCATTCCCTCCACCACCATGTCCAACATTCCTCCCTCTTGCATCCATTTCCATCTGTCCCACTATTTCCTCTCCACCACCACATCCAACATGTCTCCCTCTTATCTCTCTCTACCTCACGCCTCTCCCATCACCATGTCCAATAATTCTCCTCTTTCTTCCTTTCCCCATGTACATCATCTCTTTCCCTCTTACTCACACCCATGCTTAACAATTCTCCCTTTCTATTCCCTCCCCCAGCTCAGCATCTCTTTTCCCCATCCTATGTCCCAAGTTCATGCCCCCTCCCAAGAGTGTGTACCTGTGTTCTGGCTGGCTTTAAAACATCCAAGTAGGTCTCCTCCTCATTCTTTCCAGCTGCACTTTTTTTCATAAAGCCACAGGCAGCAGCAGTATCAGAGTATGGCTAGAGGTCCTGGTGTGCTCCCAAGTATGACATCTCTCATGTCTCTCAGTCCCCAGTCCATATTGCCTCTACTTTCCTCAAGTTGTCCATCTCTCCCTCCCCCTTCTGTCCCCTCCCCAAATCTTTCTCTCTCCCCATCTTGCCCCCTCCACATCTATTTCTTCCTCCCCTCTGCCTTCCCTCATGTCCATCTCTCCCTCTCTTACTTCCTGTCCATATCTCTCCCTCTCCCTTCTGTCTCCTCCCCAAATCTCTCTCCCTCTCCCCACTTCACATCCATTTCTCCACCCCCCTGCCTTCCCTCATGTCCATCTCTCCCTCTCTTCCCCGTCCCATATGCTCCTCCCTTCTACACCTAGCTATCTGTAATGTGCCCATGCCGGCATCTACTCCTCCCACCTGCTCACCCGTCCGCCACTTTTAACTTTTTAGAAAAGCGCTGCCGCTGGCCTCGGTGTCTTCTCTCCACTGCAGCCAGCCCTAGCGGAAACAGGAAGTTATCATAGAGAGCGGGCCGCAGCACTTTTATAAAAATTTAAATTCAGCCGGCGGCTGAGCAGGAGGGAGGGAGAAGTAGCTGCCAGCAGGGGCGCGTTAGAGAGGCACGCTGGCCAGTCTCAAGCTCCAAGCCTCTCTAGAAGTGGGTGGTTCTCCCCCCCACTGGATCACCTACAAGAGGGGCAATTTTTGGGGAGGCCATGGCTCCCCCTCCCCTGTTCTGACACCTATGAGTCCAGTGGAAGAATATTAGTTGCTTTTTAGTTTTGCAGCCCCTTTAATTAACTTTTAAGCCCTTAGCTCCCCTCCTCCCCAAATTTGTAGTTTGAATATTAAATGAAATAATCCTAATAAAACACCCTAACAGCACCTCTTCCCTAATGAACATATCAGCCCAGTGAAAATAAGAGGGTCATGACAGCACCGGAGAGCACCAACTAGGGTAGCGTGTATAGGGAAAGGGACCAAAAGTGGGGCAGAACACAACTGGCACTATTAAAAGCTGCTAGAAGAGGATTTTTAAAAATTGTTATTTGAGGTTCTTTTCAATGTTTATCTACCAGAATATCCTACCAGAACCCCCCCCCCCAAAAAAAAAAAAACAAAAAAAACCCCAAAAAACCATGGTGGTATAGCTGATCACACCAAGCAGCGGTTTAGTCGTAGTAGCAAAAACAATTCAATAGAGCAGTGACAGGCCTTGGAACAGACTAGGCAGGCATGCTGCAATTGCACCAGAAAATGAGAAGTGAATCCACTGGGACCCAAAAGACAAGAACAGCAACAAAAGGAGTAACAACTGACAACGTCACAGAGCATAGGCATACCATTGCGTTAGAGAGCAAAGATGGGCAACCATAGTCCTTGAGGGCCACAATCAAGTTGTGTTTTTGAGATTTCCACCATGAATATGCCCGAGATTGATTTGCATGTATTCAAATAGATTTCATGCTTATCCATGGTGGAAATCTTGAACATCTGAGTTTGTAGCCTTTGAGAACTGTGGTTGCCCTCCCCTGCTTTAGAGTAGTGTTTCCCATCACATGTAATGTGTATACCAAGGACTACGGGGCACTTTGTGCATCCTTCAGTGGCAGCAGTTTAATTTGGACATGGGCCAGATGTAGAGAAACTAGCTGTAGAGTGGCAGGAGGAAATTGTACTTCTTGCAAGCAGGTACAGAAGCTACATGAGCACATGCAGAAGAGTGCTATTGTTACAGTGTGCCTCTGTGCAGCAATTTGATTCTGACCCTCAACTGCCAGAAACATGCATCTTTCTCTTACCTCATCCGAACCTTAGGGCCATAGGAGACCCCATTTGATTATGGCAGCAGTCTTGCTCCTTGGCCTGCCATTGCTAGAGCTCTGCTCCATGCAGACCCACCACCACCACTGACAGAGAGCAGCACCTTCTAGCTTCCTCTGAACCCCAGGCCCTGAGAACTGAGTCAGAAGACCCAAGTGCATTGCAGCTGCAGTCTTGCTCTGGTTCCTCAGCCCAGAATTTGCAATGCCAATGTTAGATAAGGAAAAACATCTTCACTGGGAGGTTGGGATGAATGGGTATAGCAAGAGAAAAGCAATGGTGGTGAGGAGAGGGAGGATTTTGGGTTACAGAGGGGAATGGGTATGCATCTGTAAAAAGGGGAGAGAAAACAAAGGGTGTGGTGTAGCGTGGGTGAGAGGTACCCGGAGCGTTAGCGCTCCTTCCCTGCGCCCCAGTTGTGCGCACGCCCCATTCCCCTGTACTTTTTTTTTTACTTTTCCAACACGAGCAGCATCACCCCCAACTTGCTACCGGCATCAGTTCACCCTATGACATCACTTCCTAGGCACGGGACCCAGAAGTGATGTCATAGGGAGAGCCAATGCTGGCGCAAGAAGCAGGTTGTAGTTGCTGCTCATGCCAGTGATGAGCTAGAGGTGCAGTGGGTGGGGAAGTGAAGGTATGCGTAGCGGGGGAGAGTGGGAAGGAGCAGTGGGGCAAAGAGGAGGATGGGTGCCTGTACCCCCACCAAGATGGTGCCTGGGGTGAATCGCCTCAGCCCCTCCCCCTTTACTACGCCAATGGAGTGAAGGAAGTTTGTGTAACAAGAGAACACAACAGAGAAGGCATGATTGGGAAAGAGAGAAGGAAATGGGTAGGCAGGTGTCAGTAAAGAATAAACTTTTTTTTGTTGTCATTTTTTAGGCTGGGGCTTCTGTGTCTTTCCTGGGTCTTGGGGGGAATCCTTCTGCCATCAGAGAAACAGCAAGAACAGTTTGGTCCCAACCTATAAGCTCCCACTGAAAAGTAGTGCTGCCCGATTCAGGGAAAAAAATTTTGATTCAATTCAGCCTATTGAATCAATTTTTTAAATTTGATTTTCCTGCCCAATAGGGTGATTTTTTTCAAATGTCTTGACAGGTTTATTTTGTAGCCTCCAATTATACGTAATTTGTTGAATGGCAACACCAGTCATTATGAGTAATAATTTGTTATTGTTTATAGAAATCTGACTTTTTGCTCTCATTGCCATACCAAATAGCACAGTATCATATGATAATGCCACTGGGTTATCTAATAAACAATTAATTTGGTCCCAAATTGATTTCCAGAAATTCATAATAAATGGACAATAGAATAATAAATGATCTAAAGTCCCAGCTTCGAGATGACAGTGCCAATATCTATTAGACTTAGAGCTATCCAATTTTTGTAACCGAACAGAGGTCCATGACGTTCTATGTAAAAGAAAAAAACAAGTAAATTAAATTATAATTTTTGGTGAAATTCCTTATGTCATATATATATATAAAATGGAGAGATTTCTGGCAAGATGTTTGGGAGCCATTAACAAAGTATTGTACTGATTAGATTAAATTTTCTTTTCCCTTAAATTTACAAGTTCAATTGTGAGGGAGGGGGGGGGGATTTTATAGTTATGTATTGTATAAGTATGGGGGGAAGGGTGGGAGTTAAGTATTTATCACTGTTACCATTGATGATTATTAAGTGATATATATATTGTTAATTTGTTTGGATATTTTATCACACTTATTGTAAGTTTGAAAATGAATAAAGAATTTATTTTGTAGCCTCTTCACCCACCCCACCCCCTTTGCCCTTTTCTACCCATGCTGGCGCTGTGGTTTAAACAAAATAAACAAAAAAGACTTTTCCTATCTGTTAGGTCCTAGCTCACATTTGCTATCTAACACCAGCTCTGGCAGGATAAACATTTCAAATCTGACATATTGTAATCAGAAAATTATTTTTTCAACCTTTTGTTTTCTGATCATTATTCAAATCATGTTAGTTCCAGGCTCTGCTTTCTGTTTGTCTTCTGTTAACTTGCTTGCCAGGGTCTCCTGCCCATTTTACATTTTCTTCTTTCTCCATGTTCACCATTTATCTTCCATCTTTGTCCTCCCCTTCCTTCGCCCAGAGGTCTGGCACCTCTGCTTTTTTTTTTTTGTCTCCATCCCCGAAATCCAGTATTTCTCAAATGACCATTCTTCCATCCAGTATTTCTATCACCCTCCCCCCCCCCCCACACCATCCCTTGGCTTCAACTTCCCTCCCTTTCTTTTCCCTCCTTCCATTCCATTGTCCACCAAATCACTCCCTCTCCTCCTTTTTAAGACCCATTATTTCTTCCCCTTCCCCCCCACCTTCAGTCCGGCATATGCCCCTCTCTTTGGATCGCCTCCCTCCATATACTTCTAATAGCTACACCAAGAGGGCCCCCCTTCTCTCCACTGTCATCCGGCTTCTCCCTGGTCACTTTCAAAACTAATTATAGCCTGCAAAGGATTGCCAATGATATAGCAATTCTAGAAGCCTGCCATTGTCTTCTACTGTGGTCCCGTCCCTCCTCTGATATCACGTCCTGTTTTGGTCTGGGATAGACCACGGCAGAGAGAATGTGTAGCAGAGGCCGACAGCAGCCTGCTAGAATCACTACATCACCAGGCATCCTCTGCAGGCTGTAATTAGTTTTAAAAATAAGACCAGGAAACCAGGGGGGAGCTGGACGATGGTGGGGAGAAGGGGAAAACATGCCGGCCTTTGGGGAACCCCCTAAAGCCATGGAGCTGAGGGTACCCACAGTGATGGCGCCTTTCCGACCGACCCCTTCCCCGTGAGCTCTGACATCGGGCCTCCTAAAGCAGGAGCAGCAGTGGCAGTGGACGGCCAGCAAGAGGCAGCACTTAGGACAGGCTTTTTGCTGCCAGAGAGCTGCTGTTCCTGCTTTAGGAGGCCCGAACTTATGTGGGGAGGAGGGTTGGTCAGTGAATCAAAAAGCCTGATTTTTTTTGAGAAAACAAATCTATTCACTGATGTGAATCTATTTGAATCGGCAAATCGGGCAGCACTACTGAAAATTAATGGGGCTAATTTTCAAAAACTAAAAACATCCTAAAAGTGGCAGATATACGCTTTTCTTGCCAATCCTTCCAATTTGCTATTTTCTAGACCGATTTCTAAGCTGCTCATCCATAAAATTATTTTGTGGACCAGAAAACTACTAAAACTGGAAAAACCCCTGTCCTCCATCACTATGTCCTCCATTTCTCCCCCTTGAATCCCCTTCAATCTGTCCCCTCTCCACCACCATATCCAACATTTCTCCCTTTCATCCTTCTCTTCCCCATGCATTTCTTCCTCACTTCTCTCTGCCCAACAATTTTCCTTTTTCTTCCTTTCCCCATGTGCACCATCTTTTCCTCTAACATACACACTCATCCCCAATTCTCCCTTTTTAGCCACGCCCTTGTGTCCCAATTTCATGCTTCTTCCCTTCCTTCTGGGTCCTGAGTTTGTTTCCCTCCCTGCCGCCTTCCAACCTTTGTCCCAAATTCATGCCCCTCCCATGTCCCAACTTGATCCTCTCCCCCCCTCATTTCTTCCTTACTTGTTCAGAGCTGTCCAGCCTCTGCCGAAGCCAGATCAGTGTCCCCTGCAAGTGCGTGTCCATCTTCCTTCCGGCTTGGCTGCTCCTTATCTTCAGCGCTAGCTGCACTTGTTTGCCGGGACAGTGCACAGTGGCTCTTGCACACGGTATACTGCTGACCCGGTTCTGGGTCAGCCACGTGCAGCGCGCAAGAGCCACTGTGCACTGTCCAAATCACATAACATCCACTTTCAGATGGATGTTACGTAGCACATACCTATAAATGCTTCCTAGTGACTGAGCTTGGATTCTTCTTCCTCTCATTGGCTCAGTCAAAAAAATGCATGGTGTCTTTCATGGGTTTCAATGGAGAATAAACAGCCAACACAAAATTTTGTTAGTGTATTGGTTAAGTCCTTGCTTTTCAATCCCTGTCCTCAAAGCAGCCAACAGGGCAGGTTTTTCGGATATCCCAGAGTGCATACTATAGAGCAGTGGTCTCAAACTCAAAACCTTTGCAGGGCCACATTATGGATTTGTAGGTACTTGGAGGGCCTCAGAAAAAAATAGTTAATGTCTTATTAAAGAAATGACAATTTTGCATGAGGTAAAACTTTATAGTTTATAAATCTTTCCTTTTGGCTAAGTCTTAATAATAATATTGTAATTTATAGCTAAAGAGACATATGATCAAGAAACTGTTTTATTTTACTTTTATGATTACACTAAACATACCGAGGGCCTCAAAATAGTACCTGGCGGGCCACATGTGGTCCCCGGGCCGCGAGTTTGAGACCACTGCTATAGAGGTAGCAGGCATACAAAATATCTTCATGTATATTCATTAGGAACATCCTGAAAACTGGACTTAGTGGCCCTCAACGACTGGAACTCAAGACTAAAGGTTTGAACAAACAACTCAAAATGAAACAATGTATGTCAATGTTTTCATTTTGCTTTCAAAAGGACAGGGCATCCCTAAAACCTAGCTCTCAACTTCAGTGCAGTTTTATTTTTATTTCACCCTTTGTTTCTCATAACTGTCATCTACATTTTCCTTTTATTAAAATGCTAGCCTAATTGAAATCTGTTTCTCTAATTTCAAGTTTGGACAAGAACTATCTCATTTCATGAAAGTACATAACCAGAAGGGATAGGTTTAGTAAAAAGCATGGGCGAGTCATCTAAATAAGTTTACAATCAGATTAGTGTTATGTTCAAGCACATAAATAACCATACCAACAAAGTCTTAATCGTCTAATTTTACTTTCCAAAATGAAATTTTTGTACACTTCCCCTTGAATATTTATGGGTTTGGCATTTGCGACTTTGATTATTCGTATCTTCCCCCCCCCCCCAATCCCAGACTTACATTTTTAAAATGCTTTAACTTACTTAGGGCCAACTTTGACCCTCTCCTGCTGCCCAGACCCCTCCACAACTTACATAGGGCCGACTAACCTAAGCCAGGCTCCCTCCTGGACCCCTCCACAACCTACTTTTTAAAGCCTGATGGTCGAGTGGTGAAGTAGGGCAAGAGTGATCTTGTATGCTCTTATGCCCAACCCCTCAATCACTAAATATGAATACTCTATGAACCTACGGAATATTTCTACTTCTGTGTAAACAACTTGGCACTTCCTGGCCTTGCAACACACAAACTAACATTAACAATACTAATGTTATCAGATGTACATTGCTATACTCTTTTAGTCGTTGTACGAGATATACACTGCTATACTCTCTAATTCGCTGTATGTAAAACTTCTCTTGATTGTATTTACAGTTTCTTTTATTGTAAACCGCCTAGAAGTCGCAAGATTACTGGCGGTATATAAGAATAAAGTTATTATTATTATTATGCTCCTGTCCTGTGCAGAGCCGCAAACAAAAATGGCTGCTGTGAGTTCCTGCTGTAGTCTCACGAAGAGTGAACTTGCAACCTCCTCACAAGACTACAGTGGGAACTCACAGTAGCCATTTTTGTTTGCAGCTCTGCACATATTGTAGCTACCCCCCCCCCCCTCACTGCGCCACACAAGGTTGCTCAAAAAGCGCTAAATTTGTGCAAACTTTGCATGAGTTCACAAGAGGAGACCCTGAGGACTCCATCCCAGCAAGTTTCCTGGCAAAAATTTGCATTTTGAAGAAGCAGGGCGATGAAAAAAAAAAATTATTAAAAATTCAAGATGGCCACTGGCACTGAATTTGCACCATAAACACCCTAAAAAAAACACTTCCTGAAAATGAAAAAAACTGTGATTTCAGGATTTTTCAGGTGGGGAAAGACGGAAACAGGTGAAACCACAGACAACCCTTCGAAATTAACTTTTGAAAATCACTGTGACAGCCTGAAAACTCTGCTTTACTCACTGTTACCAGAGACATTGGGCTGCACCTGCTTTCAGCTCTGTTCAGTAGCCAGTTCAGAATTCTTTGCCACAATGCTGGGATGCTTTCTCAAAGCTGATCTACGGGCTGCCAGTCAGACTCCCCTGTCTGACTATGCCTCCACCCCTGCGAACCACCAGATGTGCACCAGGATGGGCGGAGGCACAAAAATGCAGCCAGCACGCTGTGGGACACCGCTGAGCCACCTAAGCGCACCTGTCTGCGCTCACCCACCACTTAATGGATGATGAGCCAACTTTAGGGATGGCCCTGAGCTCCAAGGAATCCTATGCAGACTGGCTAACGGGTACTCAGAAAGGGATCAATCTGTCAGCTACAGATAGAAGTCTGTGAATTCACAAGCAGGCAGTCTCCAAATTGCCTTGAATGTGAAAATTCCCACAAACGGGGCCAACTACTGAATTAAAACAACAAAAAGGAGAGCAGAACACACACAACTGCCGCTATGCGTGCAGATGGAAAGACTGCTAGAAGGTGCTGTACTGAGCTGTGAATGTGAAGTACACTGGAGGCAGAGTGAAAAAACCTGAAGTGGATTCCTTCTGCAGTCCATGCAAGTATGGGGAAATAACCCTGTTGTCTAGAACACAGTTCTTCAACCGCCGGTCCGCAGGAAATTTTTGCCGGTCCGCGCAGGGCCGGCAAGATTGACTCACTTCAATTTCCTGCCGGACCGCGCAGGGCTGGCAAGATCAACATGTGAAGCGTGCGCTGTGCTGGAGAGATCTTGGGGAGCCTCCGACAGTGGCTTTCTCCCCTCTCTGCAGCTCTCCTTTACTTCCCAGCGCAGCGATTAATGAAGGCAGCCTCGGGGCTTTTGCTGAGTCGCGGCTGCCTCTGATGATGCAACTTCCTCTTTCCTCAGAGGCGGTGTGACCCAACAAAGGACCCGAGGCTGCCTTCGTTAATCGCTGCGTTGGGAAGTAAGAAGAGCTGCTGGGAGGGGAGAAAACCACTATCAGAGTCTGGGAAGCTGCTGGGCAGGGGTAAAAAGGGACAGCTGCTACTGGAGAGGGAGAAGGAGAGATGCTTATGGGAGGGGAGGAGGGAAAGGAATCTGGGAAGCTTCTGGGCAAGGAAAAAAAGGGACAGCTGCTACTGGAGAGGGAGGAGAGATGCTTCTGGGAGGGGAGGAGGGAAAGGAATCTGGGAAGCTGCTGGGCAGGGGAAAAAAGGGACAGCTGCTACTGGAGAGGGAGAAGGAGAGATGCTTCTGGGAGGGGAGGAGGGAAAGGAATCTGGGAAGCTGCTGGGCATGGAAAAAAAGGGACAGCTGCTACTGGAGAGGGAGAAAGAGAGATGCTTCTGGGAGGGGAGGAGGGAAAGAAATCTGGGAAGCTGCTGGGCAAGGAAAAAAAAGGGACAGCTGCTACTGGAGAGGGAGAAAGAGAGATGCTTCTGGGAGGGGAGGGAAGAGAATTACTGCTGGACAGGAGGAGGAGGGAAGGGAGAATGAAAAAAGGAAGGAAACAGCTGGCAGAGAGATTAGAGGAGGGGAAGGGGAGACACAGGCATGAGAAAGTAGAGAGATTGATGATAGGAAGGGGTCAGCAGAAAAATAAGCAGAGAGGGACAACGATGATAGATCTGGTGTAGGAGAGATAAAAATGAAGAGAGCAGTGAAGCTGGAATGAATCATGTAAAAAGGAGAGAGGGGGGCACAAGCTGGATGGAAAGGGGAGAGGGGCATAGAAAGAAGACAGATACCATATGGAAGGGGGAGAGGACAGACAGTGGATTGAAAGGGCAGATGCTAGATTGAAGAGACCGAGAGGGCAGACGCTGGAAGGAAGAGAGTGAAAAGAAGATTGAAAGCAGAAACCAGAGACGACAAAAGGTAGAAAAAAATAATTTTATTTCTATTTTGTGATTAGAATATATCAGATTTGAAATATATATCCTGCTAGAGCTGGTGTTAGACATAACTGGGGACTGCAAAGCCCAGGCAGTGCTTCTTTAGCTTCCAGCTGGCTTAGGGCGCTCTCTGACCATGGGGTAGTTGCCCTAGTTGCACTCCCCTAAAACTATTCCTGTCATGTGTGACTGCAGTATTCTGATATTTCTGTGTAGCATTCTGTAATAATTTGGCTTGTTCCGTTTTCTTGATAGTAGAGGGGATATATGTGAAGGGGAGGGGAGACAGGGGTTTTGTTGATCCTGCTCTGAATTATTTGTATTTATAAAATGACAATTGTACAGAATATTGTTTCTTTTTATACTTTAATAAAATACATTCAATATAAAATCATAACTGAGGCTTGTGTGGATGGGATCAGATGATTTGTGGGGACCGACTCACGGAGATGGGGCGGAAACGGGGTTTTTAAATTTTAGTCCTAGTAGTTTGCCGGTCCACAAAATAATTCTTTTTTTTCTGCCGGTCCACGGGTGTAAAAAGGTTGAAGAACACTGGTCTAGAATGTCTCACCTATTGCACTGGAAATGAAAATGTTATAATGACTTTGCATTGCTCTATGATGCGGCCACACCTCAAATACTGTGTGCAATTCAGGTTGCTGCATCTCAAAGATACAGAAGAATTAGAAAAGGTACAAAGAAAGGAGACAAAAATGATAAAAGGGATGGGACAACTTCCCTATGAGGAAAGGCTAAAGTGGCTAGGGCTCTTCAGCCAGAAGGGGAATATGTCGCTAGGCTAGTTGTTTTTTTTCATGGGGGTGAACCTCAGTTTCGTTTTGGATTTTGGTACCAGTCCTTGTAATGGCAACTCCTAATGATTGGAGGTGGTTCCAAGTTCTGTCAAGAGATTTATGTGCAAATTAGTGCTTCCAGTCTCCTCATTTCAGATATGTTTCTGAATTTATTTCAACAGACCACTGAGGCAGGCATTTCACGCTGAAACAGGGCCCATATTGAGTCCAATATTAAATTTAACTGGATTTTCCTGAATTTGGATGTCCCCTGTTTTTTTCTTGATGTTAGACTTCATGAACACCTACAGGCAAACCTCTTAAAAAGTGGGAAGAGAGGGACCTTGGGGTGATTGTTTCTGAGGATCTAAAGGCAGTGTGATAAGGAAGTGGCTGATGCCAAAAGGATGATAGGCTGTGTAGAAAGAGGAGTAAACTGCAGAAGTGATGTGTTGATGTCCCTGTATTGATCATTGGTGAGGCTGCACTTGGGAGTATTGTGTTCAATTTTGGAGGCCATATCTGGTGAAGGATATAAAAAGACTTGAAGCGGTCCAGAGGAAGGCGATGAAAATGGTAAGAGGTTTGAACCAAAAGAAGTATGAGAAGAGACTGGAAGACCTAAATATGTATACTCTGGAGGAGAGGAAGGCCAGGGGAGATATGATAACAGACGTTTAAATACTTAAAAAGCATTAATATAGAACCAAATCTTTTCCAGAAAAGAAAAAATGGTAAAACTAGAGGGCATAATTTGAGGTTATAGGGAGGAAGACTTAGGAGCAATGTTAGGACAGGATGTTAAGATAACTGGAATGCCCTCCCAAGGGAAGTGGTGGAGAGGAAAACAGTGATGGAATTCAAAAAAGTGTGTGATAAAAATAGAGCATCTCTAATTAGATAATGAAGGATGTAAAGTAAAGAACTAAGGCCAGTATTGGACAGACTGGCATGGTCTATATTCCATATATGATTTGGTGTAGGATGGGCTGGGGTGGGCAATTGGGCATCAATGTGAACTAATATTGAACAGGAGGATGTTACTGGTCAGACTTTATGCTAGATGTCCTGCAAACCACGGGATAGCTGGATAGGCTGGAGTTACCTTGGACGGCAACTTCAGCACTTAGAACCTAAGACAATACCAGACTTTACAGTCTATGGCCCAGAAATATCAAAGAAGAGACAAGTTAATCTAATCATGTATTTTATTTTATTTTTGTAATTGTTTATTTATAACATTGGATGGACCGTTCAGGTCTTTATCTGTCGTCATTTACTATATAACACATGCTCCTGTTAGCATGTGTACTTTACCATATTAAATACATCCACACATTTTTATAAAATGCGATTCACACAGAAAAAATGCTTTTATATTAAGAGTGGTTACGAGGGGAAATCTTTTTACAAATTCGCAACAGTAAAATAATGTTAAAGAGCATAAAAAGTTCTTGCATTTACATATTTCGAGGAAGCAAAGTTTGTCTATGGTAACCTGCGGCTCGGGACGAGAGCTCTCTAGAGATTTCCAAGAACGGGTCCTGGCGCCTTTCCACCAGGCAATTACCGGACAACCCAACGGGACTCAAGAAATAAAAGCCGGTCCAAGGCATCAACATCTCTAGTGGGGTGAAAGGCAACCGGAAGAAGCAGACACGCGACTGACGCCGACTCTAAACCCAATCCAGCAGTTCTCAAATTTCCCCGCCTTCCCCGCCTACTTTACAACAGGCCTTTGAGCTCGTCCGCTGCTTCCTTTCTCTAATGCCCCGCCTCCTGACGCAACTTCCTGTTTCTAACAGGGCGGGCGTGGCCGAGGGAGCGGAGTCGTGTTGAGGGGAGGCGGGGCGTCGGGGAAGGAAAATTGCAGGGATAGTTGTAGGCGATCGTCAGACTGGAGTTTGAAGGTAGGATGGCGGGGAGTTTGAGATTGCGGGAGATGGACGTGGAGGGTTGGGCCGTGGACGGGGTAGGAGAGGGGGAGACACGCTAGACCGGGAAGAGCGGAAGAGAGGGAGAGACGGCAGACCGCGGGAGAAAGGGGAAAGGGGAAGGGGGGGGGGAATGCAAAAGAGGAGGGTAGTCCAATTTGGAAGACTTATGTCTTTGCATCCCTACTTTTAGCTAAACTTAGCTAAGGAGATTAATTTGGGTATAAGCAGTACATCAATTTCTGGATTTTTTTTCTTTTATATGTAATAGATTCGGTTTTAAAAGAAAGCTACATTAATGAATCCCGAAAGGGAGCGCTTGCATTTTTTTCCATCCACGTAATAAACATGCTTGAATCAGCTATATATGAGTCTCTGCAGAGTTAAAAGTAGCTCAATATAGTTTTAGATGACATGTTTCATGGAGTGGCTGGAGGCTACGCTTGTGAGATTCTGCGAAAGTGATGATTTGGAATTCAAATGATAGGAATGTAATAGAAAGAGACGTTCTAGGGATGTATTGAAGAAACGAGGAGAGATGGGTGGATTCCTAGTAAGCAGAGTAGGGAGCTGATTTACCACTTCCAGTCACAGGGGCAGACTTTGATGGCGTTTTGCATTGCTTTTTCTTTATTTATTTTAGGGTGGGCAGCTGATGCAACAGTGAGGGGGTGTGAGATTGCCATATTCACAATTTTCAAGATAGACCTTTTTTTTCCCACCAACCTCTTGGGTGGAGGATTTAAATCTACTTTTAATACGGGATGCATGTAACAGAAAAAAAAGTTACTAACAGAATGTCCTAACAATCAAAACAAAGTTGAATATAATCAGGAGCTAATCATATTTTTGAAAGCATTAATGACTGGGGGTATGATCTACAAACTTAAACAACTTTATAATGAATAAGGCAGAATGTTTAGCCATTAAGAGGCCCTTTAATGCCTTTTCCTATATGCTAAGGCCATAAACATCCTTATTTTATGTTAATTGCATGTATGGCTATGTACCATGTTAGCATTAGCATGCAACAATAAAAAAAAAATTAGTATGAGCATTTACCGCTGCCTCCAGAGTATACAAAACGCATCAATCAGACTTCTAAAAAACCTCCAAGCCTGTCTCCCAGGCTCTATCGTCGACGTACTGGCTGCCTGTAGCCAGACGCTCAGTCTTTAAGGGCCTGATGCTAGCATTCAAATCCTTGCACGACATGGCACTGGGCTACATGATGACCAAGCTTCCTCCGTACGTGCCGAACAGGTCCCTCTGCTTCCAGGATGAAATATGCCTCAAAACCGCCCCCTGGTCGTGTTCTTCAACTGCAAACCGCCAAATGACATTCCTACAACCACATCATACCAACCCACTGGAATCAACTGCCCTCCCTCCCCCGATTAGATCCCTTGAAGGACTCCTCAACTTTAGGAAAGCAAAAAAATATACCTCTTCACCTAACTCCCCCACCCACGACCGATGTATTACAAAGAAATGTATATTGATACAAGATCCACGGTATGTGCCGCGTTAGGATTAAATCTTTGTATTGAAAAATTTGCACTGTAACTATGACAAATTTAACCTGTAAACTGTATATATTATGTATAGTATATTGATAATAGATCCCATTTGTGTCAAGTTAGGATAAAAACAACTACTACTACTAGCCGTTCGGTCGTGTTTGACTCTTGGATACTCTGTAGAACAGTCCTCACCGTGCTTCCCTGTTTTCCAAGGCTTCTTTCAGTTGTTTGATGTTCATTCCCATGTCATTCTTGATGGCATCCAGCTGTTGGACCTTTGGTCTCCCCTGCTTCCTTTTACCACTGACCATTCCGAGTAGCACCTCCTTTTCTAGTGAATTTGCCCTCATCACATGTCCAAAATTGGCCAGTTTCTTTCTGGTAATCTTGCCTCCCAGGAACAAGATCATCTTTGTTGGTGATCCTAGCTATTCATGGGATTCGTAGAAGTCTTCTCCAGCACCACAGCTCAACGGCATCAATTTTTCTTCTATCTGCTTTCGTTAGTGTCCATGTCTTGCAGCCTTATATCGTGATTAGGAACACAATGGCAGTGATCAGTCTTTGATGGTGACGTCCTTGCACTTCCATATTTGGTCCATGCTCATCATGGCTGCATGCCATGGATAAAAACTTGTACCGAAAAAAACTTATACTGTAACTATAGCAAATTGTAACCTATGTAACAAATTGTATATTATGTTAACCTGTAACCCGTTCTGAGCTCTTTGGAGAGGATGGAATAGAAAACGAATTAAATAAATAAGGACTCGTGCATTACCTCTGAGCTAACCAGTTAACATACATTGATATAAATGCAGAGTTATACACAAAGTGGTTGGCATAGGACTGCCCAGTTCCCCGCACCCAACACTCCACCGTCGGAGCTCTTTAAAAATTACTTTTTCCCCCGCGCGCTTCTGTCTTGCGCCGAATTGTCGGCGCTGGATTGTCAGCACGCTGGCGTCTTGCGCTCCACTGTCTATGAACCGTTTTATAAAGGCGGCATTCTGGCAAGTCTATTTCTGCTGTCAGGCATAATGAGTTCAATGTGAATGAATCCACAATCAAATCCATCTGGCAAAAAGAGGAAGATATTCATTGGTCTGTTCACGAAGCTGCACCAGAAAGTTCTAAGACATCATCTGTGGTTCATGATAAGTAAATGGAAAAGATGGAGAAGCAGCTAAATGTGTGGATAATGCATTTGGTGAATGAGGAAAAAATAAAGCACAGCAGACAGCATTGTTGTCAGGATGAAAGCTAGAGCCATTTACAAACAGGTCACCCAGGGACAGGAAAATGCGAAACCCTTTACTACGAGTTCAGGTTGGTTAAAAAATGTAAGCCTTTCTGATGAGGCATGTTCAACTGACAGTGAAGCTGCTGAGGAATTTAAAACATACCTGCTAAATGTAATTTAAGAAAAGGGGTAAATGCCAGACATTCAGTGTGGATGAGACTGGCTTGTTTTATACAAGCAGACATGAAAATGGCAGCAAAAGCCCCAGGATTCAAGGCATTTAAAGATTGCACCACCCTGCCACTGTGTGCCAACGCCAAGGATGATTTCAAATGCCAACCTGTTATTGTCGACAGAGCCCAAAATCTTCATGCACTTAAAGGAAAGAACCTGAACTGCATGCCAGGATGGGCATCAATGTTGGAAAAACTGTTCAGTGACATAGAGGAATGTGATCCCATGCTGGAGCACAGTCTAAAATTCAAGCATCTGACAAGTTCTGCGTTTTCCCCTTACACTGAAACACTTAAGGACTTGAGAAGGAAAGCAGGCAGACAAGGCTGGCACAGTTATTTTCACAAGACTCATGCACCAGAGGTTGATGCTTTCCTTGGCTCGTGCGCCAGGGGCTGATTAGGCTAAAGTCAACCTACTAGTGCTGACATCTCCATCTTTTCCAGATACAATACTGTGATTCTGGAGCAGCACGCCTGTACCTCATCTTGTTTGCTAGAAGTTGATCAGGCTGAGTGATACACCTTGAGTCAAGCAGTGTTTTCATAATGGCAGTGTACCATCTCTTTATACAGTATATGCCCGTTTCCCAGTCTGTGCTGTAGCAACCTAAACCATGTTGTCCTAATGGTGAGCACACTAAGGGCCCCTTTTAGAAAGCCCAATGTGTCCCAGCGTGGCTACGTACCGTATTGATTTTTCTGTTGCAAAGACATAGCATTCTGTACAGTAGGTGCTCCTTCTCATTAGTTGTGAACTTTGCAAAAAGGGTGTCACTCAAATCTTCAAACTCCTCCCCTTATGCACGCAAACTCAGAAGGTGTGTTCTGATCTGTTCTGCTTTGTGAATTTTTGCTCTTGTTTTCTATTTTTCTGTGGGACTTCAGTGCTTGGAGGACCCCTCTTGGGCTTATTCCACCAAGAAAAGGACGCAGTCCTGCGTGGACGGACTGCTTGCACGCCAATCTCATACCAAGCACCTCTGCATATCAAGGAAGCATTGCATACAGCAATGTTTCTCAACTCGGTCCTGGAGTACCCCCTTGCCAGTCAGGTTTTCAAGATATCCACAATGAATATGCATGAAAGAAATTTTCATACAATGGAGGCAGTGTATGCAAATCAAGTTTATGCAAATTCAATGTGGATATCCTGAAAACCTGACTGGCAAGGGAGTACTCCAGGACCGAGTTGAGAAACACTGACATACAGGATGAGAGATCTTCAGACTGCTAATTTACACAGGCAAAATGCTTTTTACCCATAGAAATCAACTTTGAAATTGCTCTTTAAAGGGCCAGTGCTCAAACTACCACCGATATTAATGTGGGGTTAACACTGGATTTGTGCACATATTATTGTGTGCCAAATGTTCAAATGGTTTCAGCATGGGCGCTGAAACTGCAGACTGCATTAAAATACATTTAAATACATGCTAATGTGGTCATTACTCACCCTGCAGCCATGTTTAAAAAAAAAGTTTCTCATATGTATTTAGTTCAGGAAGCTAGTTCATTGTAGATGTGTTAGATAGTACCTTCCCAGTGCAAATAAGTTTTGAAGATGATGGTGCTTTGAGGAGTGGGTTGTTCCTGTCTTTGAGGCGTGTGGGGGGAGATAGACCATCAGGGTATTTTATTTGTGACTGGAGAGGGGGAGGTGCCCTGGAGGGAGGCTCCTGGACTACAGGGCACTTTTTTTGTATTTGGGTAGAAGGGATGAGTCAGGAAGGGGTCAGTAATGTGGGGGTAGGGTGGGTGCTGGGGCGGGGGCTGCTGGAGAACGTGTCAGGTTGGGAGTAAGGAGCTAATGCATGCACACTTGTGGTTTTTGTTTGTTGTTGTTTTGGGTTTTTTTTAAGGTCAGCCTTCCTGTCGGTGCCTGAGCCAATCGGGCACTGACAAGATGGTTGACATTTTTCTTTTCTTAAGCTACAATTTTAAAGCAGCAGTAATTTGTATGCTCATTAGTTTCAGTATGCTGTGACAATTTATTGGTGTTGTCATCATGGTAGACCACAAACCTTTAAACATTGAGCCCCTAAATGAGCTTAGGAGCCTTAGCTGGATAGTTCTCTTACCATTCATGTTACATTGCTGGTTAGTAGGGGTGTCAGGTCAAAAGCACGCTGGGACAAAGGCGCGCGCAGACAACTGAGCGCAACGCGGAGCCGTGTGCCGAAGAAAATGACTGTTTTAAAGGGCTCCAACGGGGGGTGTGGGGGGGAACAACCCCCACTTTACTTTAAACAGATCGCGCCGCATTGTGGGGGCTTGGGGGGTTGTAACCCCCCACATTTTACTGAAAACTTCACTTTTTCCCTAAAAAACAGGGAAACAGTTAAGTTTCCAGTATAATGAGGGGGGTTACAACCCCCCAAACCCCCCCACAATGCCACCGCGATCTGTATTAAGTAAAGTGGGGGGGTTCCCCAACACAACCCCCCATCGGAGCCCCTAAAAACACTTTTTCTTCAGCGCGTGCTTCCGTCTTGTGCTCAGTTGTCGGCGTGTGCCTTTGTCTTCGGCGGTTTTGTCTATGAACCGTTAGTAGGTTGTCATTATCAAGTATTATATTTGGGTGTCCAAGTGACAAAAAACTGATGTTTGAAGTATCTTGAACTGCCTTTCAGCTAGTGAAATGGGTACCATTTGCTTTGCTATAGTAACATGTAGCTTGTTAAAAACTTTTGTTGCCACCAATTCTATGTAGCACCAAAGGCCTAAACTGGCATTAAGTGTCTTCAGTCTGACTTCTGAACAGTGATGGTTAATGAGTAGCAGCTTAGAGAAATCAAATGACTTGTTGTGTTAAGGAAAACAATGAGAAAAATATTGAATTTGTAATATTTGCTTGTTGAGTAAGAGACTAATAGAAATTGATCATGCGTTCCTAATATTTAACATTTTTAAAGGTGAAGAATGGCATGACAGTTTTGAGGTCTAGTATTTGGAGTCTTATATAGCTGTACAGTTATGCTAACTTGTGGTCAAAATGAATAACTTTTGAGCATATTGTCATGCTACCCCCCTCCTCCCTGAGCTATTTTGAAGTAATCGAAGAAGGAAAACAGAGTCTCTCAAAATTTGATTTAACTTTTGTTACTTTCTGAACATTGCTGCTGCCAGAGATGCTAAGAACTTGAATGAAGAGAATGCAATGGATATCGCTAAAGAAAAGTTTTCGAATTCTTCAGTGGGGAGTTAAAAAGAAAAAAAAAACAAACAACCTACAAATAAATTAAACAGCATATTTAAATTCAAGCAGCATTCCAGGAAAAAGTATTTTTCTAGTTGCCAAATGCAATACACAAGGCATTTTCGCTGCCTGCCTCTCATTGCCCATATAGAAGAATGTAGTTAGTACTTTTGGAAAATGATTTGCTCAGATGGGGGAAGATGGTCTTAATAATCATGATTTCTTTTAAGTCTCTACAATAATTGTACCATTGCTTTTTAGGACTGTAACTGCTGTTCCATGCAGGCTATTTCCAAGGTGCTTCATATCCATTCTCTTGCCCCAGTGAATCCACTTTGTATGAGGCTTTATTACATATGCTTCATTGTAATCTGCGCAGAATTGTCGGATGCTTCGGGTAATAAGTTTTAAAAATAAAGAAGTAAATGATGAGGGAGGGCTCCCCAGTGAGACAGACAGAAATTCATGTCATTTGTGCAAGCTTCTTTGGGCGAACTGGCTGCTTGTGGTGTGGAGAAGAACCCAAGCTTCGGGAGTGATGTTGCGCTTAGCTCCTCCCCCACACCCTAGCTCTGAACCTCTGTCGGAAGCCTTTGGAGGGCGGAGCCACATAAGCCACTACTTCCTGTGTGTTTGAGTTGGAGGTTTCTTCGGGCCATGTCCCTGCCCAGTTGGCACCTTCAGGCTCAGTTTTGAAGGGAGAGTCTTAGTAACTGCTGCCACCAGTGATTCCAATCACTTACCACCGCTATTGCGACCATATGATATTTCAGTCAACACAATCTTTCAAGCCCTGAAAGCCATTTACAATGTCTTTTTAAAATTTTGCCCGTGGTTGAACAGGAAATGGTACAGATTTAAAAACTTGAAGAGAGTGTTGCAACTTTAAAGGTGGAGGTAGAGGCCTTGGGTTTGCAATTACAATAGGTGAAAACTAATCAATCTACTCTTATGCAGGTTAAAATGGTATATCAGAGAGTTGAAAATTTTGAGAATTACTCGTATATTAAAGTATTGAACTTAGATTGTTAAACTTCCCTTGTGTGATAACAAATACACCTAGGGATTTGTTCTATAAATTTCTGGGAGAGGTTTTCAAATATGAGGAAAAAGCCTTGCCACCTTTGAATAAAGTTTACTTTATTCCTTTACCATCAAAAAATGTAGTAGCTCTCTGGTTCAGCCTGAGCAAGGTGATATTCCATCAGATAGTTTGAATCTAACCATTATCCTGGAAACTTCTGCAGAAGTGGTGGTCTCTAAGAATACTTTGTTGGTTTCTTTTGTATTCCAGCAAGACAGAGGTGGTCTCTCAGAATACTTTGTAATGTAATGTAATTTATTTCTTATATACCGCTACATCCGTTAGGTTCTAAGCGGTTTGAAGAAAATATACATTAAGATTATAAATGAGAAGTAAGAAGGTACTTAAAAAATTCCCTTACTGTCCCGAAGGCTCACAATCTAACTAAAGTACCTGGAAATTAATAAAGAAGAGAAAATAAAGATGGTTGAAAAAAGAAAAATTCTATGTGAACTTATAGGATGGAAATTAAACTGACAGTGAAGAACTGTATGAAAAGTACATATGGAATGCAGTTAGAGAGGGTAGGTTACAATCTATTTATGGTATTTGTTTAATTGGAAGGTGTTAAGGTGGGTAATTTGGGGGAAGGTTATCTGAAGGTAGGTGAATCTTCTGGAGGTAAAAGAGGTGGGGTTAAGATATTTGGATTAATTTTTTGAAAAGCAGGGTTTTGATTTCTTTTCTGAATGTTTTGAAGTTGTCTGATATTGTCATAAGATTGGAGATGGAATGGTTGATTTTTGCTGCTTGTGTTGCCAGAAGGTTGTCAAACATTTTCTTGCGTTGTGTGCCTTTGAGTGGGGGGAAGGCGAAAGGGTTCGAGGTTCTGTGTCTTGAGGTGGAGATTTGGTTTAAGCGGTTATTTAGATAGGAGGGGGAAGAGCCGTGTAATGCTTTGAATATCAGGCAGTAGAATTTGAATTGGATTCGTGCTTGTATGGGTAGCCAGTGAGAGTCTAAGAAGGCAGTTGTTATGTGATCATATTTTTTGAGTGAGTAGATCAATCTGAGAGCGGTGTTTTGTATGGTCTGGAGTAGAGGTCTGCACGGGAACGGGGATCGCGGGGGTCCCGCGGGGATCCCGCGGGTTCCCCCCCTGGCCCACGGGACTCCCACGGGGATGCCCCCTGGCCCACGGGACTCCCACGGGGATGCCCCCCTGACCCACGGGACTCCTACGGGGACGCCCCCTTGCCCACGGGACTCCCACGGGGATGAAAACAACCTACCTAAATTCTGGCGATGCAAGCATGCAGCTTACAAGTCTGGCGTCGCGTTGGGAAATAGCCATGTTGAGCAGTGAGCTCAGCACGTACACAGATGAAAGCCTTGCTTGCTGATTGGTCCGGCGGCCCCGCCCCACCGTGCCGCCGGACCAATCAGCAAGCAAGGCTTTCATCTGTGTACGTGCTGAGCTCACTGCTCAGCATGGCTATTTCCCGACGCGGGCATTAGGCTGTTTTTTGTCATTTCGGGTGGGGGATGGCAGCGGCAGCAGCAGCCTGAAAAAGAAATCATCCTGGCCGGGTTCGGTGTCATGCTCCGGAGCTTCTACAGCCTTCCTATCTCCCTCTCCCTTCTACCTGCGGCTCTCTTCGGCAACTCAGCAGCAACGATCGACACAAGCTTCTGGCGTCGGGGCCTACCCTCTGCGAGTCCCGCTTGTTTCAACTTCCTTTTTCCACAAAGGTGGGACTCGTAGAGGGAAGGCCTCGATGTCGGCAGCTTGTCTTGATCACCGCTGCTGACGAGTTGCTTAAGAGAGCCGCGGAGTAGGGGGGTGTTGCCAGGTGCAGGTAGAAGGGAGAGGGCCAGATGCAGGACTCGTGGGTGAGGGAGGAGAAGAGAGAGGGGAGAGAAACAAAAGGAAATATTTCATACTGGGCTGGGCCGGAGTGGAGAGAGGGTGGAAAGATTCTGGCTACAGGGTGCAGTAACAAAGGAAAAGGGGGGAAAGCTGAAAATGGAGATAGTGACACAAAGAAGAGAAAGGGTAAGCAGGACCTTCTGAATAAGGATAGAGATACAGAGGGGACATGAAGAGGAGGTGAAATAGAGACATAGAAGTAATGCTGAAAAAGTGTGTGTGGGGGGGGGGAGATAAAGACATTGAAAGGGCAAATGGTGAATATGGGGTAAAGACAAGGACAGAGACAAATGAAGATTCTGAAAAAGTGGTGAGATAGGGATATAGGTGAGATGGACACAAAGAAGGGTGATGCTGGAAAATAGGTGGAATGGTAATTCTGACAGACACAGAAGGGAAATGCTGGATCAAGGAGAGATGGGGCTCAGGCTGGATGGAATGAGGAGAAATGCCTTGTTGGCCCGGAACTTCCTCTCCTACGTCAGAATTGACGTCAGGGAGCGGAATGCTGGTCAGCGCGACGCTTCTGCAGGGAAAGCTTGGGACAGCGGTGGCTTGGGGACTATTCCCCGATGGCGGTGGCAGCAAACCGAGTGGCTTGGGGGAGGGCACGGAGAAAGAAAGAAAGGGGGCAGACAGAGAGACAGAAAGAAGGGGGAACAGGGAGACAGAAAGAAAAAGTTGGGGGAGAGAATGAGGTCTGGAGGAGAGGAAACATACAGGAGGCTGAAAGAAAGGAAGAAAGATTGGATGCACAGTCAGAAGAAGAAAGTGCAACCAGAGACTCATGAAATCACCAAACAGCAAAGATAGGAAAAATGATTTTATTTTCAATTTAGTGATCAAAATGTGTCTGTTTTGAGAATTTATATCTGCTGTCTATATTTTGCACTATGGCTCCCTTTTACTAAACCGCAATATTGTTTTTTAGCGCAGGGAGCCTATGAGCATTGAGAGCAGCGCGAGGCATTCAGCGTAACTCCCTGTGCTAAAACCTACTATTGTGGTTTAGTAAAAAGGGAGGGGGTGTATTTGTCTATTTTTGTATTTTGTTACCGAAGTGACATTGCATAGAGTCATCTGCCTTGGGAAATGTATATGGCAGATATCTTTGTTTTGTGTTCAAAAGAAAAGGAAATGCATTTCTGGTTTTATTTCTACAGTGTTGAAGTACTTGTTGGCCCTTGCTGTGACTGGTGGGGATCCCCAAGCACCGCCAGCAGAGGACCTCCTCTAGAGATGGTCAGAACTCCCCTCCACCAAGCGCAGCAGTCGCTGGCAGCATCCATGAGCCACTGAGGTGCCAGCATCTGTGACTCAGGGACGCTACTGCTGCCTGCCAAGCTTGGCAAAAGGGACCCCAGGCCAACTGCAAAGGAAGTCCTCAGCTGACAGTTTGTGGGTTCTCATCAGCTGAGTATTTATATTTTATATTTACATTAGAGGTTCTGGTAGAAACCCATTTACAAAGTATGTATTCTTCCCAATTAATATTTCCAAATTAATAGTCTCTTTGCTTATTTGTAAATGGGTCTCTACCAGAGCCTTTAATTCAGTAGCATAATTAAATAAAATAACTATTTCTGAAGTTTATAGGGAAGGATGGTGACGGAGGGGATTCCTCGCGGGGACGGGTGGGGACGGAGGGGATTCTTCGCGGGGACGGGTGGGGACGGAGGGGATTCCTCGCGGGGACGGGTGGGGACGGAGGGATTCCTCACGGGGACGGGTGGGGACGGAGGGATTCCTCACGGGGACGGGTGGGGATGGGTGGGATTTTGGCGGGGACGGGTGGGGACGGGTGGGATTTCTGTCCCCGCGCAACTCTCTAGTCTGGAGTTGTTTTATCATAGTGGCTGGACAAGGAAGATATAGGGAGTTGGTTTCTTTTGTATTCCAGCAAGACAGAGGCATTGTTAAAACTTTTCTATAAAACTCAAGATTGTAGGGTTGTTTTGTTTTTTTGTTGTTGGGTTTTTTTTTTTTTAGGAGAGAATGTGAATATACATAGTAACATAGTAGATGACGGCAGATAAAGACCCAAATGGTCCATCCAGTCTGCCCAACCTGATGCAATTGAAATTTTTAAGTTTTTTCTTCTTAGCTATTTCTGGGCAAGAATCTAAAGCTCTACTGTGCTTGGATTCCAACTGCCGAAATCTCCGTCAAAACCTACTCCAGCCCATCTACACCCTCCCAGCCATTGAAGCCCTCTCTAGCCCATCCTCCCCCAAACAGCCATATACAGACACAGACCTTGCAAGTCTGCCCAATACTGGCTTTAGTTCAATATTTAATACTGTGGTACCTTGGTTTACGAGAATAATTCGTTCCAGAAGCATGCTCGTAAACCAAAATACTCGTATATCAAAGCGAGTTTCCCCATAGGAAATAATGGAAACTCACTTTGAAACGTTCCCCCCCACCCCGATAACCGGCATCGCTCCCTCCCCCAAGAACCGGCATTGCTCCCCCCGCTCATGAAGGCCCCCCTGCGTGATCCGCCATTCCCCCGCTCGTTTCTCCCCCCTCCCCGCCGCGATCCAGCATCCCCCAGGCATCCACCCATCACATTTCTTACCCCCGTTTGGCACCGGCACCAGCACCAATGTGCAGGACATACCGGTGCCGGTGCCCGAAGATCTGTCTCCTTCGCGCTGGGCCTTCCTAACATCTTCAAACCTCCTGTTGATAGGACATCAAGCAGAAAAAGGATTAGGAATATAAGCTAAGAAATAGGTACATAGTGAAAAAAGGTAAATTCTGCATTGCAAATTTTTATGAAAATCCATCTTTATTAAAGCATATTTCAACGCATCATAATATTGAGCAAATGTTACATCAAAATGACAACCATACACATTGATCACAATAAAAACCTTCTACAAAAGCCTCCCAGACTACCCCCTACCCCTTGACGTTAGCCTTGGGATTTTAATGCATTAAGTGAAGTACTTTGAAATCATGTAGAATGTCTAAAAATGACTCTCGTACTGTTACAAACTTAACTACCTTAACTCCAGCCCTTAATGCAGTCGGTCTGTCTGTTCTTAGCAAATAGTTTATCCACAAAGTAACCGTGGGAGGTACTAGCTGTATCCAAGCTATTAAGATACGTTTCTTTTGCAACACGAAAAACTTTACGAACAGATTTGTTCTTGCTCGGTTCCAAGTCGTCATGGAGATCCGTGCACAATTCCAGCCTTTTAGATAGAGAGGGTGCCATTGTTTGCTCCAGCTATACCTGTAATTTTGTTCTAGTACTGTTAAATCTTTGAACACTCCCGCATGTTACACAGGAGCATGGCTTTTGGGCTACCACATTTCAGACAATTACCTGATATCTTGGGCCATACTTTGCTAAGCTATTTAGGATCCATATATAAATACATAAGTACAGATTTATGGTGCACTTTCCATCAGTGTGTCGCCACTCCTCCTTGAAATTCTGTCTCTGTATCTAGTCACTTGGGCCAACTTCTGTATAGTATGTTGAGACAGGGGTAGCGGTTAGAGGTGCATATATATATCCTAAGTGGTTGTGTTTAGCTATCTGTTGCTCTAATCTAAAGTGCAAGAGATACCTGTCCAATTTGCCCATTCCCTTGCCTTTCTGAGGAGACAGGCCAAACTATAACTTCAGAAATTGCAAATTTTAAAAAATCATGTACCTCATTCCAGCCTGTTTTAAGATGAGCTTGCATTGCCAGCAGTTGGAAGTATGAAGATCTCCTCTTTTTTTAACGTTTTTTAATGGCTTTTAACGTTTTACCCGGGAAAGTTGGTTTAAACCACAGGTAGGTAGTGCTTAGTCAGACAGAACCAGTAATTGTGCTTTGAACTCATTTTCCAGGACCTTTCGTGAACCGTAGCCCACAGTTCTACTAACTAAATCCTTCCACTTCCTCATGATGTGATCTGATGAATTTCCTCAGCTGATTCTTCCTTAATCATTTTGTCTGAAGTTTTGCATTCCGAACACAATTGCCAAATAAGTATAACAAACTGAGGTCACTAGTCTAGAGTAGCAAAAAAAGAAATGAGCTAACAAAAAAAAAAAATCCCTTTCAGGACACTAAAAGTCATGACAAACTATGCAAAAATGCAGCTGTAATATTCTCTGGGGTAAGATTATACAATTTGCTAAGGCTCTTGAGTAAAAAGAGCTTACTTATCCTGGCGTAACTTAGAGATTTGGTGTCGGTAGTAAACATCTGGTGTCTGAGACTGGAAAACTTATGAGATTCATAGGATGAAATGTGTGGTGTCTATTCTGGAAGACCTAGAGCAGTGTGTCTCAAATGTCTTTTTAGCTCCGGCACTTAGTACGGAGCAAATGTTTTTCATAGCACATTATAATTGAAATTATAAAATTGCAAAGCCAACAAAAAAATTAAATTTGAGCTATGTATGGGTAACTGTAACAACGGTGAAACTAAAGTAGATGGAATAGAATTGCTAATCAATGCAACGGATGTGCTTGTTTTTGACTGCAAATTAACTCAAAATGCAGCTCAACAGTCGACAAGCAAATGCGTTTCATCATCCACCATCTGCAGTCGTTCTCTCTTTTTTCGATTTAATTTCTGTCAGAGCTGAAAATCCAAGTTCGCAAAGATAAGAAGACCCAAAACGGTAACACAGTCTTGATGTCTTTGCTGCTAAAGTTAAGATAAGTACTGCATAAAAAATACAACTATAATTACTTGCCATTAGTTTTCAGGGACCAACCGCGTCAAAAAATGCTTGTCTGGGCGATCATATCTTTACGCACACAGACACTCATAACATTGACAGACTCTTGCGTACGCGACTTACATGTCATCTATTCTGGTGTTTACTTAAGAAGGGAATTGTTAAAAATAAAGCAAAATTTTGGAATCTCTTCGGGGCACACCATTGTGCCATGGCACATAGTTTGAGAGCCACTGTTCTTAGTGCATGTACTGGAAGTTGTTTTGTCGGGCAGAGTATTTTGAGAAAGCAAAGCCTAAAGCAGAAGGGCAATTCTCTGTTCCTAAAAGGCTCTACAGTCATATAATATTGATGTGCTTTCAGGCATTACATTTTTCTGTGTGTCAGGGTGAAAGTCAAGAGGCTGGCATTTTGCAAGTCTCTTCATTTTGGAGGAACCAAATAGATACAGCATGAACAAATTTATGAAAAAAAAAAAATAAAAAATGAACAGTATGGTATGTGGTAATGAAGGGAGCCTTTCCTGCAGCATGTGGTTAATGTTCCCTTTAAGCCTGTGTGCCTCCTGAGATTTCAGGTGTGCCGCGGTACACTGGGGAAGAGGAGAGATGCCGACGCCAGCTGATTGTCTACAGGACGTGCCTCTCACGAAGAGAGGCAAGTCCTGTAAGCAATCTCCCGATGCCGGCCCCTCCTCTCTGCCGGCCCTTCTCTCCTAATTTAATCTAATCTAATCCTTAGGTTTCTTTGCGCATATGTCGACATCACGCACGTCACGCCGACACCAGTGCACTTCCGGGTGTCTCAAGCCAGGGGCACTAGGGGCTCCTTTTATCAAGCCGCGCTAGCGGGGTTAACGCGCGTGACTTTTCATCACGCGCTACCCCCAGCACTGGCCTAAAAACTACCGCCTGCTCAAGAGGAGGCGGTAGCGGCTAGCGCTGCCGGTGGTTTAACGCGGCTTGATAAAAGGAGCCCTAGGTTTAGTGTGCCCCGGCTCGAAAAAGTTTGAGACACTCTGCTTTAAGCCATAAACATAGAAAAGCATTTTGTCAGCTATTTAATTACTTTTTTTTTAACTACATGCCATATTTCTATAAAATCAGTGAGCCACAGTATTGTGGCTGCGAAAATGTCGCTTATCATTTGAAACAGAATATGACGTTGAGTAAGGACCATCTAGTTTTCCACTTTTTTTCTTTGACAGTGCTGTAGACCACAGTGGATGTTGAACTTTTTCCCGTTTTGTGAATACTTATAAGAATCTTCCGTGGATTGGAAAACGTTTCAAAGCTAGTAGCAATTGTAAATTCCTGTAACTTAAATCTTATTATTTTTCTTTTGATACAGAGTTTGGTAGAAATGTAGTTTCTATAATAATCTTTATGTTTGGTTAGAAAACCTAGTGGCACTGAGTGAAATCCATGCTTAGTTTGTTGTCAGCAGTTTAAATAATTAAGCATTACCATCGAGGTTAAAGCTTGATTTATCGACTGTGCTACATAGGATGCCTTTTCTTAATGGAAACCAGAAGATTTGAAGTGTGAGCTTTGTCTCTCGCTTTTCATTTTACATCCCAGAACACTTTACTGTTCTGGCATAATTTGTAGTTGCCCTGAAGAAAGAAGAAAAGCAGTTTAGGCATTTGCATAGCACAATACATTATTGTTTGAGGTAAGGGGGTAAGAATGATCGTACTGTGAAGCAGATATGACGCAAGGACTTAGAGGAAGGGTATCACTGTTCGCCGACGACGCCAAACTTTGCAACATAGTAGGCAAAAGCTTATTACCTGATAATATGACACACGACCTACTGTTGCTGGAACAATGGTCAACTACTTGGCAGCTAGGCTTCAATGCTAAAAAATGCAAGATAATGCACCTGGGTAAGAGAAACCCGCGTAGAACTTATGTACTAAATGGAGAGACCTTGGTTAGGACCACGGCGGAACGCGACCTAGGGGTGATCATTAGTGAGGACATGAAGGTTGCCAATCAAGTGGAGAAGGCTTCCTCCAGGGCAAGACAAATGATGGGGTGTATCCGCAGAGGTTTCGTCAGCAGGAGACCTGAAGTTATGATGCCGTTGTACAGAGCCTTGGTGAGGCCTCACTTGGAGTACTGTGTTCAGTTTTGGAGACCACACTACCGAAAGGACGTGCTGAGGATCGAGTCGGTTCAGCGAACGGCCACCAGGATGGTCTTGGGGCTCAAGGATCTCACGTATGAAGAAAGATTTAAAAAATTGCGGCTGTACTCACTTGAGGAAAGAAGAGAATGGGGAGATATGATTGAAACATATAAGTACATCACGGGACGCATCGAGTCAGAAGATGATATCTTCTGGCTCATGGGACTCTCGACCACCAGAGGGCATCCGCTGAAAATCAGGGGAGGGAAGGTTCATGGCAACTCCAGGAAGTACTTCTTCACCGAAAGAGTAGTGGATCATTGGAACAGACGTGACGGATTTTAAGAGAAAATGGGATACTCACGTGGGATCTTTAAGGGAGTAAATTCAGGGGAGGGGATACTTGGAATGGGCAGACTTGGTGGGCTATAGCCCTTTTCTGCTGCTTTTTTCTGTTTCTATGTTTCTAAGGTTGAAAAAGTTTAGAGGTTAATATGAACCTATGATGCGAAATATGTGCAGTCTAGGGATGAAGATTGTATACTGATAGGTTCCCCTTTGTTGCATTGACTTCTGAGGGGAGTTGTCCTTCAGTACAGCAGACCTCCTTATTGACTTTTAGTATGCCAGTTAGTTAGTGAATACACCAAAGTAAATCTAGCTTTGTATTATGTCAGGGACCAGCCGGTCAGTATATGAAAGGTTAACGGTGTGCCAGTATTCCTGTGCATATACAATGCAGACTTATTTCAGAAATGTTTAGTTCCGAGCAGGAAACTGAATACTATATCAAAATTATGTAAACTAGAAGGTATCATTCAGCACTATGTCTGAGCAATTGAGAGGTAAGTCAGACATAAACGCATCAGAGGAAAGGCCCTGCCAGGGCTGGCTGCGAGCAGCCTGTTTTGAGGCTGCTTCCTGCTGACTGGCTGCGCTTTGGGTATGGAAGGGAGAGAGGGAGTTCGTGGCTCAGGACCGCCACCTGCTTCTGCCACTAAGGGCATTGAGGGAGGGAGGGAGGAGGGCTTTGCAGCTTAGGACCGCCTCCATGCTGGTGCTTCTGTGAGGGAGGGGGGGGGGGGTATTGAGACTGTTAGACAAGGTTTCTAACACTCTCAAATTAACCAAAAAAATCAGTTATCTGGTATCCACCAATCCCCGTGGTGCCAGATAGCTGAGATTCTACTGTATAATTTTATTTTATTTTTTGGCTTCCTCGTAATCCAAGAAAAATCTTTGGAACAATTGAAATGATCATAAATTAAAGAGGATATAGGAATCTATCTATATTAAACCTTATTACAAAAAATTACATACGTATACAGGAGAGGCAATTATGTAACAATGTACCTATTTAGGCCTGATTTTTCCTTTTATAGAATAGTAGTGTGACCAGGTACTATATATGCTTATGTGTATGTTAAGTATGAGCATTTAGCCAGCCAGGGCTTATGTAAATGATTGTGTCTAGTTTTAATAGTATTATACAAGTTAGGGGTGTAAGTTTATGCCCTGTCCATGCTCTATTCCAGCCATTCCCAATCCAGTCTAGGGGCATACCCAGTCCCATTGGGTTTTCAGGATATCTGCAGTGAATATGCATATGAGAAATTTTCATGCACTGTCTCAATTGCTTGCAAATCTAACTTAAGAATGTCTAAAAGTAGGAATCTTTCAAGTTGGCTGGGAATCGATCATCTGTGGACTGCAATCGTCCAGTCTGTCTACAGATTATACTTTTAATTCAGGTGTAGATTTTGACTTGGTCACTCGAGTTTATTCTTGCCAACTACTCCAGGGTTGCTTTTGCTCTATACTTAGGACAAATATTCACAACTTGGTCCTCCAGTCATACCTTGCCAGTCAGATGTTCAGGATAATCACAGTGAATATGCATAAGAAATTTGCAGATATCCTCAACACCTGACTGGCAAGATTTACATACAATGGAGGTAGTGCATGCAAATTTGTCATGCATACTCATTGTGGATATCCTGAACACTTGATGGCTAGGTATGTCCTAGGACTGAGTTATAAACTAGAGAATGACACAGTGGCAGTTATCCGCAGCTAGCCGCGGGTAACCCACCGAAACGGTGGGGTGTGAAAAAGTGCTCACTGCTGGCATGAGGACAAGGCCAACCACCGCTCCATGGAGCAGTGAATGGCCTTTTCCCCGCAGTTAAGGGATGGAAGGCGTGTGGTCCCCTCCCTCTGGCCAAATCTATCTCCCTCCCTCCCCCCCTTACCTTTGCGGCCCTTTCGTAAAAAACTTACTGAAGCCTGCCTGCTTGCAGTCGTGTGTGTGTATGGGCGGAAGCTTCTCTGATGCAACCGGAAGTTGTGTCAGAGGAAAAGCTTCCGCCCACACACACGCAACTGCAGGCAGGCTTCACTGGCTTCAGTAAGTTTTTTACGAAAGTGCCATGAAGGTAAGGGGGAGGGAGGGAGATAAATTTGGCCGTAGTTAGGGAGGGAGGGGGCCGCGCGATCAGTGACCGCACACCTTCCCTCCCTTAAGTTTTAATTCTTTACTAACGCGCCATGAAGGTAAGGGGGAGGGAGGGAGATTCTCGGGCGGTGAGGTGGTGAGAGGGAAGGGTGGATGCTGCGGGGATAGGGCGGTGACGGGGTCGGGACGGTGGTCTGGTGACAGTGCAGTTACGGGGACAGATTTTTTTTTCCCCCCATGTCATTCTCTATTATAAACTCCTGGCTTAGGAACTTTATCTTTCTAAAGGTAATTTTTTTTTTTTTCTCCACAGTCCTTAATCTGTGGCAGTTGGGAGTGAATTTTCCATAATCTGCATGTACTTTGCACTATTCATCTTTTATCTTGATCATCACAAGCCTCCACTGCTGCAAATCATTCTTTTTTTTTTTTTTTTGCCATTGTGCAAGACTTGCTTGACCCCATTTGATCGTGATTGGCGTGTGTTTGTTATCTTTTATGCAGTTTGCTTTATACCTTAACCACCATGGACCCCTGAGGAAGGCGTGTTATCCAAAACACGGACCGTGTCGGGTCCCTTGGTTGGCTATAAGGTTGTATATGTTACTGCATTTACTAATAAACAACGCCTACATCTTGTACATTATCTGCAGTCTGTTCGTTGTTTTCTGCTTGCTGTTTACTGCAGACTACGTTGGATTTTCTTTCTCCCTTTTGTGCAAATCATTCTTACAACATAATGTTGCTGCAATTATTTTATTTGGATTTATTAAATACTAATACAATAAATCCACCATCATGCTTTGCTTTAGGGATAGAATTATCAAGGTATTAGGTTTATTTTATGCCACACCTATATTGCTTAGCATTGAGGTCAAAGTTTCATTATAGTCTCATTAAATCACAAAACCACCTCCCACGTATGCAGTGTCTAAGTGAAAGGCTGTATATTACACATGGCTTTTTCTTTAGCTATGACTTCCTGTTTGACAATTTTTATACATGCTACGTTTGTAAAGTAAAATTGTTGAAAGACAGCATTTTTCTCAACCTCAGTCAGAGACCTCCATAGTTATTTTATAGTAATGTTACGCCCCAGTGACCTTCATACCTCAATTTTTTTTAAGCTACAGCTACTAACCTTTTGTGGGACATCTTGATCCGGTTTACAAGTTTCAAATGTTCTTATAGATTTCTCTAGTCTGTACCTTTTTTAAAAATTTGCTTTCTGAGTTAAAATTTTTAATCTTGAGTTAACTTGTCCAGCATCACTGTACTTGCCTTGGTTGCAGGCAGTGTGTGCAATACAATCAGGCTTTTGTAAACTCTTCTGAGTAGGGACCGTCTCTTGCATGTACAACAGGAGTGTGAAATGTCGGTCTTCAAGGGCCGCAATCCAGTCGGGTTTTCAGGATTTCCCCAATGACTATGCATGAGATCCATTAGCATACGATGAAAGTGGTGCATGCAAATAGATCTCATGCATATTCATTGAGGAAATCCTGAAAACCCGACTGGATTGTGGCCCTTGAGGACTGACATTTCACACCCCTGGTGTACAATATGCAGTGCTACAAGCATCTAGTAGCACTATAGAAATAATACATTGTTTTTTTTGTTGTTCCTGAGCTGGCCTATAGAGCTTTCCTGCAGCTGCATTCTGCCTCCTCTGATGCAACTTCCTGTATCCACAATTTCAGGAAGGCCATTATTGGTGATAAGAGTTGTTATCCCAGGACAAGCAGGCAGCCTATTCTCACATGTGGGTGACGTCATCCATGGAGCCCGGATGCGGACAGCCTTGCAAGCAGACTTGCTTGAAGAAACTCAGAAATTTCGAGTCTGCCTTCCCGCCCAGCACAGGGCGCATCTCCTCAGTTCTCAGTTTCCGTGGAGCCGAGAAGTCCATCTTTGACACTCTGCGCTGAACTTAGTTCTCTTCATGCCTTCTCTCACTGTGGCTCGTGTTTTATTTGTTTATTATCGTGTCATCGTGCTTTTATTTCGGTTTTGTAAAAAAAACCAAAAAAAAACACCTTGAATTTTTTCGTCGACTGACTGGCGGGACCTGTCACATGCCCTCAACCTGCGGGCTTCGACTTTGTGGCGGCTATCTTTCCTTCTATGTTCCGGCCGGTCACAGGCTTCAAGAAGTGTAGCTAGTGGCAGCGTGTGATCTCCCTCACTGACCCACACCGCTGGTGCCTTCAGTGTCTGGGGCCTGACCATTGCCCGGAGTCGTGCGTTCGCTGTACTACCCTTCAACCTCGAGCCCTCAAACGTCGTCGAGTTCAAGTGGAGAAGATTTTCAGTATGGAAACCCCTGCTACACCCTCGACCTCGAGCCTTCGATTCAGTCAGGCCTGCTATGTGGTGTCTTCCTGCCTCCACGACTTCGACTCTCATCAGACCTTCCTCATTTGTTATGTCCTCTACCTCGAGTAAATCTGCCAAATCTTCTCCTGAGCTTCCCTCAGGTCAGATACCTAAGCAGACAGTTCCAGTGGTGGTCCTCAAGCTTTTTTAGCTGCAGTACGTTCGGTATGTGATCCATTGTTTAAGCACTGCTTTACGAGTTCTGATTAGCAGCTGCTATAGGGTGTGTGCATCTTCATATATTACATTATCTGATACACCTGCTGAAGACTCTCAAGACTCCTGAGGCAGGCCGGTTAGGCCGAAACATGTACATGTCGAGTCATTGAATCATTGGATGAATGTATGAGACTTTGGATGAAGAAAGGCATTTGAACTATCAGATGAGTTGAAGGACACTTTATTGGTGCACACCATTCTGATTGGGACAATTCCACTCTGTTTTTGTGTATTTGAGTTTGTGGATTTGTTTCCCCTGTTTTATTCTAGGCTACCATCCAGACCATTTTAGAGCGGGAATTTGTTCAGTTACTGACCAAATATAGTCCTGCCTTGACTCTGCTTCCTGCAGTCCAGCCTGGGCACTCAACAGTCTCACAAGAGGTTGAGACCTGCCTGTGCCTTGAGCTGAATCTACACACTATGCAAGGAGTAGAGTCTTTGCGAGTGTCTCATCTGGAATCCTCACACTCCATACAAGGAGCCGAGTCTTTGGGATTGCTTCTAGATACCTCGATCCAGACCACAGAGTCTATGGGACTTCGATCTACAGCTTCCATCCCTATATCCTCACATAAGGCATTACCCATTTCGAGGCATAGGGTCGAGTCTCCTCGACCTTGCACGAGACCTACTTCAGGCAGCACCCTCATCGCCGATCGAGGCCCTCATCGAGGCATTCATCGAAGCGCCGGTCCTCCTCCAGAGAGAAGCCTTCCTCATTCAGGCCTTCTAGCTCTTCGAGGCCTCCAACTCCTCGATCCAGGACACCAATAGCAGAACCTGAGGGCTCCGCTTCTCCCAGTGCCTCGTCCCAGTCTGCTTATTCACTGGGATATCAATACTCCAGGGAGGCTTCGCCTTCATTTTCCACTCGAGGCGCCTTGAGGTCATAGAGGCCTTCTTGAGGCCATCCTCTTGCGGATCGATTGTCCTTTTCCTCCTTCCTCCGTCAGATGGCTGAGGACCTGAATCTTAAATTAGACTCTGGTTTTAAGTACTCTAAGGAGTATGCCTCAGCCTCCTGCGGAGTCTCTCAAACTCCCTCTTAACAGGCTTCTTTCTCAAACTTTCAACCGAAACCTGGAGACTCCTTATGCCATTCCTGCTGTTCCAGTCAAGTTGAAATCGAGGTATAGAACTGTCCATTGCAAGGGCTTTCACATGCAAACCATCCTCCACAACTAACACACCGACACACATCCAGATAAACCACCTTCCCATTCCACCCCAAGATACCAAAAAGTTAGAGGCATGCTGACAAAACCTGGTGTACAAGCAAGACAAATCCAACTGCCCTTTTAAGGAGGCACAAAAGCACTCAGTCGCTGTCTTTCTTTCTCTGTCCCCCTTTCTTTCTTTCTCTGTCCCCCTTTTCTTTCTCTCTCTCTGCCCCCCTTTCTTTCTTTTTCTCTCTCTGCCCCCCCTTTCATCTCTTTCTGCCCCCCTTTCTTTCTTTTTATCTCTCTGCCCCCTTTCTTTCCCTCTCTCTCTCTGCCCCCCCTTTCTTTCTTTCTCTTTCCCTTTCCCCTCTTTCTTTCTCCCCCCCAGCCACCACCGCTGATTTCTCCCTGCTTCTCCGATGCAGCAATAGGCCAGGTGCGTGCAGTGACTGCACAAGCCTTCTCCCACCCCCCACCCCCCGACATCAATTCTGACAGAGAGGAACTTCCTCTTGGGGGGAAAGGCCTTTGTAGTCGCCGCACGCACCTGGCCTGTTGCTGCGTCGGCGTCAGGGAAGCATGGAAAAATCATGGGCTCTGCGATCAACTCGCATAGTAGATCGCGATTGACCTTTTGAGCACCCCTGTCCTAGAGGGTGAATGCCATGCAAGATGTCTAAAAACTTGGTTTCAAAAATCAGCACTTGAACATTTTGATGATTAAAATGTACCAAATGCCCGTTTATGCCGTTTTTTAAACATCTTTGTTTTTTGAAAATGAGCTCTATAGTGTATTTAGTGGAGTAGTAGCCTAATGGTTAGTGCAGTGAGCTTTGATCCTGGGAACTGGGTACAATTCCCGCTGCAGCTCCTTGTGACTCTGGCCAAGTCACCTAACACAGTGTTTTTCAACCTTTTTACAACTATGGACCGGCAGAAATAAAATAATTATTCTGTGGACCGGCATCGGTCCATGGACTGGCGGTTGAAGAACACTGGGCTAAGTCGTGGACCTGACCCCGCCCATCTCTACCCAATCTCCACCCCAGACCCCGCCCCCATAATAGTACTAATTGCACCTTGCACGTCCCATGCCTCATCTGGAAGCCTTCCCTCTGACATTGCAACGTCAGAGAGAAGGTTTCTGGTTCAGGCATAAGATGCCCATAGGAGCAACTGCCCGTGGCTTTGTGCATTGAATCAGTTAGGAAGATGGAGCTGGCTCGAATATAACGCTGCATTGATCGCACCATGGACCGGCGGTTGAAGAACACTGTTGTGGGCCTGATGCATGTGCTGGCCCTGTGGACCGGCACTGGTCCATGGACCAGTGGTTGAAGAACACTGACCTAACACACTGTGGCCCTAGTACAAAAAAACAGATTGTGTTCCTACTAGGGGCATAGAAAGTATCTGGATAGAATGTGTACAGCGTTGCTTAAGTCTGGTAGTGTTATAGAAGTAATTAGTAGTAGCATGGTGTTGAGATACGAGTAGTTGGTTTTGTACAAAACTTAGCGAATGTAGTTATATAATAATAATAACTTTATTTTTGTATACCGCCACACCAATAAGTTCTAGGCGGTTCACAGCAAAAGGATACTGCACAATCAGTGAATCTTGTACATACACATTACATAAAACAATCATAATACAAAGCAGATAATCAGGATAAGTATTTATCAAACAAATGGGTTTTCAGTACTTTTCTAAAAGAATAATAAGATTGAGCTTGAGGGATTAAGGTACGCCACCAGGTGTTCATTTTACTGGCCTGGAAAGCAAATGTTTGATCCAGAAATCTTTTATAGCGACAGGATTTTGGTGATGGAAATGCAAACCAGTAGGCTTTGTGTGTGTTCTTATTCAGCTTATGCAATTCAAACTGTGATGTGAGGTAAACTGGAGCTAACCCAGACAATACCTTGTAACAAATACAACCAAATTTGAACAAAACTCTCGCCTCAAAAGGAAGCCAATGAAGCTGTCGATAGTAGGGACTGACAGTTGAATTAAGATACAAAAGATACAGGGGAATAGGACAAAGATCTTAGTATAGTACATTAGTGGTACATTATTTCTCAAAGAAATTTAAAATATAAATATAATTCTTGAAAAATGGTGACATGAAAAATAAACTGAACTGATAACAATAAAGATGGTATTTTAAAAAAATTTTTTTTTGTAAAACAGTATAATTGGAAGCAAATAAGCAGAGCAAATTGAAAAGCTATTTGTAGGAAAGACTGGTTCCTGAATTCACTCTCTTATAGAGGTCTTTTTATGTGTTAACTCAGCTCAGGAAGTGAGTGCATTCTTTAGGCTCGTCATACCTCCGCCTAATAGATGTACAGTAGAAAACATCTGGAGACACTTTTTTTTTTTTTTTTAAGGGAGTCATTTACTGATGGATGAGCTTTTCACATCTGTAAGTCAATTGGATTTTTTGGAATACTATTTGTATGTCTTGCTGTTTAAAAGTATTAATGGGTAGAAAATTGCTTCTACACTTGTATTTGTTTGAGCTGTAGATATCACTTAGTGAATCTGAAAGGGAGACTTGGTTAAATTTTTTCCAGATTCATACACTGTTCTAGCTTTTGTCTTTGTCTTTCAAGTTTCAAGTTTATTAAAACATTATTTATACCGCTTATTCCAATTTCTAGGCGGTGTACAGCAATAATAAAAAGATATCTTTAAAAAGAAACAAGACAAATTAGAGTTAAAATATTATACAAACCAATGTTGGATTAGTAGACATTAACAAAAACATGTATACTAACTGCACACAATTGGGGGAAAAAGGACTGAACTACAATATTTGAAGAAAGCACACTTAAGGGTAAAACAATAGGTAAGGGTAGGGACAATAGTTGATTTAGTCCTGAGAAGGACAGTTTTATCCAAAAGCATCCTCAAATAAAAATGTTTTGAGTTTTGCTTTAAATTGCTTTATAGATGATTCCATTTGGAAGTGATTAGGTAGCGAATTCCAAAGGGAAGGTGCAGTGATGGCAAAATTATTGGATCTCAATGTATTAATTAGTTTCAAAGATGGTACAACTAGGAGATTTTGTGATATAGAACGAAGGGATTTAGCGGGATAATAAGGAACAAGGAGACTATCAATAAACTCTGGTTGATTGTATAAATGAGTTGTAAAGGTTAATAGTAGAATTTTATAACTGATTCGATGTTCAATTGTGATATAATAGAAGTGCTAGTGGTCTGAGAAAAGTGTACGACTATTAAAATAGTGCAGAGAGGTCAACTGGGAGCTGCATTGCAGGACTGATATTAAAGCATATAGTAGAACTCAAGGCAGAACATAAGGAATGGATCGTCTCCCTTCTGCCTAACTTTCCCTTTCCAAACTGGATCTCTTAATTCCTTCCCAAGGAAAGAGGTTTTGGTCCCCTTTCAATTTTGGGCCAGTAGTGAGCTGCAAAATGCAATATCAGAAACATCTCCAGAAAACGTTGAGGTCAACTTTGTGAAACGTCTAGGGCAGGAGTTTTCAACCCAGTCCTTGGGACAACTAGCCAGACATGTTTTCAGGATACCCACAATGAATATGCATAAGATAAATCTGGGTACAGTGGAGGTTATGGCATGCAAATTTATCATGCGTGTTTATTGTGGATAGCCTGAAAACATGACTGCCTAGGTGTCTGGGGAGGTAGGGGGAGTGGCTAGGAGCAATGCCCCATTGCTCCTGGCTGCTGACAAAATAGCACCCCTATGCCTCGCAGTGTGCAGGATCTCTCTCCCCTACCCCCTCCCAAGCCAGAATCTCTCTCTACCCTACCCTTCTATACTTCCTGAGCCAGCATCTTTTGATCCTGCCCAACCCCCAAGCCAGCATTCGCATTGCATCTAATTGAATCGCCCACTCTCTCCCCCTTTCGTGGGTCTAGCGGTTTCTCCTACCTCCTAGTCCACCTGTCAAAATCCAGTCCTATAAATGACATGTGATTTTTCACTTGTGATTTATGCAAGCTGCCATCAACCAGCACTGAAGCTTTCCCTTCCCCAGTCCCACCTAAATGGTAACAGAATGTTGCTATCTGAGGAGGCGGGAGATGGCTGAGGAAGGCCTGCTGGGCTGTCCATTGTCAGCCTGCATTAATCACTGGCAAAAGACGCATGTTTACAGGACCTGGGGGAGTGGGGTTTAGGGAAATTGCTGGACCCACAGAGAGTCAATCGCTGGCAAAGATGCACGTTTAAGAAACCAGGTTTAGGGGGGAGGGAGTAGGAGAAATTGCCAGATCATAGAGAATTGGGGAAAATGATGGCAGGGGTAGGGGAGCAGGCAGACGCTGCTCATAGTCCTATGATGGTGCCAATCATAGGTCAAAGGAGATGTTGGTCACAGGGGCAGCAGAGCAGGACAGTCAGGTGTTAATGCCTCGAAGGTTCAGGAGGTCTTCTGGACCTTCAAGGTGCCTAATGCCTGAGGCTTGGGTATTTTTTAATCCAATCCCCCCCTCATATTGAAAGGGGGAATTTTTGGAAATGCAGGGAAGCACGGACCTTTAACAAGAACGTAGTACCTCATGTGCCATGGCAGATGGTTTCTTTCCACCATTCTTAATTTTGATTCCTCTCAGACTGCACCTGCACCTGTGCTATAACTTTTTTTTTTTTTTTTTTTTTTTAATAGGCAGAGCAAAGGAGGGACCTGACCTGCAACGTCTCAGGGAAACCAAGATAGTCCTCACCCACTGAAACCCAAATTCTTCGGACAAAAAGGTGAATTCTGTGTGGTTGGGGAATTTTGCACAAATTCTACATTGTGCCAATGTGCAGAATTCCGTCAGGAGTAATAGTAAGCACTATGATTAATATGTGGAAGCACCAGATATCTGCACTTCTGTATATAGGTTATGCCAGTCAATCTGTATATAGGTTATGCTTCTCAATCTAGTAGGCACATTTAGTCCCATCAGATTTTCAGGATATTCACGAGAGAGAGAGATTTGCATGCACTGCCTCCTTGGTATGTAACTCTCTCTCCTATGCTTATTCATTGTGGATAGCCTGAAGCACTGGCTTGTACTAGAGCAGCGGTTCTCAACCTGTGGGTCGCGACCCCTTTGGGGGTTGAACGACCCTTTCACAGGGGTCACCTAAGACCATCGGAAAACACATATTTCCAATGGTCTTAAGCAGTGTTCGTCAACCGCCGATCTGTGTACCAGTCCACAGAAATTTTCTGCCGGTCCATAGGGCTGGCACGTCCATTGGGCCCAAGACAGCGTTCTTCAGTCGCCGGTCCACGGTGCGATCAACGTGGCGTCTTCGGGTCGGCTCCCTGAGTGCTGCAGTGCACAAAGCCATAGGAAAAGGCTGCGCCTGAACCGGAAGCCGCCTCTCTGACATCGCAACATCAGAGGGAAGGCTTCCAGATGAGGCATGGGACGCGCTGCTGCCTGCAGCACTCAGGGAGCCAGCCCGAAGACGCTGCGTTGATCGCACAGTGGACCGACCCAAATATAACACCGGTGGGTAGGCCAGAAGGCAAGGCACATGGAGGGAGAGAGACAACAACGGTAGGGGAAATGCTTTTATTTTTTAATTTAGTGATTGATTTGTCTGTTTTTTTTATTTAGTGATTGATTTGTCTGTTCAGGAAGAAATGCATTTGTTTCTTTTCCTCTGGGGTTGTACTACTTGCAGAGTCTTGCATCTTAGAGTTTGTTTGTAAATATTAGTACTTTTAGTTTTTGGTCCTACATTTGCATGGGGTTATCTGTTTTCTGGTAGGAATGAATGTTAAAAAGCATACAGTGTGCTTTGTGTATTTTAATTTTGTGGTTAACCATTATGTGTTAATACAATTATATAGTGTGTATATATGAAAAATGAATGGAAAAAATGGTGTTACAATTAGTACTATTATGGGGGCAGAGATTGAGTGGAGATGGGCACGACTTAGCCCAGTGTTCTTCAACTGCCAGTCTGCGGACCGGTGCCGATCCACAAAATAATTATTTTATTTCCGCAGGTCCATAGGTGTCAAAAGGTTGAAGAACACTGGTCTTAGGAACCGAGACACCGCTCCTCTATCCGTCTCCAGGTGGAACCGCCCACATGCATTTATTTGTAATTAGAAATTAATTTTTCACAATATATAATTACATATTTTTGTGATTAATCACTACGCTTTAATTATGTTCAAAATACATCCTGCATATCAGATATTTACATTATGATTCATAACAGTAGCAAAATTACAGTTATGAAGTAGCAATGAAAATAATTTTATGGTTGGGGGTCACCACAACATGAGGAACTGTATTAAAGGGTCGTGACATTAGGAAGGTTGAGAACCACTGTACTAGAGAATGATACGGGGACAAATTTTATCCCCGTCCCAGCAGGAAGTCAGTTTCCCTCTCCCGTCCCCGAGAGTTGTGTCGCTATCCCTGTCCCATTCCTGCAAGCTCTGCCTTAACCACACAAATCTCGAACACTTATGATTTTAAAGTGTTTGAGGCTTGTGCAGTTGAGGACAGAGCTTGTAGGAATGGCCCAGGAGAAGAACTCTTGGGAACGGGACTGGAAAATGAGTTCCCGCGGGGATGAGGAAAAATTTGTACATCTCACTAAGCAACTCAATTTGTACAAATTTGTTTTGTGGCTGAATGAGATGTGTAACCTATGCATATAGTGGCTGATTATGTGCATCAGGCCTGTTAATACTGTAAATAGAAGCAAAACTTTTAAGAGCAAGTGGAATTATTTATGCTTCTTTACTTTTTCCTCTCATCTATATGAGGAGCAGTTTTAGTGCCTGCTGTGTGCCATGAGTTTGAACTGAATAATTTTCAAGTGCAGTACAGAAAATTATTTGGAATTTGAGCACTCCCCTGATGAAGCTACCTGAGTGAAACAGTCAGGCCACCATCAGGAGTATGCTAAGTGCTCTTTAACGTTTTGAACTGGCTGTACATAGTTTGTTTTTTTTTTTGTTATTTATCAATAATGTACCAAATTTAAAAATCATTTAATTTCAAAAATATCGTTGGACATAGAAACAATTTTATTTTATTTTTTACCCATGATGATAAACGCAGCCCCATTTAAAGTGTTGAAAACTTCGACACTAGGACGTTTGACATTTGAGGTCTTATTTTTCTCGTTTTCTGTGTTTTTTTTTAATTTTACCATTTATGATAGCATTTATAGTAGTTTTTTAATTTCATGTCCTCCACTTCCTATTTTGCACTTGCCTTTTCTTCAGCTCATCTCCCCTTTCCCCCTCTACCCACACACACATACACTTCTTTTCCAGTCTTTTTATTTCTTGTGGCCCAGTGGGCAGTCCAAGGCTTTGGCATTTCCATTGGGTCCTGTAAAAGCCACATCTCCCAAATTCTCTGGTGTTCTCTGCAGCCATATGTCTTGCCAGGCCAAGCTAGTACCAGGTCCCTTGTGACACACAAGGTCCCTGGTAATTGCCCCATTTCCAACCCTAATTGTATGCCACCATGACTATATCTGTATATTTCATCTTTGTAAATAGTTTTACTACTGTCAGGAGCTTTAATGCAGATATTTTGTAAGTAATCTAAGTTTGTGCATGCTGGAAGGTATTTTATTAAAACTGGCACCATTTCATCTTTGCAGGCAGGCAAAATATGTAAAATCTCTTTAAAATGTATCAGTCACTATTAGTTTGTAATAGGGTTCTATGGTTTGTTTTGCTTTTTTGTTAATCTGGAAAGTACATAGCTGCCATCCTAGGAGCTATTCAACTCAAGAAGACTTATTGTCTAAAGCAGGGGTGCCCACACCTTTTGGGCTTGCAAGCTACTTTTAAAATGACCAAGTCAAAATGATCTACCAACAATAAAATTTAAAAAAACACAAAGCACACTGTACACTGAGAAAAAGTTAATCATCATTCCTATTCTGAGAGTTTTTCAAAGAGGTCAAGGCAGATGACTCTATGCACTGTCACCTCAGTAACAACCATACAAAAATAGACAAATATACCCCCCTCCCTCTTTACTAAACCACAATAGCAGTTTTTAGCGCAGGGAGCTGCACTGAATGCTCAGCGCTGCTGTTGATGCTCATAGTTTCCCTGCGCTAAAAAACGCTATTGCAGTTAAGTAAAAGGGGGCCATAGTGCAAAATATAGACAGCAGATATAAATTCAGACACACTTTGATCACTAAATTGAAAATAAAATCATTTTTCCTACCTTTGTTGTCTGGTGATTTCATGAGTCTCTAGTTGCACTTTCTTCTTCTGACTGTGCATCCAATCTTTCTTCCCTTCTTTCAGCCTGTATGCTTCCTCTCCTCCAGACCTCATTCCCTCCCCCAACTTTTTCTTCCTCTCTCCCTGCCATTTCTTTCTCCCTGCCTCCCTTTCTTTTTTCTCTCTTCATGCCCCCCTTTTTTTCTATTTCTTTTCTTTCCTTCTGTCTCCCTGCCTGCCCCCTTTCTTTCTTTCTCCCTACCCTCCCCCAAGCCACTGCCGCAACCATCGGGGAACAGGACCCCAAGCCGCCGCCGCTTTCGGGTAACAGGCCCCAAAGCTGCCGCCGCCCCAAGCTCTCCCTGCTTCCCTGCGTCGGGCCGACCAGCATTCCTCTCCTCGACGTCAATTCTGCCGTCGGAGAGAAAGTTCCGGCCCAGCCAGGCAGCGATTGGCTGGCCCCAACTTCCTCTCCGACGGCAGAATTAACGTCGGGGAGAGGAAGGCTGATCGGCCCGGTATATCGCCAAGGCAAAGTGAGTCTATCAAGGAGCCCGGAATGGGCTCTGCGATCGACTCACTTTGCCTTGGCAATTTACCAGTCAATCGCGATCAACCTATTGGGCACCCCTGGTCTAAACAGTAACAATTTGAAAAGTGAAATAAATTGAAGGTTATCCTACGTTTGTATAGATTTATTTTCTTCATTAGTCTAAATGTAGTTATACCTTTTGAGTATGCAGACTGTGTTATTTTTAGTAATTCGTATTGATTTTGGATGGTGGAATACTTACCATGTACTTAAAAAGGGAATTGATTACATTTAAGTAGAGACTTGCTTGAACAGTCAATAACTAACTTTCAAATACATTAAAAACAAAGAGCTTATAAAGGAGGTTGATTTACAAAACATAAGAATAGCCTTACTGGGTTAGACCAATGGTCCATCAAGCCCAGTAGCCCGTTCTCACGGTGGCCAAAACCCAAGGAGTAGCAATATTCCATGCTATCGATCCAGGGGAAGCAGTGGCTTCCCCTGTGTCTTTTCTCAATAACAAGACTATGGATTTTTCCTCTAGGAAATTGTCCATACTTTTCTTAAAACCAGCTACGCTATCTTCTCTTACCACAACCTCTGACAATGCGTTCCACAGTTTAACTATTCTGTGAGTGAAAAAAAATTTCCTCCTATTGATTGTAAAGTATTTCCCTGTAACTTCATTGAGTGTCCCCTAGTCTTTGTAATTTTTGACGGAGTGAAAAATCGATCTACTTGTACCCCGTTCAGCTCCATTCATTATTTTGTAAACTTCAATCATATCTCCCCTCAGCCATCTCTTTTCCAAGATATAGAGCCCTAACCTTTTTAGTCTTTCCTCATACAAGAGGAGTTCCATCCCCTTTATCATCTTGGTCGCTCTTCTTTGAACTTTTTCTAGTCCTACTATATCTTTCTTGAGATAAGGAGACCAGAATTGAGCGCAATACTTCAGGTCTTACCACGACATGACCTAGGCAGTCACAAAGGGCAGTGCTATTCAACCCTGTCCCTGAGCACACCTAGCCAGTCAGGTTTTCAGGATATCCACAATTTTGCATACCAAGGAGGCAGTACATACAGATTTCTCTTATATGTTCACTGTAGATATCCTGAAAACTTGACTGTCTGGCTGTTCTTGAGGACTGGGTGTCAAAGGTGTCAAAATTTGGAGTGGCAAAAGAGCAAGCAGATGAGGACCCTCAAGTGCTGCCAGCCAAAGAGAACCAACTGAGTTGGCTGGTGGAGCAGTGGGAAGCCCTTGTAAATAGCTCCCCACTCCCTCCTCTTTAAGACCACCGAGTTCATTCAAAATATATGACTATAGGGCTAGCTTTTCTTGATCTTGTGGTGAAACTAAAACACATCTATGTGAATCTGGAAGAGGTGCTAGATCAAACATGGAAAAGGTTTGAGTAGGTAAAAAGGTTTAAAGCAGGAAGAACAAGTGTAACTGATGAAGGTTGTTCTGGTCGCTCATCCAACATCACACACCCAAGAGCACATTGATAGGGCAGATGACTTGATTAGAGAAGACCAACAGATAACGATGTTTCAATTGGCTGCAAATTTGGATATCAGCTATGGATCTGTATTTGCCTTAATGCATGATAAATCAGGATCTAGCAAACTCTGCACACGATGAGTTCCCAAACAGCGTACTGATCTGTACAAGCAACAGCGTGTGGAGGTTGCAACCCAGTTCCTGAGACGGTATGAAGAAGAACTGAGTATTCTGGAGAGAATTGCCACTGGCAACAAGACAGGGGTGCATCACTGTGACCAGGAGAGCAAAAGACAAAGCCTGATGAAGCTTATTGTGAGCCCACCGGGTCAGACAGGGAAAAATGTTGAGTACCTGAATAAATTCTTGTAAACCGTTCTGAGCTCCCTGGGGAGAACGGTATAGAAAATTGAATAAATACATAAGTAAAGGAAGCGGTGCTCACCTGGTTTCGGGAGCAGCCGAAAAACTTCTCTGCAGAAATGCAGAAGCTAGTTGGACGATGCAACAAATGTGTTGTCTTGCATGTGGACTATGGAAAAGTGATATGTTCAGTTGCTCGCAGTTACTTCTACTAAAGCTGTTAAATGCATATTGCCTTTACTTTTTGATTTACCCTTGTAACTACATACAGGGGAGCCTGAGTTTGGTGCCTAGTAAAATGGTGGCAGCTGTTATTAAGAACAAAATTACTTGTGCTAGCCATACTGAAATAAAGCTTAGAAGAGAACTACTAATGTGAATCTAGCAAAGGGAGGCCATACATTCCTAATCTATTTGTATTCTGCCCAACACCAAATTTACCATTACAGATTCAGTATGGCGCATGACCAGAAGCAAGGAATATAAAAGGCTGAAGATATTAAGAGAGTCTGTCTTTCCATAACATGTGGAGATAAAATCTAATATGATATTTTTACTCTCAAGCAAAATTGGATTTTGGGGTACTGGGTCACTTATCAAGGCTGAAGAGTATTTTCTGGGAGAACATAAGAACATAAGAACTGCCATCTCCGGATCAGACCTTCGGTCCATCAAGTCCGGCGATCCGCACACGCGGAGGCCCTGCCAGGTGTACACCTGGCGTAATTTATAGTCCTAAATATAACAGGGAATTCAATTAAATAAATCAGAATGTATACCAAATAAATTGAATAAAGGTTTTAGTAGCTGGACAACGTTCACACCTCATATATCAAAAACTCTCAGGCTACACACTTACAATAACGCAACATATGAAAAATAATATAGACAAAGAACAACGGAGAAAAATGAACCTCAATTGTGAGGGGCCAGGACTACACAAGTACCTGGACCCATTCACATCATCACGGGTTCATAAAAAAACTCCGTGTACATTTAAATAATTCTCATTCATACGTTTTATCAAAAACTCTTTTCTCTATTTTTCAAACTTTTTTATGTGTGTGAACCTAGTCAGTAGTATTACTTATCAATTTTTCAGTGTAAACCAGAACCAAGCTAACTAAAAAATTATTAATGAGGGCAACAGCTCAACTTCACAGGTGTAAATAATTGTAGAAGGTTCACACACATAAAAAAGTTTGAAAAATAGAGAAAAGAGTTTTTGATAAAACGTATGAATGAGAATTATTTAAATGTACACGGAGTTTTTTTATGAACCCGTGATGATGTGAATGGGTCCAGGTACTTGTGTAGTCCTGGCCCCTCACAATTGAGGTTCATTTTTCTCCGTTGTTCTTTGTCTATATTATTTTTCATATGTTGCGTTATTGTAAGTGTGTAGCCTGAGAGTTTTTGATATATGAGGTGTGAACGTTGTCCAGCTACTAAAACCTTTATTCAATTTATTTGGTATACATTGTAATTTATAGTCCACCATATCTTTATATGCCTCTCTTAAGGAGATATGCATCTAGTTTGCTCTTGAAGCCTAGGACGAGAAGTTAGCATGGGCTATTGTTAAGACACGTTTTAATGTTAATCCCAGTTATTGACAAGTACAATAGGTCTCATTACATAAAATGGGATCTGAGCTAAAATAACACATCTTAACCAGAGCCACATCCCTTAGTAACTACTGTAATTCTAAGACAGCATACAAGATTATAAATTTTCCAGTCCCACATGTGCTGTTGGTGGAAAGCTATGTAACAGCATCTGAAACTTATGACCCACCAGTTGTCTTAATTGATCGGTTTCACCATGCTTGTATTTTAAGTCCAGCACATCAAAGGTTTAAATTGTGTTTCAGACTGACTATCAGAAGGATATGAAAAAAAAAAAAAGAGTTAAATTGCTAGTTCTTCATACTGTGGGTTTGAAATGTAAAAAGGGCTGTTGCTGGCATCTTTTTTTTCTTGCAGTTTGAAATTATAGCTGCCAGTTGGCAAGATGAATCATCCAGCTAAAGTAATAGAAGCCTTGTGTAGTTATAAATCTGGGCTAAGTGGGATGTGTAAAATTGCTTCATGGCAAGCCCTTGAAATTATTATTCTCAAGTCAATATTGTGTGCTGTTTTAGTATGTACAAGAGTTAGCTAATTGCTGAGTACTATGGCATAGTATGAAAATATATATCATTTATGATAAATGTGAAGCCATCTTTCCATACCATTGAATTAGTAGTTCCTACTTCAGCATTTTCATATACAGTATTGCATGAAAAGATTTTATAAAGGCAACCTATGTGCCATTACAAAATAGCCTCCTGAAAGCTGCCGCCCTACTCCATGTAGAATATAGGGGTGGTGCAGTCCTGTCGAAATGAGAGAGAATTTTCCCTCCATGTCTGATTTGTTATAAGTGATGCCTACATCGTAGGCACTTAGGGGGAAATTCTGTAAATGGTGCTGAAACTTAGGCACCAAAGTTAATTGAGAAATGCTATTTAAAACAGCAAAAAAGAATAAAGCGCCTACTGTCGCCTAAATAAAAGACGCCGGAATCACACCTAGGTAGGCGCTTTAGGCCACCGAATGCCAAAGTATGCATGAGATGCATTGGGAGGGGCCTAAGGCAGCCCTGATTGTCGTAGGGCCTTAGGTATTTATCTATATGGCACAAGTGTGCGTGAAGTAAGTCTCTTTCAATAGAAAGGAAACTCTGGCATGAAGGGACACAGGATGAAAGTGAAATGGGATGGATTCAGAAGTAACCTCAGAAAATACTTTTTCATGAAAAGGGTAGTGAATATTTGGAACGGCCTCTCAGTGGAGGTGGTGGAGATAAAAAAGTATATCTGAATTCAAGAAAGCTTGGGACATTGGATTTCTAAAGGAGGGGAGAGGAGAGGACAGTAGATGGTTTGGTTAGGCAGACTAGATAGGTCTTTATCTGCCTTCATTTTTTATATTTCTGTGATTCTGTAAAGTCTGCCTAAAGTTAGATGCCTAATTGATTAATAGACTTAATTGATGCCAATAATTAATTGAAAGTTAGGCGCCTAAATTCAATTAACTTGAAAAATTTGGTTCTGTAAAAAGTATGCACCTAGTCCAAAGTGCATACCTAAAAGTGGGCATGGTAAGGAGGGAGGGGGGGGGGCAAATCGTGGGTGTGGTTTTTTGGGGGTTTATTTTTTCCCAACAGGTGTCTTTTTAATTTAGGTGCCTGGCATAAATACAGTGTGCCTAACACTGTCTTAGGTGATACTAAGCATAATTCTATACATTGCATCTAACTTTTATAGAATTGCACTTAACATCAAACTAGTCGGTGCAGATTTTTTTTTTTTAGGTGACCTATATAGAATTAGGCCTTTAGCGCATATGCTCAAAGGCTACTAAGGCTCCTTATGATCTTGAGCAAATCGCTTAACCTCTTCATTGTCTCAGATACAAACGTGGAGGAGCATAATAAAAAAAAAAAAATGTCTAGGTCCCCTTTTGGCATAGGCCCTAAACACTGAAAGTAGAAGCAGGGAAAATGTCCATTCTCAAAAAAAAATGTCCAAAAGGGTTTTTAAAAAAAATTTTTTTTTTTTATAATGGCCTGCCTCTACGTTCAGCTGTTTAAACGCCCAGACCACCACTATGTCTACACTAACAACATATAATCAACCATAAAAAAGCCTAAGTTCCAAACGCCCAACACAACAGCTTTTAGGCAAAGGAGGGGCCAGTCCTTCGCCTAAAAGCTGGATTCTGTAACCGGTGTCTGTCAAAAAGAACACCGGTTACAGAATCCACACCCCCCCCCAGCAACGATTGCGTCAGGTGAGATAGCCATTCTCTCCTGCTACGATCCACTCCCCCCCGATCGGATCGGGCAGGGGGAGCCCAGGCCCTCCTGCCTGGCAACTCCCTACCCCTCCCGACATGCCCTGGCAAGCCACGACCCCCCCCCCCCCGACAACATTGGGGCAGGAGAGAGCCCAAGCCCTCCTGCCCCAGCGAGCCGCAACCCCCCTGACAACATCGGGGCAGGAGGGAGCACATGCCCTCCTGCCCTGGCGAGCCGCAACCCCCCCCACCCTGACAACATCGAGGCAGGAGGGAGCCCAAGCCCTTCTTCCCCGGCGAGCCACGACCCCCCCCCCCCCAAACATCCTCAGGGCAGGAGGTAGCCCAAGCCCTCCTGCCCTGGTGAAACCTCCTATCCCCCACCCCCTCAAAGATATGGGCAGGAGTGATTCTAGGCCCTCCTGCCCTCATCTCGCCCCCCGAACCCCCTCTCGGCCCCTCCAAACCCCACGGATTCCCCCCACCTGGCGACCCCCACCCTCTACCCCCGACACCCCCCAGGTATCTTAAGAAAGTTGACCGGACAGAATGGCGAGCCGTAATGCCTAATTGACCCAGTTACCTCAAGTCCCACCCACAGGTGGGGGCCTGAGATGCCTGGGCCAACCGGACTAGGCCCAGTTGCCTTAGGCTTGAGCTCCCTCCTGCCTTGATCATGTCGGGAGGGGTGGGGAGTTACAGGGCATGAGGGCCTGGGCTTATACCTGTTTTGACTTGGTCTACGTCAAAACGTATAAGTGCCGACTAGGCAACCTGTCAAATGGGACAGGAGGGCTTGGGCTCCCTCCTACTATGATGTTGTCGGGAAGGTATCACAGCTCGCCGGGGCAGGAGGGCTTGGGCTCCCTTCTGCCTTGATCATGTCGGGAGGGGTGGGGAGTTGCCGGGCATGAGGGCCTGGGCTCTCTCCTGCCCAATCCAATTGGGGGTGGGGGGGATCACGGTAGGAGAGATGGGCTATCTCTCTTGCCGCAGTAGCAATCCCAAGTGCCGTGGTTGGCGGCATTTCGGGATCGTTATCTTGGCAGGGGAAATGAGCTATCTTTGCTGCCGCAATGGTTGCGGTGGAGGGTGGGGAGGTTGCCGGGGCTGCTGAGCTCATCATGGCATCTGCGATCAGCTCAGCAGCCCCTTTTTTGGCACTTATACCTGTTTTGACTTGGTCTAAATCAAAACGTATAAGTGCCGACTAGGCAACCTGTCAAATGTTTTAGTTATACCTGCTGTACGCCTATGTCTAGGTCGGCCCACCTCCCTCCCTTTCCCCTCCTCTAAAAATGCCTCTTTTTTGCTCTGTGCGTTTAGAGACAGGGGAAAGGCCTAAGCTGGTTTTAGATATGTCTAAAACCAGCTTTGGTTATGGGTACTTGGACGATCAGGCTTTTTGATCGTCCAAGTACCCATTTAGGCCACTTTGTAGTTTTAAAAAAAAATTTTTTTATTATGAGCCCCTTAAATTATTAACCCTCTGGAGTTAGGGAAATTTCTGTTATCTGAATGTATTTTGGCCCAAACTTCTACTGAATAAAGCATGAGCTAAAATTTCTTTAAAAAATAAGAAAAGAAAAAAGCCTCTGTCTCATTTCCACCTAAACTGTACCCCTGGAAACACCCACATATATTCTATAAAAAATTAAGTACTATCCTTTGGCACACCTACTTTTTTATATCTGTATGGTTTATAAGAGCCCTTTATGTGTAAGAAGTATGCTTTACAAACGGAAATTACTTTATTACCCTATCTGTATAGCTAGAGATCAGAATTATAGTCGCACCCACTTGAGATAATACTAACATAAGAATGCAGCAGGTACAACTCCTGTAGGGTCTTGAGACTGTAACATAACATAACAATGTGCTTGTATACCGTGACAACCTCGTAGTTCTGTGTGGTTTACAATAACGTAAAAGAAAACTGCACAAACACAGGGATATTAAATGGGGAGAACAAGATACTGTACTTTTTGTTGGGAGAATGCATATGTAGCATTTATTGAAATAAGGCTAGCCATGAACTGTATTTCATGACATTACACTGGTCCTTTTTAGCATGACTTTAGCATGTCCCCACCGGGACAGATAGGGAAAATGCTTGAGTACCTGATTGTAAAAACCGCTTAGATAACCTTGATAAGTGGTATATCAAATCCTAATAAACTTGAATAAACTTGAAACTTGACTTGTTTTTCTTTCACGTTCTATAGAAACTTTGTTAGCTGAACTCAAGTTATCAGCAATAGAGCTGAAAGAAAAATGTACTTGTGCCCAGGCCCATATGAAACTTACAGGAAGCATGCTGATATTGCATCTGTTAAAGCTCCATTGACAGTTTTGCTTTTCTTGCAAAGTATACTTAATGAGTGCATCAACCTTTTTTCTGAATTTCCCTTTTCCTAGAAATTCTGCTTCCTTTTTTAAAAAGTATTTGTAAATAATTACAGTGCTTTGCAGTAAGTAGAAATCTGATTTAAAATATTTTAATTCCAAATATGTACCTAAACTTTACAAAGTTTGGACAGTTTTTAGTGAACTACACCATATAAAAAAAGCATAATACATTGAATACAGGATCCGAGGCAACATGGCTTTACAAACGGTAAATCGTGCCAAACGAACCTGATGTAATTTTTTGATTGGGTGACCAGAGAGCTGGATCGAAGACATATGCTAGATGTAATTTACTTAGATTTCAGCAAAGCCTTTGATACAGTTCCTCATAGGAGGCTTTTGAACAAACTTGAAACTGGCTGACGGACAGACGCCAGAGGGTGGTGGTTAATGGAAGTCGCTTGGAGGAAGGAAAGGTGAGTAGTGGAGTCCCTCAGGGTTCGGTGCTGGGGCCAATCCTGTTCAATATGTTTGTGAATGACATTGCTGAAGGGTTAGAAGGAAAAGTGTGCCTTTTTGTAGATGATCCCAAGATTTGTAACAGAGTAGACACCAAAGAGGGAGTGGAAAATATGAAAAAGGATCTGCAAAAGTTAGAGGAATGGTCTAATGCCTGGCAACTAAAATTCAATGCAAAGAAATGCAGAGTAATGCATTTGGGGATTAATAATAGGAAGGAACCGTATATGCTGGGAGGAGAGAAGCTGATATGCACGGATGGGGAGAGGTTCCTTGGGGTGATAGTGTCTGAAGATCTAAAGGCGAAAAAACAGTGTGACAAGGCAGTGGCTGCTGCCAGAAGGATGCTGGGCTGTATAAAGAGATGCGTAGCCAGTAGAAGGAAGAAGGTGTTGATGCCCCTGTACAGGTCATTGGTGAGGCCCCACTTGGAGTATTGTGTTCAGTTTTGGAGACCGTATCTGGTGAAGGACGTAAGAAGACTTGAAGTGGTTCAGAGGAGGGCAATGAAAATGATAGGAGGCTTGCGCCAGAAGACGTATGAGGAGAGACTGGAAGCTCTGAATATGTATACTCTAGAGGAAAGGAAAGACAGGGGAGATATGATTCAGACGTTCAAATACTTGAAGGGTATTAACGTAGAACATAATCTTTTCCAGAGAAAGGAAAATGGTAAAACCAGAGGACATAATTTGAGGTTGAGGGGTGGTAGATTCAAAGGCAATGTTAGGAAATTCTACTTTACGGAGAGGGTGGTGGATGCCTGGAATGCGCTCCCGAGAGAGGTGGTGGAGAGTAAAACTGTGACTTGAGTTCAAAGAAGCATGGGATGAACACAGAGGATCTAGAATCATAAAATATTAAAAATTGAACTAAGGCCAGTACTGGACAGACTTGCACGGTCTGTGTCTGTATATGGCCATTTGGTGGAGGATGGGCTGGGGAGGGCTTCAATGGCTGGGAGGGTGTAGATGGGCTGGAGTAGGTTTTAATGGAGATTTCGGCAGTAGGAACCCAAGCACAGTACCGGGTAGAGCTTTGGATTCTTGCCCAGAAATAGCTAAGAAGAAAAAAATTAAAAATTTAAAATTGAATCAGGTTGGGCAGACTGGATGGACCATTCGGGTCTTTATCTGCCGTCATCTACTATGTTACTATGTTGCTATGAATAGTACAGATAAAACAAGTAAAATCCCCTTAGCCAAATTCCCTCAATACATTCAGCCGGTTCAGCTAATTGCAGCAGGGGAATCCCCAATCAGCTGAGCTGGCAGGACACCCTGAAGCTGCAGTTTTGAGGAGACCAGCCGGCTCAGCTGATCGGGGATTAGTCTTCCATGATCAGCTGATGGTAGGTTGTGGACTATTGTCGGGATCCCCAGCCAAGATAGGTGCCAGAAATGTAGGCCAGGGTTTTGCGGGCCTACATTCTTGGTGCCTATCTTTGCGTGAATCACCCCTAAGTGCTTTAGGCTGCCTTCCGGCATTGGCCATGTCTATTTTGGCATTCGGCGTCCTATAGCACCTATGTAGGTGTGATTCTGGCACCTTTTATGTAGGCGCCAATAGGCACTTCAACTCTGCTATTTTTTGCCATTTCTAACAGCATAATTTTCCCCTTTGTTTCTAAAGTTTCAAATCTAGTGATATGTTCGAATTTATCTTCCAAATCTCTATTTTATTTTTCAATATTACTCATTCAGAAAGCATTTCGGTACAGTGGGAAGAGAATGTCTGTCTGTATTTGAGTCCCCAGAGAGACTTGCTGAAAGGAAATAACCTCCCAAATGGTTTCCAAATTCAAAATAGAAGGTCTTTTCAAAAAGAGCATTGCAGGCTGCGATCCCAAATTCACAGTATTCACGGTACCTGGAAGTGTGTTAAAAGCAACATAACCTTGGATCTGCAATCCTTCCCATGTGGGTTATCTCGCCTTGTGGTGAGGAAGCAGGACCTCCTCACTCGCATCTTCTGTCGCATCTAATGACACAACTAGAGGCTGTGGCTGTGCTGGCAAATTTCACATCTTGATAGTGGTGTGGTGTCAGAAGGAAACATCTGTTGTGGGGATGGCACTGTACAGTGGCATAGTGTATGGAATATTGTTCACTTGACATTCAAATCTTCATTCAACGTTCATTCTCACTATTTCAATGTGACGTAAAGAATGTTTTAAATAGTGTTGCCTATACGGCAAATGCTTACAGGGATCCTCAGAACACATCTCATCTCATCTCAAGTAGTATAACTTGAAGCGTATCAATCCTCATCCATCCCTTACATGTAGTTTGTTATACTGCATATTTCTTATTATTGTATCATATATATCTGTTATTACTTAGTTTAATTTTAATTCATCCCCTTGCCGACGCGTTTCATGCTCCTTTTTCAAGGTCGGGGAGATACATAACTGAATGTTAATCAGACTATTCACAACTGCCGCCGCAATAGGGATGAATTAAAATTAAGCTAAGTAATAACAGATAAATATATATGATACAATAATAAGAAATATGCAGTATAACAAACTACATGTAAGGGATGGATGAGGATTGATACCACTTTAAGTTATACTACTTGAGATGTGTTCTGAGGATCCCTGTAAGCATTTGCCGTATAGGCAACACTATTTAAAACATTCTTTACGTCACATTGAAATATTGGGCATGAACGTTGAATGAAGATTTGAATGTCAAGTGAACAATATTCCATACACTATGCCACTGTACAGTGCCATCCCCACGACAGATGTTTCCTTCTGACACCATACCACTATCAAGCGAGTTGAGCTGCATACTGCCCAAACTCTTGAAGTGTCTGGAGTTCTTTCCTACCCCCTCCCCCTTTCCACATTTTCCTTGGTAGTAAATACTAAAGAATCCAGGTTGGAGTGAGGAACACTGGAAATGAGAGGGAGGGGGGGGACTGAGTTATGAGTCAACACACATATGGGCACACGTTGACTGCTTTCCTATCTATTTTTATCGAGACGTTTTGGCAGTCTAGAATATGCTGACTTTCTGCCATTTGGAAAGAGCATGCAAGATAGAATGAGAGTACAAACTTCTTGTCTGGATTTGTGCTGACCTGACTTGGTTTATGATTTTATGCTCTTTACTTTATCGCACTGAATGATATTCCTTTCTTATTTAGATCTTAATACAAGTATATTACTTTGTTAAAATATCAAGAAGGGTGGTACATCAGATGTAATAAACTTAAATCTAATTGAATAGGATAATGTTACAGAGCTTATACCATAGAGAGAAAACAGCATTTTTAATTGTAAACCTTCAAATATACCTAAGAAATATTTGGTACCAAATGGAAATGTGGTTCTGGACAATTTGCAGTTTTTCATTGGCGACCCAGCTCTTTCTGAGCCATTGGTGGCACTGTTTTGTGTTTAACTTTTATTAATGGTCAATGTAACTATCCCAGCTTGCCTGTTTTGAGTTCATGAGCAGATCAAGCAGCAAAGCTTTGACTCTCCCACACCCTTGGCCACGTTGGTCTGGATTCTGAAACCTGTGCTTTTAGGCGGCAGTATTTGCCCTATTGCTGCCTAACTTAATTGGTTCAATAGGCGCAGTAATTGACCAATTAAAAAACTAATGACACCTTTGTCCCTCCTATGGAGGCGCCTTATGACGCTTAATGCTATTGTAGGTGTGGTTAATCCCGGAAGTGGCCTTAGGTGCTGTAGGCACCGGAAATGTAAGCCTTTTAAAACTCTGGCCTACATTTCTGGCGCCTATCTTTTATATAGCCGTGATTCTCAAAACAATGCCGTTGCATGACACACACATTATTAATGCCGCTTTTGAAGGCAGCTGTCAGTAATGGTGCTATTTAAAGAAACCGGCCCATTGTGTTGTGCAGATTTTCAGAAAAATATCAAGAAATGACCATCATACTTTTCCTTTTTAAATGAGGGAAGAGGTGTACATAATGCTGCAAAAAAAATTGTACAGATACTCATCGACTTACGACCTATGCAAGTTACGACTGTTCTACTTTACGACGCGCTTGACAGTTTACCCCGCCAGCTGTTAGTAGCGCCAGTCACCCGCAGCCTCGCCTGATGAAGACGATATCGACAACCTGCAGCCATGCACCAGTGGTGCCAGGAATTAAATGTATTTCTTATTTTTGTGTGTTTTTCCACATATTAAACCAATTGTACTGTAGTATGCTGTGTTTGACTTAGAAAGTAGGAAAATGTTGATGATATTTTAATCATCTTAAAGTAATATTTTATTACCCAGTCTAATATTCTTGCCTTACTTTAACATAGGCCGACTTGCATCCCGATCAACTTACAACCTGTCAGTCAGAACCAATTGCAGTCATAAGTCGACAAGTATCTGAATATCAAAATATTACAACCAATTGATTCTGTGGAGTAACAAGGGTCATTTTCTGTTTGTGTATCAAAACATTACACCTTACTTGCTCCCAAGAAAGAGCCATATTGTGCCCTGCATAACATTTTGTGGATCACTTCTTTTCGTTTTTTTCTGGACCCTAGCTAAAGAGAAGAAATATAGAAATGGAATGTCAGAAATGTTTGCATATTTTAAATTTTTGTCCCAAAGAAAGAATTTTTTTTTGATGATTTTGAGTATGTTTGTTGTAAGCGCCTAGTTTGGTAGGGAGCATGGGATAAAATATTTTTTCAATGATGAAAAAATTCAAAAGGAACACACCATAGATTACTATAAATAAAAATAAAGTGTACTGAAGTCTTATCTTACCTGGGCCAGAAGAGGGTCTGTATTACCATAAATAATTAAACAAACAAGGCTCAACAAGCAGACTCCAGCCCAACAGGCTGTTTTAAACTATGCTATTCTGGAGCACACAATCTTATCGGCCTGTAGCTCTAGGAAAAAAGAAGCATCCCAGCAAAAAACCTACTTGAAAAAACTCCATAGTGGGGAAAAAGCCATCTGCTTCCAAAAAAACAGGCTTATTGAGCCTTTGTGGCTTGTTTAATTATTTATGGTAATTTAGGCCCTCTTCTGGCCCATGTTAGATAAGACTTCAACACACTTTATTTTTGTTTATAATAAAATATTTTTTTTTAAATGTATATCTTTTGGATAGAGGTAGCTCATATAAATAGCCAGTATTTTTTTATTCTGGTCCTGTTGATCATCTGAAACACTTCAGCTTGAACCATCTAAATGCAGGCTAAGGATATCCTCTGGACATAAGAACAGCTGCTGCTGGGTCAGACCAGTGGTCCATTGTGGCCAGCAGTCTGCTCACGTGACGGCCCTTAGGTCAAAGACCAGTGCCCTAACTGAGACTAGCCTTAGCTGTGTACGTTCTGGTTCAGCAGAAACTTGTCTAACTTTGTCTTGAATCCCTGGAGGGTGCTTTCCCCCTATAACAGCCTCTGGGAGAGTGTTTCCAGTTTTCCACCACTCTCTGGGTGAAGAAGAACTTCCTTACGTTTGTACGGAATCTATCCACTTTTAACTTTAAGAGAGTGAAACAACTTGTCTTTATCTACTAAGTCTATTCCCTTCATTATCTTGAATGTTTCGATCATGTCCCCTCTCAGTCTCCTCTTTTCAAGGGAGAAGAGGCCCAGTTTCTCTAATTTCTCATTGTACGGCAACTCCTCCAGCCCCTTAACCATTTTAGTCACTCCATCAGTCTACTTCCACATCCAATATTCATTTACCCTGCCATTCACACTCCTTACCCCCAGCATCTATTGCTGTCCCCTATCTTTCCCTTCCCTGCATATGTGCTTGCTCCATCCCCCTCACTCATCTTGCAGAAGTCAGGTTTATGATGCCAAATTTGGTGTGCTAGAAGTACATAGTCATGATGACCCAGCTTTGTGATAAGTCTCTGAAAACTACAGGAAATTGAACTGGATGCTTCCTGCGAGTGCAGAGAACTGGCCTGCTAATTTAATCAGACTGAAAGGTATGAATGGTTTGTGTCTTGTCCCTGCTTTATAATTAATTGAAATACATTTTTCCTGCAAATTCAATTGATGTTCAGGAAGAGCAGTAAAAAGCATTTGTCATACCATATCGCTTTTCAAAGTAGGAGGAAGGATTGTTGCAAAATTTGAAATATAGTACCATTATAAAAAGTATTCTATGTTGCTGTGCTTTGAGACATGGCACAATAGAATTTATAGTAGAAATATGATACTACTGCTAGTTATTATTTCTATAGCGTTGCTAGACGTAGCAGCACTGTACATTAAACATGTAAGAGACAGTCTCTGCTCAATAGAGCTTACAATTTAATTAAAACAGACAAACGGAACAAATATGGGTTAGGGAATTTCTCACAGAGGGAATGATAAAACAGATATAGGTAACTTATAAATGAGTGGGAGTTGGAAGTTAAAAGCAGCCTTGAAGAAGTGAGCTTTTAGCCTAGATTTGAATACTTCCAGAGATGAAGATTAATGTACTGACTTGGGCATTCTGTTCCAGGTATAACGGCAAGTTGAAGGGATGGAGTCTGGAGTTGGTAGTAGAGGAGAAGGGAACAGATAAGAGAGACTTACCAATGAATGGCGTTCCTGGAGAAGAATATAAGGAGAGATACTGAGGAGCTGCAGAGTGAATGCACTTGTAAGTCAATAAGAGGAGTTTGAACTGTATGCATAAATGGATAGAGAGCCAATGAAGTGACTTTAGGATGGGCAGAATATAAGCCATACAGCAAACATTGAAGGGGAGAAAGACCTGTGAGAATGTAGTATAAAGATAAGTCGTAATCTAGGGCAGAGTGTGGATAAGGGTTTTGGTAGTGTACTCAAAAAGAAAAGGTTGGATTTTAGTGATGATATAGAGGAAGAAACGACAGCTTTTAAATGGCAATGTGTCTGGTGGTCCTGAATGGTAGGGTTTTGCATCTGAACTTGCAAGTTGCTTGCCTAGGAGAAGACACAGACTCACTGTGGAAGTCTGCCGCTATCAGGATCAGCCAGCCTGATTTTGCATTTTTTTATCACGGGGGCTGTCACCAGCATAGCTGTTTGTATCCCTGATTTATCAGGAGCTTCAGCACAGGCTGTTTGGTTCCTTACTGGTTTGGCCGAGATTTGTAGTGGACTGGCTTTGTGGTCCTCTCCCCATTTGTGTCGCAAGGTTTTCCAGGGTTGAGGCTCAGTCTGACCTCGGTCCGACTAGCAGCCCGAAGACCAAGTTCATCCATCAAATCTGTGAGGCAGAGTTCTTCTCCATTCATTCCAGCTGCATGCCTGAATTGAAGCAGACAGGCATATGACACAGTGAGTAAGGCTATTATAGCCTTTGGACAGTGAGTAAGGCTATTGTAGCCTGTGGGGAAAATCGAGGTGGGGAGGGATCTCCAAAAGTGAAATTTGAAGGTTTCTGAATCCAGAGCAAGGGTCCCCCACCTCTAAAAATCCTTTTCCCTGCATTTTTTCCACTTCAGGAAAGTCCCCACAGGCTGTTTTTGGTTCAGTTTTACTGGCAGTGGCCATCCTAGATTTTAAACCAATCTTTTTTTTTCTAAAGCCTCTACCTGCCTCAAAACCCCTTGATTTACTTAAATCAACCCCTGAGGCCTTCCTATCCCTATTTGCACTGTATGGCCAGCCAAGAAACATCCATATCCCACGTGTGGCAGAGCATGTGGGGAGGGGCAGGAGCCTTGAATTTGACCTTGTCTGTGGTCTTGGGTAATTAGGAGGGCTCTTTGAAACAGCGACAGTTGCGCAAATTGGATGTCCGTAAGGTCCTTTGCACTTACATCCAGTGGACCCGGGAGTTCCTTTAGTGAGATTGTCTTTTTGTCCTTCTTGCGGGTCCTTGCAAGAGGGACAGTGCTTCTAAAGCAGGAGATTATCATTTCGGCGGACCTTCTTCAGAATAAACCTGTTCCAGATTTTTTCAAAGCTCATTCCATTTGGGGTCAGGCGGCCTCTTGGGCTGAAAGTTCTCTTGTGCCAGCCAGAAGTTACATTGGAAGGAGGGACTTGGTGGCAAGAAGGTTCCGGAACAGCCCTTTGTGCAGGAAGCTTCTAATAGGCTGGCATGCCCACCCCAGGAGTGTCGCAGATTTGTTGTTTTATTTTTGATTGTGCAATCTGCAATCGTGAGCAAGGAGGGAGGGTGCAAGGGGGAGGAGCTGATTGGCCTGCGATAGGGAGGGATGGGGCTGCTGGACTCACGAAGGGAGGCTGCTGCTGCACATGCAAAGGGAGAGGGAGTTGCTTGGGCTGCTGGACCGGCTGGAGCTGAAGGGAAGGGAGACAGTTGCTGGATCTTGTCTGGGGATTGGGAGGGAAGGGAAACAGGTGCTGGGCCCATGTGGTGAGTAGAGTGGGAGGGAAGGGAGAGGTGCCAGACCTGTGGATAGAGGTGTTGGACCCTTGGGAAGGGGTCTAGAGGAATGAAGAGAGGTGCAAGACCTGCAGGGAGAAAGAGAGAGAAGGAAAGGGAAAGAGAAAAGCTGAACCAATGGAAAGAAGGAAGAGTGAGTGAAATATTGAACATAGTGGAGGGAGGGAAGTGAGAGTGTGAGAGATACATTGGTGTAAGAGAGGGGAGAAGCTGGACACAGGGAGATATACAAAAAGAGGGGAGATGATGGGCATGGATGGGAACATAGGAACATGGACAAAAAGGGGAATGCTGCATCTGCATGGGGTAGTATATGGACAGAGAGGGGTAATGCTAGACATTGGAGGGCATATGGACACAGAGAAAAGATGGCTAGACATGGTGAATACGAATGCAGAAGGAAGATGCGGTAGGATGCAGATGATGTGGTAAGAGCGGATAGCATAGCTGGTTTTAAGGAAGGTTTGGACAAGTTCCTGGAGGAAAGTCTATAGTCTGTTATTGAGAAAGACATGGGGGAAGCCACTGCTTGCCCTGTATTGGTAGCATGGAATATTGCTACTCCTTGGGTTTTGGCCAGGTATTAGTTACCTGGATTGGCCACCGTGAGAACGGGCTACTGGGCTTAATTGACCATTGGTCTGACCTAGTAAGGCTATTCTTATGTTCCTCCGAGTTTCCAGGGCTGGGATCCACTGGAGGTGCATTCCCAAGGGCAGAGACCCTTTCCAGATCCCTGTGAAGGTGCATTGGTCAAGCGCAGATTTGCGGTGGCCACGAATCTCAAGAGGTCCAGCAGGAGGTCCTTACCAGGGATTTCAAGACCTCCCAGTACAAGGTTTCACCCCAGATTTTGTGAGCCTTATCTGGAATGCTAATTTGAACTTCTGAGGGTCCTCAGCAAAACCAGGCTACTTAAGACATCTGTGTGATGCTCTACTAGGATTTTGAATACTAGGTGCTACTGTTCTAGAGATGGGTATGTACTGTTTCATTCAGATTTTTGGGGAGTGGGAGGGGGGTCAGTTACCACTGGGGGGAGTTATGCGGGGTTGTAATTACTTAATCCCTCCAGTGGGTCATCTGGTCAGTTTGGTTATCTTTTATGCACTTAGATGCTTCCAAAAGAGGTCTAGCCAAAAACAAGTACTGTAAGTTCGTCCAGGACATTTTGCAAAAGGTTTGATTATCCCCACAGGAAGTCCAAATCTAGCATGCCCATAACACTACTACTACTATTTATCATTTCTATAGTGCTGAGAAGTGTACGCAGTGCTATACATTCAACATGCAAAAGGCGTTCTCTGCTCCAAAGAGCTTACAATCTAATTTAGATAGACAGGACATAGAGGGGGATTGGGGAGTTTCTTGCAGAGAATGAAAGGATGGACATACACAATTTTATGGTGAGTGGGAGATAGGAGTTGAAAGCAGCATAAAAAAGTGGGCTTTTAGCTTGGACTTGAATACTGCTGGAGATGGCGCCTGACGTAAAAACTCAGACAGTTTGTTCCATGCATACGGTGCAGCAAGATAGAAGGGGCAAAATCTGGAGTAGGCAGTGGAGGAGAAGAGTACAGATAGGATAGGAGGTAATTGCTTGAGTACCTGAATAAGTTAATGTAAACCGTTCTGAGCTCCCTGGGCAGAACAGTATAGAAAATTGAATGAATGAATGAATGAATGAATACTTGTCCAATGAACATGCCCCCTTGAACTCTGGATGCACATCAGGTGAAACGTCTCGCTAGATGTCCAGGAAAACGGTTCTGATTATCGGTACTTGGAAGTCCCGGCAATTAGAACGTCCAGGTGTCAGTTTTTGGGATGTTTTTGTTTTTTGATTATGCCCCTATTAGTAATGTTATTAGCAGAGCCATACTAATTGAACAGAAACCTTCCAAAATTTTGTAAACGAAAAGCAAATTTTAAAATAAATTTATATTCTCTATCATATTTCCCCTCGACTCTAAAGAACTGTAACCTTCTTAGCTTTTCTTGATAGGAGAATCATTCCATCTCCTTTACTTTTTCTAATTCTTTTATATCTTTCTGAGATAAAGTGACCAGAATTGCATATAATACTCAATGCAGCCACTTTAAGGAACAATACAGAGGCATTATGATAAGGTTGTCTCATTTTTTTCCATTTCTTTCCTAATAATTCCTGTTATTGTTTTGGGTTTTTTCCCCATTCACTACTGCACATTGAGATGAGTATTTCAGTGTATTGACCATGGTGAAGCCTAAATCATTTTCTTGGGTGGCGATGCCTATTGTAGAACCTAACTTTGTGTAGCTGTAATTTTAGAATGCTCTCCCTTGTGCATCACTTTTCATTTGTTCCCTTTAAGTTTGATATGCTCTCTGGATGTGTGGAGGGGCATAATTGAAACAAAATTCCAAGTCCAATTTGCCCAAAGTCAGGAGCCTCTAAAGGTCCATTCTAGAGGTCTGCATGGGAACGGGGATCGTGGGAATCCTGCAGGTATCCCGCGGGGACCCCTCCCAGACCTACATGACTCTCAAGGGGCCCCTCCTAGGCTCACGGGACTCCCATGGGGACTCCTCAAAGGCCGAAGGGACTCCCATGGGGATGGAACTGGGGTTCCTATCCCAAGGCCTACTTAATATCCAGTCCAGCGCCACGCTGAGCTTCCAACGAATCTACAGCAACAGTCTCTGTCATGTAGGCAGTAAGCTCAGCACAGGTACACATTGGTTCAGCTGCAGCGCAACAGACCAATCACAAATGACCTTTAGAACTCTGGGCCAATCACAAACGACCTCAGAGTTCTAGGATCGTTTGTGATTGGCCTGTTGTGCTGCAGCTAAACCAATGTGTGCCTATGCTGAGCTTACTGCCTACGTGCTGAGTTCCAGAGGAGGGAGAGCCGTCGGCTGAGTTGCTGCTTCTGGGGAGCTGCGGCGCTTCACTTTTCATTGCCTTTTCGTGCGCGTCTAAGGTGCTGCTTTGTGCAGCCGCCTGAGTGAGGAGCAGGATGGCTCTCTGGCTCCCAGCTGCATTCTACCCATCCCCCACCTGAGTTGGCCAAAGTTGCGTGGGGTAAGTGTGGGCACTGGGCCTAGAGAAGGGAAGGACCTCGGGGAGGGGGGGCTCAACCTTGCGCCTTCCCCTCCACAGCTCCCTGCTGCCGTGGTGAAGGTGGCTGCAGCTCCTGGGCACTGGGGTGGCTGGCTGGGAGAGTGCGTACTCCCCCTGCCAAACCACTTGGCTGGAGCTGGCTGGAGCTGCTGAGATCAGATTAGTGGGGGAGGGGGAAAGGCTTGGCGGGTGCTGGAACTTGGCATGCATGTGATGGGTGGGGGAGGAAAGAGAGGAGAGTCAATTTGGGCCACAGATAGGCAGGGGTGTGCTTAGGGTTGTGGGGGACAGCTAGGGGGAAGGGAGAGGGAAGTGACAGGCAGGCCAGGGTAAGGAGAAGAAAGAGTGAGAGCTAAGCATGAAAAGAGAGAGTAAGGTGACAGGGAGGGGGGGCACAAGATAGCAGAGTCAAGTAAGCAGGAAGTATGGCTAATATGAGAACTAGCAAAAGGGACAGGTGACGACCATCATGAGGGGAAGGGAGAATGAGGCAATGGTGACATGGACAAACAACAAAAGAAATCCAACAGGGTCTGTAGTGCAATTACAGCAAGCAAAAAACAAAAGAAAACCGCAGACTGATATGTACAAGATGCAGGCTATGTTTATTGTACCAAATATTTAATGCGGTTACTGATATCACCTTTATACAAACCAAGAGACCCAACATGGTCCGTGTTTCGGAGAACATGCCTTCTTCAGTTGTCCATGGTTGATAAGGTGTAAAATAAACTGCAATTTAAATTGGTATAAAACAAACGCCTGTGTAGCCAAAATCACGAGCCTACAGTGCAGTGCAAAAAATGGAAGTCAAAGCGAAAAACTTCCATTTTTTGCGTTTCAATCATGTTTCGCTTATTGCATAAGCTGCATCAGAGGATTAAAAATCTTTATCATCCTACTTTAAATGATTTATAAGCAATAAATTGCACAATGATGACATCACAAGAGGATGCTGTTAAATGTTGGTGTTTTCTTCATAGCCATGGCCATTTTAGTAACATAGTAGATGACGGCAGATAAAGACCCGAATGGCCATCCAGTCTGCCCAACCTGATTCAATTTTAAATTTTTTTTTTTCTTCTTAGCTATTTCTGGGCAAGAATCCAAAGCTTTACCCGGTACTGTGCTTGGGTTCCAACTGCCGAAATCTCTGTTAAGACTAACTCCAGCCCATCTACACCCTCCCAGCCATTGAAGCCCTCCCCAGTCCATCCTCCACCAAACGGCCATACACAGACACAGACCGTGCAAGTCTGCCCAGTACTGGCCTAGTTCAATATTTAATATTATTTTCTGATTCTAAATCTTCTGTGTTCATCCCACGCTTCTTTGAACTCAGTCACAGTTTTACTCTCCACCACCTCTCTCGGGAGCACATTCCAGGCATCCACTACCCTCTCCGTAAAGTAGAATTTCCTAACATTGCCCCTGAATCTACCACCCCTCAACCTCAAATTATGTCCTCTGGGTTTACCATTTTCCTTTCTCTGGAAAAGATTATGTTCTACGTTAATACCCTTCAAGTATTTGAACGTCTGAATCATATCTCCCCTGTCTCTCCTTTCCTCTAGGGTATACATATTCAGGGCTTCCAGTCTCTCCTCATACGTCTTCTGGCGCATGCCTCCTATCATTTTCGTTGCCCTCCTCTGGACCGCCTCAAGTCTTCTTACGTCTTTCGCCAGATACGGTCTCCAAAACTAAACACAATACTCCAAGTGGGGCCTCACCAATGACCTGTACATGGGCATCAACACCTTCTTCCTTCTACTGACTACGCCTCTCTTTATACAGCCCAGCATCCTTCTGGCAGTAGCCACTGCCTTGTCACACTGTTTTTTCGCCTTTAGATCTTCGGACACTATAACCCCAAGGTCCCTCTCCCCGTCCGTGCATATCAGCTTCTCTCCTCCCAGCATATACAGTTCCTTCCTATTATTAATCTCCAAATGCATTACTCTGCATTTCTTTGCATTGAATTTTAGTTGCCAGGCATTAGACCATTCCTCTAACTTTTGCAGATCCTTTTTCATATTTTCCACTCCCTCTTCGGTGTCTACTCTGTTACAAATTTTGGTATCATCTGCAAAAAGGCAATGTCACTCACAAACATTGAACAGGATTGGCCCCAGCACCGAACCCTGAGGGACTCCACTAGTCACCTTTCCTTCCTTCGAGCGACTTCCATTAACCACCACCCTCTGGCGTCTGTCCGACAGCCAGTTTCTGACCCAGTTCACCACTTTGGGTCCTAACTTCAGCCCTTCAAATTTGTTGAACAGCCTCCTATGAGGAACTGTATCAAAGGCTTTGCTGAAATCCAAGTAAATTACATCTAGCATATGTCCTCGATCCAGTTCTCTGGTCACCCAATCAAAAAATTCAATCAGGTTCGTTTGGCACGATTTACCTTTTGTAAAGCCATGTTGCCTCGGATCCTGTAACCCATTAGATTCAAGGAAGTACACTATCCTTTCTTTCAGCAACACTTCCATTATTTTTCCAACAACTGAGCAGCAGGATGATAAGAAAAATTTTAATCCCCTGATGCAGTTTATGCAGTAAGGCAAAGCAAAACAAGAGTGCTTCTGTCAGGAAGATAAGAATTTAGGCTTTAGATTAAGATAAGTGATAGTTCTTTTTAAAAACTGACATGTTAAACCTGTTATGACACACTGTGAAAGAATTGATTATTGTGATTTGAAATGAAGTATAATTTTGTGGACAATTTACAAATCAACATTATTAATAACTTGTGCAATTGAGATGAATAATTGTAGCATGTGAGAGTGGAGTGTTTTTGCAAAGACCCATGATGATAAAAGAACCAAAATATTTTTTTAACGTCCAGGGTCTATAATATTGAGATCTGTTTTTTCTCAACTTTATATATGAATGAGATGGCTGTGTGTATGTCCCTAGAATAAGATTATTTCTTGAGCAGCACGTTATTTGATTATATTTTTTTGTATTGCATCCAAATTTATATACTGCTAGAACAGTAACAGTGGATAGAATATCTCGATTTAAAAAAGATTTGGATATGTTCTTGGAGGAAAAGTCCATAGTCTGCTATTGAGATGGACATGGGCGAAGACACTGCTTGCCTTGGAATTGATGGCAAGGAGTGTTGATACTATTTGGGCTTCTGACAGATACTTATTACCTGGCTTGGCCACTGTTGGAAACAAGATACTAGGCTAGATAACCATTGGTCTGACTCAGAATGGCTATTCGTATGTTCATATACAATAAGATGCAGCTCTCACAATGAAAATCAATGCTCTTATTCTTTCAGTAGAAATCCTTGCTGGTATTAGCAGTTATATAAGCATTTCTGTTTCTCTAATCCAGTGTGTCGCAAACTTTTTAAGGTGTGGCACGCTAATCTCACGACCGCGGCTGGAGGGCACCCAGAAATGCGCAGATGTCAATGCGATGACATCACGCGTATGTGTGATGACATCACAGTGCATGCGTGGATGTCCTCCTGCCGCTGCCCCGAGCCTCCTATTACCGCTGGTGGTGGGGTACTTCAGAAGAAGAGGTGAGGAGAAGGAGCAGAGGCACCGTCAAGGAGGAGAGGCACAGGTGCGACTGACTGATTACAGGACATGCCTCTCACCATGAGAGGCATGTCCTGCAAGCACTTAGCCAGCATCTCACAGCACATCTGGAATCTGCGATACACTACACTGAAATAAAACAGCGAGCCCTGGAATTTGCGATACACCACACTGAGCAGCACTAGGAAGATGTCATTTTTGCTTATAATCCCCTTTGAAAGGGAACTACAGTGGTGATTCATATGAAAACAGGAAAGGATTGCACAAACATTATTTTGCAGCATAGATGCTAGGAAGTCTATAAATACACAAATCCTGCATCCACAGAAGAAAGTTTTACAGGTAAGCCAATAACAAGGTACCTGGAAGAGGATGGGTCTTTGGGTAAGGGGGAGAGGGGGGTGCAGTCTTCAGAATATAAAAGCCATGCTAAGTCAGATCTTTTGAACCCTGCACTCTGTCTTCCTAACCCTTTTCTTTTCTTTTTTTTCTTCTTTTCTCAATCCCTTCCTTATGTTTTTCCCATATTTGTTTCTTTCCTATTTCCTATTGTATTTCTTACCTCCCTTTCCCATTGACACTTTAAGTATTGGTATGTTAAATCTAAGTATCATATATTGTACTACCCTGAATGTTTTTAAACTATGTATTTTTTGTACATTACTTAGAAGTAAGATTAAGTGATTTAATGAAATCTTAAAAAAAATAAAAAAAAAAACCCAAAAAAACTTGGACCGGTCCAGGTTCAGCTGGGTAAAGAGGGGTTTTGCAACATCTGATCCTCCCTATCCCTCCAGTTTTGTTTCTGAACCAGAACTGTGCCTTATAAAGTTGGGCTAAGCCCCACCCCCTGACATCACCAGCCTCAGAAACCATCCCTGCAGGAAAGCACCAGGATGATGATGGCTCAGGACAGCTTAACTAATTCCATTGCTAATGGAAGCTCTATCATCTGCTAAGCATCATTACATCTGGGGGTTACTTGCCCTGTTAAAGGTATTGACTATAACTGCCAAATATGAAGGAACCTTCTAACTTAAACTGATCTTATTATTGTTTTATTGTCTCCCTCTTTCCTATCTCCATGGCTCCATTACACAACATCTTCCTGATGGCTAACTCTCCCCAGTCTCTCTCCCTGACTCAAGCCACTGCATTTCTTAAAACCCCACTACCCACCTTCCGAATTCATCGCCTTTTGTTCCCTTTTGTCTCCTATCTCTTCTCAACTCTGATGATCCACCATTTTCTTCCTCACATTCAACCATCCCCATTCTGTCTGAGCACATCTCGTCTCCGGTGCTGTCGTCATGCCTCCCTAAGTTCCTTCAGCACCCTCGGATGTACGCCATCCGGCCCCATCGCTTTGTCTACTATTTTAGCTAGCTCCTCATGAACACAACCCTCTGAAAATTGATATGAAAATTGATCAGGGTCTACTACTCCTCCATCCCTATTCATGTTTGTCTTCTGTGGTCCCGCTCCTGGCGCTTCAGTCGTAAACACAGAACAGAAATATTTGCTAAGCAATTCAGCCTTTTCTTTATCAGCTTCTACATATTTCTCCCCTTCACCTTTGAGTCTCACAATGCCACTTTTGCACTTCTTCCTATCTCTAATATATCTAAAAAATATCTTGTTTCCCCGTTTTACCATGTCAGCTATTTTTTCTTCCATTTGCATCTTTGCTTTCCTGACTACATGACCAGCCTCTCAACTTTTCCAGATAATTTTGCCTGTCTTCCTCTTTCTGTGATATTTTGTAGTTTTTGAAAGCTAACTTCTTATTCCTTACCTTCTTAGGTACTGCTTTCGAGACCCAAAGCGGCCTTCTTTTCCTCTTACTTTTACTTACTTGCCTCACAAAAACGTTTGTCACTCTTACAATTACTCCTTTCAGTTTTGTCCACTGCATTTCCATTCATTTCAGATGTTCAAATCCAGACAATTCCTTGACGTAATCCCCCATATGAACAAAGTTTGTATTTTTTTAAGTCTAGAACCTTTGCTTTTGAATGAGCCCTGCACTCTCTATACCTGTCTTACTATTAAACCTTACCATACTGTGATCACTGGATGCCAGATGATCACCCACTATAACATCAGAAACACTTTCCCCGTTTGTAATCACTAAGGGCTAGATTCACTAAGGCCACTGATTCCATCCAATCTCTGAGGGATCCGATCCATGGCCAGGGGGCTGATTCATGAAGCGCCCTCATGCAAATGAGGGTAATCGTAATCATACCCCCAACTGTCTGCACGGATCGCCTGAGAGCGATCCTGACGCATGTGCAGACCATCTACTTTGCCTGTAGATGGTCTGCGCATGCGTTTGCTGTCCATGGGTTTTTAAAAAAAACTTTTTTACTCGCAAGCCCGTGGGTTTAAAGTGGGTTAAAACCACAGGCTCGCGCGGCAGAGAGCCAGCAAGAGTCGGAGAAGAAAGCAGAGTTTTTGCTCAAGTGACTGGTCCTCACCAGTCGCTTGTTTTTGGATCGACCAGTCCAGTCGGTGTTCCTTAAATTGTTTAGTGAATCGTTGCCTTCCTATATTTGCATGCCATTTCCCTCATTTGCATGCGCTGATTGGATCAGAGGTTGATCGGCACCAAGGTTAGTGAATCGGGTTGGGGAACACTCGGGTCGCAAATTAGTTGGGACACAATCGGTGTCCTTAATGAATCTAGCCCTAAGTCAAGTATGACTCCAACCAGCAAGGGTTCTATTACCAACACCTGGAACAGTTCTCCTTGTAGAGAATCCAGGATCTCCCTACTTCTACCCCAATCAACATCTGGAATGTTAAAATCACCTATTAGTAAAACTTCCCCTTTTTCAGATATATTTGAAGTATTTTCTGATGGATCTTAGCTTTCTAATCACAAGGAAAGATTTGTTTTATAATTGATTGTACATGGATTGTAGGTGGTTATCAATTTCTACTCCTAAGATTCAGGATTGTAGTTCTAATGGAAAGTCTATGTCGTCTACTGTAATCCTTGGAGCATAGGATCACAGGTAGTATGATCAATATTCATGCAAGATCTAGATTGGCTCTCAAGGATTTCATTAGAAGGTTGAACACTGATGGTGAAAGTGGGGGTCCTTAGGGGACCCCGCTGTTGGGGGTGGGAGGTTGCCAGCTATCAGAAAGTTCACCATTCTTATGTATAGCATAGTGCCGAGTGGTTAAGAACCCTTGGAATAAGGAGAGGACTGGGCTGCTGAATCCAAAATCACTTAAGATTTTGGACATTTGATCAAAGTCTATTAGGTCAGATGTGCAGCTTAGTGAGGAGGAGCAGGATACCATAACACCATCTGCCACACAGGCCAGGATGAAGGAAGACGTGGGGAGGAGCCTGGAAAGAAGGAAGAAGAGTATAGGTTGAGGAGGAGGGTAAGAGCTGAGAAGAGAAAACTAGACTAGAGGAAGGGATGGTGGGGGAGAGAGTTGGGAGGGGGAGAGTTGAAGGGTCAGTTCTGATAGGGTGGCTAAGCCTGAGGAAGATAGGTAGACCAAGTTGGACTAAAGGTACGGTCTGTGGGGGGGGGGAGGAAAAGAGGGAGGGTTTGGGCTTTGGGAGTAGTTCAGTAAAGGGAGTGGATCAGGGGAAATAGACTAGGCAGTAATGTATTATAGTACACTTCTCCCTCCGTATTCACTTTGATAGGGGATTAACAGACCCACGAATACAGAAAAACCGTGAATAACTTTTTCATATGTTATTTGCTGTTTTCTATTAAAAACCATCATAAATATGGTGAAACCGCAAATAACATGGTGGGAGACCTGGCCTGTTCCCGAAGGAGAGGCAAAACACAGTGAAGAAAGTGCTGGGAATCGGCGATTTTCTCTGTAAACGCTTGGAATCAACGATTTCTCTATGCAAGCTGATGTAATTGGGGGGGGGGGGGGAAGGAGACAGCAAGCTAAAAACCACAAATAACTGAAAACGCGATTGCTGAAACTGCAAGTATATTCTTATGATATTTTGCCAAATTGTATATTGCAGACCTTCTAGGTCAGTGGTCTTAAACTCAAACCCTTTGCAGGGCCACATTTTGGATTTGTAGGTACTTGGAGGGCCTCAGAAAAAAATAGTTAATGCCGTATTAAAGAAATGACAATTTTGCGTGAGGTAAAACTCTTTATAGTTTATAAATCTTTCCTTTTGTCTAAGTCTTAATAATAATATTGTCAGCTATAGCTAAAGAGACACATGATGAAGAAACTGTTTTATTTTACTGTTATGATTATGCTAAACATACCAAGGGCCTCAAAATATTACCTTGAGGGGCGCGAGTTTGAGACCACTGTTCTAGGATAAGTGATAAAATGCCCACCTTATTTGTTTACATCAAGCATTTGATCTCTGAGTTAGTTCATGGGGAGGGGAGGGCAGGTGGTGGTGGGGGAATTGGAGAAGGAAAACCAGAATATTTGTCAAGTAGTGTGGTGTGTTTACTGATGTAGATTATAGAGCAGGGATCTTAAAGTCCCTCCTTGAGGGCCACAATCCAGTCAGATTTTCAGGATTTCCCCAATTGAAAACAGTGCATGCACATAGATCTCATGCATATTCATTAGGGAAATCCTGAAAACCCGACTGGATTGCAGCCCTCAAGGAGGGACTTTGAGACCCCTGTTATAGAGGGTAGGGCTCAGGTTATATTCCTGTCTTATTCCTTGGTCTTCCTAAAACTAGGTGTTTTTTTTTCAAATTTTTATTCTGAATCTCTTATATTTACCAGTACTATTGATCCAGGACAAAGATATGTATTGTAATTTTTAAATTTTGAAGCTGAAGTTATACCAACTTAAAGTCCTCCTAAAATTGCTTCCAACTCTGACTCCACAGCCCTGTATAAGAGGCATGCCATTTATTTGAGACAATCTTCTATTCAAGCCAGTATAATACATATTTGGACCATCTATTTTGTTTTGCTCTCTGAGCTTCTAACATTCAAATTGAAGCTTTTATTTTAAAATCTGTAGCTAGCAAATTGGCAGATTTCAACTAAGGGCCACAGCTCTGACTAGAAACCAATTATCAATACAGCCTAGTTCTCTCCGATAGACCTTGCCATTTTAACAATGACTTGGGCTCTTGCCCACCCCCTATGGCTTCCGCAGTATCTCCAGCTCTCCCCAGGAACAGATAGTAATTTTAAGTTTTACATCACAAACTATATGGAATTTTCAAAAACTAAAAAAAAAAAAAAAAAAAAAGCAAAGCTGGCCTACATCATCTAGAGAGCCTCAGGAATTAAAATGAGCGGTAACAATCTTATTTGAAGAGAGCCTAGAAACAGCACTGCCTTTTGTGGTTGGAATTTCATATTTCATGAGCCAAGTAAGCATTTTTTTTTTCTGTATAAAGTGGTGCTGGACTGTGGAATAGAAGTAACTTGAAACTTCAGGGGTAGTCAGATTTTTTTCTTTTTAAATTGTGACTGCATTTTTCCCCCTCATGGAATAGTACAGCTATTTTTACTTGCAGAGTAGTACAGAAGTCATCCTCCGTTTGTTGTGATACAGTAACTTGCATTCTTGTTTTCTGTTCCAAGATACTGTAGTTTTATTCTTCTTTCTAGTGAACTTTGGCATGTCTTTTTGTTTGTATATTAAACTTTTTAAGTAGCATCTCCATATTTGAAAAGTTAAGGACACGCCTGACAATGTGTGCACTTAATAGACTCTTGGCCCCATCTGGTGGACAAGATGGTGATTTGTGTGTTGGAACTTAGCTGGCTTTCAAATAATGTACAATGAGCCTCTCCTGAAGATTGAATGCTTAATAAAAAAAAAAATTATATCATTCCTATTAAATATAATATTTATATTGAATACATTTCTTATATTGTTAAGCTACTATCCACATTTTCCCTGAATCTCTGAGAACAGGTATGTAAGGAGTCACACATTGGGTCTACATCAGTTTATATTATCACAGTTGACACTGTAGGGCTGATTCTATAAATGGTAACGTAACATAGTAGATGGCGTGTCTAACTTGTTGGTACTGCTCTGCATGGTTGTCAATCAACTTCTAGGCGTCCTTTCTAGAATCATGCCTAGTGGCACCTAGATGTGCTTAGACATCGCTAGGTGTCCTTGTGGTAGGTGCTGGTATATTAGGCCAAAGTTTTCCTGGTGCCTAACTATGGTGCTTAGCGAGGCCTAAATCAACCGTACCTATTCTTCGCCCCTAACATCGCCTACTTTTCAGGTAGATGTCTGAGGGTGCTTTGACTTAGGCATTGCTAGAAGCCATGCACAATCATAATTGTCAATTAAAAATTGTTTTTTAATCAATTTTTAATGGCGTGGTCAATTACCACTCCATTTAACCAGTTAAAATACAATTGAGTTGCCTGTGAATTTTTATTAGGTGTATATAAAATCAGCCCTTGTATATGATTGTGAGCCTGTTGGATCCCTTCCATGTGGACACCATTCTAAATGTGTCTACTCCCAGGTATTGCTTGAAGTTTCAGGTGAAAAGCTAGTCACTGAGTCATCCAAACACTGTCAATTGTTTCCTCAGCCCCATACCCTGTTCCCAGTGTGTTCAACAGGTGTTTTGGCAATGTGGTAGACCAAAAAGAAAGACAAGGTAGCCTGGTTATTCCATACCTCAGTAATGGACTTCTAGTAGCCTCATTGCTAAATCTGGCCATCTCCCTCAAGGTCTGGCCATCTCCCTCAAGGACAGGTCATTACACATTCTGGCATTCTCAAATTTCAATAAATCAGCTGAAGATATCCTTTATATGAGCATTTCTGACACAGGTCACATGAGTGGTCAAGACTTGGAAGCATTTCTGTTCACAGTTCAGTAGTGCTCCTCATGGGCCACAGCTAGAACCTACTTGGAGAACTTATGCCATATGAACTTTGTTGCGCTTGTAGTTACTTTTGTATGCTTTAGAATGAGAGCCCTAATAGGATCTGCAGCTTCATTGGAATTGAGTCCTAGTCTTTTACTTCTAAAATACACCTGGCTGCTTCACATCAAGCCATGTTAGTGTCTTCTCAGAGGATTTCTCTGCAGTCTCTTGAACATTGTTGCATACTTGTCACAGATGTGTCTATTAATGCTGCCCGGTTCAAGGAAAACATTTTCAATTCGATTTGACCTATTGAATCGATTTTTCAATTTGATTGGTCAGGAAAAGCAAATTGGACATTTCACCCTGGTGGGTTTATTTTCTAGCCTTTTCACCCACCCAATCCCCTTTTCCCTTTCCAACCCTACACTGTGGTGTATACAAATTACAAAACAAAAAAGACTTTTCCTCTCTGTTAGGTCCTAGCTCATGCTCGCTGTCTTAACACCAGCTCTGGCAGGATACACATTTCAAATCTGACATTTTGTAATCGCAAAATAAAAAATAAAATTATTTTTTTCTACCTTCCACTGCCATATCCAACATTTTGTTTCTTTCCCATTGTCTACCATCTCTCTCTGCCTTGTGCCTTGGGTCAAACCTCTTTCCCTTCCTCCCCTCTATTATGATATGCAACATTCATTTTTCTGTCCCTGCCCTCCACCCTTTGTCTAACATTTCTCCCTCTCTCCTTTGTACACGTCTCCCTTTCCTCCACCATATGCAGAATTTCTCCTTCTCACCCCTTTACCTCTTCTCTACCTTCCTCTCCTACACCCCAACAATTCTTCCTCTCTCCCCACATGTACAGCATCTTTCCTCCCCTCCCATCCTCCTGTGCAGTAGTTTTCCACCCCTCCCTCCCATCCCCCCTCTGAGGCCTCCTAAAGCAGCCGCTGTGGCAGATGGTCAGCAGCGGCATTGCTCTGAATGGACTATTCGCCGCCTGCCCCGCTAGGTCTTCCTGACGCAGCAGAAGGAAGACCCCAGCAGGGCAGTCCGCAAGTAGTCCATTAAGAACGATGCCGCTGTTGACAGACCACCGCCATGGCTGCTTTAGAAGGTCTCGGAGGTATGTCAGGTCTTGGCCAGGAAGGGGTTGGTTGCTGAATTGGTGAGTCCAATTTTCTTGGACAATGAATTGATTCAAATCAATTCACTGAAGTGAATCGATGAATCGATATGAATTGGAAAATCAGACAGCACTAGTGTCTATTACAGGCTGGGGAGTATACTTCAGCATTCAACTCATACAGAGCATCTGGTCAGAAGCTGAGAGGAAGCTAATTTTAACCTGCTTGTTATATAATTTTATTTCTTAGTATTTCTTAGTAACTGTTACAAAAGACGAGATCTTAGACTGGCTGTACTGTATGTCAATCAAGTGCCAAATGCCACAGAATTGTATTGTGCCATACATGTTCATGCTGTTACGCAAAGTAAACAATATATATTTTAAATATAGAGTACACTCGGTATATACATAAATAAATATATGTTTAGCATTTTTATTGTTGGTAGATCATTTTGATTTGGCCATTTTAAAAGTAGATCGCAAGCCAAAAAAGTGTGGGCACCCCTGCTCTAAATAGTGCTGATTAAACTCGGTAAAAAAAACACCGTTGAAATGACATTTTTAACTGAGTTTCAAAGTGTCTACTGGTGTCTACAAAAAATCGGTGCCCGAATTGCGCCTCCATAGGCGCTTTAGGTCACCTAACACCACTGTGGGTGTGGTTAACGCCGGAAGTGACATTAGGCAGCCTAAAGCGTCTACAGACTGGTGATTCACATCATAGGTAGGCACCAGAAATGTAGGCCAGGAAAACCCTGGCCTACATTTCCGGTGCCTATCTTTGCCAGAGGCACGATTCTGTACCCAGTGCTGTTGTGTGATTGACATGCAATTGGCGGCCGCTTTTAAGGCAGCCTTCAACAATGGTCTTTTCCATTCCCATTTTTATTTACTCCGTTTGTCTCTCCATATCCTGCTCTCTTCTCGCTTCCTTCTAATGTCACCTCCTTATTTTTCTTACCATCCTTTCATCACCTTCATGTTTTATTTCCTCTTTACCTCAGTCCCTCTTTTCCCAATACCACACAGCTATTCGCCATCTCTTTCTGCTTCTCTTTTTCATCTGCAGTTTGTATCCCATGTGCCTGCTCTTTTCTCCTACAGCTCATTTCTGCCTCTTCCAGCCCTCCATAGTAGAACTCTTTTCTTAGCAGTATACATCTCCCTCCATATTCACAGGGGATATGTTCAAAAGTGGCCGGCGAATAAACACCCCCCCCCCTGTAAATTTCATATCATATTTGTGGGCTTTTACTATAGCCGTAAATCAAATACAAAAATAGGTATGTATGATAAACAGTCAAAGCCAAAACATACCAATAAACTCGCACTTAGTTCAATATTTAATATTATTTTCTGATTCTAGATCCTCTGTGTTTGTCCCACGCTTTTTTGAACTCTGTCACCATTTTCCTCTCCACCACCTCTCTTGGGAGTGCATTCCAGGAATCCACCACCCTCTCCGTAAAGAAGAATTTCCTTACATTGCTCTTGAATCTCCCATCCCTCAACCTCAAATTATGTCCTCTGGTTTTACCATTTTCCTTTCTCTTGAAAAGATTTAGTTCTACGTTAATACCTTTCAAGTACTTGAGCGTCTAACTCATATCTCCCCTGTCCCTCCTTTCCTCTAGGATATACATATTCAGGGCTTCCAGTCTCTCCTCATACGTCTTCTGGCGCAAGCCTCTTATCATTTTCGTCGCCCTCCTCTGGACCGCTTCAAGTCTTCTTATGTCCTTCGCCAGATTCGGTCTCTAAAACTGAACACAATACTCCAAGTGGGGCCTCACCAATGACCTGTACAGGGGCATCAACACCTTCTTCCTTCTACTGGCTACGCCTCTCTTTATACATCCCAGTATCCTTCTGGCAGCAGCTACTGCCTTGTCAGTGGCTGCTGCCAGAATAAAGATGGATTTGGTCCTTAGAAGGCATAACTCTTATTGCAAACAGTTGCACTCCATGGAAATATTGCACACAAGACCTGCAGACCCAAGAGATTTCCTAATTTGTTTCAGAAGCACTCATGGTCCCCACAGCAGTGTGGCTTCTGGGGTTATGGCCCATCTGATCCTTTGGGGATATTAATGGAAAAAAGGCAGAACAGCCAATCGTTTGTTTCATGCTGCTTCTACAATATGAGAAAGTTGAAGGAATTTGGAAAAAATATATGGCCAGTACGTGTATGCATGGAAAAGCATTTGATTTTTTTTTTTACATGTGTTGGCACTTTCTTCAGTTCTTGGTTTGCTTACAGTTTTCCCCTCTTTTTTTTAAATCACAAATTGCTTTATAACATTTTCTAGTCAAATATTTTTATTGATAAACAATAAATACAGCAATGAACAATTTGTTGAATTCCAAATACAATATACTTGAATACACGGACAATATCAAGAACTTTGTTTGATAGTACAGTTCCACAACCTCCCACCCCCTCCCCTTCTGCCACACTTATGAAGCATGTAAAGAATATTATCCTCCATGGATATACTGAGGCCTTTAGAGATACAATACTTTTCTTTGGATATGTGAAGATAGAGTTCCAAAAGGGTTCCCAAATTCTCTGAAACCTTTTGCCTTTCACTGAGCTCAAGTCTCCTACATTCAACTTCTCATATGAGAGTAATGATATCATCAAAGATCTTTGCTGCAAAAGTGAGAGTACCTGTGGTGACATTCACATAATCAGAATACACTTCATAGTCATCAAAGAGGCACATTAAAAAAAAAACCAGGGTGCCCTTAGGTAACGGTCAAGTCACCGCTGGTCAATCAAACAAGAAATTGTTGTGATAAACCCTCCACGAGTTCTTGAAATATGTACATATAAAGAGCTCCAAAAGGCCATAATAGGTGGGCACATCTAGAACATACGAATCAAGCCTGAGAATGAGAACATTTAAGGCAAATATCATTTTCTCTGATTTGTCATTTTGTAGGCCCGGTAAGGTAAAATTTAGGTGTGTAGTAGAAATGTATTTTGTAGTTCCCAATGAATAACATTTTTAGGAAGTAGAGCAGATACTCCTGAAAGTATGGTCACCCAGTATTTCCATTGAAAGGTCTCTACTCCACGTGAGAGCCAGAGTTACAATCCTGAGAGCTTACTTTGTAGATATTTATGGTAACACTGCAACGGCATGCTAAGTTGTGCATTAAGACTCAGCAAAGCAAGCACTAAATCTTGATGCGCAACTGCAAGCAGGATTTTAAGGATTTTACATCTAACTAGTCTTATAGCCCGTTACATTAACGGGTGCTAGAATATATGTGTGTGTGTCTGTCTTTATTTATTTCTCTTTCTCCTTAGCCGCTTTCTGTATTTCTGTCTTTCTTTTTCCTTGGCTGTCCACCCATTCTCTCTTCCTTTTACCTTCCCTGTGTCCACCACCACCCCTTCACTGCTCCCCTTATCCAGCATCAGCCCTTCTCCCTTTTTTTAATTTCCCCCCCTGTCCAGCAGCACCTCTTTCCTGTCCCCCTGTCCAGCAGTAGGCCTCCCTTCCTTTTTCTCCCCCCCGTCTCTTCCCCTGTCCAGCAGCACCTCTTTCCTGCTCCCCCGTCCAGCAGTAGGCCTCCCTTCCTTTTTCTTCCCCCCTAGCACCTCTTTCCTGCTCCCCTGTCCAGCAGTAGGCCTCCCTTCCTTCCCCCGTCTTTTCCCCTGTCCAGCAGCACCCCTTACCTCGCGTCTGCCCTCCACCGACAGCTGCCGTGGCCTGCAGCTGCGGCGGCCTGCAGACATCAAGAGCCGCTGCGGCCGACAGCCTCCGTACCGCCTGAAGCCGACAAAACCCTAAGCCGCGCATGCGCACTCCTTCCTGCTGGGACCTGCAGTGCACGGAAAACAGGAGCACGCAGGTAAGAGTGCGCATACGCGGCTTAGGGTTTTATTATATTAGATGAGCCCACATAGTGCTTAAGTTGTATATTAAAAAAGTATGCGATGATTATAAGTGAAATTCAGCACTTATCTCTGAGAACTCTTAAAAGTGACCATTGCCATCATAAAGCTGAGACAGATATTGTAATCCTTATGCTGCCCACAGCTGAAAGGTGTTAGCAGGGGATCCCGTCCCCCAAAAGTCTCTATTTTTCCTCAAATTGGCAAAAGATAAGATGCCAAATGAGAACACTGATGTAATTTACACAGCCACCCCCGAGTCTGTTTTGTAGATTTATAGCGCACATGGTTTTGGAGACTGGAATCTAATCGTGCACATAAGAGTATGGAGAAAGTAGCTCTGATGATCTGCAGTTGACCCCCTCTCAGTTGGGAGTATAGAGAACTCTAATTTCTCTCTTAATCAGTCATCAATGTGACACATGGAACAAACTATAGAAAACAATTTCACACTTAACAATCCTGGTATCTGATGAGCTGTTTTTCATTCTATCTAGTAAAATATAGAGAAAGCATTTGGAATGTATACAGCTACTTAGGAATCAAGATCACGTTGTACAAATGTGTTCTACCTAAAATAGATTAAGGCTAGGAGTGCCAGATCTGCAATTTTTTTATTAGTGATTCAGTATTCATCTCATAAATATTAGCTAAATTCTGAGGGATAATTACACCCCAAATACTGTAAGGAATTTTTAACCTAACTCAGGGGAAAGGTGGTTGTCTTTGTTTCAAGTTTCTAGTTTTATTAAAATTTTGATGTATCGCAATATCATTAATTCAAAGCAATTTACAATTAAAAACAGGGTCTTAATTATTACTACAACAGAAACACACGAACATGACGTACTGATACATAAGGTAAATAGGGAGAACTACAATAAGCATAGTAGAGGACACATGAAAGGAAAGTACAAAAGGAGGGTAAAAAAAATTTAAAAGTATTGATAGAAATTGAAAAGAAAATTAATAACTTTTTTTATATTCTTTTAAATTAAATTTCTTGGAGCCTAAGACAGAGGGCATGTGCGTTTATGCAGAGAATGGGATCAAAAGAGACTCCGATGATTAGGTCTCAAAAGCATCCATGTACAACCAGCATTTTAACAGTCCTTTAAATTTACTTAGTGATTTTTCTTCCTTAATAAATGATGGTAAGGAGTTCCATAGTCTGGGTGCTGTAACTGCAAAGATCGTATCTTGTCTTGTATTTATTATACTAAGCGATGGAATTACTAGAAGGTTTTTGTCCTCTGATCTCAAACTTCTAGTAGGAATATATGGAATAATGTACCTTTCTAGGAATGACTCCTGAAAGGGGAAAACCCAGGATTTGGACATATTTAACTGGAGTGCTGACAAGCTCTCTAACAGTTATATTCTCTAGTGTCCTGGGTAAAGAATGATTCAGATTAGTGAGAACTAGCAGGATATCATTAGGAAATACCAATACCTTTACTTCTACCTGACCAAATGATACTCCCTGATTTAATAGAGATTCTAAATAAAGCAGAAATAAGAGGCAACGGGGTACCCCCATCGTGTCCCCCATTGTATGTAAAAAGTGTCAGTTATTCCAATCACCAACATTGATGCATGCGGATTAGACCGCAGCAGCCCTGAAGCTTTCCCTCTGCTACTGCTTCTTGTCCCTGCATAGATGGAAAGCAGTAGAAGAGGGAAAACTTCCGGGCCGCTGAAGGCAGTGTGCTTATTTCATTCACGCAGCTGGTGGCCTAAAGAGTGCCAAAGTAACTGCCAGGAAGGAGAGGGGTGAGGAACTACTGGTTCCTGTAGAGGAGGGAACATAGGTGGGAGGGAAGGGGAAGACAGATGTCGGAGCATGGTAGGGAGGAGGAGGGAAGGGAAGGAGAGAAGAGGAGTTGCCAGACCACAAGAAGGGAGAAAGGGAAGGAGAATTGAGATAAATGCCAGACTATTGGAGGGGAGAGGGAAGGAGAGAGAGAAGCCAGACCAGGGAAGGAGGAGAGAGAGATTAAAGACTAAGGTAGTGGAGAGAGGGAAGTGAAGGACATAGAGATGCCAGACCACAAAGTGGGAAGAGGGAAGGAGGGGAGAGAGATGTCAGACTGCGGAAGGAGAGGAAAAATATATCAGACCTCCAGAGGGAGAAGATGCTGCACAGGGATAGAGGGAGAGGGAAGAGATGGGGAAGGGAAGAGAAATAGAAAAATGTTTAAGAAAAGATGGGAATAGGGAGAAGAAAGGAGGAGATGGTACATGTGGATGGAGGGGAGGGAATCTAATCTAGTCTTCAGTTTATATACCGGTTCATACCGGTTCATCTCTCGGAGCTCGACTCGGTTTACAAGAAGTCAAGAGACTAGAATATAAATAAAATAAGGAGAAATAAAAGATAATAAAAATTAGTTTAGTCTATCATAGAAGGAAATCTTGCAATGTTAACAATTAGTAGGTTCTACAGGTAAGCTGATATTGTGAGAGTAGCAGGGTTTTTAAGGTTTTCCAAAATAATTACAATTCGTCTATCATTCTGATAACACCAGGAAGGGCAGAGAGAAGGAAGAGATGGTGCACGTGGATGACAGGGAAGAAAATTGAAGAAGGTTGAATATTAAAAGTTAATGCTAAAGATGGATATAGGGCAGAAAGTGAAGGAGAGAAAAACAACAAATCAATAAGAAGGCCCTGGAAATAAGAGTTAAGGGCACAGACAGAAGGAAGTGCAACCAGAGACTGAGAAAAGATGATTAGAAAAATGAAATCACCAGACAACAAAGGTAGGAACAATTATTTTATTTTCAGTTTAGTGATTGAAATGTTCTCTGTTTTGAGAATTTACATCTGCTGTCTATATTTTGCACTGTTCAGGAAAAAAATGCATTTGTTTTTATCTCTCTGGTTGCCTTTGTCTGGCATCTTAGGGTTTCATTTGTGTATATTAATGTTTGTGGTCCTATATTTGCATAGGGATTATCTGTGTTCTGCATGTGTGTTCTGGTAGGAATGAATGTCAAGAAGTGCTATTGGTGTGATGGCCCAAAGTAGGAACGTATTTGTCGGCTCACCTTCGCCCCTCAGGGACCCAAACGCCCCTCGCTTAAAAATTAGCAAAGACCACCAGCATATTGGATCTCTTTCCTTTGCATTAGGTTCAGTGCGTAATCACAGAATCTGAGATTGCTTTATAACATTTTAACCTCCCAAACCCCAAGAGAGGAAAATGACGGGGAAGGAGACAAAGACCAACTGAACACTCAATCATCTGTGTTAGAAATTAATAAATGCTTAAGCGGGAGAGCCCTCAGTCACACAGCCACCACTGGGAAACCCCAGGGAAAAGCTGACACGAATTTACACCCAGAAGAGTGTTAACTGCGAAACATCCCCGGGCCATCTTTTGCTGACTGCCTACACACGGAGAAGCTAAGTTCTTCTAGTTTGTGTTCAGCTTGGTTAGATTTGGACACTCATTTTCCTTTTGGCCCCATGATTGGGGGATAAAGACAAATCTCAACTTAATTCATTGGTGTGTTTTTTTATTTAATCATATTTTTTCACACATATTGCACTTTATTGTTGCACTTTATTTATTCACTTATTATGCGGAGAGAGCCCGGGGATGTTTCGCAGTTAACACTCTTCTGGGTGTAAATTCGTGTCAGCTTTTCCCTGGGGTTTCCCAGTGGTGGCTGTGTGACTGAGGGCTCTCCCGCTTAAGCATTTATTAATTTCTAACACAGTTGATTGAGTGTTCAGTTGGTCTTTGTCTCCTTCCCCTAGTCATTTTCCTCTCTTGGGGTTTGGGAGGTTTTTTCTAGTTCAGTGATTTTTCTGCCTCCACTTTTGTAGGGTTCATTTTTTGTTCTTTATAACATTTTAAAGCATGAAAATCAGTTGTGGATGAATTAATTTGATTAATGCACATAAAATCGATTTTATTCTATTCTATTCTATTACTATTCTGGTTTTTAGAGTTCTTAAATCAAATGGCACTAATGAATATACATCCCCAGAAACCAATGATTAAATTGCTAACTCTACTTTTGTCCTTTTTTTGCATATTCATCATTCACACCTGCTCTGATTTTCAGATTATTGTAATTTGACAATACAGATTCTGTTATCCTGTTAGGGGTGAGTTGCTTTACCCTTTCGTAAATAGGTTGACAAAAACGCTACAATCTGTTAATTTTTTGTCTATTACCTCCCAACCCATACTAGAGACTAAATAGAAAGTTTTCTTTTGAAAGTATTTTCAGAAATGAGAACTTTTTTTTTTTTTTTAAATCGTGGACATGACAGTTGACAGACTCTTGGAATTCAGAGCCACAAGTATAAATAAAGTGTGAACCTCAAACTGAGAAGCTGATCTACTTAGTAAGCATGAGTCTAACCATAGAGGGAGGACAGAAACCTACTGAAATGAGAAAATGCAGTATAGGAAGCAGATGCCTGGAAGGATTATCTAATTTTGTTCACAGTAGTGTTTTTTTAAATAATTCTAATGGAAATTCTGAACAACACTGAGAAGTCCTCTTACCTGGTGTGAGAGAAACATGAGGAAAGCAATGGAAAAAATAGGAGTTGCTCCATAATTTAGAGTAGTAGATGCAACTGAACACCCCTCCACTTTCTAAAAGTGAGAGACTGATGTTTATGAATATGTTCATATGTAGTTGTGCATTCAAGTACCTTTAAAATTTGAAAAATACTGGCATAGCAAAGAATAATTTAGGCAATCAATTTGCAGAACTGATATGCTCCCTAGAGCATTTTCTGGACAGTTAGATTGTTTTTGTATGTGTGTGTTTAGGGGGTAAATCTGTCTTTTCTGTTCCACCCAGTCTTTCCTGCTTCCCCTTCAAAGACAGTAGTGTTTCTGGTAGGCTATAGGGATCCAACTAGTTGTAACTGTCCAGGAAGGGCCTCGCATCTCCATTTTCCAGACTTCAGTGTACCTATATCCATGATGCTCCATTTGGCATATAGAACTGGTGGTCATGTTGTACTTCTCTTAGCCCTCTTGCCAAACATACTTGATAATTCTTGTCTAATAAACAGTATTAAGCGTACAGTCACTTAACTATACCCTCTGCCATGTGCTGAGAATGGGTGACCAAATATATGCATTGACTACTACCATTGTATTATATTATACTAGCTGATTACCCTTCATTGCCCAGATATTTATTTATCCCAAAATGTCCCACCCCCCCCTACGTCTCACCCTCCATATGTTCCACGTTCCCCACCCCCACATGTCACACAAGAATATGTCCCTCTCTATGGGGATGAACTTGGACTTAGTGACAGATTCACTAAACTCTCCATCCGATCCAGGTCTGGGAGGCTGATTCACAACGTGTCCTCATGTAAATGGGGCCGATCGGAATCACGCCCCCAACCGACTGCATGGATCGCTGAATAGTGATCCCGACGCATGCGCAGATCATCTGTAGATGGTCTGCGCATGCTTACAGAGCAGCAACCTTTTTATAAAAACTTTTTTATACTTCGCAAGCCCGTGGTTTTGGGCTCACACTGCGGGGAAGGCAAGGAGAGTTGGGGCAGAAGCAGGGCGGTGATCGGGGCAGAGAGCAGGAGATGCAGTTGGAAAGGACGTGAGCGACTGGTCCCCAGCAGTCGCTTATTTCTTGATCGGCCAGCCCAGTCAGTGTTCCAGTTTTTTGTTACTGAATCGCTGCCTGCCTACTTTACATGCCATTTCCCCTCATTTGCATGCACGGATCAGATCGGAGGATGATCGGCACAGAGGTTAGTGAATCGGGTCGGAGGAAAATTGGGTCGCAAAATGGTCGGGACACGATCGGTGTCCTTAGTGAATCTAGCCCTTAAACGGCATCGGGAGTGTCAATATTCATCTCGGCAAGCCCGAAAACTATGGGGTAGACATAAATATCTGGTTGTTTTCAAAAAATTTTAAATGTCACCCCTTTCCCACTCCCACAGTATTTTTCCCTAGATCATAAGTAAGTTTGGTTGAAATCTGTCCATATATTTCAGTTATGCCTTATTTTATAACAATACCAATTATTGAACTGAAAAAATATATGATGCATAGTTTCAAGATCTAAAGTTTAGAACTAAGAACAAGGCACTTATTTCTGAATCTTGTACGTCCTCATTTTTCAGATATCATTCTACTTGAGAGCTGCCATACTCCAGATATAAAATTTGTTCCTGTTTTAAAACCAAACATGTTTTGCTTGATGACTTACTCTCATATACCAGTTTAGATTTGTGGATAAGAGGTTGTCAACTACTGTGTTTCTCTGAAAATAAGACCTACCCCGAAAATAAGCCCTAGCAGGATTTTCGGGGTAGGTCTTAATATAAGCTCTAGTCCCGGGATTTGCCAGCAGTTTCCCTTCCCTTCTTCCCATCCCTTGTGCAGCAGGACACTTGAGAGAGCACCCTCCAAGCAGCCGCCACGCAGCCAAATTCCCATCCCTCCCTCCCTCTCTCCCATCGGAACCCGGCCACGAGCCCTAGTTACCTCCCTAAGCAGCTTCGGGCTGGCAGCACTCTAACAGGCTGCATCAGTAACGCGGCAGAGTTCACGGGCTGACAAGACCGAAGCAGCCTGTTAGAGTGCTGCTGGCCCGACGCTGCTTAGGGAGGTAAGTAGGGCTCGCGGCCGGGTTCCGATGGGAGGGAGGGAAGGATGGGGATTCGGCTGTGTGGCGGGTACTCGGGGGGGGAGGTAGTGCTCACTCAAGGGTCCTGCTGCACAACGGATGGTAGGGAGGGAAGGGAAGCTGGGCAAGGGTCTTGCTGCACGAGGGATGGGAGAGAGGGAAGGGAAGCTGGGCAAGGGTCCTGCTGCACGAGGGAGAGGAGGAAAGATACTGCACATGTGGGACAGAGAAAGGAAAGAGGAAGAATTGGGGTGAAGGAGAGGAAGGGAGAGATGATCATGTACATACCCCGAAAATAAGACCTAGTGCCTTTTTTGGGCCTAAAATTAATATAAGACACTGTCTTATTTTTGGGGAAACACGGCAGTACTCTGTTTAAAAAAGTTTCTTTGTTGCAAACCTCCCCCCTTCCGTCCACACCCAAAATGGATATTTTGTGTGTGTGTGGGGAGGGGGGGGTCTTCTCTAAAACTCTCTGAAACTACCCAGAACAATCAAGGCAACCTGATCAATTGTAAAACATTAGAGAAAGCTGCTGCTGCTGACCTTTTCAGTGCCCCAGTTGGCTCATCAGAAATTACTCATATAGCAAGCAGACATTTCACAAAATGCCTTATCCTCAATAGACTGGAGAGCTCAAGGCTTCTGGAACTCTAACCTAATTAATATACTGTAGATTCTTGTAGTCCTCTGTATACCAAAAGAAGCCCAAAGTGGATAACAAAATTTAGTTGATAAAAAATACTAATATGGGAATATGCAATTTTTGTTAGTAATTAACTCTGTAAGGAGAGAAAGGAAGGGAATACTAGATGGCATGGATTGGAAGACTGGGATAGACCATATGGTCTTTTATCTAAACTAAACTAAACTAAGCCTTAGGTTTATATACCGCATCTTCTCCACTGAAGTGGAGCTCGACACGGTTTACAGAGTTTAAAAAATATGGGAAGAGAGAAGAGAAAGAGTATCTGCCTTCATTTTTCTGTTTTTTATTCTATTCAAAATAATTTGAATATTCTTTTCCATTTAATATCCCTAACTTTAGGAAAGTATAAGATAAACTGGCCATTTGAAGAGAGATTTTTTTTTTAAGACTGGGAAAATGAATGAAGTCCATTCCAAGATTTGAAAAATAAAATGCAACAATTTAAAAATAATATTTCAGGCCCAAATTGGCAGCCAGTGAAATTCAAGCAACAAAGAAGAAAATCTATCATATTTAATAGCCCCAAAAATAAGTGGAGCAGATATTCAGCTGGGACTTACATAAGTATCTTATGCACGTCAAGTTGAAATTGGCTGAGACCCACATAAATTCAGGTAGTTAACAGCAGTCTGGTCAGCCCTGATATTCAAAGCTAGTGCCCAGACATGTTGCGCAGTATAGTCTGTGCACATTTGAATGCGTGCATTTGTCTTAGTAACATAGTAGACGACGGCAGATAAAGACCCGAATGGTCCATCCAGTCTGCTGAACCTGATTCAATTTTAATTTTTTCTTCTTAGCTATTTCTGGGCAAGAATCCAAAGCTCTACTCGGTACTGTGCTTGGATTCCAACTGCCGAAATCTCCTTGGCCGCTTTCTATCTGTTTGTCTTTCTTTCTTTCTGTCTCTCTCCTTCCTCGGATGTCCACCACCACCCCTTGCCTGCTCCCCCTGTCCAGCAGTAGCTCTTTTCCCTTTCTTTTACCTCCCCTGTGTCCAGCAGCACCCCTTCACTGCTCCCCCTGTCCAGCAATAGGCCTTCTCCCTTTCTTTTACCTCCCCCACTTTCTAGCAGCACCTCTTTCCAGCTCCCCCTGTCCAGCAGCACCTCTTCTGGCCCATCGGCACGAACCTCATGTCCATATCTCTCCCTCCCCCTTTTGTCCCCTCCCTGAATCTCTCTCCCTCTCCCCATCTTGCCTCCTCCACATCCATTTCTCCCTTCTCCCCGCTTCTCTCACTCTGTAACGCACCCCTACCAGCATCTACTTCACTCTCCTCCCTCCTGCTTGCTCATCCGCCCCCCATGTTTAACTTCAAAGAAAAGTGCTGCACCGTGGTGTTGCTGCATGGGGGGGGGAAGAGAGAGAGAGGGACAGGCAAGTTTAAGTACAGAGAAATGGATTCACCCTCCCCGAGCTGCAGCCTCTGCCTGGGCTCCCAGCACACTGTCTGCCTGCAGCTCGCGCCCAGCCCCGCTGGCTTATAGCTCACAGTCCAGAATCTGGCAAACCTCGCTGGCGCACGCTCACTTCTACTGCTCTGATTTCCTCTGCTGCATCTCTGTCTCTGATGATGTCATCAGGGACGCGGTAGAGGAAATCAGAGCAGTAGAAGGCCGCGAAGCAACGTGTTTAGATTTTAGAGTGCTGCGGGTGCTGCTGGTGCCGGGAGGTTTGTGGTCGTCTCGAGGTGGGAGGGTCAACAGAGGTTCGGGTGCGCTGGAAAGGGGGGGGGGCGACGCCGCCGAACTGCCTTACACAAAACAGAACCCTAAGCGCGCTTGCACACTCCTACCTGCCAGGGACCTACTGATCACGGAACACGCAAGGAGGAGTGCGCATGCACGCTTCGGGTTTTATTATTATAGATAGAAAATGTTTTTTTTACCCAGCAGTTTCCTTCTCTTTTATGTATTCAGCTTGCATATATTAACTTTTCCAGGGTGTTGATAGCTTTTAATTTCAGCCAATCAGATTGCTGGAAACTAACCCCCTCTTCTACGAAACTATGCTAGCAGTTTCTAGTGTGGGGAGTCATGCTGAATGTTCTGCGCTGCTCCTGACGCTTATAAGAACTCAATGAACATCAGGAGCAGCACGGGCCATTCAGTGTGGCTCTCTGCGCTAAAAACCGCTAGCGCAGTTTCGTAGAAGAAGGGGTAAGCATTCAGTTGAGCTGCAGTCTTAATATCTATTGCAAATTGAGTGTTTTTGCTTCTGAAGTGAAGCTCCCTTCTTTTCCAGCATTTGGGTGAACTCGGAATAATCTGCTGTTCCTTTGGGTTCATAGACAACGGCGCAAAAGACAAAAGCACGCGCCGACAATTGAGCGCAGTGCACGCCGCCGCGCCACTGTAAATTACAGTTTTTAGGGGGCTCTGACGGGGAGTTTTGTTGGGGAACCCCCCCAGTTTACTTAATAGACATCGCGCCGGCGGTTTGGGGGGTTGTAACCTTCCACATTTTACTGTAAACTGAACTTTTTCCCTAAAAACAGGGAAAAGTGAAGTTTTCAGTAAAATGTGGGGGGTTACAACCCCCCACATCCCCCACAACGCGGCGCGATGTCTATTAAGTAAAGTGGGGGTTTCCCCCCCACGTCCCCCCATCGGAGCGCTAAAAACAGTAATTTAGAGCGGTGCGGCGGCATGCGCTGTGCTCATTTGTCTGGGCACGCCTTTGTCACGGCGCGCTTTTGACCTGACACCGTTCCTTTGTGGCAGCAGAAAAGAATATAGGACTTAGTGTGTTGCTGGTGTTTTCATTAACCTTGGCATGAACATGCTCAAAGAGAAGTATGTTTGCCTTGTATAGATCCTGCACGTACTATGCAACAAAAATGCAGGAAATGGTTTGCTGACTCCCTTTGTTTTTAGTTACCATACCCATAATAACGTTTGGAGACTCATGTACAATAAACAAGCCCGGAGGACTATAGGATTTTTGAGCAGGACTTGGTGGACAAATATATAAATTGTTAAGTATAAAAGTACTATAGTTCCTTTGTTAACTACAAAGTCTGTTTAGTATATGTTCAACAACTCCATATGTTTAAATGATCCTGGATGCTAAGTTAAGTGAATTGCTACCTTATATGGAGAACTGCACTGAATTCTGCTGTGAAGATGTCTGATAGCTTTTTACTTTAATTGCTAGACAGAAGTTTACTGATTTGTAGAGAAGCAGAGTTGCTTGTGTGCAAAAGTTTAGGCACCCCTCAAACTGTATTTTTAAAAATAAATATGTAAGTAAGCCAACACAACCTTTACATGGTACAAAGTTAAAAACAGCATTCTCTACATTGTAATGCATAATTACTTTGTAGTTGCTATTTCCATCGGATTCCAAAAAAAACAACCCACAGTGAATATGGCAGGTGTAAGAGTTTGAACACCCTTTCAGTCAGCAGTTTGTAATGTCTTCTGTGACAGAAACAGCTTCCAGACGTTTCCTGTAGCTAACTAAGAGGCTTTCTAGCAGTGAATTTGGAATTTTTTTCCCCACTTTTCATCACAGAATTCTAACTGAGAACTTTTTAAAAAATCTCTCTGCAGATTTTCAGCAATTTAAATCTGGGTACTGTGAAAACCATATCAGACTCTTCTGCGCCTTCCTGTAAGTATTTCATGATTTATTTTGAAGAATATTTTGGATATACTGAGATTTATTTGAACCCATTTTTCTTTCCACTTACACAGTATTTCTTAGGCCATTTGGTTCTCCTACAATCCCCATGCCTAACGTGACCATTTATTTTATCCCTCATAACGGGACAGGACCCCCCCCCCCCCGTAACTTCCTCTCTGACATCAGAATTGACGTCGGAGGGGGGGGGAGGCTTGTGCAGTCGCTGCATGAAAATTATCTGTTAGTGCAGCGGTGACTTGGAGAAATAGGCGGTGGCGGCCTGTTTTTAGCTTGCCTGTCCTGCTCTTTCTGAAAACGGGACATTTCGATGTTCCGAAGCTGTGCTTGAGAACAACGGGACAAATGAGCTAAAAATGGGACAGTCCCATTCAAAACAGAACCCATACCCCTACTCTTGAGTTAACAGTTGGCAAGTTCTTCTTGTGTGGTTGTGATCACACAGCTTTGGCCTTAGCAGAGATTTATTTTACATACTTTAAACCAATGGGAAAATCCTGAAAACCTGACTGGAATATGGCTCTCGAGGACCGGAGTTCCCTATCCCTGCTTTTAACAATGGTTTCTATGGTGTGGTCATAAAAAGATTTCCTTCTGACTACTTTCCTGTACAGATTATGTAAGTAATAGTGGAATAGTAGGATCCACAGTACATTATCAGCTAAATTTTTAAGCAGGTTGTTTGCAGCGGATTCTGTTTGCAGATTAGACCAGTTAGGCAATGTTCTTGGAGGTTTTTCTTTATCATCTAGAGATCTTTCATTGACTTAACAGTTCTGTGTACCTTCCATTTTTTACAATGTTTTCTAACAGTTGAAAATTCCAGCTGGAGGTGTTAGACTCTTTTATAGCCTTCTGCTTTGTAAGAGCACTTCCAAATCTGCGGTGAATAAACAAATAGAACATATAGGCAGATAAGAATATAAGAATTGACACTGCTGAGTCAGATCAGTGGTCCATCATGCCCAGCAGTCCGCTCACGCGGAGGCTCTCTGGTCTAAGACCAGCACCCTAACTGAGACTAGCCCTACCAGCGCACGTTCTTGTTCAGCAGAAACTTGTCTAACTTTGTCTTGAATCCTTGGAGGGTGTTTTCCCCTATAACAGCCTCTGGAAGAGCGTTCCAGCTTTCTACCACTCTCTGGCTGAAGAAGAACTTCCTTACGTTTGTACGGAATCTAAAAAGGTGGAGTGGAAGGGCAGATTAGATAGGACATATAATCTGTATCTGCCATCGGCTTCTATGTTTTTCTGGGAGCTATAATGGAGATGTTCAAGTAACTCCAGATAAAATATACAGGTGATAGGCAAGAGTTTAGCTACCCATTGAGCAAACCTGACAAAATGCCCGGGGACAGCTATTGCTGGGGCCACCTGCTTTTGGACCATTACCCCCTTCTCAGGCTCCCTGCCTCTATGATGTGATCTGGCATTTCTCCCTCTTCCTTCCCATAATTCAGTAATGTCTCCCTTTCTTCCTTCCCTGGGTTCTCCGTTCATGCATTAGTTCTCGGCAGTGATGATAGTTAATGGAGCTTTTCTTTTGCCTTAGCCCATCTCATCTAATGCAACTTCCTGTTGGCAGAATACTGCAAAGGGAAGGCTGCAGGACTAATAGGAGGCTGATTTGCCATCACTATTGAGACCTACCATGTCTTTAGAGGACCACAGTGAGAGGGAGGGACAAATGTTGGACCTGTAAATGGGTGGGGAGGAGGAAAAGTCTTGCAAAGGAGGGGAGGGTGAAGAGGAAGAGATACCATACCCATGGAGGAAAGGGGAAGTTACTCTACTCACTGAGGGGAGAAAGACCAGACAGAGGAGTGTTGTTGAGATGCCAGCACAATGGAAGGAGGGAGGGAGAGAAAAATGCCAGTCTCTTTTGTGTGTGTGTGTGGGGTGGGGGGAGGAAGGAGGCAGGGATAGTGGGGGAGAAATGCTGCCTCCACAGTGTGTGGGAAAGGGTAGAGAAGGGAGAAGTTAGATAAGGGGAGGGATAGGAATACAAAAATGATGCTGGGCATGGAGGGAGCATTGGGACAGACAGAGGGTAGATGCTGAATGGGGGGGAGGAATGGAGACAGGGACACAGAAGGGAGATGCTGGACAGGACAGATAACGATGCAAAAGGAAGATGTATAGGGACATGAAGAGAAGGAATGTCAAATGGATAGGAGACCCAGGAAGTGCAGCCAGAGACTGGGAAAAGATGGTTTCAAAACAAAATCACTAGACAACAAAGGTAGGGGAAATAATTTTACTTTCAATTTAGTGATTGAATTGTGTAAATTTTGAGAATTTACATCTGCTTTCTATATTTTGTACTGTTCAGGAAGAAATGCATTTGTTTCTATTTCTCTGGAGTTGTACTGCATGCAGAGTCTTGAATCTTAGGGTTTCGTTTATATCAGTGTTCTCCCCAGGGCCTTATAGCCGGGCGCATCGCCCAGCTAATTTAGATGAGCGCCCGGCGAATCTTTCAGCTGCCGCTGATGCTCCTTTCTGGGCTGACTCCGCCCAAAATTTTGTTTGACTGCTTTTTTTTTCTTTTTTTTTGCCAGCATGCTTTTACTTGCTTCGGGCCTTCCTGTTGCCGGGTCCTGCCTAATTTCTGTTTCCGTGAAGGCAGGACCCGGCAGTGAGGAAGGCCCGAAGCAAGTAAAAGCAGTAAGTTGTAAGCTTCCCTCTGGGGCTCTGTGTGCGTGCCAGCTTCCCTTCTCTTCCCTCCCCCCACGGGACGCAACTTCCGGTTTTGGAGAGAAGGGAAGCTGGCATGCACACAGAGCCCCGGAGGGAAGCTTACAACTTACTGCTTTTACTTGCTTCGGGCCTTCCTCGCTGCCGGGTTCTGCCTTCACGGAAACAGAAATTAGGCAGGACCCGGCAACAGGAAGGCCCGAAGCAAGTAAAAGCAGTAAGTTGTAAGCTTCCCTCCGGGGCTCTGTGTGCATGCCAGCTTCCCTTCTCTTCCCTCCCCCCATGGGACGCAACTTCCGGTTTTGGAGAGAAGGGAAGCCGGCACGCACACAGAGCCCCGTAGGGAAGCTTACAACTTACTGCTTTTACTTGCTTCGGGCCTTCCTCGCTGCCGGGTTCTGCCTTCACGGAAACAGAAAGTAGGCAGGACCCGGCAAAGAGGAAGGCCCGAAGCAAGTAAAAGCAGCAAGTTGTAAGCTTCCCTCCATCGCTGATCTATGAAAGATAGGTCAGCGATGGAGGGAAGCTTACAACTTGCCTAGCAACTACCGGGTTTGTGAGCTGGGAGGGATGGGAAGAGAAATGCTGTTGCACCGAATAGGGGAGGGGAGGGGAGGGGGAAGAAAAATATTCTGCTGCTGCACCCATTTTGGGGGGAAGGGAAGAGAAATGTTGCTGCTGCACCCAATAATTTTTGGGGGGAGAGGGGGAAGAGAAAAGCTGGTGCACCCAATTGGGGGGGGGAAGAGAAAAGCTGCTGCTGCACCCAATTGGGGAGGGGAAGAGAAGTGCTGCTGCTGCACCCAATTGGGGAGGGAAAGAAAAGTGCGGCAGCAGCACCCAATTGGGGAGGGGGAGGGGAAGAGAAGTGCTGCAGCAGCACCCAATTGGGGAGGAGGAGGGAGTGAGAAATGCTGCTGCAGCAGCACCCAATTGTGGAGAGAGAGGGGAGAAGGAAGACTAGGGAAGGGAGAGGAGAGGCAAGAGATGCCAAGACCATGGGAGGGAGGGAAAGGAAAGGAGCTACCAGACCATGGGGGGGAGAGATGTCAGCGCATATGGGGAGGGGGGAGATGCTAGGGCATGGGGGAGAGAAGGGAAGGAGATAGAGATGCCAGACCATGGGGTGGAGTGAGAAGGAAGGAAGGAAAGGAGAAGAGAGAGATGCCAGAGCATAGGGGAAGGGTGAAGCTGAAATGAATCATGTATAAAGGAGAGAAAGGGCACAGGATATACAGTTTATTGAAGGGACATAGAAAGAGGGAACATGCCATATAGAACAGAGAAAGGGCGGACACTGGGTGGAAAGGGCAGAGAGGGTGGACAGAGAATGCAAGGGGCAGAGAGAGGGTGGACAGTAGATGGAAGGGGTAGAGAGAGAGAGGGCAGAGGCTGGGTGGAAGGGGAAAAGAGAGGACAGATGTTGCATGGAAGGGAGCGAGGATAAATGCTGAAGAGAAGATAATTAAAGCAGAAACGACAAAAGGTAGAAATTTTTTATTTTTTTTTGTTGCTTTACGTAGAATCAAGTAGTATTGTAAGTGTATTAATTAAAGTTTATAAATAGGAAATTGAAATAAGGCAGTTTTTTGGGGACTAAACCCCTTTCCTCAGGTCAGGACAGGATACCATAACAGCAGGGGTGCCCAAATTGTCGATCACGATCAACCAGTAGATCACAAAGGCAATGTGAGTCGATTGCGTTGCCTTTGCAATCTTTTTCTTCCTGCCTCCCCGGCTGGCCTGGAACTTCCTCTCCGACGTTAGAATTGACATCAGAGGTAAAGTCTTGTGAGTCCGGCGCTTGTACGTGCCTGGCCTAGCTCAGGGAAGCAGCAGGGAGAAATTGGCGTGGTGGCTTAGGGGGTAGGGAAAGAATGGGGGAAGTGGAGAAATCGGCGTGATGGCTTGGGGAGGACAGGGGGAGAGAGAAAGAAAGACAGGCAGGGGGAGAGAGAGAGAGAAAGAAAGGCAGAAATAAAGAGGGGGAAGGGGGAGAAAGAAACAGGCAGTCAGGGGGGGAGAGAGAAAGAAAGAGAGACAGAAAGAAAAGGGAAGTGGCAGAAAGAAAGAAATACTGTATTTACAGTCAGAAGAAGGAAGTGCAACCAGAGACTCATGAAATCACCAGACAAAAAGTTAGGAAAAATGATTTTATTTTCAATTTAATGATCAAAATGTGTCCATTTTGAGAATTTATATCTGCTGTCTATATTTTGCACTATGGCCCACTTTTACTAAACCACAATAGCGGTTTTTAGCGCAGGGAGCCTATGAGCATCAAGAGCAGTGCAGGGCATTCAGCACATCTCCCTGCACTAAAAACCGCTATTGTGGTTTAGTAAAAAGGGAGGGAGTATATTTATTTATTTTTGTACAGTTGTTCCTGAGGTGACATTGCATAAAGTCATCTGCCTTGACCTCTTTGAACACTCGTGGAATATAAATGATAATTAACATTTTCTCTGCGTACAGTATGCTTTGTGTTTTTTAAAATTATATTGTTGGTAGATCATTTTGACTTGGTTATTTTAAAAGTAGCTCGCAAGCCCAAAAAGTGTGGGCACTCCTGCTGTAGAGCCATTCTTGTATGACTGGATGAGCTATATTTATCTTTTTTTTTAGTTGTTTAAATTCATGCAGAAATAAATGGCTAAATTGAACCTAATGACTTCATTAACGCCTTTCCCTTTTTTAAACCTCTATACCAGGGGTCTCAGAGTCCCTCCTTGAGGGCCGTAATCCAGTCGGGTTTTCAGGATTTCCCCAATGAATATGCATAAGATCTATGTGCATGCACTGCTTTCAATGCATATTCATTGGGGAAATCCTGAAAACCCAACTGGATTGTGGCCCTCAAGGAGGGACTTTGAGATCCCTGCTCTATACCATTTGAAAGAGGGCAAATATCTAATTATTCCCTTCTAGCATTGGATGCTCCTTAAATTAAGTAAAAATATTCTGGCACAAGTGTCAAACCTTAAAAAAGGAAGTCATATTGAGCATTGGAAAATAATAATAATTAACTAATAAAAATAGTACACATTTAGGGCTCCTTTTACTAAGTTGCGAAAATGGTTTTAGTGTATACTTAGCGCGCACAGAATTACCACACGCGCTAGACGCTAATGCCAGCATTGAGCTGGCGTTAGTTTTCCCGTGTAGTGCAGGAGTTTGCGCGTGCTAAAAATATTAGCGCACCTTAGTAAAAGAGGGGGTTAATTTTCCCCACCACCAAATTTCCCCATCGCGCGCAACCCGGCTACTTTTTCATGCCACCCGGCTGGAAAAAATTTCTGGGGAGAACACTAGTTTATATATATTAGTACTTTTAGTTTGTGATCCCATATTTGCATAGGGGTTATCTATATTTTGGTAGGAATACAGTTTAATTTTGTGGTTAACCATCATGTGTTGTTAATGAGATTATATTGTGTGCATATTTGAAAAATGAATGGAAAAATTATATTACAATTATATAATTTAGGGTAGTGGGGGTCTGGAGCAGAGAATGGGCAGGGTCTAGCCCTCGACAACCTGTGTTTTAGATTTCAGCCCCTTAATGTGATTGAGTTTGACACCCTTGATTTTAAATGATTTAAAGCAGTGGTTCCCAACCCTGTCTTGGAGGACCACCAGCCAATCAAGTTTTCAGGATAGACCTAATGAATATGCATCGGGCAGATTTGCATGCCTGTCACCTTCATTATATGCAAATCTCTCTCATGCATATTCATTAGGGTTATCCCCAAAATCCAACTGGCTGGTGGTCCTCTAGGACAGGGCTGGGAACCACTGATTTAAAGAGAATTTTAGCCAACAGTTTGAGGACTGAGGGCTGCATTGGAAGACTTTAGGGGCCACGTGTTAGAGATCATTAGATTATGCATTTAAAGTTAAGTCTGCTATTTAGCCCTTTATTTGGCATTGTTGCTCAGAAGCAACAATTTCTATGGCTGTTATGGGAGATTACATCTCCAAATGCCTGTTACTTGGCACTGTTGCTCTCGCTCAGCATCAAGTTATGTAAAGCAGCCATTTTCACCATCTGCCAATTAAAGGGTTAAATATATAAGCAGTTGCCAGCCACATTCAGTAATATAAGTTACTGTATTTGTATATTCAAATGGTGCTAAACTCTGGCCTCTAAATATTGGGCTTATTATTGCTCAGTGCCAGAAAGTGCACAAATGTCTCCATGCCGGAAGCTAGATGGGGGCCACAGTCCTGATTTATAGCAACTAAAGGCTGGTGGAATTTGGTAAGTAATACACATACTATTTTTAAACATAAGAACAGACTTAATATAGAATTAAATAGCTAGTATGTTGAGAAAAATACAAGGGAAAGTAAAATTCTGTGGTCCTAAATGAAGTGTTTTAAGGTTTGAGCTCATGGATCACATGACACACAAGTTGCCAAAATATAGGAATGATTGAATGCAGCTGGCCAAAGAAGGAAGAGCATGCTGATGGGAGAAATTACAGTATGGTCCAGATGGCCGGAAACATAATTTGCTGATAATGGAATGCTATTAGGAGGGAGAAGCAAAGGTATGGAATTTCCAGGAAATAGAAATGCTTTGGTTCTGCTGCCTGATTAGGCCAAACTTGGACAACCGTTTTCAGTTGAAAGAAATAAAGGCAATAGATTTTCTTCCAAACTAATGGATTAGTTTGGGTGCATTTTTTTCCTCATAAAGGTAAATTTTGGCTGCCGTCATCATGTTTTTACACTATATTTAGTAAATTCCCTTTTCACCGATGTTCTGTTTGCTTCTTTTCCATTCATTGGATTAACAAAAGGCTCTTTTTACAAAGCCACGGTAGCAGTTCCCCAGTGGCAAATGCACCAAAGTCCATTTTTGCGTTTGCCACACAGGAATCACTACTGCAGGCTTTGTAAAATAAGCCCTAAGAAATGTAGTTTTCTTTAAAGTGGTGTGCCTCATCTGTGCCCCTACTGAACCAGTACCATCATATATATGTGCTGGTGCAGCCTGGAATTTTCCAGTTTCTTAATTTACCAGTTTGTGCTGGAGCTCTGAAAAGATTACTAGTTTTCTTTAGCTTGCTTATTTGTACAAAATAGTGCCCCCCCCCCTCTCTGTAAGTGAATTCAGCCTTTCTGTGGCTGTGTGGTTTCATGTTTTTCAGTGCATCCTTTTATTGGATATTTGATAAGTTATCAAAATGCACTTAAAAATCTACTGAACAATTTGGTCACTGGTCTGTTTTTAACAAAATTACAGGGGCTTAAGAGCTGTTTTTTCCGTTTCCTGTCGACAAAGGCCACACATGATTGTAACATTGCCTTCAGACTATTATGCAATCAAAATGCTGCAAACTCAAAGAGAATACTGTTTGGGGTGTCAAACTGCAATTCTAAAAGGCTAGAAACCAATGATATTTTCAAGATATCCCTAATGAATATTCATATGAGAGAACTGCATGCACTGTGTCCATTGTATGCAACTACATCCTTTTTTTATCATCACTAGATTTTTTATTAATATTTTAATGGATAACAAGACAAATCAAAATAGTGTTATACAACCTCTAATAAAAACCAATAACCATACAACCCCCCTCCCACTTCCCCTCTAACACATCATTCTGTCAACAGTGTCCAGTGTTTTTTCAGTGAATGCCGAAATTTCAAATAAACTCCCTTCCCTCAGTAGTTCCTAACCCTCCCCCTCCAGAAAAATTAGTTCAAGGTGCATCCATTATTCATGTTGTTGTGGATTAAAACAACCCTTCAGTTACATCTACTCTAGATTCTGTATGTGAAGTGATTTTATCACTTTCCATGAACTGTCTTGCAAAGAGAAGAATACTTACAGCTTTGAGCACCTCCCCTATAGAGACGGAACCCCAGTTTCTGTAAGCGAATTGCAGAAGGGCTCTGATCTGCTCTGCTTAGCTTCTTATGTTTAAAGTTCATTTTTTCGGAGGCTTCGGTGTTCTGAGATCCCATTCTTAGGGATTCTCTGCTTGGAAAGGACTTGGACCTACTGTGCCAGTCTGCAACTCTGCAGGGCAAACCTTTAGGTGGACCTGGAGGGTCAGCGTAATCTGTGTTCTTCTGGGCTCGGGGTCCATTCCCCTTCGAGCTGGCTTGCTTGCTGAGTTTCTCAGTGGCTAGAGTGTAGGCTGTGGGGGCCCTGAGTTAAGAACTCTTGGGGGTTTACCCACCCACATCATGTTTTGAGGTCCCTGGGGGAGGGTGGAGTTTGGTCCACCTGGCATGCAGCCCAAAGATTCCATGGTCTGGAGGAGTTGCAGAAAGTGTTTGAGGCAGAAAAGTCCTTTCCTCCTTATAGCTGTATTGAAAAAGCTGCAGGCAGGCACCAACAGAAAACTGAATAAACCCCCATTCATTCCTATGGGAGAATTGGAGTAGGTTGGAAAATCACAATTTTGAAGATTCCTGGGGTTAGAGTCCACCTTTTTGATATAGCTTTCAATCCTTAACCCTACTCCTCTGCCCTCCAACCCAGCCCGCTAATTAACCATTCCCCTTAACTGTATCCATGACATCCTGTTTGTCTGTCTTGCCTGCATAGATTGTAAGCTCTTTCAAGCAGGGACTGTTTTCTTATTCTTTGTGACTCTGTGCAGCACTGCGTGCGTCTGGTAGCACTATATAAATAATTAATAGTAGTAATAGGTTCCCCACCTCCAAAACCCCTTTTTCTGTGTTTATGCACTTAAAAAAATCTCCATGGGCCAATTTTGGTGCGATTTTTGCTGGTGGTGGCCATTAGAGAATGACACGGTGAAAAAATTGGTCCCCGTCACCGCCCCGTCCCCGTCTCACCATCCTCTGCACCGCCCCGTCACCGCCATTCCCTTCACCGCCCCGTCACCGCCACTGCCACCCCATTCACCGCCCCGTCACCGCCACTGCAACCCCATTCACCGCCCCGTCACCGTCACCGCTGCATACATAAAAGCCTCAAACGGGTACGATTTTATATACTTTTCTTTATTTACGTATAAAGGAAACATTCTTTAAAAGTTTAAAACTTAGTTAAATATTAGTTAATAACTATACAAAAACAAACACGACATGTACTTTTAATTGTCCTTATTAAAATAGACTGATATAAATTCTCAAAACTGACACATTTTTATCACTAAATTTAAAATATTTATTTTTCATACAATTTTTCAATCACTAATCTTCCACCACCCCTGGGGCTAGCAATGCACAGACATAAAACTACACAGTCTTACATGCAAAGGGGTTGGAAATAAAATAATCTTATTCGCTTTGCACTCTGATTAAAAAAAAAGAACCAGCTCAGTGCTGCAAGAGTAGCCCAGCCAGACTTCAGCACGGAGCTGGTCCTACTAGAAACCTCTAATGTGGCTTAGTAAAAGAGACCCTAAAAGCAAATAATCTCACCTGCATCAGAGCAAATGAAAATTTCAGCATGAGAATGTGTATGCTATTGGAAAGAGTAGCTCAGCCAGACCTCAGCACGGAGCTGGTTTTTTTTTTTTACACAAACATTCCTTTCCTTACCTCAGCTTGTAACCGACGAAGTTTTCAGGTTTTCAAGAAGCTGCGAAATCCAAATCCTCTGCTCGGCTCCGAAATCACAATCGCTACTGCTGCACTACAAGCCATTAAATATCATGTGCGGCAGTAGCGATTGGTCCCCTACTTTGATCTGACAAATGAGGAGCCAGTATATTGGGGGGCGGAGTCAATGCGGCAACGTGCAAGTTGGATCGAGAGTTGGAGGAGACAGACAACATGGCGGAGACATCAAACACCCGGTCACGAACACGGTGAAACACAGGTAAATAGCGGTTCCTAGAAGGGGGTACATTGGCCTGCGGGGACAAATCTTTTCACCGTTTTTGCGGGCGGTGAAAACTTTTGTCCCCGTGTCTGCGGCGATTTGGCTTTGGAGTCACCATAACCCGCAGCCAAACCGCAGCCACGCCGCGGCTCCCTGCTGGGATCGCTCCCCGTGTCATTCTCTAGTGGCCATCTTGGATTTCAAACGATCTTTTTTCAAAAGCCTTTCTGTCTAACCCCCCAACAAGTGGCGAGGACATGAATTTATTTCAGATCTCAGTGGGTGTAATGGCATGTCAGACTTCATGGTTCTGATGTGGTTATTGCCATGCTGCTTTAGGCAAAGAAGCCCTCTCCCCTGTCGGCCTACGTGATGGCCTGGTTTACTTTTCAGCAATGGTGTACTAACAACCAGGTGGAGCCATGTTGGACTTCCATTTTAGTCATTCTGGCTTTTCTTTAGGCCAGGTTGGAGAAAGACCTGGCTGTGGCTTCTCTTAAGGTACGTGTGGCTGGTCTCTCTTGCTTCCTGACTCATAATTGCAGGTCCTCTCTGACAGCTCATCCTGATGTGACCAGATCTGAGGGGGGGGGGGTAGGGGGGCTCTCTGGTTACAGTCTCCTCTGCGACGTTCCTTTCCAATTTAAAACAATATTGTTCTGAAGGGTCTCTAAGGCTCCTTATGAGTCCCTCAAGGATGCTTCCCTTTTGGACCTCATAGTTAAAACTGTATTTCTGGTGGCGATTGTTTCAAAATAGGGAATCTTGGAGTTGCAGGTGCTTTCCTGCAGAGAACCTTTCCTCAGAATCATAGATGAGGGTGTCACTCTCCGTATTGTGCCCTCCTTTCTTCCAAAGGTTGTAACAGATTTCCACATCAACCAGGAGGTTGGTCTGCCTGCTTTTCAAGCCATAGGGTCTGAGAAAACAGACAGAGTTTAGAAGGAACTGGACAGCTGCAGAACTTTGCTCCAGTACTTGGAAAGAACAAATTACATTTGCCTTTCTGACCACCTCTTTGTGCTTACCAGCCACTCCTGGCTTGGCAGACCAGCGTCTAAGGCCTCTATTGCTAGATGGATTTGCATGGCAATCTCTTTGATGTACATCGCCTGTGGGAAGAAGCCACCAGTCTCTCTCTCAAGGGGCACTCGAGCAGGAGCGTTGCCTCTTCCTGGAAGGAGTTTCTGGCAGTTCCTCTCATAGAGATCTGTCAAATAGCTACTTGGTCTATTCTTCATACTTTTCCAGATCGTCCAGAGTGGATGTAGCGGGTCAGGAGGATGCCACTTTTGGGTCCTTGGTCTTAAGGGCAGGCTCTTCTGTCCCTTCCTAGAGGTCAGCCACTGCCTTGGTACGTCATCACACATAACAGAATCCAGATATCCACTCCCTCCAGCTGCCACCCACCTCCCTCTGAAAACCAGACTGACTTGCATTGACATCTCCAGGAATGATAGCAAAGTAGGAAACCTTATTGAGTTGACAGTGTATTCAGTCTTGTATGATTTTTACCTGTCATTTGTAATGATAGATAACAGCATGGAAATATTTTGTTTGTAGTGAGACGTCTTTAGATTAGAAGTTTCTTACATAGGCATCATCAAAAAAATGTTCTATCCTAAAAGAAGGAATATTTTTTCTTAGGGTTACCATATGCCTCCAGAAAAATGAAGACAGATTGAGACATCCTTTTTCTGGAACCATATGGGAACCCTAATTTTTCTACACATCTCGAACCTCAAACCAAGTAAAAGGTGTGATTATTCAATCCCTTCTGTTCCAGCCAGGTTTATTTAGGAGCACCTAAGGGACCTTTTTTTTTTTTTTTTTAATGAAACTGCATTAGGCAGCTAGAAATTGGTTTTACTGCATGGTAGATGAGGCATGAACCTAAGGGTGGAACCGAGGAGGTGGCATGAAGGCCCTAATTCTCTAAATAGGTCCCTTGTTGGCAGCTGTCCTAAAAGTGGCCACCAATTTGTGTGTCAATCACACAAAGGTGCTGTTTAGAGAATTGGGCCTCTGGCAAAGGTGGGCGCAGAAAATGTAGACCAGGGTTTTCAAGGCCTATATTTCTGGCGCCTACATTTGATGTGAATCACACCTACTACATAAGTGCTTTACGGTACCTAATGCCACATCCGGTGTTAACACAGTAGAACATATTTAGAGTCCAAATTAACTTGATAAAGCTTTGTTTAACTTATAGACCTCAGTGGTACCACCTGTATGCCACTAAACTTTTAGATCATACAGCGTTCAGGCACCCATGGTCGTCATCGGTCTCAATAAATATGAGTTATAAATATTTTAAATATTTTACTTTAAATGATTAGAGAAATTGAGATACTCATTTTCATCTACACGGGTGGGGGTTGGCACTCTGACATAGATCTATGTTTCGCCCCAAAGGGCTTTATCAAGGAAATCCCCCTTAAATCAAGCGGCTCATGCTCCCAGCGTTCACAGATTTAGTCCGGTGTTAGCCATGCCTACAGTGGCGCTAGGTGCCATAAAGCACTTCCGGAGGCATGATTCCGGTGTCGTATTTTTAGGCACCAGTAGGCACCTTTAATTTTCATTCAAGTACGCTTTTAAACAGCATTTTGGACTTAACTTAGGTGCCAGTTTATAGAATATGGGCCTAAGTGTATGAGCTACCAGCAGCACGGTAGCATGACCACTTCCCTGAGGAAAGCTAACTTGATCAGACCCCCTCCCTCAACATCCTACTTAGATTTAAATGCAGTCCCCACTCCCCCTAACTTTACCACATTTGTACTGTTTACTTTCTGTGGATAGCATGCGTTGAGTAGCAACAACTTATTTTAACATTGATAATTTAACAGGTGGTAATTTAACAGGTAACATGGATTGACTCCCATTTTCTCCCCCTCTCATCCCACTTCCCTAAAACACATAAAAATTTAAAATACAGACATCCAGAGTTTGCCACCCACCAGTCAAAAGAGCACATTGGTAAGCGGTAGCACTTTTTAGCTGCTGACACAGGCACCATGGGCATTCTGAGCTCTCGTGTGAGAGATGAGCATGCTCATGGTGTCAGCTTTGGCAGCTGAAAATGTTGCTGCTGACTGCTACACCCTTGACTGGGGCGTGGCAAACTCCTGATGTCATCATCTGGCAGGGTTTGGGGATCCCTGCTAGATACACAAATGGTACACCAGCTGCTGTGTGGGCCTGAGACAAAGGGCCAAATTCTATAAACGGCGTCCCGATTGTAGGCGGCGATAGGTGTCCTACCGCTGTCTAATCAGCCAATCAGGCGCACGTTTTTAAAAATAAACACCCTGAGGCAGACGACCTACATTGTAGGTGTTTTTGTAAGCCTAGGAAGGCATATAGGGCTGATTAAGCTCACCCAAGGTTAGGCGTGAACATGGTTTTGCTTGGAAGTGACCTTAGGCATCTGAAATGTAGGCCAGCAAAATGCTGGACTACATTTCAAATAGATGTGGCCGTTGAGCTGATTGTGGCAAGGGAATCTCCCTGCCACAATTAGCTTAGCGACTACAGCAGGGAACCTGTTTCCCCCTCCTCCCCCGCGCAGACTTGCAGGAGGGATGCCTACTCCCTCCTGCTGGAACCCTCGAACCCCCCCCTACTAAATATTCGCGGCAGAAGGAGTACCCAGTTCCTCCTGCTTCCACCTCTCTGAGACATCCCTCAGTAGGAAGGATGCCCACTTCCTCCTGCCAAAAAAACCTGCCACCCCCCAAAGATTACCAACAGGAGGGTTGGGATGTCCAGCCACTCCTGCTGGAACCCCTCCCCCCCACCGAAGACATGCCCAGTCCTTTCCTTAGGAGCTGAAATCTTGTGGGTATTGGTTCTGATGAATGCTCCTCCCTTTTACGGCCTTCCTTAAACTCTTTCTCACATAAAGGACTCATGTTTTCAGTATTGTAATTCTCATCCCATAACTGAATATCTCTTGTATAAGGAAGAGATGACTGACATCATCTTTGCAAGGAAGAGACATATGAGAAATTAAACACAAGGTGGTGCTGTCGCCATAACAGTACAATAGTCTGTCTCATAAAGTCATATTTGCTGCAGAACAGAATGTAATTTGTGACTAATTCTAAGCTAATTTTTTGGGGATTGGTAAACAGTGGGTTAAAAGGCGTGACAGGATGTACTGCTATTTCCTCCGATAGGTACAGTACCTAAAAAGACATTTATTGGCCCAGAAGGAGGGGATGTGAAGCATATTTTAAAAATGTTTACAGATTTTCTTACATTGCTTCACATTACGCTTGTATACTATTGATTGCCATATAAAACAACCTTTGTCATAAAATATTTCTTGAGGTAGCTCAACTTGTTTGCTAATAAGGCATCTATTAATTGGCTTGTCTTGATGCTGCCACCACAGTTGTCTTTCTCTTGCTTATTATATCTTGATTCTGCCTCTGATTCCTAAATTCTGAAGGTGGCTCCTAGATATGAATTCAGTTTGGTCAGGTCATTCTCCAAAGATATTCTTTCAGTGAATAAGAAGGAATGTATAAAGAAATTCTCTCTAACCAAATTAAACAGATTTTTTTCTCCTAATACAGTACAGTGGTACCTTGGATTACGAGCATTATCCGTTCCAGGAGAATGCTCGTAATCCAAAATGCTCATTTATCAAAGCAAAGTTCTCCATAGAAAATAGTGGCAACAGCAACGATTCATTCCAGAACCCGGGATCTGTACCTGTCGGGTGCTGGGTGCTGCAGAGCCATCTCCTCCGTCCATCATCTAAAGAACAACCCCACAGTGCCGCTTCGGGGGGATGCCTCTAATGTCTGCCAGCCGCCGGAGAACCCCGCAGTGCCGCTTCAGAAGGATGCCTCCATCCGCCGGCCAGCCCTCCACTTCGGATGCCCCCTCGTATGTTGGAGAGCCCCCACCCGATCCCACGCAGCCGAGCGCCGCCCCATCCGCACGACACGCACAACGCCGATGATTGACGCTGTACACGTCACACACAACGCACAGGTGGGACGGCACCCGGCTGCGCAGGCCCAGACAGAGGTCCTCCAACCTGCGGAAGGCACCCGACGTGGAAGGCTGGCCGGAAGACGGGAGAGGAATCCCCCAAAGCGGCACTTCCTGGACTGTAAGTGCTCGTTTATCAGGGCAGTGCTCGGTTTACGAGTCAAAAGTTTGCTGAGTGTTTTGCTCGTCTCGCAAACCAAGTTACTCGCAAACCGAGGTTCCACTGTATTAACTTTCTGAACTAAGCCCAATGAGTGTTTTCTTTCAGATTTTTCATTGTCTTGTCAGACTCCAGTCATCATTTCTCCTTTTCTCTTCCAAAATACTCTTTGAATAGTTTGATTTATTTTTTTTTTTTTTAAATCCATCTGCAGCCCCTTTTCTTCATTCCACACTCTCCGCCTATGCTTTGCACTTTGCACTTTCCCCTTTACAAGACTCTTACTTTGCAGCTCTGTGCTCATCCCTATGGCTCTGCACACTCTCCTGTCATTGCCTTACATCTATGTGACAAACCCCAAGTACTAAGATATGATTTTTTAGCCATTCTGTTAATGTATCCAATTCTGGCCTAGTTCGTAGTTCAAGCTTATTTTTAGCTTGATATAGGAGAGAGTCCCATGAAATTCATTATCACATTCCTCAAGCATTTTGCTCATGTGTTCAACATTCCCACTTCCCGCCCCCCACTTAAGAATACAGTGGTGCCTCACACAACGAACTTAATTCGTTCCAGGAGCAAGTTTGTTATGCGAAAAGTTCGTTATGTGAAACGCGTTAAGCGCAGTGACTAACGACTGCCTGCAGTGCCTGCGCGGAAGGATGCAATACATCGGCAGCGATCGTGGAAGCTCGGGCGACTTCGTTGTGTGAAACGAAGTTCGTTGTATGAATCATGACATGAAGTTCGTTGTGTGCAGCGTTCGCTGTGCGAGGCGTTCTTTATGCGAGGCACCACTGTACTTTTAAATGTATTTCCAGTGCAATAGGTGTGTCATTCTGGACAAGCAGGTTATCTGCCCTTCCTGTGGCCGCAAGTCATCTGCAGAAGGGAATCTATGCTGGATTTTTTCTGTATCCCTCCTACTTCACTGAGAGCTCTACTGCCACCCACAATTTTTCTGTTCTTTATTAATTTCATAACTAATACAAGTGCCATGAATTTTACAAACATTAATAATCAAGTTTCAAGTTTATTATAAATTTGATTGATTGCTTATTCAAAATTCTAAGCGATGAACATCTCAGTAAAGTCAAAGCGGTAAAAACAAAGAAGTAAAAACAAAGGGTTAAAAAATATGGTTACTTGATGTCGAACTGTTGAGCAGATGTCGATGAGGTGAGCTCCCACAACTCCTCTCTGAATAAGTGCTTTTCAGCACCACCATTGACAATTTCACCTCTATAATCCTACTGGGCGAAGAGTCCTGATCTAGAGGAGGACTTTGGTGCCAGTTCGGGAACCTGATGACATCCAAATTGCCACAACGAGAGAGAGACCGGGCCCGCAGTGAGGAAACAAAGATGACCGACGTCTAACCATCCCAACCAATATCGGTCAATTCAGCATGGATGATGGAGGTGGTCGGTGAAGTAAAGCTGATATTAGAGGGTTCGCTGACCACCAAACAAGCTGGATATGGTGGACACATGGATGGAAGCCCTTCATGGGGAATTTTCTACATACCGGCAGCGCTTGTCTACTCTAGAGGACCACATGCAGCAGCGTGAGCACACGTTACGTCTCTTGAAGAAAAAATCGTGGACATTGAAAACCAGTCTTGCCAGGGAAATTTGCGGCTGATCGGCCTCCCTGAGAAAATCAAGGATGGTGAGCTCCATACCTTTTTGGAATCCTGGATTTCTCGATCGCTTAACCTCCTGACAACTCACGGCCTGCTCCGAATTGAAAGGGTCCATAGGCAGGGTCTGCTGGGTGTGTCAGATCCCTGGCACCTACAATCAGAACATAAGAATAGCCTTACTGGGTCAGACCAGTGGTCCATCAAGCCCAGTAGCCCTTTCTTATGGTGGCCAATCCAGGTCACTAGTACCTGACCAAAACCCAAGGTGTAGCAATGTTCCATGCTACCGATACAGGGCAAGCAGTGGCTTCCCCTGTGTCTTTCTCAACAACAGTCTATGGACTTTTCCTCCAGGAACTTTCTTAGAACCAGCTACGCTATCCACTTTTACAACATCCTCTGGTAACGCGTTCCAGAACTTAACTATTCTCTGAGTGAAAAAAATTTCCTCCAATTGGTTTTAAAAATATTTCCCTGTAACTTCATCGAATGTCCCCTAGTCTTTGTAATTTTTGATGGAGTGAAAAATCGATCCACTTGTACCCGTTCTACTCCGCTCAGGATTTTGTAGACATCAATCATATCTCCCCTCAGCCGTCTATTTTCCAAGCTGAAGAGCCCTAACTGTTTGTCTTTTCTCATACAAGAGGAGTTCCATCCCTTTTACCATCTTGGTCACTCTTCTTTGAACCTTTTCTAGCGCCACTATATCTTTCTTGAGATAAGGAGATCAGAATTGAACGCAGTCATTTTTAAATTACTCAGCTCAGTGCACAAACAGGCCATATGGACCTCTGGACCATTTACTTATGAGAATTCCAGAATACTTTGTTTCCAGGACTACTCTACTGCTCTTCAACTTAAACGTAAAGAATTTGCTCCCTCATGCTCAATGCTTTTTTGGAAAAAAAATCCAGTTTTCGCTGCTTTATCCTGAATGATTCCGAGTACGACATGAAGGGAGAACACAATTTTATATGACAGCAGTTTGCCCAGTCCCTACAGCACCTGACTCTCCACCTTGATTTAGTGGGGTCTGCTGCCCAGACAGTAAGTTTCAGAATGAGACCAGTCTAGAGCTGTTGGATCTGGCTGATTTCTAGGGGGGGGGATTTCTTTGAGCGCTTCATGGACTTATACTGTGCAGCTGTTAAATGACTGGTGATATTATGGGTTTGTAATATCTTTTTCTTTTCACATTTGGTGGAAGGGATCCTACACATTCGGATTAGTCTCCATTTGAGCGTCCCTATAGGGGATTCCCGTTACACCGCTGGGACTCTTGGAGGCTATTTTCTACGGAGTTCCACATCATGGTACTGCAGTCTGGCATCATGGTCCAGATATGGGAGCCTAATGAATCAAAGTTCTTGGAGGACCGGTGAACACCACGAGTAGCCAGACTGCAGTAGTTGAATAGATTGTATGTGCAGAATATGTTGGTATTTGGTGGCTGCCTAGGAAGTTGAGCAAATATAGCCCCCCCTCCCCCCCATGCATGATATATATTGGGGAGGAGGTTTATACTCTCCCCAGGTAGCCACAACAGCCTTGCAAAATTGCAAGCTCATTCCCTTTCTGTCTGAGATAATTATGATGTCTGTTAGATAAGATAAGATAACATAACTTTATTCTTCTATACCGCCATAATCAAACAATTTCTAGGCGATTTACACAGAAGAAGGCTGGGACAATGGGCGAAATACAGATAATTAAAATACAGCAATTTTCTTAAATACGTTCAATGTAAAAGTTTTGTTAACAGTAATAATCCACATTTAGGAAATAAATTTATCAAACAATGCTGACTTAATTACTTTTTGAAATGCACCATAAGACAGCAGAACTTCACCGATACAGTTACCCCACCAGGATTGCTGCTTACTTGCTTGAAATGCAAGAGTCCTATCCAGAAAAGTCTTGTATGTGAACACAATTTCCAAACTATACTATGGGCTTTGTTACAGCCTCTTTAATTTACTTCAGCAGATGCAGTGGGAGCTAGAATTTGTAGGGGACTACCATCAGTCACTACATAATATAGTGTTGATCCTGTGGATGATGTCTGAAGCATGTATGTTTTGTGATGGAAAGGCCATAGAATGTGGGCTCTGCTAAATGTACAGAACGGTGGCCAAGTTATTTGGAGAGCCTTGCATCCGAGTGAAAAAGATTTCATGCATTTATCTTGGGCTCATGCATCGTTATCTAGAATAGACTACTAGTTGGCCTCCCATTCACTTTTTTCCAAGTTTGACACTGCAGAAATAGGTTCATTTGATGTTTCAGATCAGGGATCTCAAAGTCCCTCCTTGAGGGCCGCAATCCAGTCAGGTTTTCAGGATTTCCCCAATGAATATGCATGAAATCTATTTGCATGCACTGCTTTCATTGTATGCTAATAGATCTCATGCATATTCATTGGGGAAATCCTGAAAACCTGACTGGATTCTGGCCCTCGAGGAGGGACTTTGAGACCCCTGTTTCAGATCATACTATGATTTTGTTCACTTTATAGTTGGATTCTGCCACGTATGCTTCCTATTGTAAGCAATTCCTGCTTCACCTCTATAGAGACCCAAAATTCCACGAGTTTTGACTTACCAAATGGGCCGACTACCAAGTATATAAAGAGGGACCCTGGTCCGATCCCATTCTTTTATGGGAAGCAGCCAGTGTAGTACTCAGAGGGAAGATCTTGTCCTACCCGTGCCAATTATTGGCTTTGATTAAGTCAATTAATTTAGGCACCTACATTGGCTAAGTGCGCTGATATAGGCATCTAACTTAAGGTGAACTTTATAGAATTTGGGGGTTAGTGTTCACTTAAACTGCAGCTTAAAAGGGCTTACTGTTGGATGTGCTCAAGTGTTTTGTGCTAAGTTCTCAATTGGTGTGCATTACCAACGTATTAGAAACTATTTTTGCATGGACGGGGTCTGTCAGGGCAGAGAGTACACACTCCAGCATTAATAAGCGTTTCCACATTACCACACGCTAATTAGTGCAGGATTACCACAGGAGTCCTTACCACTTATCAAACAGGTATTGGTAACTACTCCTGCAATGTGTGGTTTTTTTTTTTAAATTTTTTTCATGGCTGTGTGCTAGGGGCAAATTAATAAATGGCTATTAAATTGAAAATCTGCTATTTTTTGGCTGCAGTAAAAATGGCCTTTGCACACGGAAGAAACCTGTGTAAGGGTGTGCTGAAGCCAGCTTTTACCACAGCTTTGCAAAAAAGACTCCAGAGTATTATCACTTTTAAATATAAATGAAGACTATGATATCTACTTAAGGCTCCTTTTACAAAGCCGCGGTAGAGATTTCTACCACTAGCCAGCGATGTAAATGCTCTGACACTCATAGGAATTCTGTAAGCGTCGGAGCATTTACCTTGCTGGCCCACAGTACTAGAAACTTCTGCTGTGGCTTTGTAAAAGCCAGCATTAGAAAAGAAACTGTTTAAATGTCATTATTTTGAAAAATTCTGCATTTTTTTTCTGCTTTTCTCTCAGCCCCCCCTTCTTTTATCAAGCCACGTTAGGGGTTTTTTTTATCGCTGGTTGCTGCGGTAATAGTTTCGATGCTCATAGAACTATGAGCATCAGAGCTTTTACCACAGCGACCGACAATAAAAAAAAAACACCCCTAATGTGGCTTGATAAAAGGGAGAGTAATTTTTTTGATGAGTATAATTTGTATTTCAAATATTGAGAGCGTTTACTTTTTGTGATTGATTTTACTTCTGTGTAGTTTCAGTGTAAACTTTATGAAATAAATGAATACTGGTATCTAATCCGTTTCTCTATATCCCTGTATTTTGCTATGCTTCCTCTCTTCCCTACTCCACCCCTCCCCCTCCCTATTCAATTTTTTGCTGTTATACGGTTTTGTCCCATCTTTTGTACACACCCCAGACCAGACATGGATGGGCCTACCATTTATTGCTAGTAGGTTTTCCTTGTATGTAAGTAGTGGTAATAGGCAATGGATGATTAGTTTATTATGTCTAGTTATAATCAGAAGAATAAGAATAGTTGATTTGAATATGGGATTTGTGTACCATCTGGGAAGACAAGGCACTTGTGCGTGCTTGTTAGCAAACGTACAGAAAGCTTTTCTAGACTTGTGGCAGGCTTTTCATAGGTGTGTGCCTCTGATAAGGGAAACCTATTGCCCTTCTGAAGGGTGTGAACCTATGAGAAACAGGAAGCTGGTCTGTAGCTGCTTGCATTTAGAGCCTTGTAGTGTTGATTTGGGCAGGTGTGTAGAGGAGGTTGCTCCGCATATTCTCTCCAGGCACCTTGGTAGTTTCAGCGCTCAACTTAAACTTGAACAACAGCAAAAAAAAAAAAAAAAAAAGACATGTCTGCACTACAGCTGAAGGAGTTAACTCAATCAGATCTCTATAGGAGGAGACGTGAAACCTCAGCTAGCTTGGGACTTAATGGGTTATATGAAGAGAAGTTAAGGTGAGTCCGATATAAGTTTATGACCGAGACTAATGTTTATAGCTTATTGGGCAGTTACTGCTGGTCCTGAGTTTCCACTGAAGATGCTGCCAACAGTGGTGTGTTGGCAGACTTTCTGCTTTTGGGCATTGTCACTTCCTTTTTCATTCTGATTTCCAGGTTGCCTTTCTTTTAAAGCATGGTATATTATGTTTAGAACAAAAGCATGCATTTTTTTCATTGCTATTTTTTTTTTTTTTAACTCTTTGCAAAGCGTGTGCTCCAATTGCTTGATTTGCATTGTTTGATTTGATATCTTTGTGGGGGTTAGCACAGCAGTACCTAATTTGCTTTCTTGTGGCGTGCCTGGCGTGACCAGGTATGATGCTTTCAAATAACTTTAAGCACTGAGTTGTCTCAAGATGAAATACAAATGTGAGATGAAGCTTATTGATTGTATTAAACTGGGAACTTAATCTAAGAACTGCTTGTGCAGATGATCTGAGAATACAAATGGTTATAAGAGAAAATGATAGGTAAAGAAGTGTGTGGGGCTGAGCATCAGGAAACAGCTGAAGCTAGGCAGCACCAGTCACGGATTGCACGAGCCAATAATAGGCAACCATGCTTTTGCATGTTTTAGTAAAACAGTTCGTAGTGGAAGCGTTGTGAAATGATTTTTAATTATTACATTACAGCTTTTAAAACAAACCGTGTGAAGTGTTCTACTGCTCTCATTATCTTTGTAGATTTTTTTTCTGCAGGATGGTCTGATGCAGCTTGTTAAATCATGTTTTCTTCCCCCTTGACCCTCGCCACACACACTTCGGAAATTCTTGTTGCTGACTGAAGGACTTAAAGAATGCAGTAGAACCACTTCATGTGACCTTACTGTGACAGTGTCGCACACCAAAAAAAATCTTGCTGTCAGAGTGTTATTTAATGAAAGCATTATAGCTTTCAAGTTTTTAAATATATTTTACTAGTCTTTAAGCCCGTTACATTAACGGGTGCTAGAATAGATGTGTCTTTCTCTCTCTCTCTCTCTCCTTGGCTGCTTTCTGTCTGTCTTTTTTTCTTTCTGTCTCTTTTTCCTCCGCTGTCCTCCACCACCCCTTGCCAGCTCCCCCTGTCCAGCAGTAGCCCTTCTCCCTTCCTTTTATGTCCCCCGTGTCCAGCAGCACCTCTTCTGTGTTCCCCAGTCCATCAGCACCTCTTCTGTGCTCTCCCTGTCCCTCTTCCCTGCTCCCCAGTCCATCAGCACCTCTTTTGTGCTCCCCCTGTCCCTCTTCCCTTCCCCCCGGTCCATCAGCACCTCTTCCGTGCTCCCCCTGTCCCTCTTCCCTGCTCCCCGGCCCATCAGCACCTCTTTCGTGCTCCCCCTGTCCTTCTTTCCTGTTCCCTCGCCCATCAACACCTCTTCCGTGCTCCCCCTGTCCCTCTTCCCTGCTCCCCGGCCCATCAGCGCCCCTTACCTGCTCCCCCTGTCCAGCATGTTCGTTTGCAGCCTGGTGAGGATAGCGGCCAGCTGTAGCGAACCTCCCAGGCCGCTATGCACCTCAGTAGGCCGCTATGCACCTCAGTTTCCTTCTGACGCGATCGTGTACGTCAGAGAAAACATGCTACTGAGGTGCTGAGCGGCCTGTGAAGTTTGTTACAGGCGGCCGCTATTCTCACCAGACTCCTTTGAAGAGCGGCATCGGCAGCGGTACTGGGCGGTGATGATGCGGCTCTGGCGCTGCTGGGAGAGAGCTTGCCTGCAGTTTCCTCCAGCAGCAGCGGTTGGTGAGTGAGGGCGGGAGGAGGGGAGTGGCCAGAGTGTTCCCTGCCGCCGGGTTCTAAAATGGAACACGGCCACGGATCACACACCATGGCGGCAGGGAACACGAAACCCTTAGGGTTTTATTATATAGGATGCACTTGAAAAATATGTGCTATAAAACAAAGCAGACCCTGTACAGCACAGCATTTTAGTGTCTGCATTGCCCAAGACTTTATAGGAGTAGTGTTTGGAGAGATACCCCCACTTGAGCCAAGTATATGTGTGTTTGGGTAGGGAGAGGGGGCATTTGGTTTGTTTCTGCTGCACTTAGAACAGATTCTGCAGGGTTTTGTATGTGCACACCAGACTACCTTCAAATGATTCCTTTATTAATGCTGACATTGCAAAAATGAAGGGAGGAATGTGTCGCCCTCAACTTTACTTCTGGCAATACACTACAGATCTCTTGATTCTAGTAGTTCATTTTTCAGCAGTGCCCCCAAATCTGCCTATCTTACTTTATTTGAATAGTATGGTGTCAATTTGTAAATGTAGATTTCATGGAAAGTTAATTTTCCTTAATGATTATATAGAGAAAATATTTGTTGAGCACTGTGGATGCAGCATGCAGTTTTTAGAAAAGTAAAGGAGAGGATGTTGATAAAATTAAACTTTAACGATACAGATTAACTTTCTGGCAGCAAGTCCTGAGTGCTTCTCCCTAGCCTCAGGTCGTCTCATTATGTTTCAGTGGAGCAAACTGTTATAAAGTGAGGGACTGTTTGATAGTAGATAAAGGCAATCCGCCAAATTCCATTTACTCCAACCTGTGATTGTAGAGTCACAGGAAAATGTAGTCTTAACTTTAAAATACATTGGGCAGGATTTTCAAAAACCCGCGTTAAAAAGCGACGGTCTTCTACTGCAGCCATTTTTGTACTGAATCTAAAAACCTGAGACATCCTTAAAAAATCACGCATGTAGATAAGATCGGCTGCACTATTGGACAAATGGAAGGGAGAGGAGGGAGAAGCAATGGGTCAGGAGCGGAGTTCCACAAGGGTCGGTGCTGGGACCTCTCCTGTTCAATATATTTATTAACGACCTGGAGGCGGGAACAAAATGTGAGGTTATTAAATTTGCGGATGACACCAAACTCTGCAGCAGGGTTAGAACCGCAGAAGACTGCGAAGACCTGCAATGGGACCTAACGAGGCTGGAAGAGTGGGCAAAAAAGTGGCAAATGAGCTTTAACATAGAGAAATGCAAGGTCATGCATGTAGGGAAAAAGAACCCGATGTTCAGCTACAAAATGGGGGGATCATTGCTAGGGGTAAGCAATCTTGAAAGAGACCTGGGGGTAATGGTGAACACAACATTGAAAGCATCAGCACAGTGTGCGACAGCCTCAAAGAAAGCGAGCAGAATGTTGGGTATCATTAAAAAGGGTATCACGACCAGGACGAAGGAAGTCATCATGCCGCTGTATCTTGCAATGGTGCGCCCACATCTGGAGTACTGTGTCCAGTACTGGTAGCCATTTAGGACACTTTTTAGATGTTTTATTATGAACCCCATAGTATTTTATATTAAAGTTTTTGGGTTGTGGAATGAATCGTCTGAGTTTCCATTATTTCCTATGGGGAAATTTGCTTTGATGTACAAGTGCTTTGGATTACAAGCATGCTTCTGGAACAAATTGTGCTTGCAGACCAAGGTTTTACTGTATTTCTATTTTTCATTTGTCGTTACTTATTCTTTACTTGGTGAGGGTCTGTCTGTGTCTGTTTGGGGGAAAAAACCCTGGTATTGTTAGCCTTGAATGTCTGAATAAGATGGATCCATACTAATCTGGATTGTTCATTTTTCTCAAAAGGTGTATGTATGTTCTATTGAAAAGTGTATGGTGCTGCCTTTTAATAAGTAAGCTCTTGTTGTGTGACTCTTGTTAGTACAATTACGATACAGTAGATGTGCTTATAAGGTTTTGTATTACTTCACAGTGTGCCTAAATTAGATTTGGGGTTTGGATTTAGCTCATAGAAATCTCGGTAGTAGCTCAATATGAGTTACATTCAGATATATTAAGCATTTTCCTGTCCCTGGAAGGCTTACAGTTAAATGTTTGTACCTGGAGGGTTTAGTGACCGTCTAAGAACTTAAAGAGTGGCAGTTGGATTTGAATCCTGGCTTCCCTGGTTCTCATCAAGCTGCTCTCTAACCATTAGGTACAGCTAATGCATAATTCAAACATGTTTGGTAACTCAAAAATAAACTTAAGGGCAGCAGATCTGAAACCCGGTGGCCATATAGCAACCTAATAAGACCATGATGGGCAAATGATATTATCACTGCCAGTAACCATTGGTTTCTTTCCAGTGGCCAATAAAAAAAGATGCTGGTTTGGTGGAGCTAGAGCTGATTGGGAGTGTTAAAAGTACCGACATGTATGTCCTGAATGCTGCAAATATTATTTTGTTTAAGTTCTATTTTGGTGTTTTGATTTTTTGGCATATTCTCTGCTGTGTGGTCAGGGTGCTTATTACCATCAGTAACAGGTACTCGGGGGGTGGGGAGGAGGCAGCTGGTACAGCTACATCAGAGCAACATAATGAGGGGGTTCCCCTTAGGCACAGGTTTCACAACTCCAAAGATTTAAATTTGTCCTGCCACACCTCATCTCATTCTGCATTAGCCTGGCTCCTACCCTAGCCCCGCCCCCATTTTAACCTCCTCAAGCTTCTGAGTCATCGATCACCTTTGTGAGGGGGAGGGGATAAGAGAGGGAGAGATGCTGAGAGGAGACACTAAGAGATCATGGGGGAGATGCTGTAGCACAATTAATTTTACTAGCTGTCATTATTTTCTTAATCATGATTGTTAATTACAGCATTAACCACGATTAATGTACAGCCCTAATTTTTGTACATTTTAAACAACGACATACAAGTTACACTTGTGAAAGAAAATGAAGAGACAAAATAAAAATCAGATATCCTTATAAGATAATAAAGAACAAAATTATACTTCATAAAATCCTCTATAGAAGGGAAAGGAGCAGTGACATAGTAAAGGGACCGGAGGAGGGGGGAGGCAGATCGCCCCAGGTGCCATCTTGATGGGGGCATGGGCACCTCTCCTCTCTGCTCCCCCCTCCCAGTCCTTGCCTGCCATTCACCTTCACTTCCCCCTCCCCCCCACCATACCTCTAGCTCTTCACTGGCACGAACAGCATCTTGTACTTGCTAACCATGCCAGCGCTCCCTCTGACGTCACGTCCAGGTCCCGCAACTAGGAAGTGACATCAGATGGAGCGCAGGTGCGGGCAGCAAGTTCAAGATGCTGCTCATGTGGGGGAAGCTAAAGAGGTACGGGGAAAGGGAAGGGGTGCATGCATGCGTCGGGTGAGGATGGGAAAGGAGCAGGGGGCACCTTCCACCCTCGCTATGCAACTGGAAAGAATAATGGAAAAGGCAATACAGTATTTTCAGGAATTATTAAGGAAGACTAGATCCTATTATACTTTCTGGAAGGCTGCATAATTACTGAAATATGTCACCTAGGATTCCGGGCAACTCTAGCAAGGAATTCATTAACTTATCGAACAAGAAAGGTAATTGAATATCCTCAGGAAAAAAAATACAAAAGGAGCTAAAAAATGTATACACACCTCATTAGGGGTGCCAAACATAAGGGGCTGAAATCTAAAACTCAAGCTAAGTTACAGGCTGAATTTTTTATTAAGATACTTAGTCTTAGTAGAAGTATAGAGTTACAATCTCTCCAACCCCACGCCAGCTCTGTGGTATAAACAAAATAAATAAAAAAGATTTTCCCTCTCTTTTAGGTCCTAGTTCACACTTGTTATCTAACACCAGCTCCGACAGGGTACACATTTCAAATCTGACATATTGTAATCACAAATAGAAAATAAAATTCTTTTTTCTACCTTTTGTTGTCTGGTCATTATTCAAATCATGTTGGCCCAAGGCTCTGGTTTCTGTTTGTCTTCTGATAAACTCGCTTGCCAAGGTCTCCTGCCCATTTGTAGTTTTCTTCTTTCTTGGTGCTAACCATCCATCTTCCATCTCTGTCCTCCCCTCCCCCGGAGGTCTGGCATCTTTCCTTTTTGACATCTCCATCCCCGCAGCTGCAACGATAGATCCCACCATCTCTCCTTTTCTCAACTATCCTTTCATCCAGCATCTCTCCCTCCTTCCCTACCACCCCCAAGTCCATCTTTCCCTTTCTCTTCCCAACTACTTTCCTGTCCAGTATCTCTATCCCCCCTCCACACCATCCCTTGTGTCCAACTTCTCTCCTTTTCTGTTCCTTCCCTCCCCATCCCATTGTCTACCATATCTCTCCCTCTCCTCTGTTTTTAGACCCATTATTTCTTCCCTTCTCCCCTACCCTCAGTCCAGCGTATGCACGTCTCTTTGGACCCCCTCTTCCTCCCTCCGTATGCTTCTACACCAGGCCCGCCCCTCCACTCCCCGAAGGCCTGCATGCTATTCCCCCTTCTTTCTAGCATCTGCCAGCTTTCTAGTCTCACCTTCAAAGCAACCTGCAGACGATTGCCGGTGCTGTAGTGATCCTAGCAGACTGCCGTTAGCATCCACAGCACGTTCCCTCTGCTGCGGTCCCGCTCCTCCTCTGACGTATGGGATCGTGGCAGATGGAGAGTGCTGCGGAAGCCGACGGCAATCCTCTGCAGGCTGCTTTGAAGGTGAGACTGGGAAGCCGGGAGAGAGATGGTGGACAATGGGATGGAGGGAGGGAAGGAACAGAAAGGGTATTTTTTCACAGGCCAAATCTAATTACATTGCGGGCCAGATTTTGACATCCCTGCCCTTCAACATGAAAAATATCATCTGCATAAAAACTTTGACTCTTCTGACAGCCACATGGTGGTTTTAGCAATCGTTTGGCTATTGACATCTTTAATGACAACATAAAACTACACATAGCTACCATAATTTAACTCTGGTTTTGAAAATGGGCATAGATAACCACTACTGAAGTATGTGTATATTTTTTGGGCCCCTCTGTAGATACGTACTTCTAACTTTCTACACCAACGGTGTCAAAATCCTTCCTCGAAGGCTACAATCCAGTTGGGTTTTCAGATTTCACCAATGAATATGCATGAGATCTATTTGCATGCACTGCTTTCATTGTAGTCCAAAGCACTTTGCCATATTCCTTAGCAAAAGGAAAACAATCAGCCTTAAATGTTCTGCCCACATAATAATTATTACACTAGGAAATTCCTGTTTCTCTAAATTCATGACTTGACAACTTGGTTTGCTTTTATTGTTTATTTAGAAAGGCAAAAACTTAAAATCATAATCCCAAATACCTTTTGTATATAGTAAAAACTGTGATTGGCCAAGAGGGAAGAGAATAAGGGTGAGAATGGAGTAGCCACATTCACCCTCCCCCTTTACATCTTGAGAGGGGAATAGAAGCAGAAGTGGTAGACAGGGAATAGGGTTAGACAGGTGGCAGGGTTGCTAACTTTCAAGAAACCTAGAAATGCTACCCTCGATCATAATTTTTGGAAATTCTGTCTCCCACTTCCTTCCTACTCCCAGCATTTTAAATCATCAAAAATGCCAGATGTCACCCTCTCCCTCTACTTAGCAAACTCCAAAATGGATTCTGCCCTTTTGGTGATCTGAAGCATTGGACCATGGACTACTGATACAAGCAATCACTCCTAACCAAAATAGTGTTTCTCTACTCCCACTGTCAAGTGTGCTGTGTGATCTGCATAGAAAGTTTGAGGAACCCTTCTGGAATCTAAATCATGTTTTGTCTTCTGAACTATCTCAAACCTAGATGGTAGAATCTTTGCATTTACGTTACGCTAAGTGAGTAAGTAGAGGGGTTAATCTTTGCATAACATAAGAATAATAGCTTTACTGGGTCAGACCAATAGTCCATCTAGCCCAGTAACCTGTACTCACGGTGGCCAATCCAGGTCACTAGTACCTGGCCAAAACCCAAGGAGTAGCAATATTCCATGCTACCAATCCAGGGCAAGCAGTGGCTTCCCCCATGTCTGTCTCAATAACAGGAAATTGTCCAAACCTTTCTTAAAACCAGCTATGCTATCTGTTCATACCACAACCTCTGGCTATGCGTTACTGAGCTTAACTATTCTCTCAGTGAAAAAAAATGTCCTCTTATTAGTTTTAAAAGTATTTCCCTGTAACTTCATTAAGTGTCCCCTAGTCTTTGTAATTTTTCACAGAGTGAAAAATTGATCCACTAGTACTCGTTCTACTCCACTCAGGATTTTGTAGACTTCAATCATATCTTCCCTCAGCCGTCTCTTTTTCAAGCTGAAGAGCCCCTTTATCATCTTGGTCGCTCTTTCTTGAGCCTTTTCTAGTTCTGCTATATCTTTCTTGAGATAAGGAAGGAGACCAGAATTGAATGCAGTACTCCAGGTGAGGTCGCACCATGGAGAGATACAGAGGCTTTATAACATTCTTAGGGCTTCTTTTACTAAGCTGCGATAGTGTTTTTAGCGCATGCAGGATTTTAGCGCATGCAGGATTTTAGCGCATGCTAAACCCGTGCTACGTGGCTAGAACTAACACCAGCTCAATGCTGGTGTTAAGGTCTAGTGTGCATGGCAATTCAGCGAGCGCTAAAACCACTATTGCAGCTTAGTAAAAGGAGCCCTTAGTCTTTTTAAAAAAATAATTCCTAGCATCTTGTTTTCTTTTTTGGCCGCCACTGCACATTGGGTGGAAGGTTCATCGTATTGTCTTCAATGACACCCAGATCTTTTTTTTTTGGGTGCTAACCCCCCCAAGGTGGACCTTAGCATCTGGTAACAGATTTGGGTTATTCTTCCCAATGTGCATCACTTTGCATTTGTTCACATTAAATTTCATCTGCTACTTGGATGCCCAGCCTTCCAATTTCCTTAGGTATGCCTGCAGTCGGTACCATTTGATATTGTCTTTCTATTTCCAGTTAATGAATAAATTTGCATAGTTTGTCAGATGCCTAATATCTACCACAGGAGTGCCCACACTTTTTGAGCTTGCGAGCTACTTTTAAAATGACCAATTCAAAATGATCTACCAATAATAAAATTTTTAAAAACTCAAAGCACACTGTACGCAGAGAAAATGTTAATTATCATTTATATTCCGGATTTTTTTCAAAGAGGTCAAGGCAGATGACTTTATGCAAAGTCACCTCAGTAACAACTGTACAAAAAAGACAAATATACCCCCCTCCCTTTTTACTAAACCACAATAGCAGTTTTTAGTGCAGGGAGCTGCGCTGAATGTCCAGTGCTCTTCTCGATGCTCATACACTCCCTGTGCTAAAAACCGCTATTGCAGTTTAGTAAAAGGGGGCCATAATGCAAAATATAGACAGTAGATATAAATTCTCAAAACAGACACATTTTGATCTCTAAATTGAAAATAAAATCATTTTTTCTACCTTTGTTGTCTGGTGATTTCATGAGTCTCTGGTTGCACTTTCTTCTTCTGACTGTGCATCCAATATTTCTTCCCTTCTTTCAGCCTCCTGTATCCTTGCTCTCCTCTAGACCTCATTTCTTCCCCCAAATTTTCTTCATCTCTCCCTGCCCCCATCCACTTTCTTTCTTTCTCCCTGCCCCCTTATTTTTTTTCTGCCTGTCTTTCTCTCTCTGTGCCCCCTTTCTTTCTTTCTGCCTGTCTTTCTCTCTCCATGTCCCCTTTCTTTCTTTCTGTCCCCCCTTTCTTTCTGTTTCCCTTCTTTCTTTCTCCCTGCCCCCTTTTCTTTGTGTCTCCCTGCCTGCCCCCTTTATTTCTTTGTCTTTCTTTCTCCCTGACCTCCCCCAAGCCACTGCCGCCGCCATTGGGGAATAGGCCCCCAAGCCACTGCCTCTGAGTTCTGAGCTCTCCCTGCTTCCCCACACTGTAAAGAGGACACAGGAGCACCGGGCCAAGCAGCCTTCACCATCCAATGTCAATTCTAATGTCGGAGTGGAAGTTCTGGACCAGCCAGGCAGCGATTGGCTGGCCTGAAACTTCCTCTCGGATGTCAGAATTAACGTCGGGTGGGGAAGGCTGCTTGGCCTGGCGCTTCTGCGTACTCTTTAGGGCGTCGGGAAGCAGGTTGAACGTGAAGGCAACGCGAGTCTATCACGGAGCCAGAGATGGGCTCCATGATCGACTCACGTTGCCTTCACAATCTACTGGTCGATTGCGATCGACATTTTGGGCAACCCTGATCTACCATGTACTTTTCTGAAGCTGTAACTGTTACAGCGTTATGGTGCATACAGGCAATTCCATCTGTTTTTGCCACATATTGTACTTGTGCTGTTTGAATAACTTGCAGAAGTGAGCACTCCCACTCCTTCCCTTCCTGATACTGTTATTCATCTCTGCCATATGCGTACATAGTTATTAAACAAAACCTTTTCACTCCAGGTAATGACTGATGATTTGATTCTTGCTATTCAGGAAATGACTTAATATGACAAATATGAAGTTGTGCATTTCAGTTGACTCACTAAATACCCTTTCTTGTTTTATTTCCTATCTCAGACTTGTGATATATTTTTAGAGGAAATTTTGATTTCTGAGAGTAGTCTATAATAGAAACAGAGAAAACAGACATACAGAAACAGATAAATAAAAGCAGATTAAGACCATATGGCCTATCTCTGCCTATCAATACCATTTACCTTCCCTTCTCTCCCCTAGAGATCTTTTGTATTTGTTCCAAGAATTTTTGAATTCAGATTGTTTTCGTCTCTACTACCTCCACAAATTCACCACGCTTTCAGTGAGGTTTTTTCTTAGCTTACTTCTGAGTCTGTCCCCTTTCACCTTCATCCTATGCCCCCTCATTCCAGAGCTTCCTTTTAATTGAAGAAACTCGCCTTCTGTGCATTTATGCCCCAGAGGTATTTAAACATTTCTACAGCTCCCTTCTCCCACCTTTCTTCCAATGTATGCGTATTGGGAGATCTTTAAGTCTGTCACCATATGTTTCATGTCTTCTGTAGTATTATACACCAGGGGTTGTTTATGGTACAGTTGGGGTTTTTTTTTCTATTTTCCCATCCTTTAAGAACTATAGCCTAATTTAGAAATATTTTTCCTAGGCAACATTCTGTGCAGGATGAAGCATCAATAAGCAAATATATAGTCATTAGCACTTTCACAGACTGTATGTATACAGTTCCCATAGACAAACAGTCGAGAACAATATGTCACATAAAGCTGAAGAGAAGAAAGTTCAAAACGAATGTGAAAATAATGCACACAGGGACAGGCTTCCAGTGGAAGTGATAGTTAGAACTGGTGGATAGATGCAAAGGGACTTCAGTAGTGATGAGAGAGAGAAGCCACAGACAAGTAAGACTGTGGGCAAGTATAAATGGAAAGATAGGGTACACCAAATGGTCCTCTTTTGACAACCTAGTCTATCTGTGCTAATTATCTTGGTAAAATGATTTGATATGATGATGATGTTATACTTGAAACTGTGTATGCAAAACATTAATAGATGGAGGCCTTATTTGAGGGCTCAACGTGTACTATTTTTTTTTATCATGAATGTCTTACATGACCCCATTTTTAGAAGGGCTTTACATGTAGAAAGAAGTCAAATCATTCAGTCTAGTTGCACCTTAACTTGATCAGAAGACCTGGGAGCAGGGGGAGTTGATAGAAGCAGGTTTGGCCTTGGTCAGTATCTAGAAAGAGTTGGCCAGTGGGGAGGGGATGAAGTTGCAGAGGTGTTCTCATCCTTGAAGACAGGAAATTCCCTGGGATTGAAAGCCTCTAAATTAGATGTTTCAAATTATACATTCATCCCTGGCTGTATATTGATCTCAGTATTACTGAGTTTGTGGGTTAGACGGTTCATAGACAAAAGCGCGCGACGACAAAGGCTCGACGACAACCCAGCGCAGACAACTGAGCGCAAGGCGGAAGCAACCGAAGAAAAACAGTATTTTAAGGGGTCCGACGGGGGGTGTTGGTGGTGAACCCCCCCCCACTTTACTTAATAGAGATCGTGCCGACGTTGGGAGTTTGGGGGGTTGTAACCATCCTCATTTACTGGAAACTTAACTTTTTCCCTCTTTTTTAGGGAAAAAGTGAAGTTTGCAGTATAATGTGGGGGTTACAACCCCCCAAACCCCCCACAACGCCAGCACGATCTCTATTAAGTAAAATGGGGGGGTTCCCCACCAACACCTCCCGTCGGAGCCCTTTAAAATACTGTTTTTCTTCGGCGCGCTTCCGCCTTGCGCTCAGTTGTCTGCGCTGGGTTGTCGTCGCGCCTTTGTTGTCGCGCGCTTTTGACCTGTTACCGGGTTAGACAGGGGTAGTCCAAAACAGTTTGCCATATTCCCTAGCAAAAGGAAAACAATCAACTTTAAATATTCTGCCTGCATAATAATTATTACACCAGGAAATTCCTGTTTCTCTAAATTCATGACTTGACAACTTGGTTTGCTTTTAGTGTTTATTTAGAAATATAAACACTTAAAATCATAATCCCAAATACCTTTTTTATATAGCAAAAACTGTGATTGGCCAAGAGGGAAGAGAATAAGGGTGAGAATGGAGTACATTTCTCCCTCCGTATTCGCTGTGATAGGGGATTAACAGAACCACAAATACTGAAAAACCACAAATAACTTTTTTATATGTTATTTGCTGTTTTCTATTAAAAACCATCGTGAATATGGTGAAACGGCAAATAACATGGTGGGAGACCTGGCCTGTTTCTGAAGGAGAGGCAAAACACGGTGAACAAAGTGCTGGGAATCAGCGATTTTCTCTGTAAACACTTGGAATCAGCGATTTCTCTATGCAAGCTGATGTAATTGGGGGGGGGGGGAGGAGCCAGCAAGCTAAAAACTGTGAATAATCGAAACTGTGAATGCTGATACCGTGAATACAGAGGGAGAAGTATAGCCACATTCATCCCTCTCCCCCTTGCATCTCGAAAGGTGAATAGAAGCAGAAGCATGGGATAGGGTTATTGTGGCAGGGTTGCTAACTTTTTAAAATAATCTAGAAACACTACCATAGGTCATAATTTTTGGGAATTCTGTCTCCCACTTCCTTCCTACTCCCAGCATTTTAAATCATCAAAAGCAGTGGTCTTAAACTCGCAGCCCAGGGGCCACATGTGGCCCGCCAGATACTATTTTGAGGCCCTCGGTATGGCTCCCAGGCCGGATGGTAGAGGATTGAAAGTTTCAGCAGTGGACCAGCAGCATCAAACAGAATCTCCCCATCGGCGTGCAGCCTTTCTGCTGCACTACCACTTCGGCAGCCTTTCTTGCTGCCCAGATCACCTCCTGGCCGCGGGCCCAGGAAAGAAAAGGAGAGGAGCGTGGGAGCACTGCACGCCCCCCCTTCACCGGCAAGAATCCTTGGGAACCTTTTAAAAGAACTCCCCAACAGCGTGCAGCGTGCAGCGTCTTGTGAGCACCTTCATGAAGCGCCGGAACGTGAAGCGTTTACAACTTCTGATCCCATGACAGAACAGTCAGACCCTCTAGACGATAAGTAACCTCCTTTGTCAGACTGCTTGTCATTTCAATTGTATCTCTAGCCATCATCCCCCCTTCAGCTGGACTGTTTCTTGTCCTCCTAATCCTACGTTGGTTGGACAGTGCTTTTCTATCCCCAACCGCAACCTCAGCCTTTCTTCCCATTCCTCCTACAGAAAGATCTGTATCATGGCCTGGCCCAACTCCCAACCGTGCCTACCACTATTCCTACTCTATCTGATCTGGTTCAGAATTTGCCTTATCAACTCACTCACCCCAACCCCTATCCCTGTCCTTAACCCCTCATTCCGTGCGGTTAAAACTAACATCCCTACAATCTCTCACCGTACATTATATGATTACTCTGATGCAGGCCCCTTCCCAATACCAGTTCTACCACCACTAAGCAGACCGACCAAACCATACATAAAAAAACAACGATCACTAAAAAAATTAACTTACTCACACATTTGGCCAATTAATCCGGCCAACCACCAGAATCTACATGGCTTTTACTTAAATATAAGATCCATGAGGAACAAGTCCTTACTTATTAAGGACTGACTGAAAGAAACCAGTCCCGACTTCGCTCTATTCACAGAAACATGGCTACTATCCAATAACGATATTATTATCCAAGGCTTCAAAATTTTATCGCTAGCTAGGACTTGGGGCAGGGGGGGAGGCCTAGCCATAATTTTTAAAGACAACCTACACTGCTCTATTCTAAACTCAAAATCCACTCTCAACCTAGAAATTCTTTCACTCTCACTATCCTCCAAATCCCTAGCGGCTGCGTTAACAACAACCCTGTTTTATGTTCCACCAAAAAAATGGAACCTTGCCAAGGATGACTTCTCCGAAGTTTTACTAACTAACTCTCTAACTAGCCCTTACAACCTACTGTGTGGAGATATCAACATTCACCTGGAAAAAATAGACCAACCTGAAACCACGGAACTCTGGTCACTCATCTCTTCACTAGGATACCTCAAACCTCCCCCAGTTAAAACCCACCAAAGAGGCCATCAGTTAGATTTAGTTACTTTCTCCTCTAGCGAGCCACTTAACCCCAAAATATTCTGGAACCAAGAACACTGGACTGACTCACTATGGTCAGATCACAGTCTCTGCAATTTTGAACTCGGTTGCCAACTAAAAACTCCAAGTCCAACAAATAATAACCCAAATACGAGAAATAAAAAATTCCATACTAGCAGAGGTAATATAAATCCCGTAGAATTCTGGTCTCACTATGAGATCATATTAGAACAAAACAAACAAACCGATCAATTTATGAACTCCTGGATTAATGATAGCACCAATATCCTAAATAAAATGGCTCCCATTAAAACACGCAGAAAGAGACTTAAAAACCTAGAGGGCTGGTTTGACACAGAACTGCTAATGCTAAAGAGAGACCTAGGAAAATCAGAATGACTTTGGCTAAAATCAGGATCACAAGAGCACAGAATCGCCTGGAGACAAAAATTAAAAATCTACAAAAATCGGACCAAAGAAAAACGCAAAAACTTCTATGCCCTCAAAATCGGCGACATCTCAACCAACAGTAGCAACCTTTTTAAGCTGGTAAATGATCTATACAATATAGAAACATTTATCGACATACCCGAAAAGCCCACCCTAATTGCAAACAGCATGGCGGATTTCTTCATCTCCAAAATACAAAAACTAAGATCCTCCCTCACCGACCCAACCAAGCCCCACTGGAGTTACCCCATTCTACTAGACTCAGACGACTCCAGAGCCGACCTATTCTGGAATACATTCTCACCCATAGACTGGCAAACTTTTAGTAAACACTACAATAAGTATGCCAATTCCTACTGCAGACTAGATACCTGTCCCCCTAATATCATGAAATCAGCCCCAGTCAATTTTAATGCCAAAATGATGATTTGGATCAACTCTCTACTATCCTCTGGGAAGTTCCCAGTAGAACAAGGGCACATTATAATTACACCAATTAAGAAAAATACTAAAGAGCCATCTAACACTGCATCCAACTTCAGACCTATCGCCAATATCCCCCTGACTACCAAAATAGCAGAAGGAATAGTAAACACCAAACTCAACACATACTTAGAAAAACACAATATCTTACATGACAATCAATCCGGTTTCCGGTCAGGTCACAGCACTGAAACAATTTTAGCTTCTCTGCTTGATTACCTTCATCAACTATTCAGCCAAGGCTCAAGCGCTCTACTATTGCAACTCGATCTAAGTAGCGCATTTGACTTGGTTGACCATGCCACTCTACTAGACTGTCTAACATCTATTGGAATCTCAGGTCATGTTCTATCTACCTCAGCCTAACCAAGAAAAGCCTCCACAGACTTCAGCGGATTCAGAACGCCGCAGCTAAGCTTGTTTTCGCGAAAAGCAAATTTGATCTCGTCTCACCACTCCTGTCTAAGCTCCTTTGGCTCCCAGTAATCCCCAGGATCCACTTCAAATGTGCGTGTCTGGCCTACAAGATCCTACATGGCATCCTTCCTGCCGTTATCCCTCTATCCTGGAACTCCCCAACCCCTATTTCCTCCAGATCCTCTCAAATTTTTAAACTATCCTTCCCTTCCATAAAAGGTATTTCCCATGTAGGCAAACTTGGGTCATCCCTCCCCTTTAGAATCACTGAGATCTGGAATAACCTCCCCTCCCCTCTCCGAACCTCAAGCTCCCTCCAACTCTTCCGCAAACACCTAAAAACCTGGCTATTCTTAAAACTGTAACACTTCCCCCCTCTTAGGCCTCTCACCTTCCCCCTTTACACCTAACTCTTTAATCTCTCCACTGTAGTTCCTCTCTCATCTTTCTTCCTGTAAACCGTGCCGAGCTCCGCATTCGTGGAGATGGTGCGGTATATAAACCCAAGGTTTAGTTTAGTTTAGTTCTCAATTGGTTCCACGAATTCTTGACAACAAGATCCTACAAGGTGTTCAAGGACGACACTATCTCTTACAGCTGGGACAACCCTTGTGGGGTCCCACAAGGCTCCCCCTTATCCCCCCACCCTATTTAACATCTACCTTGCCTCCCTAGGAAACCTCCTGCAGAGTTTAAAGCTCAAATTCTTCATCTACGCAGACGACATCACCGTAATCATTCCGCTCTCTTACCTTACCTCAGAGCTTCTAAACTCACTATCTTTCACCCTAAATCAGATCGAACTTTGGATGACAGCGTTTAGACTAAAGCTAAACCCAGAAAAAACTAAATTCTTCTTAGTATCCCCAAACGACAAAATCAAGGAAACTGCGCTACATGTCAATGGTCTAGACCAGTGTTTTTCAACCTTTTTTGGGCAAAGGCACACTTGTTTCATGAAAAAAATCACGAGGCACACCACCATTAGAAAATGTTAAAAAATTTAACTCTGTGCCTATATTGACTATATATAAAGTAATTCTCTTGAATAGGAATCAAATAAACACAAAGAAAGTATTTTATAATTACTTTATTATGAAATATTAAGTAAACAGAATAGTGAAAAATTATAAAATACTTTATTCAGTGCGAAACCTGGGCCTGTTTGGCTGAACACAAAGCTGATATTCTGGCTGGAATCGAAGAAAGACACACACGTAGCTCTTCGTCAACAGCTCTCAGTCTCTCTCTGTATTTGGTTTTTATAGCAATCATGCTTGAAAAGCTAATCTCACACAGATATGTAGTGGAAAATGGGAGCAATGTCAAAATAGCTTTGTTTGCCAGAAGGGGGAACTCCTTGGCGGTATCCAACCAAAAACTGTCCAAAGGTAGATCAGCAAATCTTAGCTTGAAACCACGATTTTGTCTCAGTTCAGTTAGTTCCTCCTGCTCCTGTAAAGTCATGTCCTTTCCACCAACTGATGCTGAGCTATAAGGGTCTCTAACCCAGTCAAGGCATTCAGTGGAGACTGAAGAGAAATAAAATGACAACTTCTCCTCAAGAGTTTTTAAATGTTTAACTATTATCTCACACAGTGCAGCAGTGTGAACACCTTGCCATTGCTTGGTGAGTGTGAACATTTCAAGATTGCCACTTTCCACGTGTTGATGCCAGAGTTGCACCTTTGAACGGAATCCATTTATTTTATCTGTACTTGTAAGCAGGTTTTCACTTCGGCCTTGCATTCGTGTGTTCAGTTCATTCAGATGATAAAATATATCTGCCAGGTATGCCAGCCTTGCACACCACTCATCACTTGCAAGCTGCTTTGTGTAATCTGACCTCTCATTTGTCAGAAACACTTTAAGTTCCTCCCGCAGCTCATACACACGAACCAAGACCTTGCCACGTGACAACCACTGGACCTCCGTATGAAACAGCAAGGTTTTATGCTTCGCTCCCATCTCCTCACACAAAGCTGCAAATATGCGACTTTTCACGGGTCGTGACTTTACAAAGTTTACCATGCACACAACATCATCCAACACATGAACTAGGACTGCTGGTAAAGTCTTGGCTACGAGGGCCTCGTGGTGTAAAAAACAATGCGTAACAATCACATCTGGATTTCTTTCCTTCACTCTGCTTACAAAGCCTTTGGTGCGCCCGACCATGGCTGCAGCTCCATTGGTGCAGACACTTGTGCAGTTTTCCCACTTAAGTCCTCCTTGTTCAAGGTATTCTGATGTGACCCGAAAAATTTCTTCTCCTGTTGTTTTTTCTGGCAATGCCTTGCAAAAAAAGAAGTTTTCTCTAATTGCATCACCATCAACAAAACGCACATTGGCCAAGAGTTGAGCATGTCCACTGATATCAGTAGACTCGTCAAGTTGCAATGCAAATTTCTCACTGATACGGATCTTTTCCAAAACCACACTTTCGATGTCTGCAGACATGTCATTAATACGTCTGGAAATTGTGTTGTCTGAGAGAGGGACTTTGGCTATTTCCTTAGCTGCTTCAGGTCCGAGCATCTCCTCTACAATAGCTTTGCAGGCAGGAAGTATTAATGTCTCTGCCACAGTGTGCGACTTTTTTGACTTGGCTATAAGTTCAGCAACTTGATAGCTAGCTTTAAGAACTCTTTCATTTACCTTTGTGGTTTTTCTCATGAAAGTTGCCTGTTTCTCCCTGTTGTCACGCAGGCGAACAAAATAGTCCACATTCTTGTTTTGAAGCGAAGGGTGTTTCGTTTGGAGATGGCGTTTAAGTTTGCTTGGGACCATAGCACTGTTAGCTAGCTTTTCACCACACACCACGCACAGTGGAGTTGGTTTGTTTGCATCTCCAGTGAAAGTAAATCCAACTGAAATATAGCTTTCGCTATATTGCCTTGCGCCAGAGAATTTGCTTGCGCTAACCATCTTTGCTTTCTTTTGACCCCCACTCATACTTGGGCTCTCATCTGGCTCCAAATTTTGTTCAGAGTCTAGTTCTTTCCTTTTCAAAAACTTGTCCATCACTGCAGTCTCTCACTGTCACTCAGGACTTACTGCGCTTGTCTCCTCCAGATAGCCGCTGTCCGTCACACTCAGCACTCTTCTGATCGATCCCCGATGAGCCGGCGGATGACAGCTCCAGATGACAGCTCTGTCTCCACACTGTGCTAGGCCTGGAAGGAAGTCGGAAGATGATGTCCTACCTACCACAGTCATACTAACAACCATGTGTAAATTTTATTGTAAAAAATATAGGCTTTTTCAATCTCACCACTAGATGGCGATGTGGCAGCGCTGTACACCTACGAACATAACTCGCCTGTGTCTCAAGCCTGTGTCTCAGTGCAGCACTCCATTGAGCCGTCCGCCGGGACTCCCGCCCGCACTACGTAGCGGCCTGCCGCTGTCCTGTAGGATGTGGAAGTGGAAGGTGTCGCAGAGGGGACCGGGGGAGTCTCATGGGAGCGCGTGCGGGACCCGGCCTGAGGCCTAATCAGTGTCTGCACCGTACGGCACACCAGGCAACATCTCGCGGCACACTAGTGTGCCGCGAACCAGCGGTTGAAAAACACTGGTCTAGACTACTGTATTGAGCAATCCTTAAAAATACTAGGAGTCACCTTAGACAAGCATCTCACACTGGAGAAACACACTGACCTAGTGTTTAAGAAAAGTATCTCGGTGCTCTGGAAGCTCCGCACCATTAAAAAATACTTTGACGACACCTCCTTTCGTCTGCTGGTCCAAGCTTCTATTCTTAGTGTCCTGGACTACTGTAACATCATTTATCTAGGCGCCTTCAAGAAAATCACCAAGAAGCTGAGATTGGTCCAAAATACTGCCATCCGCCTTATCTTTGGTCTGAAGAAATGGGAACACATATCCCCTTTCTACCACAAGTTGCACTGGCTGCCATTCGAATCCAGAGTCCTATTTAAGTTCTCTTGCATCTGTTACAAAACCGTATCTGGTATGTCACCAGACTATCTTTACCCCCACTTCAACCTGAACTATAATAATAAGAGCTCCCGCAGAATAACTATGTTCGCTTTTCCCTCACTGAAATCGTGTCGTCTTAAAAGATTCCTCGAACGAACCTTCTCTTTTCAAGCGGCCAAACTAAATTCATGGCTCGCCCAAATTATACTTGACACCTCTTCATTCCTCCACTTTAGAAAAAAGCTCAAAACTCTACTTTTCAATGGACCAAATCCTTAATGCTCCCCACTTCCGCCTTAACGTTCCCCTTCTCCACACTAGAAAACAGATCAAAATCTCTTCTTTACAACAGATTAAACCCTTAACCCTCCCCTCCCCCTCCTCAACGCTTCTCACCTCTTCCTTCACTTTTTCCCCACCCTTCCAAGATTGTTGCTCCCCACTCTTACCTAACATGCTTTGCTCCCCCTTCTCATAAATCCAATTGTATTCTCTTACAGTACTTAATGTATATGCTCTGTATTAGCCCTTCCCTCACCTAAATTGTCAATGTAAACTAGTTTTGACCTTTCGATTGCCTTGCTATGTTCTTCTTTTCCCAATCGCACTGTATGTAATTCATCTATTTGTTGTGAACCGCCTAGAACTCCCTGGGTATGGCGGTATACAAAAATAAATTATTATTATTATTATTTATCATAATCACAAAAGTAAAATAAAACAGTTTCCTGATCGTATGTCTCTTTAGCTATAAATTACAATATTATTATTAAGACTTAGCCAAAAGGAAAATTTATAAACTATAAACAGTTTGAGACCACTGATCAAAAGGGTCAGATGTTGCCCCCCCCTCTCTCTACTTAGCAAACTCCAAAATGGATTCTGCCCTTTTGGTGATCTGAAGCATTGGACCATTGGATGCAAACCACCACTCCTAACCAAAAAAATGTTTCTGTACTCCCACTGTCAAGGGTGCTGTGTAATCTGAATAAAAAGTTTGAGGATCCCTTCTGGAATCTAAATCATGTTTTGCCTTTTGAACTATCTCAAACCTAGATGGTATAAACTTTGCATTTACCTTACGCTAGGTGAGTAAGCAGAGGGATTAATCTTGCCAGACATATCAGAACTGGGTCAGACCAATGGTCCATCTAGCCCAGAACTGGTTCAGACCAACGGTCCATCTAGCTCAGTGGTTTCAAACTCGCGGCCCAGGGGCCACATGTGGCCCATCAGGTACTATTTTGAGGCCCTCGGTATGTTTATCATAATCACAAAAGTAAAATAAAACAGTTTCTTGATCGTATGTCTCTTAAGCTAGAAATTATAATATTATTATTAAGACTTAGCCAAAAGGAAAGATTTATAAACTATAAAGAGTTTTACCTCATACAGAGTTGTCATTTCTTTAATAAGACATTAACTATTTTTTTCTGAGGCCCTCCAAGTACCTACAAATCCAAAATGTGGCCCTGCAAAGGGTTTGAGTTTGAAACCACTAATCTAGCCCAGTGTTCTTCAACCTTTTTACACCTATGGACCTGCAGAAATAAAAGATTTATTTTGTGGACCGACAAACTAGTAGGACTGAAATTAAAAAAAAACCGTTTCCGCGAGCTTGGTCCCTGCAAACCATCTGATCCCATCCGCACAAGCCTCAGTTATGATTCTATATTGAATGTATTTTATTAAAGTATAAAAAGAAACTATTCTATACAATTGTCATTTTATAAATACAAATAATACAGAGCAAGTATCAACAAAACCCCTGGCGCCCCTCCCCTTCACATATATCCCCTCTACTATCAAGAAAACTGAATAAGCTACCACTTAGGTGACACTGCTGAAACTGAAACAAAACTATTGGGTATGTCAGTTTTATCCGAGTACAAGCAGGCAGTATATTCTCATATAGATAGTCAAAAAGTTTATTGTCACTTTAAATTTTTAAGACTGGCCAAACTGCACACATGCTGGTGCCTTCCTGCCCGATTTTGGCTCACGGGACCATCAGTGATGCGTCAGAGGGAAGGCCCCGGTGGGGAAGGCCGCAAAGCAGCCTGTTCAGTGCGCTGCCACTGCTGCTGTTTTTGGAGGTCTTGGAGGGTACGGTATATCAGTCTCACAGTGGGAGGGGCGGTGGGGTTCTGCTGAGCAAGGGGATGGGAGGGGGGATAGAAAGATGCTGCACAAGGGGATGAGTGAGAGGGGAGGAACATGGGGTGGAGGGGGAGAAAGTGCTACCACCAGCGAATCGGGCAGCACTAGTGTCAGGGAAGGAGTCAGGGTGTGTCGGGGATATTCAGGAGGGGCTTCAGGGGTTGATCTTAAATAGGGCTTATTATTGGGTAGGGCTTATATTAGGAGCACCTTTAAAAATCATGCTAGGGCTTATTTTCTGGATAGGTCTTATTTTCAGGGAAACACGGTATTTGACTAAATAGTTAGTGTATTTGTTTACTTAAAAACACACTTCCCTGTAGAACTAGCATTCTGCTCAGTGAGGTAGTGATACTCCCGCCATTTTTTCCTCTGTCAGCCTAGCTGAAGGTCACCACACTCTGGTATGATATTTCCCGTAGTGCTATAGCTATAAATAAGAATGTAGATCAGAGCCAGAGAGTCTGGTATTGAGTCACTGTATCCTTAAAAGGAACTTCATGGACACAGTAGATGACCTCTATAGCAGGCTGAGTGTTTAGTTTAGTCAAGAGATTAATTATAGCTTCTGTTTGAAACCATTCAGATCTTAGTATTAAACACCTTAGACACTTCATGCTCGTGACTTGCATTTGTATACATTGAAGCTTGGCTGTGTTATGACTAGAGTAAAAAAAAAAAACTAACTTATTTTTTTCTGCTCTACTGACCTGTATCTAGCTGACATCTAGTACTACAGAAAATCTATTTATATTATAAACATTTGCTCCCCCTTTTACAAAACCACACAAGAAGTTTTTGGTGCCGGCTGGCGCACTGAATGCCCTGCGCTGCTCTGACGGTCATTGAGTTCCTATGAGCATTGGAGCAGTGAAGAGCATTCAGTGTGCCCACTGGCGCTAAAAACCTCTTGCATGGTTTTGTATAGGGGGGGTAATTTTATATTTATTAATTTGTGTCTAGGGAAGCTTTGCAACAAAATGCACACGTTGTGTGGGGATCCTGTTGAGGGGAAAAAAAAGACTAATATATAATGTGCTTAAAAGTAGAGAATGACACGGTGACGGTTTACCCGCGGCCACCGCATTTAAGCCGCGGGTCACCGCCGAAAACAGGGAAGAAAACTAGCAGTCGCTGCGGTGACGGGGACAAGGCCTTTCACCGACCGCGGAAACGGTGAACAGGTTTGTCCCTGCGGGCCAATGTACCCCCTTCTAGGAACCGCTATTTACCTGTGTTTCACCGTGCTCCTCATTTGTCAGATCAACCCTTCCTGCCAATCGCAGCAGAAGGGTACCCAACCCCTCCTGCCGGTCCTCCCAATGGCCTCCCCTAAGATCGCCGGCAGGAGGGTACCCAACCCCTCCTGCTGGACCCCCCCCCCAACGAACCCTCCCACCCCGGAACCCCCTTAGTCTTACTTTCCAAGTTGGACCGGACAGCTCCTCGCTCGTCTGGCCAGCAGGCCTGCCTCCGTCCAAATGAGGCGGGCCCGCCCCTCCCCTGCCTTCCAATGGCCTCCCCTAAGATCGCCGGCAGGAGGGTACCCAACCCCTCCTGCTGGACCCCCCCCAACGAACCCTCCCACCCCGGAACCCCCTTAGTCTTACTTTCCAAGTTGGACTGGACAGCTCCTCGCTCGTCTGGCCAGCAGGCCTGCCTCCGTCCAAATGAGGCGGGCCCGCCCCTCCCCTCCCCTGCCTAACCCACAGGATCCTAGGGCCTGATTGGCCCAAGCACCTAAGGCCCCTCCTATAGCGGGAGTGGCTTTAGGTGCCTAGACCAATCAGGCCCTAGGATCCTGTGGGTTGGGCAGGGTAGGGGCGGGCCCGCCTCATTTGGACGGAGGCAAGCCTGCTGGCCATACGTGTGAGGAGCCGTCCGGTCCAACTTGGAAAGTAAGACTAAGGGGGTTCCGGGGTGGGAGGGTTCGTTGGGGGGGGGTCCAGCAGGAGGGGTTGGGTACCCTCCTGCCGGCGATCTTAGGGGAGGCCATTGGGAGGACCGGCAGGAGGGGTTGGGTACCCTTCTGCTGCGATTGTCGGGAGGGCCGTTGGGGGGGTCTACAGGAGGGGTTGGGTGCCCTCCTGCCGTGATCGCTGGGGGGAGGGGAGACTTGCAGCCGTAGCCGCGGTCACTATGCTAATCACGGCAGCATTTAAAGTACATGTCGTGTTTGTTTTTGCATTGCTAGCCCCAGGGGTGGTGGAAGATTAGTGATTGAAAAACTGTATGAAAAATAACTATTTTAAATTTAGTGATCAAAATGTGTCAGTTTTGAGAATTTTTATTAATTAATTTTTTCTCTGCGTGTTTTGTTTTTGTATAGTTATTAACTAATATTTAACTAAGTTTTAAAGTTTTAAAGAATGTTTCCTTTATACGTAAATAAAGAAAAGTGAATGGGATTGCAGTGGCGGTGACGGGGCGGTGAATGGGGTGGCAGTGGCGGTGACGGGGCGGTGAAGAGGATGGTGAGACGGGGACGGGGCGGTGACGGGGATGGTGAGATGGGGATGGGGCGGTGACGGGGATGGTGAGACGGGGACGGGGCGGTGATGGGGACCAATTTTTTCACCATGTCATTCTCTACTTAAAAGAACACTCCTCTGAAAGTTGTATTTAGAAATACAAGTGGTGACTAACTTATGCCATAACTTCACAATATTTTATAAAATTTAGTTAAGCTGCTATCCTTTAACTTCCCTGCACCAGAGGGAAAGCCATATTTACAAGATTCTCCCATATTACACGTCAGATGCTAGATCTGATTGGCCCCCACTATCTTTAACAGCACAAATAGCCCCATACAGACTGCATGAATTAGGGCATGCTCCTTTTTGAGACTTTTAACCAAGTGTGTTAGTAATTAAGTGCAGATTAGAAACATTTTTAAATTGCTTTGATAAAATAACTTTCAAGATTTACTACTTTTCAGTCAATCATTTAAGATATAATTTTCAGCCTCCCCATAATGATTGTAGACTCACAAATACCCACAGGAAAACTTGTGGTTTATTTGTTTGTTTTGAACACCTATTAAAGGTTTAGTTTCCAAAATGGTTTCTTATACTCGTAGGATGCATAAATGAACTGTTTTAGCTGACTAGAAATATTGGTAAGTACAGTATATTTAAAAAGTAGTGACTTGGTTTTATCTTTGGTCCTTAGCTTTTTCAAGATGGTTTCTACCTAAATTCTCAGTGTTTAACTGTTCTAACACATGCTCTCCAAGGAGAAGTAGGTCAGAGTAATCTCACATGTGGGTGACGTCATCCACAGAGCCAGGTCAAAGCTCGACAGATGTTGAGGTTGCTAGGCTACATAGCTTCCACAATGCATATCACTCCTTTGGCACATTTACACATGAGAACAGCCCAGTTGAACCGTAGCTTTCCATTGGTCATCCATATATACCTGTTAAAATCCCTTCTCTGGTGGGCAATTCAGTCCAATCTGACCATGAGACTCTCATTACAATTTCCTCAGCATCACAAAGTGTTAACAGATGCATTCAATTTGGGATGGGGAGTTCATTTGGGTAGGCTTCATACTCAAGATTCATGTTCAGTGCAGGAGAAGGATTTTCATATCAATTTCTTGGAACTCCAGACAATCTGAAACACTCTAAAGCAGGGGTGGGCAAACTTTTTGACTCGTGGGCCACAATGGGTTCTTAAATTTGACAGAGGGGCCGGACCAAGAGCAGATGGATGGAGTGTTTGTGTGAAATGTAAATGTTATAACATAAAAGATTTTGGTCTTTAAAAGGTAGCAAAGCATGAAAACGTAAGTCTTATTGTACAAACGAATTTACATGATCATGTCTTCCTTCCTCTCCTTCACCCCAATTCTTCCTCTTTTCCTTTCCCCCCCACATGTGCAACATCTTTCCTACCTTCTCACCCATCCCCTTGTGCCTTCCCTCTGCAGCATCTTTCTATCCTTCCCATCCCCCTGTGCAACAGAATCCTTGCCCAGCTTCCATCCATCCTTTCATTCCTTCCATCCCTTGTGCAGCAGAACCCTTGAGTACCCGCCCCCGCTTCGCAACCAAACTCCCACTTACTATCCTTCCCTCCCATCCAAACCCTGCCGACTGCGAACCCTACATTCCTCCCTCCGGAGCAGCGTTGGGCTGGTGGCCTTCTCTTGTCAGGGCCTTCCATGTGTTGCGTTACTGATGACATCATCAGTGATGCAGCAGAGTGAATTCCCCAATGAGAGAAGGCCGCGAAGCAGCCTGTTAAGAGTGCTGCTGGAATGATGCTGCTTTGGAGGGAGGTATGTAGGGTTTGCAGTCGGCAGGCCGGATTAAAAAAACTAAACAGGCCGGATATGGCCCGTGGGTCGTAGTCTGCCCATGTCTGCTCTAAAGGCTTTCAGAGACTGGCTACTCAACAAAATTATACAAATTCAGACAGATAACCAGGTTGTGATGTACTACACTAACAAAGCAAAAAAGGAAAAGAGAAGGGGAACTAGTATCTTGTTGCATGATTTATTACAGAATGGTGTAAAAAAACACAATAAAATATACAGTATCCAATGACCTGTGTCGGGTCTATGCCACTATTATACTGTGTATCTCATGTCATTGAACATTGTATATTTTATTGTGTTTTTTGCACCATTCTGTAATAAATCGTGTAACAAGATACTAGTTCCACTTCTCTTTTCCTTTTTTGCTCTGCGGTTTGTTTTTGTGAAACTATTGTGGTGGACTTTTGTGTTTCCCTGTACTACACCAACAAGCAAGGGGGACTAGGACTGTACTCTTTATGTCAGGAAGCCATCAGGATGTGGTCCTGGGCTGTCCAGAATGGAATGGTTCTCAGGGCCACATACTGAGGAAATCCAATAACCTGGCCAACAGACTGAGCAGGGTTCTGTAACCACAAGTGATGTCAGAACCTGGCTTGCATCTGATTGAGTCTGAACTTCCTGTTTTTGAGACCAGAAGTTTGGGTCAAATCAGCTGCTAGCCAGATTTGACATAGCCTTTAGAGAGGGGAAGAAGCAGAGGTATGGTCCTAGAAAATACTTATATTCACATATGCACTTTTAAAACTTTGTTATGAAGTAGGACAGTACTGCTTTTTTGTGACTAGTTACAAGTAAAACGTATGGCAAAAAAATGTAACACATTACAAGTAAAAGTACTGCAAATTGTACTTAAGTACTGTAACGAAGTACAAGTACTTAGTTACTACCCATTAGAGAGCTGCATGGGAATGGAGACGACGGGAATCCCGCGGGTTCCCCCTTTTGGTCGCGGGGATCCTGTGGGGATGCCCCTTGTGGTTTTGGGGATCCTGCGGGGTTCAATGTAACTGGAGCCGCAGGCTCATCTTCTTTTCCTATCTGCCCTGCAGCAGCACACATAGCCGACCGGAAGTCTTCCCCGATGACAGTGCTGATGTTGGAGGGAGGGCTTAAGCAAAGCATACCATAGAAAAACAGACCATATTCATTATTTATATATTGGAAATTATTAACCATCTTTATATATGGCCATCTCTTAGAAAAGATGATTAGAAAAAGAAATCAGATTTTTTTTTTTTTTTTTTAAGTTCAAATATTTTTATTGATTATGGTAAGAAGAAATACAAAATTTTATGAAAAGATGTACAAATAATCACAGTTATCTCTCCAACAACTCAGACATGCACATGAACGCATTTGTGTACAATTTATATCCTGCTCACATTAAATTTTCTAAGTACATATATCCTATGAAATATACATATGGTAAAGACACAAAAAGGTCAATCAGAACAGTAATCAAGTAATGGTTTCCATATATCATAATATTTAGACATTAGATGAGATTTTTCAGCGTAGATTTTTTCATATTTACCAGTGTTACAAAGAGTATTCCACCACATGTGGAACTCAACTTTAGTGAGATCCTTCCAGCAATATAAAATTGTTTGTAAGGCTAGCGCCAACATAATGGTAAGTAAACATTCTGAGGGTTTAGATATGGGGGTGGATAATGACTGACTCATACCAATGAATATGGCAGGTGACCTTGTTTCTTGTATCTGAAGAACTGCACAAACAGTTTCCCAAACTCTATCCCAAAATATTTGGACGTGTGAACAGGAGAAAAGTAAATGTTCCAAGGAGCCCTCATCTGAGTTGCAAGACCAGCAGAGAGGGGATATTTTTTTGTCAATTTTATGGGACAATTGTGGGGTCCATACAGCTCTGTGAATCACAAAGTAAATAGATTGCAATAGGGAAGCTGAGCGAATGGATTTGAAGAAGATCTTCCAGAGCTCTTCCCAATCAATAGCATCGGATGGGAGATTGAGTTTGTAAGTCCATTTCTGTTCTAGTTCCGTAGATCCAGGGAAAGCTGTCATCTGCAGTATTTTATACCATATTGATGCGGTAAGTATCTGTCCGTTGTTCTTATGTAGAAAACTTCGTAGACCAGAGTCAACATTGGAAGTGAGTATCTTAGGTATGGCATTTCGAATGCAATGCAGAAGTTGTAGCCATCTGAAATGTTGAGTAGCAGGAATTCCTTTGTTCTCAACAAGTAGTTGAAACGGGGTCCAATCAGCTGCAGTCATTAAATCTTGCACAGTCCAAATGTCACAACCCTGCCATTCTTTCCAGGATACAATTGAGTTTTGGATTTTAAAGCGATCATTCCTCCAAATAGGAATCAGGGTCGATGTTTCCCATTTATCCTTAAAAGTTAAGTCAAGATTATGGATGGCTGATTTATATGCTTGAAGAATAGGATCAGTGGCATCTGTTTTAGGCAGTAATGCACCCGCCAATAGTTGAAGTCTATGTTCCCCATATAGCTCACGTTCAATCAGTATCCATGTTGGAGGATCAGGATCTCTATTCATAAGGTAATGCCCCAGCGACCATTGTCTCATGATGAATGCATTATGGTAGTGAGTAAATGACGGAAAGTTAACCCCTCCAGATTTACGTGGAGCCTTCAATTTGTTTAACGCAATGCGTGGTTGTTTAGAGTTCCATAAAAACTTCGTGAGTATGGAATCAACTTGTTTGTAAAAATGAGAGGGCAATTGAAATGGAAGCATGTAAAGTATATAGTTGATTTTAGGGGTCAACATCATCTTGATGGTCTCAAGTCTTCCCCACCAGGTCAGCGTCAGGGGAGACCATTTAGTTACTGTCGATTTAAGAATTTCCAGGAGATGAGCACAATTTAGTTGTATAGATTCAGCTATGGTAGGACCAAAGAGCACTCCTAAGTATTTCATAGAGGAAGAAGACCATTTAACCCCATGTGATGTTATGTCAAATTCAGCAGCCGGGCAAGTGATCGACATCACCTCTGTCTTGCCCGTATTCAATTTATAACCTGATACCGCAGCATATTCCTTGATGGTTTCCAGCAGGTGAGGGAATGAAGCAGGGGTCATGTACAGCAGAACATCATCTGCGTACGCCGATAATTTGAGTTCATGACTTTCCATCTTTAGACCGGTAATCCTCGTATCGTGACGTATATTTTGTAACAAGGGCTCGAGTGCCAGATTAAAGAGGAGTGGCGAAAGGGGGCACCCCTGTCTAGTTCCTCTAGTTGGATGAAAAGGTGTTGATAGGCGACCATTGACATATGTTCTGGTGGAAGGCTTGAAATATAAAATCTTAACTTTGGTAATGTAATGCTCAGAGAAACCATACCAGCGCATTGTTTGGAAGAGGAAAGGCCATTCAATACGGTCAAATGCCTTCTCAGCATCTAGCCCTACTGCGAGAATGTCCTGATGCTGGGCATGTGCATGTGTAAGAACGTGAGAGAAGGTACGTGTATTCTCACAGGAGTATCGACCATTAATGAATCCAGTTTGGTCTGCTGATATAAGTTTAGTGATGATTTTTTGCAACCGTGTAGATAATAATTTGGCGTAGATCTTCGCGTCTACATTAATTAATGACAATGGTCTGTAGTTGGATATGATTTTCTTATCCTTATCCGGTTTGGGGAGGACAATAATTGTCGCCTCTGTGAATGATCCAGCAGCTTCACCAGTTTCCATGAGGTGTTCAATAAATTGTAAGAAATATGGAGCCAGAACATCCTGGAACTCTCGGTAGTATTCCACCGTCAGTCCGTCTGGTCCTGGAGTTTTCTTGAGTGCCATAGATTTTATTACTGATGAAATTTCTGCAAGGGTTATTGGTTCATCCAATATGTCATTGTCGTCTGAGGAAAGACAATTGTGCGGAATATGTTCTAAGAATTCCTTAGTTCTGTGTGGTGATTGGATTTCTGATGTATAAAGAGTGCGATAGTATTCCATGAAGGCTTGGGATATGTCTGTTGGATCAGTGATGTCGTCGCCTGTATTCACTTTGATGGCCGCAATAGTGGATTTTTCTCTGCGTCCTTTAAGATATTTGGCCAGTAGTGACCCACATTTATTGTTCCCTGCAAAATATGATGCTGATTGCTGCATTATCTCCTGCGACGCTCTGTGGCTCAATAGAGAATTATAGCGAAATCTCGCTTTATTTAGTTGAATCAATATGGAAACATCAGTAGGTGTGTTCTGATGATTGTTCTCCAAAGTTAATATCTCACGTTCTAGGAGACTGGTCTTCTCTTTCAGTTGTTTATGTTTATGTGCTGTGTAGGTAATGGTAATACCTCTGATATATGCCTTGAAGGCATCCCACCAACATATCCAGGTAGTGTGTTCAGGTTTATTATGTTGAAAGTATTCTTCTATCCTGGATTTCATCAGGGTGCAAAAGTGTGAATCCAGTAGCAACGAGTTGTTAAAGCGCCATTGTTTAGGTAAAGGTGAAGTCAAACAACATTTGAGTGAGATAGTAATGGCTGCATGATCTGAGACACAGATAGGAGAGATATCAGATTTAACAACTGAATTTGTGAGAGAGGCACTGATCAGAAACATATCAATACGTGAGTATGATGAATGTGGGGGGGAGAAAAATGTGTAAGAATTGTCATTAGTATGCATCTGTCTCCAGATGTCAAGGAGTGAGGAATCAGTGATTAGATCTTGTAATGCGTACCAAGCTTTGGTTTTTTTGTAGGCACAGTTAGATTTTCTGTCTCTTAGTGGGTTCAGTACCATATTAAAGTCTCCCGCTAGTATCACACGTGAGTCTATGTCTTCTAGTATTGTTGCTTTCAGTTCATGAAAAAATTCAGGTTTATCAATATTGGGGCCGTAGATGTTCAACAGGCAATAAGTCTCACCTGCTATATTAAATTTAACTTTGACCCATCTTCCATTAAGGTCTGTAGCTGAAGAAATTATTGTGAGGTCTGGTCTGTTGCGGATTAAGGTGATTACCCCTCCCTTACGGTCATAAGCAGGAGAGTAAAAAGGATTCAAAGACCATGAGAAATGGACTTTCGATGAGAGTTCCTTATTAAGATGAGTTTCCTGAAGCATAACTATATCAGGATTAAATGTGTCTATATATGTCTGGATTTTTTTCATTTTCACTTTATTATTGAGACCCTTTGTGTTCAATGAAATGATATTAAAAGACATTGTAATGTTGTGGTATAATAACATATACAAGCAGGCATTCACATATGCATATTAATGATGGAGAAAATGTCACAGAGCTGGTATCAAACCATACCATTATACATGTTCTGAGCAGTTCATGAGAGAGCCATAACAATTCTATCTGTAAGGTGTACATCTGGTAAGCTATGGTGCAGAAGAGTGCACCTCTATAACACAGCGTGAGTACAGCTAAGTTAACAGAGAGGCAGAGAGAGAAAACCAAAACTCCCAATCTTGTCAGTATTTTTAACAAGCAAACGTAACTTATCACATCTCTATATAAGCATGAGCAATGCAAATAGTGGAGTGAGCAGACACCACATAGTCTATGGTGAAAGCAAAATCCATAAACAAATACAAAGCAGCAGCTAAACAGTTAAATGAGATTCTATGAGACACTGAGGCATACCAGAAAAATCATGGGGCCATTCAAACCTGATTAATCGGTGTTGGTGAATGGAGTTCAATGTATGTAGCCAGCTCTTCCGGGACAGTAAAATCTTTAGTTTGGTTGTTTAATGTCACTCTTAGTCGTGCTGGATACATCATGCCGAATCTAGCATTCAAAGCTTTGAGTTGTGGCCTGTAGGAGAGGAGCTGTTTGCGTTTAGAGGCTGTGGCCTTGCTCAGGTCAGGGAAAAACAGTATTGTGGCTCCCTCATGCTGAATCGGAGATTTTATCTTTGCTTTTTGAAGGATATCCAGCACATGTTGGTATCTCAGCAATTTGAGTACAATTGGTCTGGGCCGGCGGTCAGCAGGCATACGGGAAGAGGGTACTCGGTGAGCTCTTTCTATTTCAAAATCACGTTGAAAGGTGATGTCAAGCAGTTTGGGCAGCAATGTTTCAAGGTGCTTTATTAGATCACAGTCACGCACATTTTCTGGAATACCTAATATGCGCAAGTTACAGCGTCTGGAGCGGTTATTACTATCTTCCAGCTCTTGTTCTAGCAGATTTATTCTGTTAGTTTGTCTGCGGAGCTCAGTGATTTGTACAGAGGACGCCTCCATCTTGGATTCGAGTGTGGAGACACGTGTTTGCATGTGGGTAAAATCGGCAGTTAAAGCAGACAGTTTTTCATTTATTTCGTCTGTGCTCGTTTTAGTGTCTGCTGCCAATTCTTTTAATTCTCTTAACTCGTTTAAAATCTCGCGATTTGTGTCCTCCGATGTGGCAGGAAGTGGTGTCTTAGACGGGGACACGGGGTCTGGCTTGTGCCGTTTACCCACCTTTTTATCTGCCATCGCTGATGTTTGGAGCTTGCAATGTTGGTTTTAATTATACCCCACAACTTTATGATCAAGTGCGATCGTTCGATTCTTGAATTGCTCAGATTATTTCGCCGTTTGCTTCGTTTTAAGGCAGGAGATTAAGGGAGCTGTGGTCTTATGCTGCCATCTCGTGTGGGCTCAGCAGCGCCCCCCAGAAATCAGATTTTTAATTCTGTTAGAGCAAACAATTTGTACTGCAACAATCCAAACCCCTTGCTTTCGTGTAAACATTTTTTTTTTTTTTAATTACAGAACTTCAAACATGTAACTCTTGCAGACTGCTTAAATACACATGACATGAAAAATTGGCCATTATCAACATTTTGGATCTACTATATAGTCATCTTTTCCCAGATGTAAAAGATGAGAAAATTGACTTGACTAGTTTGAAAAAATGTGTCAAATTGGGACAGGATATAGTGCTTTAGGAAAGATTTAGTTTATTTAATGTTGATTGTGGTTATGAATATTTGCTATACTAAGTGTTCTGCCCTGACATTTTGTATCCGAACTGCTTTTTGTATTTTCTTGCTTAATGCTCAATAAAAATTATTGAACTAAGGAAATGAGAGAATTGCTTAGCTCTCATTTTAAGACACTTCTGGCTCCTGCTCTCTACGAGATTCTAATGAGATTCTCGGTGTCTCTGAGAATCTCATTAGAATCTCGGAGAGAACGGGAGCCAGAAGACCTTGAGCATGCTGGTTCTCGGGGGTGGGGTAGGAGAAGCGGTTCCCGGGGGTGGGGTGGAAACGCGCCAGTGGCCTCGGTGGTGGGGTCTTTTTAGGATGTGGGGTGGTTTTGGTGGGGTGGGGTGGAAGCGCATTAGTGGCCTCGGTGGAGGGGGGGGGGGGATCGTTTTGGGATGTGGAACGAATCATGCGAGTTTCCCTTACTTTCTATGGGGAAACTCGCTTTGATATACGAGCACTTTGGTTTACGAGCATGCTTCTGGAATGAATTATGCTCACAAAACAAGGTTCCACTTCTAATGGTGAACAGTTAAACATGGTGTTTCTTTGCAATTTATGCAAAATAGCTATTTGCTGATGCTAACAAATTAGAAATATATATATATATATATATTTTTTTTTTTTTTTTTCTTTTTAAATATATAAAAGTGAGTATAGCAGGTATCAAAATTTGAATACCTTTCAGTCAGTACTTGGTAATACCCCTTTGATAGAATTTTTCTTTTAGCTAGCTAATAGTAAATAGAGTTGTGTCCCTTGGCTGTTTGCCAGCCAGTAAACTAATTCCTCTTCTACAGCTTGATTATAAATACATCAGTATTGTAAAGTAACTCACAATGATATAAATGAGCACCATTGATCTTTTGGGAGTAATTGTGACAGCAATGGGGTCATCTGACCAGATTGCAATAAAAAATCATCAGGTACAGCAGCTGTTGCCAAGTACCTTGTTTAGATGGCATATTAGTTTGTGGAATGAAGCGAAACGACTAGAATGACTCACCACGGATGATTTCATTTTCATATGCATACAGTTGCTATAATCTTCGGAGAAGGTGTGGAAAAGATGTTCTAAAAGGGCTTTTTTGTAACTTGTATTACTGTCAAAGGTTTAAGAAAGACATTTTTGACTTTTCAGTGAACTTGTAGATTAACAATTTGATGTTAGTGGAGCTTTGCATAACCATCTACGGTAGTTAATTTATACTTGCATCTGTAGTTCTCCGATAAGGCATATAATAATAATAATAATTTTATTCTTATATAGCGCCATACTGAAAAAGTTCTAGGCGGTTCACAACAAGGTGAGCTAATACATGGGATACAGATAAAATACAAATTAGAATAATGGACTTAAAAACAGATAAAGACAGAAAGCATTTACAATATAATGCAGAAAATACCGGCATGGCAGGGAAAGAAGTAATACATAGAACAGATAAAATACATCAAGTTGAATATAAGGAACATGATTGAAAAAATGAAGCAGAATGCTTTAAGATACCAGATTAAATAATGGGCAAAATCCATTTTGTGCAACGTAAGACAACAAAGTAGAATGTATGTAGTGAGCACTGTAAACATGCAGAGCAAAATGAAAAGGTCTTATCACATGGGACCATATTTGTTGTTGCCTTTTTTTTTTTTTTTTTTTTTTAATATGTTTATTAACAGTGAAGTTACACAAATAGCCAGGAGTCAACAATTCCGGAACAGACAAGCAAATACCGCAAGGTATACAAGAGCAGCTGACAAAGTCTAAGGAAATCAAAATACGAGAACCCCCAGTACAGGCCATCAGCAGGAAATACGAGAAGTGTCCCCACCTAGAGTCAGTGCAAACCCCACCTTTTACATTTTCTCCCAAACGTCCAAAAAAGCCACCCCCCAGACCCCACTCGAAAGCCCACTCACTGAGCAAGCATGAAACTTCTTTAATATAACATATTTGTTGTTGGATTTGTTTGGCATCTTATACAAAGTGCTTTTGTCTTACCACAAATTGTGTAGATTCCATGCTTACTGTGCTTTGCAATGCCAAATACTCTTTTCTGCTTGATGGAACCTGTAAATTTGCAGTCCCAAACCAGAGGCAACTATTGAGCTAAAGGAGCATCCATCCCTTCCTGTGGTTGAACTAGTAGAAGGTACTTAACTGGAGCGGGTATATATTCTTGCAATCCACCCACCTCCCCTAGTTGACTTCTTAGCTTTGTTACTGACTTATAGGTCCCATGAGCCACTGTCAGGCGAGAATGCATCGGCATGCACGCAGTATGTGCTGTACCTTAAAAAACTTAGCTGCAATGCACTTGATAGTATTCATACCAGGTTCCATGGATAATGTCAGCTTCACATGTGAGAATATATGCCTGCTGTCCTTGGAGAACACCTGCTACTTTCTCTGGCTAGCAAAAAGCCAAGGACCTTCCTTTGTTTATTTTGTGGCTCCCAAAAAGGGGGTATATGTATAACACTCATCCTAGATCTCAAGAGAGTTAATGCTGAGTCCAGCATTTCTGCATGGAAACCTTGTGGCCATTAATATCCTTAGTTCATCCAGGCAAGTTTCTGACTTCATAGATTTACCGTAGTCATACGCTGAAATATGGCTCTCTGTCAAATCATTTTACATTTGATTCTTTGAACAAATTTGAGATTGTTGCCTTACCTCTTGGGAACTGTACGGCACTTTTATTGGAAGGCCATTTGCACATCCCTACTTTTTGTGTTTCCTTCTGGTTTTCTACAGGGTGGTCTTGTTTTTTGGTTAGATACTTAACCTCCACCTTGCCATTTGGGAACCCCATAAGTGCATGTCTATGTATTGAACAGACACTTCAGTTCCAGGTCCTCCCTTTTGACTTGGCTGTGGTACCCAACACTTTCCAAAATCATGGTAATGGTCACGGATGTCACAAGATGCAAGTCTTCAGCTCAACTTCCAGTGTTATCATTTCCGATGGTATAACGTCACCTGCTAGCTGTATTCATAATGACCAATTCGTAAAAAGCACACCATTCCACCCTTTTATTGAAGCCCTTGGGTCAAACTTAGTTGGAGAGTGTATTTTGTTACTAATTAATTATTACTTGTGTGACAATTGTCCAGTTACTGTCAGGTAGGTCTCGGGATAGGGCTGGAACATATTTTGGTATCTGTGCTAGTTATGCTGGAGCCTTCATACCTAACCGGGTAGGTTATTAAGATGGACTTGGAAAAATCCACTGCATATTTCTAGGATAAGCAGCATAAAATCTGTTTTGGGGATTTTGCCAGGTACTTGTGACCTGGATTGGACACCGTTAAAAACAGGATATTGATGATCTATCCCAGTATGGCAATTCTTATGTTCTTATATTCTACATAGGACTGCTTTTTATGTGGTCCTATCTTTGTCAATTAGGTATTCACCTGCATAAGTTCAGGTTGACTGAAGATCTACATATTCAATCCCAGTCCTTAGATGTGACCCAGCATTGAGTATCTGGGTCTGATTCAGTCCATGGCTGTTGGTGGCTGAATATTGCCTGCAATAGTACTGCCCGATTTCCAATTTGAATTGATTCATCGATTCGAATCGGGTGAATCGATTCAAATCGATTTGCTTTTTAAAAAAAATTGGCCTCCCAATTCGGTGACTGACACTCCTCCCCGTGCCTTGCTAAAGCAGGAGCGGCAGCGCTGCCTCTTGCTAGCTGTCCACTGCCGCTATCGCTTTAGGGGGGCGATGGGGGAGGATTGGTCAGGAAGGCTTGCATCCTCCTCCTCCAAAGGCCTGCATGTTCTCCCAGCTTCCCCGCTCTTACCTTAACATAATACGGCAGCCTGTAGGATTGTTGGTGCTGTAGTGATCCTTGCAGCTGCCGTCGTCATCAGCAGCACGTTCCCTCTGCCGCGGTCCTGCCCCTCCTCTGACGTCAGGGGCAGGATCGTGGCAGAGGGAATGTGCCGCTGATGATGACAGCAGCTGCAAGGATCGCTACAGCACCGGCGATCCTGTAGGCTGCTGTATTGTTAAGGTAAGAGCAGGGAAGCTGGGAAGAACATACAGGCCTTTGGTGGGGGGGGAGGGGGGAGGCTAGGCCTTCAGAATGTGGTTGATGCAGGCCTTCAGAATGTGGAGTTCTGAAAATGCTGCCAAGGGTCCCAGGTACCTTAAGTCCCTTGCCCTAAAAATGTTGCCTAGCTTCCCTGAGCGAAGTTGTCCCTAGTAGCTAAGCTCATCAAGAACTTGGGGAAGCTGGGGGAACATGCTGGCCTTCAGGGGAAGCTGGGGGGAACATGCAGGCCTTCAGGGGAAGCATGCAGGCCTTCAAGGGGGGGGCAGGCCTTCAGGGGAAGCTGGGGGAACATGCAGGCCTGGTGTAGAAGTACATGGGGGAAGAAATAATGGGTCTAAAAACAGAGGAGAGGGAGAGAGATGGTGGACAATGGGGTTTAGGGAAGGAAGGAACAGAAAGGGAGGGAAGTTGGACAAAAGGGATGGTGTGGAGGGGGTGGGAGATAGAGATACTGGATAAGGAGGGTAGTAGGGAAGAGAAAGGGAGAGCTGGTGTACCTCTGGGGTGGTGGGATGCTGGATGAAGGGTAGTTTGAAAAAAGGAGAGATGGTGGATCAGGGGATGGTGGGGTCCATTGCTGCAGGGATGGAGATGAAAAAAAGGAAAGATGTCAGACCTCCGGGGAAGGGAAGGGAAACGGAAGGGGAGGACAGAGATGGAAGATGGATGGTTAGCACCGAGAAAGAAGAAAGAAGGAGACCTTGATCAGAAGACATCCAGAGCCTGGGACCAGCATGATTTGAATAATGACCAGACAACAAAATGTAGAAAAAATAATTTTATTTTCTGTTTTGTGATTGCAATATATCGGATTTAAAATGAAAAAAGAAGCATTTATCAACTATAAACATTTTGGGAAAAGGGAGGCAAAAGAAGACTATCTGGCCAGATCTAAGGCTGTCAAAAAGGCAGTCAGGGAAGCCAAACTTCAAACAGAGGAAGATCTAGCACGGAACATTAAAAAAGGGGACAAATCCTTCTTTAGGTACATTAGCGACAGGAAGAGAAACAAAAATGGAATAGAACGCCTTAGGCAATCAGATGGAAACTACGCAGAATCTGATATTGCCAAGGCAGAACTGCTAAACGAATACTTTTGCTCAGTATTCACCTGTGAAGCACCGGGAAATGGTCCACAACTGCAAATAAGAGATAGCCAAAATGACCTGTTTCGTGATTACGAGTTTACACCTAGTAGCGTCTACCACGAACTTTCAAGACTCAAAGTAGACAAAGCCATGGGGCCAGACAATCTACACCCCAGGGTACTCAGAGAGCTGAGTGAAGTTCTGGCTGAACCACTATCCGTACTCTTCAATCTTTCCATGCGCACAGGAAAGGTACCTCTAGACTGGAAAACAGCTAACGTAATTCCACTCCACAAAAAGGGCTGCAGAACGGAGACAGGAAATTATAGACCGGTGAGTCTCACATCCATAGTGTGCAAACTCATGGAAACACTGATCAAACAGGAACTTGACAAAATTCTAGACGAAGAAAATTTACGTGATCCTCATCAACACGGATTTACCAGGGGAAGGTCCTGCCAATCTAATCTGATTGACTTCTTCGATTGGGTGACCAATCATCTGGATGCCGGTGAGTCCCTTGACGTGATATATTTGGACTTCAGCAAAGCTTTTGATAGCGTCCCACACCGCAGGCTGTTGAACAAACTAAAATCGATGGGATTAGGAGATACATTCACTACATGGGTAAGGGATTGGCTAGATGGTAGGCTTCAAAGGGTGATGGTAAACGGTACCCCCTCCAAAACGTCAGCAGTGATGAGTGGAGTACCTCAGGGCTCCGTCTTAGGGCCGATTCTATTCAATTTATTCATAGGAGATTTGACCCAAGGACTTAGAGGAAAAGTATCACTGTTTGCCGACGATGCCAAACTATGCAACATAGTTGGCAAAAGCAGTGTGCCTGACTTTATGACGCAGGACCTAAAACAGCTTGAACAGTGGTCATCAACTTGGCAGCTGGGCTTCAATGCTAAAAAATGTAAGGTAATGCACCTAGGCAAAAAAAATCCACACAGAACTTACACACTAAATGGTGAAACCTTGTCCAGGACCACGGTGGAACGTGATTTAGGAGTGATCATTAGCGACGATATGAAGGCTGCCAATCAAGTAGAGAAGGCATCGTCCAAGGCAAGACAAATGATGGGCTGTATCCGTAGGGGTTTTGTCAGCAGAAAACCTGAAGTCATAATGCCGCTGTACAGATCCATGGTGAGACCTCATCTCGAGTATTGTGTTCAATTCTGGAGACCACACTACCGAAAAGATATGTTGAGAATTGAGTCGGTTCAGCGAATGGCTACCAGGATGGTTTTGGGGCTCAGGGAACTCACGTATGAAGAAAGGTTAAAAAAACTGCGGATGTACTCACTGGAGGAGCGAAGAGAGAGAGGGGACATGATTGAGACCTTTAAGTATATTACTGGGCGTATAGAGGTGAAAGATGATATCTTCAGTCTTATAGGGCCCTCAGTAACCAGAGGTCACTCGCTGAAAATCAGGGGAGGGAAATTTCAGGGTGATGCGAGGAAGTACTTCTTCACTGAAAGGGTGGTAGATCATTGGAACGAGCTGCCTCAGAGGGTGATTGAGGCCAGCAGCGTGTTAGATTTCAAGAGAAAATGGGATATTCATGTGGGATCTCTGAGAGAGTAGGAGTCAGGGGGTGGGTCATTGGTATGGGCAGACTCGATGGGCTGTAGCCCTTTTCTGCCGTCAATTTCTATGTTTCTATGTTTCTATGTTTCTATCCTGCCAGAGCTGGTGTTAGATCATGAACGTGAGCTAGGATTTAACAGAGAGGCGAAGCCTTTTTTGTTTATTTTGTTTACACCACCGCAGTGTGGGTAGGATAGGGCAAAGAGGGTGAAGAGGCTATAAAATAAACCTACCAGGATGTTTGGAAAAAAACCCCAAAAACACCCAATTGGGCAGGAAAATCGAATCAAATTGAATCGAAAAATCAATTCAGTAGGCTGAATCGAATCGAATCAAAATTTTTTTTTCTAAATCAGGCAGCACTATTCTAAAACCAGTACAGAGAAAGAGGCAATGGAGGCGTCTTATCAGCCAAAAGGAATATCTTTATTCAAAATTAAAAGTCCCAACTAGGATCCAAGTTTCGGCGTATTAGAACAACACCTTCCTCAGGGAATACTAACACGGAGTGAACTTTGGCGCACTTATAACAAAAACCGCTAAAATGTACTGAGAAATGTTTGTTAAATATAGCATGGCCTCTATTTCAAAAATCATATCCATAGTTGATTAACAGAATGCAGGGCCCGTGTTAATCATGCTAAGGTCCCAGTGCAGAAATTAGGCAGGGGATCCCAAATACAATCTGTAAGCTCGCTCTCATTCAGCTTGGCAGGCTTGGAATAATTGCTCTAATAGTCATCCCTCTTTGGCAACTTGCCCCTTTCCTGCCCTCCATATAGCTAGCCTGGATAGAACGAATAAGTATGTTTAAAAAAAAAAAAATTGTTTTCCTGAATAAAATTTAATTTAAAAGGTTTTTAGATATAAAAGTTACATAACAGAAGGTACTGTAAAGGTCTTATGGACCTCAAACTATAAATTAGTGTGTCACAGCTTATAGTAAGCAATTTCCACTATGCCTGCTTGGAATTCTTTACCTCAGGATATTAAAGTACAGTGTCCAAAGGGACCTCAGTAGAGTGGAATGTGTACAGTTGCTGCTAGTGCACATTGGTTGGTTGAAGCCTGGCAGTTCAGGCATTCAGTAGTTGAACTTAATGAGAAGGAAAAGCAGCAGTGCTATCGGAAAGCTTGTGCAACTGACTTGAAACTCTGGAAGTAAATCACTGAGACCCTGGGTGTTTTTGACGGGGATAATTGCCACGTTTTATGAACAGAGGAATTTGTGAATTCTATTAGAAAGGATGGCATTCCAGAACAGAGGGCAAGCGTACATGATTCCCGAAAATTCAGAAATTCAACATGTTATGGTTGCTCACGACTATCAGAATGAGAGAAATGACATCGAAAGCGAGAAACCTGTATCAAACTTGCAACGTAGACGCAGTGACGTGAAAATGTACAAAGAATTGTGCGATTTTTATGCAAGATTGTAAGTTAAAATTTTGGAGATTGCGGTTCCAAAATTGCATTGCTGATGTTTGGGCTCATATGATAGTGTGTTCTTAGAATTGTTTTATGCCGATATTTTAAAACTGAGGTTCACAGCCTAAAAGCCGGTAGTATAATGGTAACTGTGTCCAACATTTATAGTAATTCTTGAAATGCTATAGATTAATACAGTTCTTGCTGTTTTTATTAATAAAATTGTCAAGATGCACTAGAAATATTTGTGGGAAATGCTTAAAATTCTATGTCACATAAAGTTAAATATATGTACATTTTTTAGCTATCTAGGTTTAGCAGTAAAGGAAGGTACATGCCATTTATATTGACATATTATTACATCATGCAGGAATATAGAAATTATATTACTCTTCAGGGAAAAAAAAGCTATTTTTTTGGTATGAAAAATTACTCTATACCTTAATATCTTACCTCATTTGTATAAAAAATATTAAACATTTTTAAACTGTAGCTCACCTGCCATGATGTATATGAATATTTAAAAACATGACTTGCAACCATTAGATGAAAAAGTCTGAGTGTAATTAAAGTAAAACCTATAAATTTTGTAGGTAATGGTGAAGAAAAATAAGAAAGATTAAACTGTATACTGTAGATGGTATGTTTTTTATGCTTTATATAACCAATTGGATTTCACACCATTAAGGTGGCAGTTTAAACTTTAAAATGGTGACCCTTGCTTACTACTTTTAGTGAAATTTATGCATGTAATATTTATACATTTACTTCTATTCCCTGTGGCTATAGAATGGCATGAATTTGTATGAGACAAAACTGCGGTGGTTAAATAGAAATTGGCAGAAGAAAAGTGGTTAGCTGTGAAGTCAGTATGCCTCTTATTTTTAGTAAGTGTAAATGTATCTGGAAAACTTGTCAGGCATCTAGTCCCCCTGCTCTGTATAAAAAGGGAGTGATGGGAAAAAAAGGGCAAAGCTTTAAGAACAGAATAGACATATAATCTAATCCAGGGGTGGGTAAATTTTTTGACTCGTGGGCCACAATGGGTTCTTAAATTTGACAGAGGGGCCGGACCAAGAGCGATGGAGTGTTTGTGTAAACTAATATAAATTAAATGTAAACGTCATAACATAAAAGGTTTTGGTTTTTAAAAGGTAGCAAAGCGTGAAAATGTAAGGCTTATTGTACAAAACGAATGTACATGATCATATCTCCCTTCCTCTCCTTCACCTCAATTCTTCCTCTTTCCTTTCTCTCCCGCACATGTGCAGCATCTTCCCTCCCCCTCACCCATCCCCTTGTGCCTTCACTCTGCAGCATCTTTCTATCCCTCCATCCTCGTGCAGCAGAACCCTTGCCCAGCTTCTATCCTTCCCTCCCATCCTTTGTGCAGCAGAACCCTTGAGCACCCGCCCCCGCCACGCAGCCAAACTCCCGCTGACCTTCCATCCTTCCCTCCCATCCTAACCCCACTGACCATGCGCCCTACATACCTCCTACCAGAGCAGCATCAGGTCGGCAGCACTCTAAACAGGCTGCTTTGCAGCCTTCTCTTGTCGGGGCCTTCTGTGTGCCGCGTTACTATTGACATCATCAGTGATGCAACAGAGGAAATTCCCCAATGAGAGAAGGCCGCCGGCCCGATGCTGCTCTGGAGGGAGGTATGTAGGGCTCCCGGTAGGTGGGGTTCAGATGGTTGGCGGGCTGGATTAAAACACTAAATGGTTGGCGGGCTGGATTATGGTTGGCGGGCTGGATTAAAACACTAAACGTGAGAAATGTGAACATCCCATCTTGGGGCTCCTATTTCCCCCCCCAATATATAGATAGTTGACTGTGTTGTTTGAAAGCTAGATGGTGTGTGATAAAACAAGTTAAAATGTGATAGAACAAATTAAAATCCTTTGGATGGGCAGTGGGAGCACTGGTGAACACAGCAGGAAAGGTCCCCTTCGTTGTATCTCTGGTGCAAATGTATCGGCTTTCTCATTCTTGTACCTCTGTTAATAATGGTATTATGCACACTGAATATACCGCAGGGCATTATGTGATAAAAAATCAAAATAATGCACACAAAATAATACAATATACCGTGTTTCCCCGAAAATAAGACATTGTCTTATATTAATTTTGGGAGCAAAAAAGGCACTAGGTCTTATTTTTGGGGATGTCTTATTTTTTTCATATACAATGATCATCTCTCCCTTCCTCTCCTCTACCCCAATTCTTCCTATTTCCTTTCTCTCCCCCACATGTGCAGCATCTTTCCTCTCTTCTCACCCATCCCCTTGTGCAGTGTCTTTCTATCTCTCCCTCCCATCCCCCTGTGCAGCAGAACCCTTGCAGCTTCTATCCTTCCCATCCCTTGTAGCTTCTTTCCCTCCCTTCCTCCCATCCCCCCGTGTAGCATCTTTCTATCCTTCCCCCTGCTGCGCACCCCCCTCCCCTCCCTGACCCATCTCTCCCATCTGAACCGCGAGACAGAAATAAATGTACCTTATAACAAAATGGCAGCTTCGGTAGCAATCTAGACAGGCTGCTTCGTGGCCTGGTCTGTTCCTCTGCTGACACTGCCAGTTTATTATAAGGTACATTTATTTCTGTCTCATGGTTCGGATGGGAGGGAGAGATGGGTCGGTGGGGGGGGGGGGGAGAGCGCTGCTGCTTATTTTCTGGGGGCTTATTTTCTGGGGTAGGGCTTATATTAAGACCTACCCCAAAAATCATACTAGGGCTTATTTTCAGGGTAAGTCTTATTTTCAGGGAAACACGGTATTAAACAGAATAGTATTTGCAGTACAGTAGAGTCTCGATTATCAAATGTATTCCAGGTCTTGTTTGTGGATATAAAAAATACTGAGGCATTCTGATGTAGAAGCAACAGGTTGGATAACTAATATTTCGGATACTAGGGAGATTCTACGTGTACTGCATTCCTCCCGCTCCAACACCACATTCAGAACATCCCTCCCACCCATCCCACTGAACAGCATCAGCCCCCCTGGGCCTACCTTGGAAGCCCTGATGATCCAATGGTAAGATCAGGACAGAAGGATCCCCAGTCATTCATGCGTATGCCATCTCTGCTTTTTCAAAATGGCTGCCGCAAACTCCAACAATAATCTTGCAAGACTGCCACCAAAGGTGATTGCAGCAATTTGAAATTTGAGCCAGTATGTGTAAGAGTGACTGGGGAATGCTCCTGCCCATACAGGATCCAGTCTTAAAATGGCTGCCGTGACCTTTGGTGGCAGTATCACAGCAACCATTTTGAAAGTGGAGCCAGTAAGGGCTGGAGTGACTGGGGATCACTCCTATTCCAATTTCACCAGTAGACTACTAGAGACTGTGAGGAAGACCTGAGGGGAGCTTATAGGTTGGCAAGGGAAGAGGCACAGGAAGGGGGATCCAGTATGTGTGGGTGCTTGTGCTTGGGTGAGTGGACAGAAGAGGAGACAATTTGGGGGGTCTTCTGGGAAGTGTAGCTGATGCACTGATGATTGGGAGGGAGGGAGTTGGAAGAGCCCAGATTAATGACCATTGGAAAATCCAACATCAGATAACTGAAAGTTGTTTAATCAGGATTCTACTATATTCTGGAAATTTGCATAAGTACTTTTAGTCAGCCCTAGCTTCCCAGTCTAGTATCTTCCTGCTGGCCATGTGGTGTTAAGCAATACTGTAACAAAAATACTGTGGTTACTGGTAACACAAAATGATTTACCTGTCTTTTTTAAGTAGGTGGTCTTCAAATATGCTGGCCTTTAGTTTACTGTTTGTTTAGTTATCAAATATGTTTGGAACATGCATTTTCTGAATTAACTATCTAACAGAGCAGTGAGCTGAAAACCAGGGAACCCAGAGTCCATATCCCACTGTTGTCATTCCTTGAGATCTTGAGCAAGTCACAACACGTTACCTCATGTACAAACAAACTGTAAGCCTTCCAAGAATAAGAAAATACCTACTGTACATGAATGTAATGTGCCTTGAGCTTCTACTAAAAAAAGCACGAGCTAAATCTGAAATCTAGCACCAGGCATATTGTGAAGCAATACAAAACTCAGAGCAATTCTATTATACAATAGTAGCACTAACATCCAGGAGTCACACAGGAAAAGACAGCATCGTAAACAGTGTAGTGGGCACTAGAATATCAGTACCAAACTTCATACAATGCAACACCACAGAAAGAGAAACAGTGAAGCATACTGGTATGTAAAGATAGCAGGTGTAAATTTCAAAAATTGACATTACAATTGCTACATTAAAAAAATTAACAGAAAATAAGATACTTTTTTATTGGTCTAACTTAATATATGAGTATTTTTGACTAGTTTTCAGAGGCCAAAACCTCTTCCTTGCTATTTAGAGTATAGTGTCCTGGCTTAGTGGTTTTGGCCTCTGAAAACTAGTCATATATATATACTAACTTTATATTATATATATATATATATATAAAATATAAAGTTAGTTCCTGTTTGATTTTTTTTTTTTTAATTTATAAACCTTTAGAGTAGACTGACATGACTACCATACTTTTTTTTTTTTTTTTTTTAGCATGAGGTTATTCACCCGCCTTTCACATTCCTTAACCCAAAAGTCAGTTCTTCTCCCCTTTTCCACTTTCCATAGTCAGTTATCCATAACTCTAATTATCTGGCACCATTTACATCACACATGCGCACAGACATGCTAATTAAGGGGCCTCTAGCGCCCACTTCAGAGCTTAAAATCTAACCTCTTAAATTGCATTTTCTCTTTCCTCAATGTGCACACACATACACACACCTGCATGCGCACAAACATATGTGCCCAAGACAGTCAAGCCCACTTTTAATAAGAACATAAGAATAGCCTTTCTGGGTCAGACCAGTGTCCCATCTTCACAGTGGCAAATCCAGGTCACAAGTACCTGGCAAAATCCCATGTTCTATTTATTACCTCCTCTCCTTCCCTTCCTACTTACTGTCAACAGAACAGGTGGCAACCTTTGCCTGTGAGCAATTCCAACCCCTCCCCCCCCACACACCCATTGATCTTATAGATATGTATGCCATTCACAAGCCCCATGGCTCAAATCATTCTAGACATGCTCATTTAATCTACAAGCAATCTTCTTATACTTCTGCCACCTCCACCCATCAAGCCAGTCCATTTTTGTTTCGTGAAATCCAGTTAACTCCCTCTATTATTTATTTTAGTATTTATATACCATTTATAACCTAAGTGGTTCACTTTCAGGTACTCAAGCATTTTTCCCTATCTGTCCCTGTAGGCTTACATTCTATTTAATGTACATGGGGCAATGGGGGATTATGTGACTTGCCCAGGGTCACAAGGAGCAGCATGGGATTTGAACTCCCAACCTCAGGGTGCTGAGACTGTAATTCTAACCACTGCACCACACATATTAGGATCTCTTTCCATTAGACTATTTCAGAAGCAGAGGCCAGCTATGTTTCCTCTAAGCAGAGTGTGTGAGCAATCGCTCATACAATTCTAGGAGTGTTGTACACAGATTTTACGTGATCACTCACAAAAATACATGCAAATCAAGTTTTTAGAACTTGTTGCTCACACGAAAAAAAAATTTGCACATACCTGTGTCCTTTGATGACTGCACTCTGCTTGCCATTTCCCAACTACATTCTCATCCATGCAAAACTACTTCTGGTTGTCCTCAGCACATCTAATCCACATGTAAGTTCATAGGTGCTATTATTCCAGGTCTTGTTTGTGGATATAAAAAATGCTGAGGCACTCTGATGTAGAAAGGTCCTTCCACTTCTCATCCATCTTCAGACTCGGCTGCTCAGGATACAACTTCTTTAAATGTAGACTTTTCTCCCGTCTCTTTTCAGCATCATAACCATCATCTGAGCATAAAGCCACAGAATCCATTCCTTAGTAGTAAATGTATGTATGCACTGTAGCCAGAAAGGGTAGAGGAGGGTTTTTTCCTTCCCTCTTCTAACCTGAAATGCTAGGGCCCAATCCAATTCAATCTTCTGGTCCTGCTCCCCTGAACTCAGTTCTGTTAGCATTTGTCCTACAAACTTTTAAGGTGGTATTCTTTTCACACCACTCTGAGATCCTAATATTTCAGTGCCGGGATCTATTCTGGGGATAAATCACTTTATTCTATGGCAGTGGTCTCAAACTCGCGGCCCGCCAGGTATTATTTTGAGGCCCTCGGTATGTTTATCATAATCACAAAAGTAAAATAAAACAGTTTCTTGATCGTAGCTATAAATGACAATATTATTATTAAGACTTAGCCAAAAGGAAAGATTTATAAACTATAAAGAGTTTTACCTCATGCAAAATTGTCATTTCTTTAATAAGACATTATCTAATTTTTCTGTGGCACTCCAAGTACCTACAAATCCAAAATGTGGCTCTGCAAAGGCTATAGCTGCAGTAACATCTTTTCTATTCCCAACTCCCCAGTCCTTTGTGACCCTTCTCTCTAATTCCTCTACTCTAAACATGAGTCCATACAATTTGTCTTCTAAGCTATTTTATGCCTGCCTGCAGCCTCTGAATTTCAGCTAGCAATTGCTCCCAATGCTCTCCATCACCATGTGGCCATACACTCTTGTTCTTGCTCTGCAGGCCTTTCCTTGCTGCATGAGCCACACTGCTCTGAGCCCACTGATTTCCTACTAGAAATCTCCACTTCCTCGTCCACTTTCTTGGTTGGGATTGTGAATTGTTTTTTTGGATTAATAATAATAATTTATTTCTTATATACCGACAAAGCCATAGTAGTTCGAGGCGGTTTACAATGAAGAAGGACTGGACAATCAGCGAAATGTTACATTGGTACAATCAGAGAAACTAGGTACCGGAGAAAATGGTACAATTAGAGAGAATTGGAGCAATCAGAAAAATGGTACAATCGGCGAAAGATGGAGCAATCAGAGAAAGGTACAATCAGAGTAAAAAAGTACAGTAAAGAAGGTCAAGACAATCTGCATAAGGTTAAATCTAAGAATGTAGGTATAACAAAGGGGTATAGACAGTGGTATGGGCATTTAGGTAAAAACAGAGAGGGTACAATCAGCAGATGTAGATGCAGTTTAATGGGTGCAGGACATGGTGAGATAGAAGGGGCCATGGGTAGGGCATAGAGGTATTAGGTTATAAATCTGGTAAATAGATTAGTTTTTAGTAGTTTCCTGAAGTTTAGGTAGGATGAGGCGCGTGAGATGATGTGGGCCAGCCAGTTATTGAGCTGACCTGCTTGGAAGGCAAGAGTTCTATTTAGATATCTTTTGTAACGGCAGGCCTTTAGAGTAGGATAGCTAAACAGGTGGGTTCTGCGTGTGTGTTTGGATGGATGGTCTACGATAAAATGGGGTACCAAGTAAAGGGGGGCCGAGCCAAGGATGGATTTGAAACAGAAACAGGCGAACTTGAATTGCACTCTTGCTTCCAAGGGTAGCCAGTGAAGTTTTTGGTAGTAGGGAGTTATGTGTTCCCATTTTTTTTAGTCCAAAGATCAGTCGGATTGCTGTGTTTTGGATGATTCGCAATCTTTGAGTGGTTTTTTTGAAAGATCCCAGGTAGATGATATTGCAGTAATCGAGTAGACTTAAGATGGAGGATTGCACAAGTAATCGAAATGAGGGGGCATCGAAGTACTTTCTGATGGATCTTAGCTTCCATAAGGTGGAGAAGCCTTTTCTGACCTGGAGGTCAGTGTGAGTTTCGAAGGTAAGGTTGCGGTCGAGAGTCACTCCTAGTATTTTTAAGGAGTTTGTTATGGGAAAGTCTTGGCCATTCAGGGAGATTGAAGGGTCTTTGATTTTGTCGTTTGGACTCGCCAGGAAGAATTTGATTTTATCTGAGTTGAGTTTCAGTTTGAAATCGGCCATCCAGAGTTCGATTTGCGTTAGGATTGTTGCTAGGTGATTGTTTATCTTGGGGGTTATGTTGGCTAGGGGAAAGATTAAGGTGATGTCATCGGCGTAGATGTAGAATTTGATCTTCAAGCTTTGCAGTAGGTTACCTAGAGTGACCAGGTAGATGTTGAACAGCGTGGGGGATAGGGGGGAGCCCTGCGGGACTCCGCAGGTGTTGGCCCAACTGGCGGAATGTGAATTGTCACTGTAAACTTGGCAAGAGCGTTTATCCCAGAACAAGCAGGTAGCATATTCTTGACTGATGGGTGACGGCACCGACGGAGCCCCGGTACGGACAATTTTAGAGTGATTGCACTCTAAGAACTTTGAAAGTTCTAGTAGGCCGCACCGCGCACGTGCCTTCCCGCCCGACAGAGGCGCGCGGTCCCCAGTTTCTTAGTTTCCGCGGAGCTAAGAAGATGCGTGTTCCAACTGCTGTTGGAAAATTTTTTCAAATTTTTCTCGCCTTCCCGCTCGCGCGTTATTTTCTTGTCGTGATTTATTCACCTTATCGTTTCTTTCTTTTATTTTTAAAAAAAAAAAAAAGTCCATTTTTTTTTCGACTTTTTTCCAGTCAGCCCCGGCGGGGCCTCTTGGCACCATCGAAGCCTCGGGCTTCGATTTTGCTACGGCCGTTTTTCCCTTCATGCCCCCTTCACCGGGTTTTAAGAAGTGTCAGCGGTGTGCACGTCCTATTTCCCTTTCCGACCCGCACAAGTGGTGCCTTCAGTGTCTGGGTCCGGACCATAGGGCAGAAACGTGCACCCGCTGCAGTTCTCTCCAAAAGAGAACTCTAAAGAATCGCCAAATTCAACAGCGAATTCTTTTCGGTGCCGCCATGGAAGTTCCCCCGGCATCGACACCGTCATCTTCCTCCAAATCGGCACCGGTGACTTCGACACCGCAAGATCCACCCTTGGTGTCGCACCCTGTAGGTAAGCCGGCTAAGAAGCCATCCCCTACTGTCCTTAGCCCGCCAGTCGAACAAGCAGTGAGCCAAGTCCTGCAGACTGTGCGCCGGCCTCGCAAACGCTCCGCTCCTATTGAAGTCACTGCCTCTTCATCGGCATCGACTTCGCCTGAGCGTCGAGCTGCACCGCAGTACCGAGCAAGAAAAAAGCGGTACCGGTGCCATCGGGACCGTCTCTGGATGAGAGAATAGCATCCATCCTTCAGGTCCAGCTTAAGGAGTAGTTACAACACTTGCTCCCGGCTCTGCTGACTCCGAGCCTTCCAGTGTCGGTACCTACTGAGCATTCGGTGCCGATAGTCGAACAGCCTGTTTTGTCGGCATCGATGTTGTCGGCACCGCAAAAATCTGTTTCTATGCCTGTTCTCTCGGCGGAACCGAAGTCTCTTTGACGCACTGCTTACTCGACTTCGGAGCCGGTGCCGTTCTCTGACACCCGTACTGCTGTACAGTCACCCGGTACAGTGTCCATGAGGTCTGGTAAATCGGTACGCAAAACCAAGCATACCGAACCTTCTACCCCACTTTCTCAGGGCCGTCTGTCATCGGTACGGGACCCTGATTTGTGGGATGATTCTGATGACCCCCTCGGTACCGAGGCAGATTATTCCTCGGAGGAGGATGTTACATCGGTGCAGGATCCTGGCTATGCTCCCTCGATCTCAAAGAGGCTTACACACATATTCCTATCCATCTGACGTCCAGGCAATATCTGCGCTTTCTCATCAATCAACATCATTATCAGTACAAAGTGCTAACCTTCGGCCTGGCTTCCTCTCCCAGGGTATTCACCAAATGTCTGATTGTGGTAGCGGCCTATCCCCGCTCTCACAACTTTCAAGTCTTCCCTTATCTGGACGACTGGTTGATCAAAGCTCATTCCCCTCAAGCGGTTCTGCTTGCCACCAATCAGACCATTCACTTCCTTCGACTATTAGGGTTCGAAATCAATCTACCCAAGTCTCACCTCATTCCGACCCAGCGACTTCAATTTATTGGAGCCGTTCTGGACACTGTTCTGATGAGGGCGTTTCTTCCATCCAACCGCCTTCACGTCATCCTCCATCTCTGTCAGCAGGTGTTTCAACAGATTACCATTTCTGCGAATCACATGATGGTGCTATTGGGGCACATGGCTTCGACAGTACATGTCACACCCTTCGCACATCTCCACCTGCATACTCCTCAATGGACCTTAGCGAACCAATGGTCCCAAGCGACGGATCCTTGTTCACAACACATATCTGTGACCTCGTCTCTTCGACAGTCGCTTCTTTGGTGGTTGACATCTTCAAATCTATCCAGAGGTCTGCTGTTCCATCTACCTCCTCATCAACTAATCATCACCACAGATTCCTCCCCCTACGCCTGGGGAGCTCACTTGAACGAATTCCAAACTCAGGGATTTTGGACTGCCCAGGAAAAGAAACACCACATCAATTTCCTGGAACTCCGAGCGATGTTCTATGCCCTCAAGGCGTTTCAACATCTTCTCTTTCCTCAAGTACTACTCATTTGCACAGACAATCAAGTTGCAATGTACTACATCAACAAACAGGGAGGAACGGGCTCTCGCCTGTTGTGTCAGGAAGCCCAACGGATTTGGTCTTGGGCGACAGCTCGTCACTTATTCCTGAAGGCTGTCTACATTCAAGGGGAACAGAATTCCTTAGCGGACTATCTCAGCAGAATTCTCCAACCTCACGAATGGACTCTCGATCCCTCGACTCTTCAGTCCATTTTCGCTCAATGGGGCACTCCTCAAGTGTTCCTTTTTGCAGCTCCCCACAACCATCAGCTGCCCCTGTTTTGCTCCAGACTCTACTCTCCTCACCGTCTGGCGCCCGATGCATTTCTCCTGGATTGGACCAGTCTCTTCCTATATGCTTTTCCCCCTCTACCGCTCATGCTGCGAACACTGTTCAAGCTCAAGAGGGAACAAGCCACCATGATTCTCATTGCTCCACGGTGGCCCAGGCAACATTGGTTCTCCCTTCTACTTCAACTCAGTTCCAGGGAATCCATACCTCTTCCACTGTTTCCTTCTCTGCTTTCTCAGCATCAGCAGACCCTACTGCATCCCAACCTACAGTCTCTGCACCTGACAGCTTGGTATCTCTCGGGCTGACTTCGGCTCACTCACTTCTTTCTCAGCCTGTCCGCTCTATCATTGATGCTTCCAGGAAACCGGCCACGCTCCAATATTATCAACAGAAGTGGTCTCAGTTTTCTTCCTGGTGCCTCTCACATCACCATGATCCCATGTCTCTAGCAGTGGGACTGGTGTTGGACTATCTTCTTTCCTTGTCTGACTCTGGTCTTAAATCTATTTCTATCAGAGTTCACCTTAGTGCCATTGCTGCCTTTCATGAGCCAATTCATGGAAAACCCCTCTCGGCTCATCCTTTGGTTTCTCGGTTCATGAGGGGCCTTTTCAATGTGAAACCACCTCTCAAGCCTCCTCCTGTAGTCTGGGATCTCAATGTGGTTCTTTCCGCTTTAATGAAGCCTCCTTTTGAACCTTTGGCCACAGCGCATTTCAAATTTCTTACCTGGAAAGTGGTCTTCCTTATAGCTCTCACTTCTGCCAGGAGGGTCAGTGAACTGCATGCACTAGTGGCCGATCCACCTTTCACTGTTTTTCACCATGATAAGGTGGTTCTCCGTACACACCCCAAATTTCTTCCTAAGGTTGTGTCTGACTTTCATCTTAACCAGTCCATAGTCCTGCCTGTATTTTTTCCAAAGCCTCATTCTCATCCAGGTGAACAGGCTTTGCATACCTTGGACTGTAAACGTGCTCTGGCTTACTATCTTGAACGTACTAAGCCCCACAGATCATCTCCTCAACTATTTTTATCCTTTGATCCTAACAAGTTGGGTCATCCTGTATCTAAACGCACTCTCTCCAATTGGCTTGCTGCTTGCGTTTCTTTCTGTTATGCTCAGTCGGGCCTGACACTGGAAGGTTCTGTCACGGGCCACAAAGTTAGAGCTATGGCAGCGTCTGTAGCTTTCCTCCGATCTACTTCCATTGAGGAAATCTGCAAGGCTGCTACTTGGTCCTCAGTTCACACTTTTACATCACATTATTGTCTGTATGCATTCTCCAGACGGGATGGACACTTCGGCCAGTCTGTTTTACAAAATTTATTTTCCTAATGGCCAACCTTCCCTCCATCCCTCTTTTTGTTAGCTTGGAGGTCACCCATCAGTCAAGAATATGCTGCCTGCTTGTCCTGGGATAAAGCACAGTTACTTACCGTAACAGGTGTTATCCAGGGACAGCAGGCAGATATTCTTGCATCCCTCCCACCTCTCCAGGTTGGCTTCTTAGCTGGCTTATCCTAACTGGGGACCGCGCTCCTCTGTCGGGCGGGAAGGCACTCGCGCGTGCGCGGTGCGGCCTACTAGAACTTTCAAAGTTCTTAGAGTGCAATCACTCTAAAATTGTCCGTACCGGGGCTCCGTCGGTGCCGTCACCCATCAGTCAAGCCTGCTGTCCCTGGATAACACCTGTTACGGTAAGTAACTGTGCTTTACCTAGGAAACCCTGGAACCATTTTAACACGTTGCCTGAGAGACTGATAGATTCCAAACAGTCCAGGAGGATGGCATGATCGACCAAGTCGAAGGCACTACTGAGATCAAATTGCAGGACTAGTGCGCTTGTGCCTTGACTGAACAGGTTGTGGAGGTAGTCTACCAGAGAGGCGATGACAGTTTCATTGCTGTGACCGGAGCGAAAGCCTGACTGGTTATCGTTTAGAATGTTGAATTTGTCCAGATAGGTTGCTAAATCTTGGTTGACCAGACCTTCCGTCAGCTTTGTAAAGAAGGGTATGTTTGCAATGGGTCTGTAGTTGGATATAAGGGAGAAGGGGTCTTTGGGGGTTTTTACAATTGGAGTGATAAGTATCTGGCCTAGGTCTTCAGGAAATGAGCCTGATTGAAGCTGGGAGGAGAGCCAGGTATATAGCTTGGCTTTGAAGGAGGTTGGGGCAACTTTCATTACATTTGGTGGCAGCAATCTAGTTTGCAGTGGGAATTGGCATATTTTGAGTAGAATTTGCAGAATTGTTGCCAGGTGGGGGTGGTGAAGTTGTTCCAGTACAGATCAGTCCTGGTTTCGTCATCATGGAACTGAGCATCAAGATAGTTCAGATGGCTGGTGGAGATTGTAGGAAGGATAGATCTGAGATTGGAGATTTTGTTATTGAAAAACAGGGCCAGGTCGTTGGCCGGTGGGGGGGAGTCTGAGGAAGGGTGGTTAAGGGACTGAATGTCATAGAGGTGGTTGACTATTTTGAATAGGTTTTTGGTACCGATTTTTTGAACGTAGAAGTTAGTGCGTTTGGTGATTATCAGATGTTTGTAGTCTTTTAGTTTTGTTCTCCAGTTGGCTCTGTCTTTGCTGTTGTTGGATTTCAGCCATAGTCTTTCCAGTTTTCGAAGTTCCCGTTTTACTGATCCAAGTTTGGCATCATACCAGCCGTCCAGAATTTTGTTTCTCATTTTTTTAGTTTTATAGGGGGCCATTGTATTTAGGATCTGTGTGCTCGTGTTTATCCAGGCATCAACCGTAAAGGAGTTGGGGTCTGGGTTGGAAGAGATGTCTTAGTGGACCAGAATTCCACTGATTAAGCCTCTTGTGTATATTACCTTCTTAGGCCTTTTTGTAGTCTTTGGTTTGGGTAGGTGACGTCTTGCTTGCCAGTTGAGATGGAAATTGCATAATTTGTGGTCTGACCATAGGTAATCTGTCCAGGTAGCTAGTTCCCAAAGGATCTTGGGATGGGCTTGTTCTTTGGAGGAGAAGGTGACCTTTATGGTGGATTTTTTCAGGAGTTGGAATGAAAAAGTCAAGAGAGGAGGGATAGTAGATCTTTTCTATCACTCTGCTCAACCTGTTCTAGGTGAATGTTCAGATCCCCGATCAATAGGTTGTAGGGACCTGTAATTGAGTTGGTGAGGAGGAATTCTGAAAAGTTGTCTTTAGCAGCGGGCCATTTCTTGGGAGGGATGTAGAATAGAGTAAGAATTAGGTCATCTTCTAGTTCGTCAGATTGGAGTTTACAAGAGAGAATTTCGAGGTCTGTGGAGGATTTTGAGGCTAGGATGGTGGGCTTGAAAGGATCTCTTACTATGATGGCTAGTCCACCTCCTCTTCCCCAGGTTCTGGGTAGAGTTGTGATTTTAAACCCAGGTAGGAGACACTCGCGAATTATGATATCGGTGTCGGAGATCAACCACGTTTCAGTTAGGAGGACAAAATCGGGGGAAGTCTCTTCTAGCCAATCTTTAATCAGCTGGGTTTTGTTCCTGATAGATCGGATGTTTAGATAGAAACCTAGTACCTTTTTGTGCAAAGGGGTGTCAACTGGGGTAGAGAGGGAGATTTTCTTTAGTAACCGGTGTTTCTTAATGCGAGGTTTCTTTGTTTTGCTTGAGGGGAGAACAACCGGGATTTGGGATGGGGCATGATCTGAACAGCTAAGAATGGAGCATTGAATTGGCCTAAGGGGGACTGGGATGGTGAGGCGAGGTCTTATGAGGATTGGAATCTGGGAAGTAACAAGAGCCTCAGTTAACCAGCATTTGTAATAGGACCAGTAGAACATGAGGAATAAGGTGAGGTAGTTGCGCAGGGAGGCCATCCTGCAGTGAGGGAGACTACGGAGATTAGGATAGTTTTGACTTGAGTAGGTATTAGGGTAACCATGCAAAGAATAACCATGCAAAGTACTTATCAGTTTGTCCGGAGGGTTTGTTCGGCTTGAGTAGGAGAAGTCTTTGGGTTGGAGAAGTCTTTAGGCTGGGTTGGTGTTGGGTGATGTGGCCATCGATGATCGGTGGAAGGGCAGACTGAATGGACCCTCGACCAGCAGCCTGGGTACTGGTATTGGTGGAGAGGCCCCGAGATCACCGGCTGCACTGCGGGTATTGAGAGATTTACCACTCAAATCAGCCAACCAGATGAGAGGACAACCAGCAGAGCTCTAAAATGCAACTACTGCCATCAGTTCTCATTATTTTAGGGGCCTTGATTTTAGTTTTTTTGTGCAGAATCCTGATTTTCTCATTTTTACTTTATTGGTGCTAGTCCTATATAACCCAGTGATTTGACCCACTCTAAGTATTCTCCTCCTCCCCCCCTTTTTTTTTTTATTTATACAAAGCCGCTGCAGTAACTGCCACGAAGCCCATAGAGATTTAAAGGGCTTCGGGTTTTTTGCTATGTGGCAGCTGCTAGCACGGCCTTGTAAAAAGAGAGATTTATTTGTGGCTGTCTTATTTTCACGATTGGTTGCTTCATATTTTTATTTTGGAATTTAAGGTTTTTCCATTTTTTGTGATTTTACGAGGACATTAGTTGGACATTTGAAGGACATTAGTTCTGTGCTTTGTTTTGGTTTTATATTGCTCTGATTAATGTGATTTTTTTTTTTGTATTCTTCATAATGTTTACTTTTATTCAGTTCTAATCCACACAACATTTTATAGAATCAGGGTTAATTAGATCTGAGTGCGTAAATCTTCAGAAGTATCTGTCTCATGGTGAAGTTGGGTAGCATTGTTATTCTGGTCATTTTCATTCCAAGTATTTCTATATTTTTTTTTGTAGCTTTGCTAATTATCTCTTCATTGTAGACAGATGAATCTAAGCTTTTATTTCTTTCGTTTACAGCAACATGGCAAATGCTCTTGCTAATGCCATGTGTGAGCGCTGCCGGGCAGGATTTGCACCTGCTGAGAAGATTGTTAACAGTAATGGTGAGCTATATCATGAACAGTGCTTTGTGTGTGCCCAGTGCTTTCAGCAGTTCCCAGAAGGACTTTTCTATGAGGTGAGTGGATCAGAATTAACGTCTAATACTTCCAAGTTCATAGTCACCCATGCCATGTTCAATAGTGTTTTGTGTGTCTTTTACCCATGAAAGAATGTTTGAAGGACAGATGGCAAAAAGTTAATTAGACATCAAAGAAACTCTGTTTATTGCAATTGCTTGATATACTAGAGATGCACAGTGACATTTTACAGTGGTTTACAATGTTAACTTGACAGACAGAGAAATAAAATTGTAAAAAAGAGGTGTGATTTCCATGTACTGCAATAGAAGCTATAGTCGGTTCTGTCCAGAGATTTTTAACATGAAAATGTAGAATGGAGTGGAGTAGTGGCCTAGTGGTTAGAGCAGTTGCCTCAGCACCCTGAGATTGTGGGTTCAATTCCACTGCAGCTCTTTGTGACTCTGGGGAAGTCACTTAACACTTCATTGCCCCAGTACCTGTCTAAAATATGTACACCGCTTTGATTATAACCACACAGAAAAAGCAGTATATCAAGTCCCATTCCCTTTAAATAATGGATTTTTATAAATATTAAAAACCTGATTTCTGAGCAAGGTCTAGAAAGAGAGTGCTTGTATTCAAGAAGTATTTTTTTTATGAAATACTGGTTTGGGGGAGAAAAGCTTGTTTTGACAGACCTGGTGGCTACCCAGTGGTGATTCCCAGGTGAATGGGGTCCATCTATATAACTCACTCATGATTGGATTGGAGTATGGAATCTTGATGTCATCTTTGGGCACCCTTTGTTACTGTAACATTTTGCAAATACTGGGAGCACATGGCCACAGGAGGGTCATGTTTTACAAAAAGGAAGCATTTTCTCCACTGAATCCCAAAGGGTGAGTGAAGAAACTGATTTTGAATAAATGGAAAATTAAAAACCAAGACTGTATAGTTATCTTCAACACTAGGAGTAGGTGACCTGATGGACAGATGTAGTGGTTGACTCCATAATGGAAGATTTAGCTATTAGCACCATTTGAAGAAGCTTCTTTTAGCTTGACCAGCAGAACTTTTCCACTTCAGCCGTTGCTTGTAACATATTCCTTTCCTAATGTGCGTAGAGGAAGAGAGGGTTCAGCCTCTCCACCTCCTTTTTGCCTAAAGAGATTTTTTTTTCTTGCTCAAATTGTAGTGCCTGAGGAATTTACTTCTTCCTAAGATACCACACTCTTATACACGTGGGTAGTATTTTCACATACAGAGGAATTGCTTAAAAATACTAGGCAAACGGCTTAGTAGCCAACAAAGAAAAGACAGAACTACTTCTCATAAACAAATGGGGAGGAAATGGCCCCAGCTTCCAACTAACACTAAATGGCAATACCATAGAACCAAGAATGGGGTGAGAAACCTAGGTATATGGCTGGACCTGAGCCTAGACATGACAACGCAGATCTAACACATGGTCAAAAATGCTTAAGGCAAACTCTACTGGATTAGAGGACTGAAACCCTACCTCTCCTACCAAGCAATATACAATGTAGTAATGTCCCTGGTACTCACAATCTTGGCGCCTGGGCCAATCAGGCCTTAGGATTAGTGGGGATGGGCGGACCCGCTATGCCTACGGCCTGATTGGTCCAGGCTTCTAGAGCCTGCCGGCTGGATGGCAGCAAGAACCATCCAGCCGGCAGTTAGTTAGTTGGGGGGAGGTTAGTTGGGGAGGAGGTTAGGGGGTGGTAGCGCGGGGGGGTTGTTAGCGTGGGGGGTCCGAAGGGGGTACGTCTTTCCGGCAGGAGGGGTTGGGCACCTTCCTGCCGGCAATCAAGAGTTTTGGAGGGGGTGGCGTTCCGGCAGGAGGGGTTGGGCACCTTCCTGCCGGCGATCGGGAGTGTCGGGGGGGGGGGGGGGCAGCCTTCCGGCAGGAGGAGTTCAGTACCCTCCTGCTGGCGATCAGACAGGCAGCCACTATACTTATTGCGGCAGGGAGATCCCTTGCTGCGATAAGTATAGTGGCTGCGTCTACTCTAACCCGATTCTCTAACCTGCGTCTGTAACATGGATGCCGGTTACAGAATCGGGGTTAGTGTAGGCCTGATTCTGTATAGGAAAGCCTTCCCGGGCATCCTATACAGAATCAGGGCCTAAGTGCCTTTATTCTCCCTTCATTCATATGCTGAGGAGGTATGATCATTACAGACTGCCACATTGTTGTAGTGAACTAATCACATTTTGATAAAAAAAAAGTTTATTCTTAGTGTTTTTCATCACTGTTTGATTTATATGCACACTATGATGGTGTGTGGCTTGAAGTGAGTTACATTTCTATTTCTATCAGCCTTTGTTAAGCGCTGGAGTGGCAACATTGTTGTAGCTCTTTAAGCTTACTCTCCCACACTGAGAGCATGTTACCCTTATTAATATTTAAGTTTTATCATTCATTATTAGATGAATGAGGTGTTATACAGTTATAACATTGTGTTCTGGTCTGTTGACAACAGCTGCTTGTGTAAAGGTAGGTGAAGAGAAGGCTGGCTGGTCTGAAGTCACTTGTGGCATTCCTCAGGGCTCGGCAATGTCTGCTGTTCTATTTAACATTTATTTGTTACCTTTTTTCAAGGAGTTGCATAAATTTGGGGTCAGTTTCCATGTATATGCTGATGACATCCAGTTCCCAATTCCAGTTAACAATTCAATTGACAATGTGTTGCAGGATTTGCAAAATTGTTTTCAGACAAGGGATGGTTACACCTGAATCAGATGATACTGAATGTGGCGAAGACGGAAGTATTCTGTGTGGGTCGTGATAGACAGATGCAGTTGTTTTCCATAGAAATAGTGCTAGATGATGTTGTTATCTCTGTTCTGCATCAAAGTAAATACTTAAGAGTAATTTTGGATTCAGTGTTGTCATTTAAGGTCACAGGCATTTTTCAAACTCCGTCTACTGCGTAGACTACGAGATTATTTGTCGGTTGATAATTTTAATACCATTATTAGTACATTGTTGACCCCAGTGTTTGATTATTTTAATGTACTATATCTTGGTTTACCAAAGTGTGTGGTCCAGGCTTTACAGATTGCTCAGAACGTTGCTACACGTATTCTCATGCGAGCATCAAAATTTTACGGGATCTGCACTGGCTGCCTATTATTGCGTGTATTCAGTTTAAGGTTCAGTGCTTAATTTTTCAGCTTGTGCTTGAGGATGGCCCGGCACAAGAGGTGAAGCCCTTTCAAATTTTCTAACCGAAAAGATTAGTCTAACAGCTATATTTTGAAACAATTGTAATCTTGTAAGAACTTTTTCAGATGCTCCACAGTAAATAGAATTTCAGTAATCCAATTATGACAATAATATCAATTGACAAAGTACTCGAAAACTGGATTGTAACAAAATAGATCTTATAACTCTCAGTTGTCAAAGACGGAAAAAGAGCATTCTTATGTGATGATTTAATTCTAAATCAGAATCCAGGATTACACCTAAGATTTTAGATGCATTATCTTATTCTCAAAAACTTCACCAGATATTAACTTTACTTCATTCATACGGATACTTCCAAAACCAATTCATTCATACGGATAATTTCCAAAACCAATAAGTTTTGACTTGGCTGTATTCAGTTTTTTAAGGTTTTTCCTAGTCCTGTTGCTAATTTTGAATATAACTTAACTAATATATTCAGGAACATTTATAGTCTCTTCCATAAGTGGACAAAGCAGATATGTCATCTGCTTAAGTATATACTGTGTAACCTAAATTTTGAAAAGATTTTTCCTAATTCACTCATATATACCATAAGGGTGAACTTTGAGGCATACCTCATCTAGCTTTCCATATTTCAGATAATTCAGTGCCTCCTACTACTTGATATGTTCTTCCTGGCTATTTAAAAAATGAATTATTAAATTTATTTTTTGTGAATTTCTTTTATAATACTGTATGTAAATGATTCTAGCCTATTATAAACTGTTCTTGAGCCACTAGTATAGATGGTATATAAAATCGCTGTTGTAAATGGATTTTTAAGAAAAAAGTAGAATCTATAAAGCATGATGTTTTGTACTGATGTAGTGTATGCTACATTTCTAATTTTCTGCTTTTACTTCTATAGTTTGAGGGAAGAAAATACTGTGAACATGATTTCCAAATGCTTTTTGCCCCATGTTGCCATCAGTGTGGTAAGTATTAACTGCTTGCTAAAACATCAGTAATAAGGCATTTTTATTTAAACGTTAACGTGCATGCTTGGAAAGTTGGATAAGTCAGAAAGATTGAGAGATGAACTAAACAAGATTTGAATTGTGGAATATGGTTTTGCTGCAAGATCCACCATTAGAATAAACTGCTTTCCAAACTTTCTTTTGTTTAGATTTTTTTGCTTAATATTCTCTATACTGTAATCCTAACTCAAAGCACCATCGCTGCCTATCCCCTCTTCAGTTTCTCCCCCAGACAATGGCAGAGTTCTTCTACAATAAGATTCAGAAGATAAATCTTGAGCTCTCAACCAGACTGATTCTCCCACCCCTCTTTCCATCTGCCCCTTGTACTAACCTCCCCTCAACACCTGCCACCCACTCTTTCTCTGAGATCACAGAGGAGGAAACCACACATCTTTTCTCATCCTCCAAACCCACTACCTGCTCCTCCGATCCGATTCCCACTCACCTACTCGGTGCTATCTCGCCCTCTGTCACATCCTCAACCTATCGTTCTCCACTGCAACTTTCCCTGAGAGCTTCAAACATGCTGTTGTTGCACCCCTCCTCAATAAACCCTCACTGAATCCCAACTATTTCCCCATCTCCCTCCTCTCCTTCTTATCCAGGTTACTTGAATATGCTGTTCATCACCATTGCCTGGACTTCCTCTCATCCCATGCTATTCTGGATCCACTTCAATAAGGCTTTCGCCCGCTGCATTCCATGGAAACTGCCCTTACTAAAATTTCCAATGACCTGTTCTTGGCCAGATCCAAAGGCCTCTACTCTATCCTCATCCTTCTCAATCTTTCTGCCGCCTTTAATACTGTTGATAACTGCCTACTCCTTGATATGCTGTCCTTGTTGGGATTCCAGGGTTCTACCCTCTCCTGGTTTTCTTCCTATCTCTCCCATCACACCTTTAGTGTATGCAATGGTGATTCCTCCTCCACAGCCTTCCCACTATCGATGGGTGTATCTCAAGGCTCTATCCTGGGACCACTCCTTCTCTCAATCTACACTTGCTCACTTGAAGCGCCGATCTCCTCCCAAGGCTTCCAGTATCACCTCTATACTGATGACTCCCAGATCTACCTTTCTGCGCCAAATATCTCTACTGGAAACCCAGTTCAGAGTCTCAGCCTGCCTGTTTGACATTGCCATCTGGATGTTTCACTGCCATCTAAAATTTAATATGGCTAAAACAGAGGTACTCATCTTCCCACCTAAACCTACCTCTCCTTTTACCTCGTTCTCTGTGGATAACACTCTCATCCTTCCTGTTTTGTCTGCTAGTAATCTCGAGGTCATCTTTGACTCCTTTCTCTCCTTCACCACCCAGATACAACATATCGCTAAAACCTGCTGCTTTTTCCTCTATTTTACCAAAATCTGAGCCTTCCTCTCTGACTACACTACCAAAATACTTATCCACACCCTCATCACCTTGTGCTTAGACTACTCTAACTCGCTACTCTCAGGCCTTCCGCTTAGCCATCTTACTCCCCTTCAATCTGTCCAGAATTTGGCTGCACGACTCATGTTCCAGGAGAGCCACTATACTTACGTTACCCCTCTCCTAAAGTCACTTCATTGGCTTTCCATCCATTTTTTAATACAATTCAGACTCCTCTTATTGACCTACAAATACACTCACTCAGCTGCCCCTCACTATTTCTCTTCGCTTATCTCCCCCTGTGTTGCCACTCCTCCCATCCCAGTGAGCTCTGCTCAGCTGGTAAGTCCCTCCTATCTGTGCCCTTTTCTTCAACTGCCAACTCCAAACTCCGTCCCTTCTACCTTGCTGTGCCACATGCTTGGAACAAGCTGTCCGAATCCCTATGGCGAGCTCCATCTCTGACAGTGTTCAAGGCCTAGTTAATAGCCCACCTCTTCGAGAGTGCTTTCGACTCTTAACTCCTCTCATCTTGGATTCTGCATCCCCAACCCTATATGTCATGTCTGTCTATCCAAGTTAGATTGTAAGCTTTTCTGAGCAGGGACCATCTATAAATGTCAAAATGTACAGTGCTGTGTACGCCCTTCAGTGCTATATAAGTGGTAAGTAGTAGTAGTCTTACCCTATCTTTATTCCTTCTTCTTTCAAAATTCTTACCTTCCTTTGTTCCGCCAGCTTTACTCAGAAAGGAATTCTGTGTGTTTAAGAAGTATTGAATAGGTGTGTGTAAAAATTTTGAAAATTCTGTGCAAAATATACAATTCCACGTACCTGTGTATATTCAACTACAAGTCGATCCCACTTAGGGTTACCATATTTAATGATGGACAAGCCCGGACACATAGCTCCGCCTTGTTCTGCCTCCAGCTCCACCCTCAAAAGCCTCATCTCTTTATTACCGACCTCCAGCATGCGTGGAAGTGTATGATGTCATCTGTGCATGCTTTTTGAAGGCCTTCCAGACTCAGCCAGAGCTCGGGGCTTTCCAAAACCTGGACAAACTGCTGGGTTTTGGAAAGTCTTTCTGGGAACCCGGACAGTCCTCTTTAAAAAAGGATGTTTGGGTTCCCCCAGATATCTGGTAACTCTAATCCCATGCATAAGTCGAGGGCAGTTACAGACCTAAAAATGGTCTAAAATACTGTCAGCCATGTATAAGTTGAGGATCCCCTCCATACCTTACTTGGGCCAACACCCTCTCTCCCTTCCACCTCCGGGGTCCAAAATTGCTCTCTATCTCCCTCCATTAGCCTGTGGGATCAACATAGCAATCTCCATTGCCCTCACTGTGTACCTTCAAAAGTAGCTTCTATAGAGCTGCAGCAGTTCAGCAATCCTTCTAGGCTGCTTGAGGCCTGCCCCGGAGCACTCTCTCTAATCTGTCCCTCTGACTCAACTTCTTGTTAGGTGGGATAAAACTGGTGGACCACTTGCTCGCAATCAGCATAGCAACCTCAGGCAAGCCCTGGAATCGTAGATTATGTTGGCGGATGCGGTTTTCTAGATCTTCAAGTTTATCCTGCAGCACCATGTTGCTTTTTCGCAGGTCCAGCAAATGTTTGTCCACTATCTCCATAAGCTTGGCCTGGTCATCTTTGACCCGGGTACCCAAGTCATGAATCTCATCCCACAATTTATTCCCCAAAGAGGTCAATTCTGCCCAGACCACCTTAAGGTCAGTCCATATTTCCCTCTGGAGGGGTTGCTGCTGCGGTGTTGGCGCCTACAAGTTCCGGTGCCTCTGAGGCACATGGAGATGGTATTCAGAGTCACGCCCCGGCAGCCTCTGCCATCGCATCTCAAACAGTAGGCTGTGGGTCATGAGCATATGTAAACCCCAAAAGAGCCACGTTTGGGGCTTTCTTTCTCATAACTTTGAGATGCAAGCTCCTTTAATTTGGAATGATCTTGAAATTTATCATCTTCTACTGTTAATGTTCTATTTGAATATTTATCATTGTGCTATGTTTAACTGGGTTTGTTCCCAGTAATAGAAATATATTGTTATCCTCTATGAACTCGTAAGTCAGAATATAATGCAATGTTTGGAGCATGTGGATATTCAAAGCCAGCTTGACAATAGGATTTCCCATGTTTTTGAACTTTTTCAAAATATGACAACACAAGAGTAATGATGTAAGCCTACATGTAAGAAAGACATGCATGACTATTGATATTCATAGAAAATAAATAGTTGCAAGTGCATCTTTGCTTCCTACTTAACCTGTGCTCCATGAACTTGAACTCCACTTAGTGAGGATTTAACAGGATATAACACAACATACAACACAACACTTAAGCCAATTCAACTGAAAGAAAACCCTCTATTGTAAATTTTGAAATACATCTTGTGCATCTGATTAGATGAGAGATTTAGATTTCTGTTGGGATTTTATTTGGTTTTTTTTAAAAAAATCTTTTAGCATTGAAACTATTAGCTTTTACTCTCCTCCTTTTCTTGTTTCTCTTGTATATCCTTTATTGTACCATGAATTATTTTTTAAACTTAAATTTGCATTTTGTTTTTTCACAGGTGAATTTATCATTGGTCGTGTCATTAAAGCAATGAATAATAGCTGGCATCCAGAATGTTTTTGCTGTGATCTCTGTCAGCAAATTCTAGCAGATATTGGATTTGTCAAGAATGCTGGCAGGTAGGTCTTGTAACCTTTTTGCCCAAAAATGAAGAGTAATATCCTGTGCTAAGTCTTAAATCAGGGGCTCTTTCTTTTTTAAATTATTTATTTATTTATATCCATAACATTAAATATATATATATATATATATGGAAAGAGAGTCTAGACCACATTAAACATAGGGAAATAAAACAAATCTAAAGATCCAAAGATCTAGAGAAATTTAACAATGTAGACTCATACACAGCCCTTATTTAGAAGAGACAATTCACAATATCCGAAAGAGTGATTTTTAAAAGTAACAAAAAAATAAATCAGTGATAGTAATGATTCATCTTCAAAATCACAAGCGCCAAAATATTGGAATCAATTGGTAGATTTTTAAATCTAATTGGTAGTACTCAGCATTACTACTCCTTTTGCATCAAGGAAAAATTGTAACTGAGAGAGCAAAAAAACAGGAATTCTGATCCAAAAAGACCATACATTTACAGGGATATCTTAATTGAAATTTAGCCCCTAACGATATCACATATTGTTTCATCTCTAGACACCTGTTTCTCCTGGTTTGTGTCTATTTTGAGACATAGAGATCCTATTATCCAGAAAAATCACATCTTTCGACCTAAAAAAAAAAGCTGAAGAAGTGCATATTTAGCCTGTTGAAAAACAAATGTCACGAAAAGGGTCGAACAATATAAGACTTTTTCCTCCTTCTTTCCAAGATTTTTGTAATATCTAAAAGACTTGAAGTAACTACCTCAGGTGGAACAGTTGATACCTGCAAAAAGAATATTTTGTGAAGAGGTGGAAGCCTATTCTCCGGATATTTAAATATCTCCCTCAGAAACTTATAAAATAAGGGCTCCTTTTACAAAGGTACGCTAGCGTTTTTAGCGCATTCACCAGATTAGCGCGCACTATAGCTCAAGAGGAGGCGGTAGCGGCTAGCACACGCGGCATTTTAAAGCGCGCTATTCAGCGCTTTAAGGCCCTAACGCACCTTTGTAAAAGAAGCCCTAAGTCTTTGGGAGACATTGTAGCCAATTTAGGAAAGTTCAAAAGTCAAAAGTTTAGTTGTTTTGTGTAATTTTCAAAGTTCTCCAATTACTAGAGAAAATTAATCCATCTTGAACTATGGAGGTTTGAGAAGATTGTAATCCTTGGACCCGCTGGTCCAAGTGATTACATTTTTCAGCGTGGGCTTGTAAATCTTGCTCAAACTTTGTCATTCCTTGTGCCTGCGTATGAACCAGAGAAAAGGTTCCCAGACATACCTTATGCAAGAAGTCCAATGCCGTCCAAATTGATTCGAGCGTGATTTCAGCAGGTCTAATCAGAGGGAGAACTGATGGAATTTCTCCCCCTCTTGCCGAAACATCTGCAACCTTCTCCGACTTCAATGTTCCGGCAGTGGGATCCTGGGCAGTTGGCAAGCCCAACAACTCCGCTGGTGACGTTGCTTCCTGTCCCTGCATCTCTCCCGACATACCCCAGTCTCGCAGCTGCAGAGGAAGCGTTGGTCCCGCAGGGCTAAGCGATGCTTCGCTTTCGAAAGCCAAAGAGTCTCTCCCATTTGGCTCAGCCAGGGGTTCTTAACCTTCTTGTGCCATGAACCCTTATGAGAGAGTCCAGTGAAAATGCATTATTTATTTATTTGGGTTTATATCCCGTCCTCCCAGGAGAGCTCAGAATGGGTTACAAGTATACATGCATAATAAATCCTGTTACAATATAACATGACAAACATAAGAATTGCTGCTGCTGGGTCAGACCAGTGGTCCATCGTGCCCAGCAGTCCGCTCATGCGGCGGCCCTTAGGTCAAAGACCTGTGCCCTAACTTGAGTGCCTGAATGTAAAACGCTTAGGCATTCAAGTTCTTATTAGCTGTCCAAAATTGACTGAAGCAAATTTATTAATTGTGCTTTAGATGTTTTTACTCTTCTCTCACTGTTAGTTGAAAATGATTGACAGAATAAAAGCAAACACTGTTATGATTTAAGTATGTAAAGAAACTTATTTTTTGCCTGTGGCAACATTAAGCATATAAAAGAAGCTTGACCACCATCTGGTGGATGGAACTGGAAAGTCCTTTTTGCAGGAAACAAGGATAATTCCATCTGTCATAATTCCATCTGTCATTTTCTCTTATGAAGCTCCAAGTAATAATCACTCTTTGAGGACAAGTGGGCATAATACTCTCACACATGGGTGACGTCATCCACGGAACACGGTACGGATACTGCCAAGTGCACTGTCATTTTAAATCTTTAGGTAGTGCCCATACCGCATGTGTGCTGGCATCTTCCTGCTGATGTTGGCTTGCACAACCATCAGTTCTGTGTTTTCTGTGGAGATTAGAAGCTATTAGAGGCATTTTCAAAGAAAAACGTCCAAAAATCAGCACTGGGACATTTTTCTTTGCAAGACGTCCAAAGTGTTGATAATCAAAACAAAGAACTTAGACGTTTTGTGGCACATTCACCCTCCAAAACAGCCAACTCAGAAAGGGGTGTGTCAGAGGTGTGTTTTGGATGGGCTGTGGGCCAGGTTAGACTTGGATGTTTTGCAGTAATAATCAAACTTTTTTGCAAGATGTCCTAGATGGAACTTAGACGTTCTGAGCTAGACCTGCTTTAGAAGCGTCTAAGTGCCAAAAAGATACCCAAACTGGCCAGATGACTACTAGAGGGATTAAGTAATGACCCCCCCCACACACATACACACTCTTCCAGTAGTCACTAACCCCCCTCCCACCCTCATAAAACTCTGAATGAAAAAGTACATACCTGTCTCTAGAACAGCACCACGAGGTACAGGAAAGCCTACTAGAGTAGCTCATGGCTATTGAGTGGGCTAGTAAACCTTAGAGGGGAGGAACCAGGCCCATAAGACACTCTAACCCAGACATAGGCAAACTACAGCCCGCGGGCCATATCTGGCCCGTTTAGGTTTTTAATCTGGCCCGCGGCATCAGAAGCGACCATAGTTTGCCCATGTCTGTGCAGCCGAGACAACAGAATCGTCCAGCCCTCTGCTCTCTTGCTGCACTGGTGCCTGGCACCTCCGCAGCAGCAGCTGCGACTTCAGCCAGTTACCTGGAATATCCCCAATGCCGTGTCACACAATTGAAACTGCTTTAAAGTGCAAGGCTAATAAGGCAGAAACCAGAAGACTTGCCCGAAGAGAGAGAGACTAGAAGGCCTTGAGCATGCGCAGATGCTCAAGGCCCAGCAAAAGGAAGACACCAGATCTTCGGGCACTGGCATGTCCTGTGCACTGGTGCTGGTGCCAGATAGGGGTAAGCCAATGTGTTTGGGTGGGTGTGTGTATGCGTGGGGGATGCCAGATCACGGTTGGGGGGGTGGGGAGGCAACGTGAGCGGGGGAATGCCGGATCACGGAGGGATGTGGAGCAGCGCCGGTGGCCTCAGGTGGGGGGCTTAAGGTGGAGCAGTGCTGCTGGCCTCGGGGGGGAGGGAACGTATCAAGCGAGTTTCCCTTAGTTCCTATGGGGAAACTCGCTTTGATATACAAGTACTTTGGTTTACGAGCATGCTTCTGGAACGAATTATGCTCGTATACCAAGGTTCTACTGTACTTGTGAATTTTTATTTTTTTTTTAAACCTGCCTAAGTTCCAGTAAATATTGCAGTTCTTGTCTCGAAGCCTGTACAGATTGGTAAGACTAGCAACTCTGGAGAAAATCTCACAGTACCTGAAGGTATCACTATCTTGGCTACAGCCCCAATTCTATAGGGGACTATCATAATCTTGGAGGAGAGCCCAAATCTGTAGATAAATATGAGTATCCCCAAGATGAGTGCTCAGATCTGAAGGGTCTAAAAAACAAAGTAGCTGAATCAAAGGCCCAGATTTTCAAAACTTTAACGCGGTCTCTAAACTGGTTTCAGCCACCCAGTCCTTCAGGGAGAAAGCCATATATGTTACAGACACTTTGTAAAAATATAAGTCTGCTACTATTTGGGTTTTCTGCCATGTACTTGTGACCTGGATTGTCCCCCCCTCCCATTGTTGCCCCCCCGGTCAAATTTAAGAACCCATAATGGCCCACGAGTCAAAAAGTTTGCCCATCCCTGCTCTAACCACTACATTTATGGTGGAAAGTGTGAGGCTACAGAAACATCCAAGTTAAAAATGTCCAAATAGGCACCATTTAATCGTGGGAGGAGCCAGCTTTGTAATGGACTGGCCATAAGAACATAAGGAAATTTATGGAACGTAGACACAGCTTGAAGTTCAGAAAGGGCACCCCCCCCCCCCCCACGGGAACCCCACCAACCCTTAAACTTGACAAAGGGGAATATGCATGTAATTCTTAGAGAGGCTGGTCAAGACAGAAATCCAGCTTACCAGTTACTGAAGAGGCAACGTGCAAATCGGACAAAATAGATGGGCGGGAGTTCAGCCTCCAGAGGAGATTTACAAGAAGGAAAATTAGCAGAGGTAAGAAACCTAATCTTTCATTCTTGTACAATCCTTCTGGAGGCTGAATTCAAGGAACGTATCAAAGCAGTTCCAAATCTCAGGGGGGGGCCCGATGAGCCCACCGTGAGATCAGAAGTGCCAAAAGCCGTATTACACTTAGCTGTCACATCAAGCCGATAAAACCTGGAAAAGGTATGAAAGGAAGCTCACGTGGCTGCCCGACAAATCTCAGGCAAGACCGCATAAGATTCAGCCCACAAGGAAGCCATTGCTCTGGTAGAGTGAACCTTCACTCCAAAAGGAAAGCTTCTTCCCCACCGCTACATAAGCCATGGAAATGGCCGCCCATATCCAACACAAAATGGTAGCCTTGGAGGCAGACTGACCCCGACGTGCGGGGCCCGCCAGGACAAACAGATGGTCCGACAGACAGAAGTTGTTAGTAGCCTCTAGGTATCTCAAAATGAGACGCCGTATATCCAGAGACCGCAAACATGCTCTTGAGACTTGGAACCCGAAGGAACAAAGGCTGGCAAACAAGCTTCCTGGTTGACATGGAGAGTGGAACCACTTTCGGAAGAAAAGAAGGCACAACCCTCAAAATAATTGCAAACTCCGTGATGTGGAGAAAAGGATCTCTGCATGACAAACCCTGAAGCTCTGACACTCGTCGGGCCTCACCAATCAGGAGCATACAGCGAGTGATTTCCTTCACTTGCCGGTGCTCCGGCTGCTCTCTCCTGCTGCCCTCTCCAGTCTCCCCCACGAAAAACCATATTCGCAGTTTTTCAAGATTCACGGGGGTTCCTGGAATGGAACCCCCATGAATATCGGGGGAATACTGTATATTCAATATTTCACCTCTTCCAGAGACATGATCTAGCTGCTTGGAAATCCTACAGGTGAGAATGTAATGCCTGCTTGTCCTCTGAGAAAGCAAAGATGCTTACCTGTAGCAGGTGTTCTTCGAAGACAGAAGGCATATATTCTCACAACCCACCCGCTTCCCCTAGTTTGCTTCTTAGTTTTGTTACTTAACTAATGGTCCTGTGAGCCGACGTCAGTTGGGAAGGTGCTGAAATATATGTGGTAGGGGCACTGCCTAAAGATTTAAAGTGATAGTGCACTTTGCAGTGTTCTTACTGGGTTCTATGGATGATCTCACCCACACGTGAGAATATATGCCTGCTGTCCTCAGAGAACATCTGCTACAGATAAGTATTTTTGCTTTATTCAAAAATAACAAAACAGAATTTTCACGATTTTTACTGATCCCTGAAAGTATAATATTTATGTATTCATTGCTTTTTTTCCCCTCCATTTGCTGAATGTATGTTTAAAACTGTATCCCATTAGATCTCTCCAAATTGTTTTTGTTTAATATTCATAGGCACCTTTGTCGTCCTTGCCACAACCGAGAAAAAGCCAGGGGTCTGGGCAAATATATTTGTCAGAAGTGCCATGCGATCATTGAAGAGCAACCTCTTATTTTCAAAAATGATCCCTATCATCCAGATCACTTTAACTGTGCCAACTGTGGGTAAGTACATTTTTATGTAGTGGTGTGCAGAGAGGAGCTAGTGGTTAGTGTACTGAGCTACAAGTCAAACCAAAATTCTGGCAAACAAATTGAAGAACATAAGAATTGCTGGGTCAGACCAGTGGTCCATCGTGCCCAGCAGTCCGCTCACGCAGCGGCCCCCGAGTCAAAGACCTGTGCCCTAACCGAGACCAGCCCTACCTGTGTTCGTTCTGTGACAATATCCTGCTTCTGAGATTACCTGGTAATTTTATGATGATGCCAACTGTTTCTTTTTTTACCCCTTTTGAAAGTATACAAGCATTCCAAGTGCTTGTAATCCACGGAGTTATGCACTCAAGTTGTGGGTGGCTAGTTGTCTGTTTCTGCAGTACAAAATTATGATGCAGCTTATAGTGCTGCTTTGACACAATACTGTATAGAAATGTGTGTACTGTATATTTAGAGGAGAAGTTATCAAGGTGTGTTAGGGCTTTAAGCTGCATTATTTGCCCCTTATCATGACTTAAAGGGTCTTGACACAGCTTGACCTATTTTACTGCAGTGATATTTAAATCGCCATAGGTTACATTGCATAGTTTACATCGTATTAGTATGAAAAAACCCTAGTATGACTTGGGGTCTGCAGCAGGTGCACACCACGTGTTGTGGCCCAGAAATCATGGTAAAATAACCTCAACTAAAAAAGTTGAGGTTATTTTACTGTCAAGGAGCACTAACGACTCAGTACTTCTGTGTCTGAAGTGCAAGGGGTCACAGGGCTGCTCTTAACATATCACCACTCTCCCCAAGGCAGCATCCTCCTTCCCAATCTCAGCCCCCCCTAACCCAAAGCTTCCTCCTACTTTTCAAGGCTTCCCCCGCCCCCCACCAGTGAGGGCCCTTATCTGGTATTCCAGTAGTTGCTGGACAAGAGCTTTCCCCCTTTGATTCTGCCTGGCTGTTGTCACATCCAAAATGGTGCTCCTAGCAGTAGTGTTCCACTACTGGAGACTAGTTTAAGATTACCATAAGGGTGGCATTTTGGATGTGGTGCCAGCTGGGCAAGAGCAAAAGGGATCAATCTTGCCCAACAACCACTGGACCACCATGTGAGGGGCCTGATGCTCTTGGTGGGGAAGGGCCCTGAGTAATAGAAGTGAGCTTCAAAGGGGGGAGGGGGGTGTCTGCCATGAAATCATGGTGGAGGACTGATGGGGGAGGGAAGCATTGCGAGCAGTCCTTGGCACATTAGGCCCGGAAGCATCAGACTCTATGCGGCCTGATGATCCTTGGCACATAGAATAACACGGCTTTCAAATAGTTTGCAAACAATGTTTTGTTACCACAGGATTCAGCAGCTTGCAAAACCAAGATACCACAAGTTGCATTCCATGGTATATCAAGGTGTGGTAAAAGATTGCCTTTTATGGATTTTAATAACCTCCCCTTAAGGCTCATTGGAAAGGGTATTTACTGTACTTTTGTGTTTCATGCTTTTAAGGTGCTGAGAAATGCAGGTTTTTAAAATTCTGGGTGGGGAGTGGAGTTTCATTACTGCAGCAATGAATACCGACATGCAGTGGCGTAGTGTCGTAGGCCCCCTTAGGGCGATGGCTCATGGGGCAACCTATGGCAGTATTTAATAGCCTATGAGGTCAATTTAGGCCTCATAGGAATAGCCAGGAAAAGGCTCATAAGCATGAAATAAAGTTCAAGTTCAGTTTATTTAATATACCGCAAATATAAAACCAGAAGGCAAATCTAAGCGGTTTACAATAAAAAATTTAAAAAACAAAAAACAATTTAAATAGGGTAAGAACAGAGAAAATACAAAATGTAAAGGAAAACAATTGAGAACATGGGGAAAGAGGAAATCGGGGATTACAATAAAAATAAAAAGGTTGGGGAAAGGGATGAACAACGTGGTAAGGGAGGGACATAGCTAGCAGGCATAGACTTGAGTATCACAGTAGTAAGGGGGGGGTGCTCTGCCCCAGGCACCGTCTTGGTGAGGGCACAGGCACCCGTCCTCCTCTCCATCCCCAGCTCCTTCCCCACCGCCCACTGCCGCGGGTGTGCGCCGTTTACCTTCCCCATACTTCTATAATGTTCCTGGCGTGAGCAGCAACCCCCAAGCTGCTGTTGCGCCAGTGTCAGCTCTTCCTCTGATGTCACATCCTGAACCCACGCCTAGGAAGTGACATCAGAGGAAGAGCCAACCCTTGCTACGTCACTGCCAACATGTACTGTAATCATGGTTGCCAAATGGGATAAATTATAAAGTCAGTAATTATATTATGACTAATGGGTCTGTGTATCTGCTGCTGAACTCTCAGGTTCTGTGAGGCTGTGCTATTTGGAAGTCAGAGCCTTTGTCTCAATGCATAAATGGTTGAATCTCCACATAGTAAGTCAGGCTGTGCACAGGGAGGGTAATCCTGTAAACATTTCCATGAGTAAAGTTGTATGATATGCAGTTATCCCAGGACAAGCAGGCAGCATATTCTTTACGCATGGGTGACGTCACCGACGGAGCCCTCGGTACGGACCTTTTTACTAGAAAGTTCTAGTTGGCCGCACCGCGCGTGCGCGAGTGCCTTCCCGCCCGACGGAGGAGTGCGTGGTCCCCAGTTTCTTCGTTTCCGCGGAGCGAAGAAGACGTGTGTTTTTCAACGTCGTTGAAATCCTCCTTTTGCCTTCCCGCTCGCGTTATTTTTTCAGTTTATTCACCTTCGGGTGCTTTTTTCTTTCACTTTAAAAAAAAAAAAAAAAAAAAATCTTTTCTTTTTGCTTTATTTTCGTTCCTGCCCCGGCGGGGCCTGTTGTCACGATCCAGGGCCTCGGGGTTTGATTTTGCAGAGGCCGTGTTCCCATTCATGCCCCCGCAGCCCGGTTTTAAGAAGTGCCAGCGGTGTGCACGCCCGATCTCCCTCACTGACCCACACAATTGGTGCTTGCAGTGCTTGGGACCGGAGCATCGGGCGGACTCCTGCACCCGCTGTGCCACTCTTAAAAAATGCACTTTGAAGAATCGTCAAATCCAACAAAATCTACTTTTCGGCACCGGCCCGACTATGGATTCGACCTCTTCATCTGCGGCACCGTCGAAATCGGCACCGACCACTTCGACGACGCCTGAGACGACATCGGCGCCTCCGGCGCCAGGTAAGCCGGCTAAGAAGCCTTCCACCCTTGAGCGCCCTCCCACCTCGGGGACGACACCAGTCCTCTCGGCTCCACGCCGAGCCAAGAAACCTCCACTCCGATATCGTGTGATGCCTCGTCATCGGCCTCCTCATCGCCGGAGTGTAGAGCGGCACCCATGGAACCAAAGAAGAAAAGAAGTGGTTCCGGTTGCCTCCCCTGGATGACCGCATTGGCGGCCAATCCTCCAGGACAAGTTGCAGGAACAACTCCGCCAGCAACTTCAGCAGCATCTTACCCTCTATCTTGGCACCGCTGCTTCTGTACCAGACCGGCCCGAGCCCCACAGCCGTCCAACCGGTATCCACTCCATCGGTACCTATTGGACTCCTCCATGCCCATTCGCTCGGCACCACATCTCCATTCCCATGTCGAGACTGTCGCCTTGACGACGACCGGATCCTCCTCGGGACCGAGCAGGGGCACCGGTCTTCCCGACGACCCTGACCGGCACCGTTCTTCCCGGGACCGAGACAGACACAGGTCTTCATCACCCGGTAACGTCTCGGTACGCTCAGGCAAGTCTTTGTCTAAAACTCACCATACCGAGCCTTCCACTCCGGTCTCTCGACACGCACACACCGATGTCAGAGACCCGGACCTATGGGAAGAATCCCCTCCTGGTACCGAGGAGGATGCATCGTCGTCGGACGAAGAGCCTTCGGCACCCGATACCACATCTAAACCTGAACAATCTTCCTTCTCTAAATTCCTCAGGGAGTTGTCAGGGGCCCTGTCTTTGCCACTGGAATCTGACTCTAAGAAGTCACAAGCTTTCCTGGAGGCATTGGATTTCGATCAACCTCCCAAAGAGTTCCTGAAGTTACCCGTGCACGATATCCTACGGGAAACTTTTTATAAAAATTGGGAGAACCCGCTGACTGTCCCTGGGGCCCCCCGTAGTTGGACAGCCTCTATAGGGTCATACCAATCCCAGGATTTGATAAACCCCAACTGCCCCATGAGTCTCTCCTGGTAGAGTCCACCCTAAAAAAGACTCAGGGCTCCAGTGTTTATGCCTCCACCCCTCCTGGCAGAGAGGGCAAAACTATGGACAAGTTTGGCAAGCGGCTCTACCAGAATGCCATGCTTGCCAACAGGGCAAACAACTACTCCTTTCATTTTTCATTCTACCTGAAACATCTGGTAATGCAACTCTCCACCATGCAAAAGTACATGCCGGAGCACAAGGTTCCACTTTTCCAGCAGCACATCTCCAGCCTGCTTCAACTGAGAAAATTTATGGTGCGCTCTATCTATGACTCTTTTGAGCTCACCTCCCGTGCATCTGCCATCGCTGTGGCTATGCGCCGCCTGGCCTGGCTCAGGGTCTCTGATCTGGACGTCAACCATCAAGACCGACTAGCCAACGCCCCATGTCTGGGAAACGAATTATTCGGAGAGTCCATGGATACCACCACACAGAAACTCTCTGCCCATGAGACCAGATGGGATACTCTCATTAAACCAAAGAAAAAGGCTCCCCCTGCTCGTCCTTACAGACCGCAGACTTCATATCAACGCAGGTTCTCTGCCAGGCCGCTCAACCCACCTTCACAGCAACCTAGGCGGGCAACCGCAACACCAACACACCCAGGCTCGTGCCCAGTCTAATCAACCTGCCAAGCCTCTTCCTCCTGCCAAACCTTCTCAGCCCTTTTGACTCCTCTCTCCAGGGCTTAGCCAGTCTTCCACCCTCATTGCCTCTTCCTCAGCCAATCGGAGGCAGGCTCCACATCTTCCTCAGCCGTTGGGAGGTCATCACATCGGGACCAGTGGGTCCTCAACATCATCCGCCACGGCTACTCTCTCAACTTCCAGACTCTTCCACCAGACAATCCTCCCGTAGAGTCTGCTTCTCATTCAACTCAAATCCCCCTCCTCCTGAGGGAGGTCCAATCCCTCCTTCTTCTCAATGCCATCGAAGAAGTGCCTCCGGAACAAAGAGGCCGGGGATTCTACTCCCGTTACTTCCTAGTTCCAAAGAAGACAGGAGACCTACGTCCCCATTCTCGATCTCAGGGACCTCAACAAGTGTCTAGTCCAAGGAGAAGTTCTCAGAATGCTCTCCCTTGCCACGCTTTACCCTCATCTCTCTCAGAACGACTGGCTATGTTCCCTGGACCTCAAGGAGGCCTACACTCACATACCAATCAATCCAACTTCACGTCGCTACCTACGATTCCAGGTGCACCATCGCCATTATCAGTATAAAGTGCTACCTTTTGGCCTCGCTTCATCACCCAGGGTGTTCACCAAATGCCTCATTGTGGCGGCGGCCTTCCTCAGGTCTCACAACCTCCAGGTGTTTCCCTACTTGGACGATTGGTTGGTGAAAAGCACCTACGTCTCCGCTTGGTGCTACAAGCCACCCATCATACCATCTCTCTCCTCCATCTGCTGGGGTTCGAGATCAACTACCCAAGTCGCATCTGCTTCCCACACAGCGCCTTCAGTTCATTGGAGCAGTTCTCGACACCACACTAATGATGGGCGTTTCTCCCCTCCGACCGACAGCGGACTCTTCTCCGCCTGTGTCGTCAGGTGCTCCTTCATCACTCCATTTTCTGCCAGACAGATGATGGTCCTCCTGGGGACACATGGCCTCGACGGTGCATGTGCTTCCCCTGGCACGACTCCACCTCAGGGACACCTCAATGGGACTCTGGCCAACCAGTGGTCTCACAGACCTCGAATCTTCTTTCTCATCCCATCTCTGTGACATCGTCTCTTCAGCGATCTCTACAATGGTGGTTGAACTCCTCAAATCTTTCCAAGGGGCCTTCTTTTTCATCTGCCCCCGCATTCCATGATCATTCACCACGGATGCCTCCCCTTATGCATGGGGAGCTCACCTGGGAGACCTACGCACCCAAGGTCTTTGGACCCCACAGGAGCGTCGACATCACATCAATTTCCTAGAACTACGAGCCATGTTCCTACGCTCTCAAGGCCTTCCAGCACCTTCTTTGTCCTCAGGTTCTGCTCCTGTGCACGGACAACCAAGTCGCCATATACTACATAAAACTATAACAGGGCGGCACAGGATCTCGCCTCCTTTGTCATGGAGGCTCTTCGCATTTGGACCTGGGCCACGGCCCGCAGTCTCTTCCCTCCAAGGCGGGTCTATATCCAGGGCGAACAGAACTCCCTGGGCCGACAATCTCAGTCGCATCCTACAACCTCACGAGTGGACTTTGGATCCTCCCACGCTCCTCTCCATTATTTGCTCGCTGGGGGCACTCCGCAAGTGGACCTATTTGCAGCCCCTCACAACCATCAGCATGCCCCAGTTCTGCTCCAGACTCTTCTCTCCTCACCGTCTGGCCCCGGATGCATTCCTTCTCGATTGGACGGGATCGGTTCCTCTATGCCTTTCCTCCTCTACCTCTGATGTTGCGGACTTTATCCAAACTCCGCAGGGACGGAATCCACCATGATCCTCATAGCTCCCCGGTAGGCCTCGTCAACACTGGTTCTCCCTCCTGCTTCAGCTCAGCTCCAGGGAGCCCATTCCTCTACCTGTGTTTCCTACTCTACTTACACAGCAGCATCAGTCTCTACTACATCCCAATCTGTCTTCGCTCCACCTGACAGCTTGGTTTCTCTCCGGGCTGACCTCTTCAGGAAATCTATCTCAGCCTGTCCGTCTCGTTTTGGACGCCTCCAGGAAACCGGCCACCCTCCAATGTTACCATCAGAAGTGGGAACCAGGTTCTCCTTTGGTGCCTCCGTCATCATCACAATCCCACCTCTTTAGTGGTGGAACCTGTTCTGGACTACTTGCTCTCCCTCGTCCAACGCAGGCCTCATAGTCTACCTACAATCAGATGTCCATCTCAGTGCCAATCACGGCTTTTCATGAGCCTATCCTGGGATAAACCCCTCACGGCTCACCCTGTGGTTTTCACGATTCATGAGGGGCCTCTTCAACATCAAACCACCCTCTGCAGCCTCCTCCGGTCGTCTGGGACTGAATGTGGTTTTGTCTGCCCTCATGAAACCTCCTTTTGAGCCACTTTGCCACAACTTCGCTCAAATTTCTGACATGGAAAGTGCTTTTCCTCATTGCCATCACCTCTGCCAGGAAGGGTCTAGTGAGCTTCATGCACTGGTGGCCGATCCACCGTTCACTATTTTTCACCATGACAAGGGTGGTTCTGCGCACCACATCCAAAGTTCCTCCCCAAGGTGGTCTCTGCTTTTCACCTCAACCAGTCCATTGTGTTGCCTGTTTTCTTCCCGAAACCCCATTCACATCCCGGGAACAGGCATTGCACCGTCTTGACTGCAAGCGTGCCCTGGCCTTACTATCTTGATCGTACAAGGGCTCACCGCTTGTCCCTCAGCTCTTCCTGACCTTCGACCCGAATCGTTTGGGTGTCGACCGGTCTCCTAAACGAACGCTATCCAACTGGCTTGCAGCTTGCATCGCGTTCTGTTATGCTCGGGCGCGGTCTGTCACTGGACGGTGTGCTGTCACGGCCCACAGGGTGAGAGCTATGGCCGCTTCTGTGCTTTCCTCCGTTCCACACCCATTGAGGAAATCTGCAAGGCGGCCACCTGGTCCTCAGTTCACACATTCACTACTCACTACTGTCTGGATGCTTTCTCCAGACGGGATGGGCACTTCGGCCAATCTGTACTTCATGAATTTATTTTCCTAATGGCCAACCATCCCTCCTCCCTCTTTGTTAGCTTGGAGGTCACCCATGCGTAAAGAATATGCTGCCTGCTTGTCCTGGGATAAAGCACAGTTACTTACCGTAACAGGTGTTATCCAGGGACAGCAGGCAGATATTCTTACGTCCCACCCTCCTCCCCGGGTTGGCTTTCTAGCTGGCTTATACTAACTGGGGACCACGCACTCCTCCGTCGGGCGGGAAGGCACTCGCGCACGCGCGGTGCGGCCAACTAGAACTTTCTAGTAAAAAGGTCCGTACCGAGGGCTCCGTCGGTGACGTCACCCATGCGTAAAGAATATCTGCCTGCTGTCCCTGGATAACACCTGTTACGGTAAGTAACTGTGCTAAATGGCCTGGTAAACAAAACTGGCCACCAGATATGTGGGCAGAATTAAATGCATACAAACTCTATATCTGTATTTGACAGAAGTTTGAGGAGCTCTCAAGAGCAAGGGAGTGCACTTAAGCCCATACATTTATAAAGTGGAACATAGGTGCACGATTTAATACAAAAAATGTGTGCATCCCAAATAGCAGATTCTTGGTATAATCCAGGTTGATATAATTTTGAAATTGGAAATACATGCATATTTTAACATGATCTGCACAGAGAACAATATGCTAGGGCTGCACGTAAATCGCAATTAACGCCACGATTAAGGTGTTAATTATGACTACAGTCCAAATTACTTGCTTATTTTTCCTCTCACTTTCTCCCACCACCTCCCTCTCCAGTTTCAAGGTTTACAGATAGTGAAACTTTTTTTCCAAGTATAATAACTAGAAAACAAGCTTGTAATAAATATATTTTAGAGATACTTCTTTATCATAATTCATCTTTTTTTTTAGTTTTATCTTGTGTTCTTTCATCTTTTTCTTTTTTAGTTTTGTGTTCTTAAACATACTAATTTGTTTCAATATGTGCATATAAGAATTAGAGCAAATCATATCATAAGAACTGCCATCTCCGGATCAGACCTTCGGTCCATCAAGTCTGACAATCTGCACACATGGAGGCCCAGCCAGGTGTACACATGGCGTAATTTTAGTCACACATATCCCTCTATGCCTCTCGCAAGGAGATGTGCATCTAGTTTGCTTTTAAATCCTAGAACGGTGGATTCCGCAATTTACTGTAATATACAATACTAGTGTTTAAGCCCGTTAGATTAACGGGTGCTAGATGTCTCCTGCTTTTGAACCTGGGCAGGGGCAGCGGCAGAGCCGGGGCGGGAGGGAGTGACGGTGGGAGAGCAATTTCAAAGCCTCGGCAGTGGCGGCTCCTTGACCAATCCGCGCTTACAATGTCCCCACACTCGCGGTCTGGCTGGCTCCCCCACCAAAGCCCTTCGCAGCGGCAGCCCCTCCCGCATCCGTCCCCGCATCCCATGCCTCTCCGAAGGCCAGCTCCCACAAAAATGGTGCCCCTCTGTCCAAAGCCGCAGCGGCAGCCTCCCTCAAGACACATTTCAAATCTGACATATTGTAATCACAAAACTGAAAATAAAATTATTTTTCTTACCTTTTGTTGTCTGGTCATTATTCATACCATGTAGGGGTCCCAGGCTATGGTTGGCTTTTGATAACTCACTTGCCAGGGCCCCTTCTTTCTTCTTCCCTCCCTCCAGCTGAAGACAGGCACCTCCCCCCGTGGTCTGAGACAGGAGGGAGCAGTTAGGAGAGGGTCTGAGGGCAAAGAGGGGCTCAACAGCACACAACCACCTTTCCTTCCCTCTCTCCATCAGGTGCAGTGAATCCACCAATGTTAAAAGGAGCCGCGTCGAAATCGGAGGCCTGCCACTGCCGTAGCACTTTCCCCTCTGCCTTGGTCCCGCCCCTTCTCTGACATATGGGACTGCGGCAGAGGGAACGTGTTACGGTGGCGGCAGGGCTCCAATTTCAAAGCAGCTGAACTGTACCTGATGGAGGAAGGGAAGGAACGGTGGGGCAAATTTCGGCAACGGCAGGAATTGTTTGGCGGGCCAAGCATCGTGAAACTTTGTTTCTTTAGGCAGCCCCGGTTGTTTACTTGGATTCAATGTGAGCCGGGTGAGGAAGGCCGCCGCAGCCTCGTGGCTAGGTAGGGGGACAACAATGGCGCTTATGCTCAAGCCCCCGCCGCAGCTCCTCTCTCGATCCTGGTGCGGTTCGAGAGAGGAGTCGTGGTGGCAGCTTGAACATAAGCGCGATTGTTGTCCCCCTACCTAGCCGCGAGGCTGCGGCGGGGTTTCCATGGCAACCCTGATCGCGGATCTCAGTGTAGGGCCGGGTCTGGCGGCGCCGTGTAGGGTGGAAGCGGGAGGCAGGACCTCAGCACAGCACCGCCAGGCGGCTCGCGCCACCCAGGAGCTCGAGGCCGGCTGCAGACATGTCTGGGGTGGCATGGTGCAGGAGGAACAGTGATCGGTGGAGAGCAGGTGATGACAGTGATCGGTGGCGCGAGGTGGAGAGTAGGTGATGACGTAAAATGTGCGCATGCGCACTCGTGTTTTCGTGACGGATCAGGGAACACGATTTTTTTAGTGCGCATGCGCGGCCTAGCATTTTATTATATTAGATACATCTTGCAGCTCTGTAATGTTTAGAAACAATAAAAGGAAATGAGAAGCCCAGTTTGTTCTTTGAACCTGCCAGAGCTATAGATGTATAAAATTACTTAGGGGGTCTTAAGAAGCCTCCTAATGTTGGGCATTGCTAGAAAGTGAAAAGGATATATTTGAGAAGAATTTTCTGAATAAGGAATAGTATTTAATACATCATAGGTGCTCAGTATAAAAGGATTGAGGCCTCCCCAGCCCCAACTGTGACCTTCCCTACCTGATAATTTATTTGGTATCTAGATTATCTAGACGGTTTACAATAAGGTACTCGAGCATTTTTCCTTCCTATTATTCCCTCTTTATCTGCCCCCCCCAAAAAAAATCTGACCTCTGAGCTGTAGCACTTTTCCTTCCCTTACTCCCATTGCCATCTCTGGCGTGCCCGCAATACTATTTATACGGCAAAGCTGTGTGGGACCTCGGGCCTTTGCACACTCAGCTGCTGCTTCTGGACCAACCCCTCTTCTAGTATAACTTCCTCTTTCAGAGGAGGCAGGCTGGCAAAGGAAGCTGCAGCAAGGTAAAGATAGCAACAGGAGGGAGGGAACCTCTGCTTTCAGAGGAGCAGCTGCTGGCTCTGCTGGTCACTTCCCTCTGATAGCAATTTCCTGTTCTGGAGTGCAAAAGACAAGCCCAGTGGCCACCACGCCTATGAAAGCAGAGTTTTCACTTTGGAATTTTTTTATTGCTACTCTTTTGAGGAGAAGCAGCAGTGGTCGGGAGGAGGGGAAGAGAACTCAAATAGTAGAGATGGTGGCTGCAAGGGAGTAAAGAGAGGTGGGAGGGGGTTGGAAAAAGAAGCTGGCTGTAAGGGTGTATAGAGAAGGGAGATGACGACTGAAAATAGGGATGGGGAGAAAGATGAGAGAAACACTGGATGTAAAGGGTGGAGAGAAAAAGGGATATGCTGGGTAGAAAAAAGGAGCTGTGGAGGAGTTGCTGGATGAAACAGGGAAGAGAAATTTTGGCTGGAAATGGGTAAGGAGAGGAGGAGATAACTGCATTGAAATGGGGAGAGATGCTGGAGGGAAGAGAGGAGAAATCCTGTCTGGAAGCAATGGAGAGAAGGGAGATGGAAGGGGGAAAGATAGAGGAAGTGATAGACTGGAGAATAAGAGGAAAGGCAATAAAAAAGCCAAGGTGAGGGAAAATTTTTTTTATTATTATTATTTTTAGAATATATCATTGGCCAATAGACTGGGAAGCTAGATCTGACCAGGAGCCAAGTCTTAAAAGTACCTGCACATAATACTGCAAATGCTATTCTCTTTACTTTACTGTATTTCAATTTTTGGGGGCACATAATTTTCTGGAGGGTAATCAATTCACATGATTCAATCAGTTTCAGAGGTACTAGGGAAAGGCAGCTGGTAGGGATTCATCTGTACTGTGTTTAAAAGTGCCTCTGCTGTGTCCCTTTCCTGATGACATATGTTGTGCTCCCCCCCTAGGTGTGGGATTTTTTTTTTAACCTGAACCCCCACCCTACCTTAGCCTCCACAAACAGTTCAGTCACCAATCACCTATGCCAGACAGCATTCAGTATGCCGGCCCATCTTCAGCATGCCTCCAGCCTTACCCCCTTTTTTTATTTTGATAATTTGTTCACACTTGAACAAACAGGGGGAATGTGTATTTTTTTTTTTTTTAAGGCCAGCTTTATGTAAATAAAAGCTGAACTTTTATTTTCTCCCCTACATAAATCCTTTGGATATTGATTTCTATGTATATTGATAACATCTGATTATTATTGTGACTATGATGCTGTTCTGTATCATTGGTTTATTTATATTTATTATCCAAGTTTCCAAGTTTATTAAAAATTTGATAAAATGCTAATCAAAATTTCTAAGCGTTTTACAGTAATAATTTAAAAAGGAGCCCAGTTAGACTATTAATAACATAACTTTACTTACATGAAACAATAGATAAGTGGAGAGAAATACAATTTGAAAGAAAGAAAGAGCAATTAAGGACAATAACATAGGGAAAGGGAGAAATCAGTTTTAGTATAGAAAATAAGCTTAGAAAGTCCCTTAGATCAATTAACAGTTGTATGCGTCTTTAAATAAGAAGCCTTTAAGGCCACCCTTGAATTTATCTAAATTCTGTTCGGATCTTAAATATAGTGGTAACGAATTCCATATTGTTGGAGCAGTTGTTGCGAAATATGTTATATATTGTATTCATTGGTTTTAACTTAATTCTTATTTCTTTGTGTGTTGTTGCTTTACTTTTTCCTTTGAACAGCAAAGAGCTTACTGCTGATGCCCGTGAACTGAAAGGAGAATTGTACTGCTTGCCTTGCCATGACAAAATGGGTGTCCCCATTTGTGGAGCATGCAGAAGACCAATCGAAGGGCGGGTGGTCAATGCCATGGGAAAACAATGGCATGTGGAGGTAATTTTCAACTTATGCATTATCTATTTAGAAAGGTCCCTAGAGTTCTTCATATTTCATAGACGATATCTGTGATATGGGTTGAAAAGGAGGGCTTGCTTTATTAAAAAATATTTTTCATATATGGCATAGAAACATAGAAGCTATCAAACCCCTGGGACCACTTAGTCCATCCAATCTGCCCATTTTTTTTGCCTACCTGCTGTTTTGTGTGGTCCTTACCCTGTCTCTTTTACTAAGATATCCACCATCATTTTGATGATAAAAGCATTTTCTTGCTTTCCTTTTGAGCATCTCGGTGACCAATGCAGAAGGCTACTACGTACAGCAGTCTGCAGTTCATGAGAGGAATGTGTGCATGTTAGCAGGCAAACATTGATGAAGTGTAGGGTTAATTGCTGGAGCTAGCTCACATAATAAACATTTACACATGAATATAAAAATAAATGGTAACTAGATTATTAGCTATCTTGCCCTGATACAGATTTTAAGGCAAGTACAACATGAAAAGTTTACTGCCAGATCTGAGGAGGGTGTAGAATGGTAATTGTAACAACAGTGAAACTAAAGTAGATAGAATAGAATTGCTAACCAATGCAAAGGATGTGCTTGTTTTTGAGTGCAAATTAACTCAAAACGCAGCTTGATAGTTGACAAGCAAACACACATTTCATCATCTACCATCTGCAGTCGTTTTCTTTTTTCGATTGAATTTCTGTCAGAGCTGAAAATCCAAGTTCACAAAGATAAAAAGATCCAAAGGGTAATAAAGCCTTGATTGCTTTGTTGCTCAAGTTAGGATAACTACTGTACTGCATAAAAAAATAAAACTAAAATTACTTGCAATTAGTTTTCAAGGACCAATCACGCCAAAGAATGATGCTTGTGTGAGCAGTTCTATCCTTACGCACCCAGATGCTCATAACATTGACAGACTCTTGTGTATGCGACTTACATGTAATCTATTCTAGTGTGTACTTATGAAGGGAATTTTTAAAAATAAAGTAAAATTCTGGAATCTCTCGTGGCACACCCAGAATCTCTTCGGGGCACACCACTGTGCTGTGGCACACAGTTTGAGATACACTGCTATAGAAGATAGGCAGTGTAGGAACAGAGTGTAGTTGGCGAGGTTGAATGCATCTGAGAAATCTGATAAAACTGTAAATACAATATACCCACTGTCCAGCTTACTATGAACCTCACTGAGAAGGGTAATGAGTACGTTTTATGTACTGAAACCGGGGGCAAAAATCTGATTGACAAGGATTTTGGCATTTATTGAATTAATATGAGCGAGTAGTTGGGTAAAGATGATAAACTGAGTTTTGAAAGGAACTTTAGATTAGAGGTAGTAGTTTGTCAGAGTAGAAGGATCTAAGGATTACAGCTTCAGTATTAGGCAAACAATAGTAAGTTTCCATGAGGATGGTACCTGTAGAAAGGCTGTTTGATGCAATGTAACATATAAATGGGATTAAACCTAAGTAGGGTAGTTTCAACCAAGTTGATGGGAAGGGATCAAGAGAACAAGTTGTTGGGTTTATTTTAGCAAGAGAACTTAGAGGGAATATTAAATGATATCCAAGTAGAGCTATACAAGGGCGATGGATGCCAGACAAAGTGGGAAGGATGGTATAGAGTTCATGGTAGTAGAATCAAACGTATACTGTAGAACTTAGAACAGAAATATTGGACAAGAGCATTTGTCAAGGAGAGAGATTACTAGGGGTTACACAAAAAGTCATGGTAAGACTAGCAAAGGTAAAGAACAGTTTAGCTGGGTTTTGAGGATTTTTAAATCAGATCAGAGAAAATAGAATTTTTGGCCTTCCTCTCTTTATTGGTTTAGAATAGTTGATTTAGCTTAGCAATTCTGGTAGATTTCAACTGACCTATGCATTCTTCAGACATATTCAGCTCATCGTACCTGACATTCTAAAAATTCCAATCATTGGTGAAAACAAGGCTGTTTCCTAGAAACTGAAGGCTCGAAGTGGGGCCTAAATGTCTGAGATACTACAAAGTAGAGAGTCCCAGCACTGTAGCTGTGCATCTATTAATAATGTTTGAAAAATCGGTAGGAAATAGTGCAAGACAAGGAAGTGTATTCTGTTCTATCAAATGAAGGCATCTTGTCCAGTGACCCGAATGGTTGGTGGAGAAGGAGTGAAGGAGAATTGTTAGATTAAAAATAGTCAATAAAAAAAGATAAAACCAGTCATCGGACCAAGACATTGGTGTGGTAAGAGAGATGGAAGTTGGAGAATGAATAAGCACCAGTGTGGTCTATGGAGTGGATGGGCATGCTAACATGTTGCAAAAGTTGGAGATAAGAAAGGAGAGAAATCGGGCAGTTCTGGGGTGATTGGGATCATCAACATGGATATTAGTCACCTATAATAATTAGGTTTAGGAATCTGGCATCAGCTAAGGTCTGATACGACCAGGTTCCACTCTGCAGCACAGAGAAGGGGTAGGCAATACAGAAACAAAAGGTGAGTGTTTCTAGAAATCTCCCAGGAGTAATTCCGGGTGAGGCAATATGTGGGAAGATGGTTCCCTGATAGCAGGAGCACTTGAAATGATAGCAAGTGCTCTTTCATTCTTTGTTAGACCTGTGGAGTAAAGGGCTGAGTAAACTGGGGAGAGGCATAAACAAAGATAGGCCTCTTCCCTTGGAAGGAACCATGTTTCAGTGAGACAAATAAGATCAGCATGGGACATGATATATACCGTATTTTCGCGGATATAACGCGCGCGTTATACGTGATTTTACGTACCGCGCATACCCCTCGCGCGTTATATGCCTGAGCGCGGTATACAAAAGTTTTTAAACATAGTTCCCACCCCGCCCGACGCCCGATTCACCCCCCCAGCAGGACCGCTCGCACCCCCACCCCGAACGACCGCTCGCACGCGCTCCCACCCGCACCCGCATCCACGATCGGAGCAAGAGGGAGCCCAAGCCCTCTTGCCCGGCCGACTCCCCGACGTCCGATACATCCCCCCCCCGGCAGGACCACTCGAACCCTCACCCCGAAGGACCGCCGACTCCCCAACAATATCGGGCCAGGAGGGAGCCCAAACCCTCCTGGCCACGGCGACCCCCTAACCCCACCCCGCACTACATTACGGGCAGGAGGGATCCCAGGCCCTCCTGCCCTCGACGCAAACCCCCTCCCCCCAACGACCGCCCCCCCCCCAAGAACCTCCGCCCGTCCCCCAGCCGACCCGCGACCCCCCTGGCCGACCCCCACGACACCCCCACCCGCCTTCCCCGTACTTTGTGTAGTTGGGCCAGAAGGGAGCCCAAACCCTCCTGGCCACGGCGACCCCCTAACCCCACCCCGCACTACATTACGGGCAGGAGGGATCCCAGGCCCTCCTGCCCTCGACGCAAATCCCCCTCCCTCCAACGACCGCCCCCCCCCCCAGGAACCTCCGACCGCCCCCCCAGCCGACCCGCGACCCCCCTGGCCGACCCCCACGACCCCCCCACCCCTCTTCCCCGTACCTTTGGAAGTTGGCCGGACAGACGGGAGCCAAACCCGCCTGTCCGGCAGGCAGCCAACGAAGGAATGAGGCCGGATTGGCCCATCCGTCCTAAAGCTCCGCCTACTGGTGGGGCCTAAGGCGCGTGGGCCAATCAGAATAGGCCCTGGAGCCTTAGGTCCCACCTGGGGGCGCGGCCTGAGGCACATGGGCCAAACCCGACCATGTGTCTCAGGCCGCGCCCCCAGGTGGGACCTAAGGCTCCAGGGCCTATTCTGATTGGCCCACGCGCCTTAGGCCCCACCAGTAGGCGGAGCTTTAGGACGGATGGGCCAATCCGGCCTCATTCCTTCGTTGGCTGCCTGCCGGACAGGCGGGTTTGGCTCCCGTCTGTCCGGCCAACTTCCAAAGGTACGGGGAAGGGGGGTGGGGGGGTCGTGGGGGTCGGCCAGGGGGGTCGCGGGTCGGCTGGGGGGGAGGGGGGTTTGCGTCGAGGGCAGGAGGGCCTGGGATCCCTCCTGCCCGTAATGTAGTGCGGGGTGGGGTTAGGGGGTCGCCGTGGCCAGGAGGATTTGGGCTCCCTCCTGGCCCAATATTGTCGGGGAGTCGGCGGTCCTTCGGGGTGGGGGTGCGAGTGGTCCTGCCGAGGGGGGAGAAGAATCGGACGTCGAGGGGGGGCATCAGGCTTTTAGGATGGGGACAGGACTTCAAGGGGGGACAGGCAGATCTTCAAGGGGGACAGGCAGACCTTCAAGGGGGACAGGACTTCAAGGGGGGACAGGCAGACCTTCAAGGGGGGACAGGACTTCAAGGGGGACAGGCACGGAGAGGCGGGGCAGTGCACCGAAAGTCAGGGCGGGTGAACGGTGAGTCGGGGTAACCAGAGGAGAGTCGGGGCAGTGCACCGAAAGTCAGGGTGAGTCGGGGCAACCAGAGGAGAGTCGGGGCAGTGCACCGAAAGTCAGGGTGAGTCGGGGCAACCAGATGAGAGTCGGGGAGGGCGAAAGGAGAGTCGGGGTGGCCAGAGGAGAGTCGGGGAGAGCGAAAGGAAAGTCGGGGTGGCCAGAGGAGAGTCGGGCAGCATGCGCGTTATATGCCTGAGCGCGGTATAGAAAAGTTTTTGTACATATCATCGTGATTTCTGCGCGCTATACCCCTGTGCGCGTTTTACAATGGTGCGCGTTATATCCGCGAAAATACGGTAATCATCAGCTGAGATTTTTTATGCAGTGGATGACAATTAAGCAAAGTAAAGAATATAGTTACAGAAGAGGTAGGTGTCGTAGATAAGATAAGTGAAGCAAGTTACTAACCTGTACTTGATGTGTAGAGGCCTTTAAAGGAAGTTGGTCAATGGCTCCAAAATAGTAGAATATGCTGCAAAGTTGTCATTTGGTAGAAGAGGGAAAGTTATTTTTTTAAAAGTTAAAAATTGCTAAAACAAAAGCATATAAAGCTGGGGCAGCAACAAAAGGCTAAAAAATTAAATAGGGCCATCACATGTACAGTATTTATAATAATGCCCCATCTCGCTCGCCTGAGGAGTACAACCTTTATGTGCACTCCTTCAGCATGGAAAATAAGTGACTCAAAGAAATATTCATTCAGATCAGATTTAATCACATCTAGAGATGCCACTCGGGTTCCAGTAGTGAACATAAGAATAGCCTTACTGTGTCATTCCAATGGTCCATCTAGCCCAGTATGGCATCTTTATGATGGTCAATCCAGATCACAAGTACCTGCCAAAAATCCAAATAGTAGTAACATTCCATGCTATCAATGCATGGCAAGTAGCGGCTTCCTCCACATCTGTCTCAATAGCAGACTATGGCCTTCTCCTCCAGGAACTTTTCCAAACCTTTTTTTTAAACCAGCAAAAACTAGAAAAACCAGGCTGAAACAAGAAAAATACAGGATGTCTGTGCCTAGAACTAAACGGCACTAGCAATGCACTAACAGAGTGAAACAAGTGCAGAACACCGCAAGTGGCCCAAAGAAATATTCACTTGTCTTCCTGGTTTGGTGAGGTCACATTCATTTGACTTAGATCAGAGCCAATCTAGGTCCCCTCAGATGCCTCCCCTCTTCCTCCAACATATCTTCAAGAAGCAGGAGTGACGACTGGCACCACCTTTTCCAAGATGAAGACAGGAGCAAGTGCTCACGAATGAAAGATTTAGAATAGCAAAAATACAGCAGACCAGTTTAAGATGTCTATAGTCCAAATTTATTCACCACAAACAAAGTAAGGAAAGATAAAAACACTCAAAAAGCCTGATGTGGCCGTTTCACCTTCCTAAGGGTTGTGTTAGGGGCTGAATAAAGACAAGCAGGTTTAATCTCAAAGCTTCACCTATCTGGTTAAAAAGCAGCTGTGTATGCAGTCTCTATTTTTGATAGCACAGCATTGATCCCACCTCTTGAAGGTCTGGGAGATCACTAGTTGCCAGGGAATTTTTTTTTAATGGTGGGGCAGGTCATATCAGGGATCAGGAGAGACTACCAGGGATTTGTGGTGTTGGGAGCATGCAGACCCAGCATTTTTTTTTTAAATATTCCTCTCCCTTTCAGTTTTGAGCCAATCGTGGCTCATGCACTGACTGGAAGGGAGACATTTTCACAATGTGCTTCAGATTATAGCCATTATAGCTGCTGTATATATTTGAATTAATTTCATGGTAGTAGCCCCCCCCCCCCCGTATTCAGCCATTGACACATGGCTCTACCATATGGCTTTCTGCATTGACCCCTCAAAAAAACATAATAAATTGGGCTTATAGCTCACCTTGCTTGAGCCAGGCATCCTTGTAGCAAAAGCTGGAATTGTCTTCTGCAGAGTACAAATAGGATGTATTACACTTCCCAATCTGTTTATGTAATCTTGCCACAAGCTTATTGCTTTCAGTCCTGTAGCATCGCTTTTATTTAGGCATAGAACAGTTCATAGGATTTTAGCTCACATTCATCAAATTTTCTACTTCAAGTAAATTCAAGTAAGGAAACTTGCAGTTGCTAGCCGAATGTTCATGTAACCTCTAAACCTAACATCAATTCTTTCTGCAGCATTTTGTGTGTGCAAAGTGTGAAAAACCATTTCTTGGTCATCGTCACTATGAGAGGAAAGGATTGGCTTATTGTGAAACACATTACAATCAGGTGAGATAATCTTTCATTGTGTCACACTAATTCATCTTAACAAGATATATAAGAACTTAAGAATGTTTTTCTTTAGGAAAAATGATCTATTGGAAAACAATACAGTGAAAAAACTAATATGAACTACCTTTATACAAGTTAGTTTTCTTTGTTTCCTTAAGCTTTTTGTTATTTCACTCATTTTTTAAACATAGAAACATAGAAATAGACAGAAGATAAGGGCCACGGCCCATCTAGTCTGCCCACCCCAATGACCCTCCCCTACCTTTCTCTTGTGTGTATATATAATTCATTGAATAACAAATTTGGAAATGTATCTACTAATAAATGTTTATTCATGTATAATGAACCATCTCAATTAAACCCTCCCCAAAATGCTGCGGTTTTCTCTCTCTTTATAACTGACTTCCTCTCTGTTCCTCCTTCACTGGCAGACGTGTGCAGGGCATGTGCTTATGTTCCCCTTGGCAGCTCTACCCACCCTCCAAAACAATGTTAAATTTAATACCTTGGCTGGCGGGGATACACAGCATCGCAATCACCAACCTTAATGTCTCCATTAAGTACAAAGATTGTACCGCGTGCAGGACTGAGCTGGCATGTGCTTATGGTCCCCTTGGCAATTCTACCTCTTTTTCCCATAGTAGATCAAGAGGAAGAAGGGGATAAGGCTGACATAAACATGTTTTCCAGTTCTTGTATTAGAACAGCACCTTGCATCTCTTAGGATTCAAGGATATTGCTTGGTTTGAACTTGCTGGTTTACAAAGGGTATAATATTCAATCAACTCATCCACAAAACACAAGTTCTCCTGTTTTTTGGTGGGAGAAGTGGGGGGGGGGCAGATTGGCTCGGTTAAAGCTGTAATATTTGAAATAACATTAATTCAAATATTTGACTTTTTTTTTAAACACCCCCCCCCCCTTTACAAAACCGTAGCACGATTTTTCACGCCGTAACAGCTCCAACGCTCATAGAATTCCTATAAGCGTTGGAGCTGTTACCCCCGTGCCGGTGCTAAAAACTGCGCTATGGTTTTGTAAAGGGGGGGGGAGGTAAGTGTTTGCATCTGGATTCTATCTAAAGAGCTCTTTCTTAAATTTTGTTTTTTTTAAATTTTCCCTTGCAGTTATTTGGTGATGTTTGTTTCCACTGCAACCATGTAATTGAAGGAGATGGTATGTATATATATATATATATATATTTTATTTTTTTTATAAGAACTACATAGCAGACCGTGAATTGTGAAGAAATTATCACTGCAATAGCTGTTAGAGATTTGAGGAAATCAGCTATAGATCTTACAAAATTGCTGTATAAAATAACTAGAAATGAAGTATTTTGTGTCCCTTCTTTCATATGAAGAATGGAATTATTTATATTTATTAACCATAAAAGCTAGATTTAGTCAAATCTCCTGTTTCAGCTAGATCCCAGAAAGCAAGGTCATGTACCAAACTATTGACAGAAGCAAGTATTAAACTCTGTTTTCTTGATTTCTCCTACAATTATAGTCCATTCCTGTGGAATGACTCGGGTCATAGCCATATGCAGAGGGGTACTTTTCTTCCACTTGTTGATGCTTAACTAGTAAAGGAAAATGAGTTATGCCCATTAACTAACAGGTGGCGATAGAAAGAATTGTGCTTATCTTACCAGTGCACAGCTTCAACAGCAGATGGAAGGGAATGTACTCCGCAGTTCCTGGTCCAGAGTGTCTGCTGGCTCTCAATTCAGCAATGGGGTAGGGATTGTTGGTGTGCAAACCTAGAAGTTCTAGGTCCCTCCACATTCTCCTCCACAGACATTTCTGTAAATCTTCCTTTTAAAAAATGAGCATTTTCCAAAAGAAAATATAATGCTTGACTTGCATTTGCCATGTTGGTTCCACCACATCTTTTTTTTTTTTTGCCTGTCTTTGGAGAGGGAAATTGAAGATAGAATTGCTTCTGTACAATATGACCTGGTCTTCCTGCTAGTAATGAAATCAATTCCACTAAATAACATGGCACCTGGCCATACAAAATATAAAAAAATCATAATACAAAGCTTAAAATAAGCCCTTGCGTTTACTGGCAACCAATTTAATTTAATGAAATATGGTGTAATTCTATCATATTTAGAGATGGAAAAAAATTACCCTCCTCGCAGTATTCTGCACAGTTTGTAATCCTTTCAACAATTCTTTAGCACATCATAAATAAACAATATTACAGTACACTTCTCCCTCCGTATTCGCGGTTTCAGCATTCGCGGTTTCGATTATTCACAGTTTTTAGCTTGCTGGCTTCTCCCCCCCCCCCCCCCAATTACATCAGCTTGCATAGAGAAATCGCTGATTCCCATCGCTTTCTTCACTGTGTTTTGCCTCTCCTTCAGGAACAGGCCAGGTCTCCCGCCATGTTAGTCGTGGTTTCACCATATTCACGATGGTTTTTAATAGAAAGCCGTGAATAACATATGAAAAAGTTATTTGGAGTTTTTTGTATTTGCGGGTCTGTTAATCCCCTATACGGAGGGAGAGGTGTCTTATCTCGGAAAGAGTAAGCGTTTGAACCACAAGTGCAAAAACTAACTTATCAAAATATTTCAGAACTACCCGTAATTTGCTTAAAAGAAAAAAAAAATGATTTTTTTTACTAACCAGATTAACTTGATGCTCCAGGCTCAGTACATTATCTGATTGAATGCTCAAAACTCTAGTTTGCATATCAAAAGTGTAATTACTTTGGCCAAAGTGTGATAAAAGATCTGATCTAGCCAAAGGAACTTAATTTTGTCTATATTTATCTTCAATTTATGGGTTGTAACCCATTTCAGTACGTTATCAAGCACTAATTTCAATGCAGACCAATTAGAATCCTTATTATTAAAAGGCAAGAGAATACTGAAGTCACCTGCATAAATATAATTGAATGCATTAAGGGCTCCTTTTACAAAGGTGTGCTAAGTGTTTTAGCGCGTGCTAACCACACGCTAAATGCTAATGCGTGCATGTTAGTCTAAAGACGCGTTAGCAGTTAGCACGCGCTAAACGCACGCTAAAACGCATAGCGCACCTTAGTAAAACTGGGGGTAAGTTTTTCAACTGTTACAAAAGATTGCATCATAACATTAAACAATATTGGGGACAAGGGGGACCCTTGTGGCACCACTCTGTTCGGGTTACAGGCGATCCCAATTGCCTCAAACAGATTGGTCACATTGTGGTAGAAGCAGAGCCCATCTTGATGAGTGAAGAAGGTGGAAAAAGCTTAGTCCCGCTTCCTCAGATTTGTGACCTGAACACTTTCTTCCAGGGCTGGTTTTAGACATGCTGGGGCCCAGGGCAAAAATTAAAGAGAGGGGCCCCCTCCCCCTGGTCTCCCCAATGTCATTACTACCACACACAAAACAACTTTTACTAACTTCTCCTCACAAAAAACAGGCAGACCTTTTTATTGCGCAGATACTTTAAATTAAGACTATAACTTCCTTATGTGCTCTGTTTATCGTTCCAGTCTTTTTATTGAATTTTTTTAAATATATATTTAAATTTTTTATTATAAATTTTGTGAAAAGAAGTTTACAATCACACAACCACCACTAATATACATCTAGTATACAATATACAGCAAGCACTGAGTATCAAGATATACCAATAATATACAGTACAACAACAAATCTCCCCTACCCCATCCCCCCCACTCAGCTAAAATATTTCCCAGGAGCACAGACCTCCCTATTGTGTTACTCATTTCTCTCCTGTGTTATATTACATATTTTCTGTGAAACAATTTGATGGTCTTTTGAAAGATGGTATAACAAATACAAAGAAAGAAATAAAATGTGAGTTCAGTGTGCAAAAAGATATTATTTTTAATCTCTTTTTGTGAAGATAAAAAGGGCTTCAAGATATTTAGTGGCTTTTTTTTTTTTTTGTTAGTGAAAGCTGTGTGGTAATCATAACTTTGTTTTTTCAACAGTTGTTTCTGCTCTGAACAAGGCCTGGTGTGTTAACTGTTTTGCTTGTTCCACTTGCAACACTAAATTAACGCTCAAGTAAGTATTTTCAAGGATAAAATAATTCAGCATGCTTACAGATCATTGTATAACTAGAGATGCATAATTTTGATGGGCAAATATGAAGGCAGAATTTGGCTTTTGGGTTTCCTTACAGTTTAAATGATTGTTGTTCTCTTCCAGTTGGCATTCCTTCTTAACTCTCTCTGCTCTTCTTTCCTGCATTCCTTGCTGCCACATGCAAAAGGGACAAATTTGTTGAAATTGATCTAAAACCCCGTCTGTAGACACTGCTATGAGCAGATACCTGAAGAGTTTAAGCGTCGACTTGCCAAGCGTGAGAGAGAAGCAAAGGACAAAGATAAGCAGAAAAAGAAAAAGCCGATCTGTTTGTAAACTTTCCTTTCCTTTCTACATTCACCTCTGCTACCACTTGCTTTGGTTAGTCTATAAAGAATGCACTACTTTATTTGCATGTGTGTGTCTAATCGGGGGTTGAATACCAGCAGATTTATGATATACTGTAATGTTGTTTGGAGTTACAAGAAGTTAAAAAAAGAAGAACATTAACCTATCCTAGAAAGTATTTTTAATTTTTATGTAACTGGTGAAGCAAGTATATTGAACAATTTTTTTTTCACTTCAGCTTTTGTGCATTTTAAGCATAAATTGGAGAGATTGAGATTATATCCAGCATGTCCTGCTTTTTTCAGATGCTATCCCATGAGAAACATATTTATTGAAGCTTTTGCTAGTTTGTTTAAAAAATTCTTATCCCACACTCTCTCCAGTTGTGGGCAGTTCACAATAAAAGTATACATAATAAACACAAGTATAAAACAACTAGTCTTTAAGCCCGTTACATTAACGGGTGCTAGAGTAGATGTCTGTCTGTCTGTTATTTTTTTTTTTTCTTTGTCTCTCTCTCCTTGCACACTACTTGTCTGTCATTTTTTCTGTCTATGTCTCTTCCTATGTCCTTAGTGCCCCTAGTGCCGCCTTCCTACGTCCTTACCTTATTGCCCCAATGCCTGCGTACTGTGTCCTTAGTGCCCCAGTGCCAGGGTACTGTGTCCTTAATGCCCCCAGTGCCTCCTTCTTATGCCCTCAGTGCCTCCTTCCCGTGTCCTTAGTGCCCCCAGTGACACTGTGCTGCTTAGTGCCCCCAGTGCCTCCTTCCTTTGTCCTCATCATTATCTTCCAGACTTTGTCCCACCCCCACCCCGATGCCAGCCTGCCTGCCTCCCATCCCCCTGAGCAGCATATATCCATTTAACCCCCCGCCACTGACCCTACCCGGCACACCCGAAACCCCCATTGACCCTCCCAGCCGACCCTCCACCGCTAGATGGCCGACAAACCTCCCAGCTCCAGCAGCGTCCGAGGCACAGTAAACACGCTGATTCGCGGTCTTCTACTGGCCTTATTTCCTCTGCCTCGTCTCTGATGATGTCATCAGGGACATGGCAGAGGAAATTAGGCCAGTAGAAGGATGCGAAGCAGCGTGTTTACTCTGCCTCGGACGCTGCTGGATCCGGGAAGTTTATGGTCGTCTCGCGGTGGGTCAGCTGGAAGGGTCAACGGGGGTTACTGGTGTGCCGGGTAGGGTCAGCGGCTGGGGGGAGTCGCAGCGTGTTACCTTCGCGCGGTCCTTAGACGCGCGCATGCGTACTCTTACCTGCCACAGCCCGACAGATCAGGGATCAGGGAACACGGTGTAAGAGTGCGCATGCGCGCTTAGCATTTTATTATATAGGATATAAAATACCATATCAACACACTAATAAAAATAAGTGGTCTCCTCATCTGAGTTTTAATATCTTCTTCTGTGCTGATATACAATATAAATGCTGAAAAAAAAGGTGACAGTAGCATTTGGAAAACTCATTGGTAGGTCCAATTCTGATACATCTCTAGAATGTTATGGAGATTAGGTAATCCAGAGGTGGCCTGTCACAGTGATGTAGAACAAAGTTTCTCAGCTTCTTCAAACCAAGTACCCCGCTCAAGCTCCGCCCCAGACCCATCAAGCTCCGCCCTTGACACCACCCCTATAGTACTGCTACTAATTGTAATGCAATTTCTTCCATCCATTTTTCATATGCACACAATATAATCTTTTTAATACATAATGGTAACCACAAAATTAAAATAAACACAAAGCACGCTGTATGCACAGAAAATGATAAAAGAGGGCCACAATTAAGTCATAATTACAAATACATAGTTACAAGTTCAAGTAGGTCATCGTTGACTCATCGTTATGTCCCAAACAGTTGCATTAGATCAGGGATGCCCACACTTTTTTGGCTTGCGAGCTACTTTTAAAATGACCAAGTCAAAATGATCTACCAACAATAAAAATTTAAAAAAACATAAAGCACACTGTACGCAGAGAAAATGTTAATTATCATTTATATTTGGGTTTTTTTTTTTTCAAAGAGGTCAAGGCAGATGACTTTAAAATATGCAGTCACCTCAGTAAGGACTATAGAAAAATAGATAAATATATAGTGCAAGTTTCCAAGTTTATTTTAAAATTTGATATTTCACTTATGCACGGTGCTTAGAAACCAGATAAGTATAAAATAAGGGGATACATAGGACAAGATGCACAGACGTACTGCTATCTTACCACCCTGCTGCTGCTGCTACTGCTAAAGCCGACACAAAGTCTTCTTTCCAGCGGACGTTCTGAACCAGCCAGGCAGTGATTGGCTGTCCCAGAACATTCTCTCCAATGTCAGAATTGATGTCGGAAAGAAGACTTCCTGTCAGCTTTAGCAGCAGGGCGTAAAATAGCTGCCGACCCGGGGAAAGGAAAGAGGGAGGATTTTTTTTTTGCGCGACAGGTAGGGACAAGAAATGATCGCCTGTCCCGTTGTCCCCGAGCACAGCTTCGGGACGCTGTCCCTGAAAACGGGACATTTCGGCGTCCCGAAGCTGTTTGTGGGGACAACGGGATAGGAGGTCTGAAAACGGGACCTATGGTCACCTTAATCTTGCCGGCCCTGCGCGGCCAGCAGAAATTTCCTGCAGACCGACACCGGTCTGCGGACCGGCGGTTGAAGAACAGTGATCTAATGGATGGGAGGATGGTGTGCCACATTATCCCAGGACAAGCAGGCAGGTATTCTCACTAGTGGGTGATGTCATCAGACAGAGCCCCGGTACGGACGTCTCACAAGCACGTGTTGCTTGTAGAAACTTAAAGTTTCTAGATGCCCGCACCGCGCATGCGCCGGTGCCTTCCTACCCGGAGATCCGGGCGTGTCTCCTCAGTTCTTTCTTTTCCGCGGAGCTGAGAAGTTCAACTTCTTCATGCGCTAGCTGAATTCAGTTAAATTTGCCTTCCTTGTCCGCGTTTTCGCTTTCTTTTAATTACAGTTAACAGTTCTTTTCTTTTCAGTAAAAAAAAAAAAAAAAAAAGAAGATTATTTCCTCCGGCGGGTCGAACGGGCCGGCCACGTGGCTCAGGCCCACTGGCTTCGACCTCGCGGCGGAGATTTTCCGGCCTATGTCCCGGCCAATCACCGGGTTTTAAAAGTGCAGCAAGTGCCAACGCGCGATTTCACTCACGGACCCTCACTGGCGCTGTTTGCAGTGTTTGGGCCCTGACCACATCCCGAAATCGTGCAGGCCTTGCTCTACCCTTACGGCACGCTCATTCAAGCGGCGTTGCCTATATGTGGGAATCGATGTTCAAGATGGACGCAGCTAAGGATCCCTCAGCCTCCACTTCATCTGATACCTCCCCGGTTCGGGCGAAACCGGCATCGACCCCTCCTGCATCGAGTGTGGTGAAACCGGCATCGCTCACCCCGACACCATCCACGAGCTCGACGTCGGTGCCTGCCCCGGTCTCCTCGGTTCAGGTACCTCTTCCTTCCACAGTGCCACCAATGGTCATCAAAGTGCCGAAAGCTACTAAGCAGAAGCACTCGGCCTCGAAGGAGCGCGATGTCTGTGCGAGGAGGACCCCCCTTTCGGTGCGGATCCCTCCTTATCGGCTTCGCTACGGTCCGTGCTGGAAGCTCAATTCGTTGAGCTCATGCAGACCATCGGACCCGGGCTCATCGCTGCCATACAGGGTGACCTCCCCGTACCGGTCCAAAGGGCGGTCCGCCCCCTCCCCCTCCCCCCACACCGTTCGACCTCGACAACCGACGAGGACGAACGGGGGAGGGCGGCGATGCCCACGCGGCAAGCCTCGCTTACCGATATGCCGCCATTAGAACCCATTACGCCCCCGCGCCAACATGGGACCAGACCTCCGATCGATACTCGAAGCCCTGGGCATAGTCAGGAAGAGTTCTTCCGTACTCCTTACCAGACTTGGGTAGCATCGCAAGAACCCGCATCGCAAACCCAGTTGCGATCCACCGCTTCCAGCCCTATCCACTTGGGGGCCTCGGGAGACCATGCGATGCACAGACGATCCCGATCCCCGTCCCGCCACCGAGACGGGCACCGATCGAGACACTCATCCTGGCACTCCTCACGCCATTCGGAGGTGTCACCGCAGAAAAAACTGCAACGTAGGGGATACTCCTCATCAGAGGTGTCCCCTCCGAGGGGCCCGGAGTACGAGGAGACACCGGTGCCCGATTCTCCTTGTCACTCCCCGATGTCCACGGACCTGGAGGCCTCCTCCTCCTCCAGCCCGTCCCACAGACCGACTCTGGCGGAACAATTGTCCTTCTCATCATTCCTCCGACAAATGGCGGATGATCTGGATGTGACCCTTGACACGGGCTCCCGATACTCCAAAGAGTATCTGGACACCATGCATTTACCTAACCCTCCAACGGAGTCGCTTCGGCTCCCCTTGCATAAATTACTGGACCAGACCTTCATGCAGTGCTTCGAAACACCGTATTCCATACCGGCGATCCCCAGCAAACTCGATGCTCGATACCGCATCGTGCACCATAAAGGGTTCGAGGGCCCTCAACTCTCCCACCAATCCCTACTGGTCGAGTCCTCCCTTAAACGCTCTCATCCCTCCCAGGTCTACGCCTCTGTACCGCCGGGCCGAGAGGGGAGAACGATGGACAAATTTGGTAGAAAATTCTACCAAAACTCCATGATGGCGTCACGGGTGCTAAACTACAACTTCTTTTTCTCTTCCTATCTGGAGTTCTTCTTGCCGGTGCTCCGCAAGTTCACTCCGTTCATAGACAACCAAGCTCGATTCGAGTTCGAGGAAGTGGTAGCCTCCCTCTCCCAATTACGCCTCCAGCTGATGCAATCCTCCTTCGATGCATTCGAACTCTCGGCACGCGCCGCCGCAAGCGCGGTAGCTATGCGTCGCCTGGCATGGCTCCGTACTATCGATATGGATCCCAACCTACAGGACAGGACTCGCCAACGTACCATGTGCTGGAGCTGACCTGTTCGATGAGTCTATCGAAACTGTTACCAAGAAGCTGTCGGATCATGAAAAAATCCTTTCAATCCATCCTGCGGCCCAAACCCAAACCTCAACAGTCTCGACCTTCCAGGCCACCCCTGATTTACCAGCGGCGTTACATGCCCAGACAAACGCCTGCTGCGAGACAGCCTGCGAAGAGACAACCTCCCCAGAAGTCTCAGCAAAAACCTCAGCCACCGGCTGTACCTAAGGCTCCCCAGCCCTTTTGACGCCCCTCCCGGGAGCATAACCTCGGCCTCTCCCATAGGGGGCCGCCTCCATCTTTTTTACCATCGATGGGAGGCCATAACCACGGACCTATGGGTCCTCACCATCATAAGAGAAGGATACTCTCTTCAATTCCACCGGGTCCCCCCGGACCATCCTCCAAGAGAGTATCCTTCAAGCTCGACGCAGACCGCCCTTCTTCTTCAGGAAGTCCAAACCTTACTTCAGCTTCGGGCTGTCGAGCCGGTCCCGTCAGACCATTGAACCGAGGGTTTTACTCCCGGTACTTCCTCGTCCCGAAGAAAACGGGCGACCTGCGACCCATTTTAGACCTTCGGGCCCTCAACAAGTTCCTGGTCAAAGAGAAGTTTCGCATGTTGACTTTGGCTTCTCTATACCCCCTCCTCGAGCAGAACGACTGGTTATGCTCCCTGGATCTCAAGGAGGCCTACACTCACATCCCCATTCACCCGGCCTCCCGAAAGTTCCTCAGATTTCGGGTGGGAAATCTGCACCTACAGTATCGAGTGCTACCATTCGGCCTATCTTCATCCCCCAGAGTCTTCAAAAAGTGCCTGGTGGTAGTGGCCGCAGCACTCCGGGACAGGGGTCTACAGGTGTTCCCATACCTCGACGACTGGCTCATCAAGGCCCCGTCAGCCCCAGAGGTCACTTCGGCGGCCTTGGCTACAACCTACTTCCTCCAGAATTTGGGCTTCGAGATCAACTTCTCCAAGTCTCATCTACAACCCACCCAGTCCCTCCCCTTCATCGGAGCGGTCCTGGACACCACCCGACTCCGAGCATTCCTGCCTCGGCAACGCATGGAGTCTCTTCTTCATCTCTGCCAATCGGTGTCTACTCGCCAAACCCTACCGGCGAGACAACTGATGGTGCTCCTGGGCCATATGGCCTCCACAGTACATGTGACACCCTTTGCCAGACTCCACCTCAGGATCCCCCAGTGGACCCTGGCATCACAGTGGAATCAGACGTCCGATCCACTATCCAAACGCATCTTAGTCACACCTGCTCTTCGGCAGTCTCTACTTTGGTGGATGACCTCTTCGAATCTATCCAGAGGTTTGCTGATGCACTCTCCCCCCCATCAGAAAGTTCTCACAACCGATTCGTCGAATTACGCATGGGGGGCCCACCTGGAGGGTCTCCGCACCCAAGGATTCTGGACCAGTGCGGAAAGACTACACCAAATCAATCTACTGGAACTCAGAGCCATCTTCAATGCGCTCCAAGCTTTCCAACACCTACTCCACGACATGGTAATCCTCATTCGCACAGACAATCAGGCCGCCATGTATTATATCAACAAGCAAGGAGGCACGGGCTCGGCCCTCCTTTGCCAGGAAGCTCTACGAGTCTGGGACTGGGCGGTGCGCCACAACACCCTACTCAGAGCAGTATACATCCAGGGGGAGAACAACGTCCTAGCAGACAAACTAAGCCGTCTGCTACAACCGCACGAATGGACTCTCCATTCCAGCCCCCTTCACCAAATCTTCACGCAATGGGGGACGCCTCAGATAGACCTCTTTGCGGCTCCCCACAACGCCAAACTGCCTCAGTTTTGCTCCAGGATCTACACTCCTCATCGCCTCGAGGCAGATGCTTTTCTACTGAACTGGGGGAAACGATTTCTATATGCGTTCCCACCATTCCCGCTGATCCAGAAGACTCTGGTCAAGCTGAAACTCGAACGGGCCACATGATTCTAATAGCTCCTCGGTGGCCCAGACAACCTTGGTTCTCCCTCCTACTTCAACTCAGCAGCAGGGAACCAGTACCACTTCCAGTGTTTCCTTCACTACTTACTCAACATCAAGGATCACTACTTCATCCCAACCTGCAGTCTCTCCACCTGACAGCTTGGTTCCTCTCAACGTAACCCCTCACCAATTCTCACAAGAAGTGAGGGAGGTCTTGGAAGCTTCCAGGAAGCCCGCCACTCGACAATGCTACTCCCAGAAATGGACCAGATTCTCCTCATGGTGTGTTTCTAAGTCAAAGGAACCTCAGCGAGCTTCCTTATCCTCCGTGCTGGACTATCTCCTACACCTATCTCAATCTGGGCTCAAGTCCACATCCATACGAGTCCACCTGAGCGCTATTGCGGCGTTCCACCAGCCCCTACAAGGGAAACCCCTCTCGGCCCATCCGGTGGTCGCCAGATTTATGAAAGGACTCTTCCATGTTAACCCTCCTCTCAAACCACCCCCAGTAGTTTGGGACCTCAATGTAGTCCTTTCCCATCTCATGAAGCCCCCGTTTGAACCACTCAACAGGGCCCCTCTGAAGTATCTCACCTGGAAAGTACTTTTCCTTGTAGCCCTTACGTCCGCTCGCAGAGTCAGCGAACTCCAGGCATTGATGGCGGATCCACCATTCACAGTATTCCACCATGACAAGGTGGTCCTCCGCACTCACCCGAAATTCCTGCCTAAGGTGGTCTCCGAATTTCATCTCAACCAATCCATTGTACTTCCAGTATTCTTCCCTAAGCCTCATTCTCACCACGGAGAATCGGCCCTTCACACTCTAGACTGTAAACGTGCCTTGGCTTTCTACCTGGATCGCACCAAGCCACACAGAACCACTCCTCAACTTTTTGTCTCCTTCGATCCTAACAAGTTGGGAAGACCCGTATTCAAAGCGCACCATCTCTAATTGGATGGCGGCTTGTATCTCTTTCTGCTATGCCCAGGCTGGATTATCACTTCCTTGTAAGGTCACAGCCCATAAGGTCAGAGCAATGGCAGCCTCAGTAGCATTCCTCAGATCAACACCAATCGAGGAAATTTGCAAGGCTGCCACCTGGTCCTCGGTTCACACATTCACCTCACATTATTGTCTGGATACCCTCTCCAGACGGGATGGACAGTTTGGCCAAACAGTATTGAAAAATTTATTCTCTTAAGTCGCCAACTCCCCCTCCATCCCACTGAGGTTAGCTTGGAGGTCACCCACTAGTGAGAATACCTGCCTGCTTGTCCTGGGATAAAGCAATGTTACTTACCGTAACAGTTGTTATCCAGGGACAGCAGGCAGCTATTCTCACGTCCCACCCACCTCCCCTGGGTTGGCTTCTCAGGCTAGCTACCTGAACTGAGGAGACACGCCCGGATCTCCGGGTAGGAAGGCACCGGCGCATGCGCGGTGCGGGCATCTAGAAACTTTAAGTTTCTACAAGCAACACGTGCTTGTGAGACGTCCGTACCGGGGCTCTGTCTGATGACATCACCCACTAGTGAGAATAGCTGCCTGCTGTCCCTGGATAACAACTGTTACGGTAAGTAACATTGCTTTCTGGGTATGTAATGAGAATTGCCATCAAAGCCTTTTTTTCGAGGCACCTATTGATTTAGTTGCTTTATAGAATCTAGCCAAAAGTGACTTGATTGTTCAGTAGTAAATTCTCTTAAGGCTGGATGGAGTTAACATTTGTAGTGTCTGCTTAATTTCTGGGCCTCAGGGTATGTAATATTGTGTTCATCTTTTGTTCCATAACTTTGCAGTTTTAGGCATTTTTAAAATAACAGTTCAAGCTAGCTAGGTTTTGGAATGTGGAATCAAGATTCAAGCATATATGGTTGATTTTTCTTAGAAGGTGGAAAGGGTTTCACTGTCCAAGCTGGTTTGTAGGTCTTGGTAGCTTCTTTGTGAAGCTTTCACCATGTTTCTCCAATTCATGATGTAACTTCCTTCTTCTTGAATTTTGTAATTCGCTGATTGTCCAGCCTTCTTTCTATGTGAACCGCCTGGAAGTCAGTTTTACTATGGCGGTATAGAAAAATAAAGTTATTATTATCAGCAAGCTTTTTGTCAGTGTAAAGATGTTCCAAATCTGTTTGGGTTTTTTTGTAGAAGTTTGGTATAATAAGGCCTTTCTAGCTTCATAGCTAGCTAATTTGTAATCTTCTAGTAACTTTTTCTAGTGTGTTTTGTCATTTTTGTGTTTGGATTTGCACCACTTTCTTTCCGCTTTTCTTAGTTCTCTTTTTTATTCTGAGGTTGTCTGTAAACCAGGGAGAGGAGAATTTGCAAGTGTTAATTTTTCTTTCCTTGGCTTCGGCTAGATTCTCATAGAGGATCTTGATTCACATGTGCTACTTTGATACGGCTTCTTCGATGGGTGTGGTTAGGCTTATTAATTTCTGTTAAGATTCATTGACCTTCATTGCAGTCTTCTGATGAAGCAGTTTGATTTAATCTGATAGGAATAATTGTAGCAGTTTTCTCCAGTTAAGAGATTTACTGTTTGTTGGATCTAATCTCTCAGAACCAGGTGCTTTTCTCCACCTTGATCTCATCCCTATCTATAATCTACCTAAGAGCAGAAGTTGATAGCTCAATAAGGGAAGTCATCAACATATCTGCCTTCTCTTTCCCCCTCCAATTTTATAAAGATTTCTGCCACAAATGTTAGCACACCCGTTTTCCAGGCCTCTCTGCATAGTTTTTCATGTGTCCTTAACTTTCCCTATGCTTTAGAATTTGTACTTTTTCCTTTATTAAACTAAACTAAACCTTAAGTTTGTATACAGCATCATCTCCATAAAGATAGAGCTCGGCACGGTTTACAGGTAATTCAATAAATGAGGGAAGGACATAATAAGAAATTAGAGGTTATGAAGAGGATAGCTAGCTTTACATTTTAAATAGATAGCTTTACGTTTTAGAGAAAAGCCAGGCTTTCTGATGCTTTCGGAATAATTGGAATGAGCCTAGGTTCCGCAGCAGGGCAGGGAGGTTATTCCAAAGTTCAGTGAATTTGAAGAAAAGGGATTTCCCTAATTTACCTGCATACATGACGAGGGGAAAGATAGTTTGAGTATGTGGGTAGATCTGGTAGTGTCAAGTCTTGAAGAATTCCAGGATAGTGGGATTAGGGGAGGAAGAATGCCATTATTGTTCTATCAGGATAATTTAGTAGTAATCTCAAGGTGCTGAGCGCATGTTGTGTCATAAGAGTTGCTATGTGCCTCTGTCTATATAGTATAAATTATAGTTATATGCCAAGCAAATCAACTTTCTCTTGAAATACAAATTGAAACTTCAGTTAGATTAGTATTTCCTGATATCAAAGAGAATTTTGAAAGATGACCTGCAATTGGCAAGTTATAGTAGTTATGTGCAACTTTATATACCAGAAAAGGAAACCAGGCATTGTGAAATACAAGATTGGGGCCCGAGAAAACAAATTTCCAAGCCGTCTTTTGCAGATCATTTCTTCTAACAAACCTCTCCTTTTATATCAACACTCTGCTTTCTCGGCAGCATATTTTTTTTTTTTTATCAAGCCCTGCTTGTTACATTAATGCAGCAAAACTCCTCATCACCAGTCGGTTTCTAATAGCTCACAGACTTTTAAGGCTTGCCTGATTAACAATTCACAATTCTTGCAAAGTGTGGTGGTAAAAATGTCAAATCTACCCCTTTCCCAGAATCCTGCAGTTGAGTATTTCCTTGCTGCTGTACTGTATTGCTTACAGCCCTAGAATTAGTCCTGGGGGAAATACTGAACAAAAATTTTGAAAATTCTGCACACAATATTTAAAAATACTGCATACTTTGTAGATTTTGTAGTGCCAAATTCCCCCTTCATAAGGTCTTCCATCTCCCCCACCCCTCAACTTTCTCTTGCTCCAGCCATGATTCTTTGTTCCTCTCCTGCTCCCTAGCAAAACCCCAAATCCTGTCAGTGGTTCCCCAAGTGCACATATTCTCCTCCCATATCATCTTGTCCTCAACTCTACTCTGGTTTTCTCCCACCAGCACATACTTCTACCTTTATGCCTTTCTCCTCTCTCCCCCTCAAGCACATATCCCAACCTCTCATTTTTACCCTCTGTCCCTCACATACCCATACTTCTTGTTCTTACCTCAAAATATATCTAACTTGCTCTAGCAACCCCTCAACCCCACCTTTGTGGTACACCCCCCAAGCTTTACACACTTTCTTCAGCGACTCCCCTACCCTGTGATATACTACCCCAGTTTGCCCCTACAAAGCTCTCTCCAACTTACTCCAGCAACCTCCACCCTCTTAGCAGGTCCCTCCCCCCCAGCTTGCACCAGTGACCACCTACTCCAATGACATATTCCTCTAGCTTTGTCCAGCAACCACCCCTTCCTTAGCATGCACACACCCAACCTGGCTTCAGTGATCAACCCGCTTCCTTTTGCTCCAGTGACTCCTAACCCCATGAACATTACAGCCAATTTTCTCCAGCAACACTTTCTCCCTCCCTTTCTGCCTCCTCTCTTCCCCCTGCATATCTCACCAAGCTTGCTCTAACTGCTCCCCATCCCCCAGTCTCTACATTGGTCTGTTGGTCTTTCCTACTCGACCCGATCACGGCACCAAAATTTAAACTTTTTCTCAGCCTCCTTGTGATTCAAATAAACAGTTGGGCCTAGGACACAGAGGAGGAAGACATAGCCCGATGTAAAGCTGCTTACCACCTCCTCTTGTTGCTGCAATATCTGCGAGAGAAGGAGGAAGGATAGAGGAGAACTGCTGACACTTGTGCAGAATTCTATCCAGTAAATGTGGGGAATTCTGTGCTTTGCACAGAATCCCCCCCCGAATTACTGGAAGCAGCATGATAATTTTTAACTCCTTTGAGGACTAGGCTATATTGTGCAGGATGCCTCCACCCTATCACAGCAAGAAACTATTTTTATGTTTCTATTGACAAGTTATCAAGTTGTTTACCAAAACAAATAGCTTGCTATAATTTTTAATAAACATATGTATAATATCCCTTTTATAAATGAAAATAAATAGCATAGTAAGGTGTGCTGGGATTTTACTTGCTTCTGCCATTGACTGTGTTTGCCATTTGGTAAGTCATGCCATGTCCCTATGCCTCCATGACCCAATTAAAGTCAAGGGATTTGATGTTGCTATGATTTTTCTCAACAGAAATAAACTCTTTCTGTAATTTTATATTCTCAAAATGAAACCAATTTGTATTTATTATTTTGTAACTCATAATATTATTCTATTTGAAGACAATGGACCATAGGAGACAAAATAGAATGCCATACATATGCAGTATATGTATGCTGGATGGCTGTAGTCAGTTTTAATAATGAGATAATAGAGGTGGCTTAGTGACAGAGTGGTAGGATTGCATGCTTCCATCTGGGTTCAATGACAACCTGGCATATAGTGAGCGAATGTTCCCTCATTGCTATAACGCAGCATTTATAGGCCATATTGAGCATATTCATATATTGTGGCCTATGCCCCAGACAAGGGTTGTTGTTACAGCTGAGCTAGGTGGGAGTCCAAAATGGTGAGACTGCAAAGTTGAATATGAAGGTACACTTCTCCCTCCGTATCCATGGGGGTTAGGTGCAGAGCCAGACCGTGAAGTGTTAAAAACCGCAAATAACTTTTTGGCCGGCTCTGACCCACTCCCTCCTGCCTTCCTCCTGTGCTTTAAATACAAACTCTCACTCAAACAAACTATCCCAGACCTTACCTGGTGGTCTAGTGGGCTTTCGAAACAGGAGCGATCTTCCTATGCTCCTGTCATGTGCAGATCACTCATAGGAAATGGGTGTGGGGAGTTCCCGTCGTAGTCTCGAGAGACTACGGGAGCTCATGGCAGCCATTTCCTATGAGTGATCTGCACGGGGTAGGAGTGTAGGAAGATCGCTCCTGCCCCGAAAACCCGCTAGACCACCAGGTAAGGCTTAAAACTAGCCCAAAAAATTAAACTTGCCCCCCCCACAAAAAAAAAAAATCAGGAATAACCGAATCCGCGGATGCTGAAACCACGAATTCGGAGGGAGAAGTGTATTTGGTGCTGTAGCCCCAGTGGAGATTGTTTCAAAAGAACTAGAAATACAAAGGAATAGAAGCAAAGTGCTAGATAAATATCTAAGATGCTTCTTCCCACCCCCATCGTCCTCTTAGGAATACTGAAACATCGTATAGTGATCTTTCATTTAAAAAGTGAAAAGTGCTACGTAGCAATGCAAAACTATAAATAAGCTAATGTAATCAGTCATTCAGACTATCGGTTTCTAGTCACTGGCTAATGCTACACAGAATTTATGTAAATTAGGAGTTTCAAATACTAAGCACCGGATTTTATAAGCGGCATCTATGTTGTATGCACTGCTTGGATGGTTGTCAATCAGCTGCTAGGCGTCCTTTATAGAATCCCACCTAGTGACACTTAGGTGTGCTTAGGCATCGCTAGTCATCCTAGAGGTAGGCGCTAGTATATTAGGCCAGATTTTACTTGGCTTAATTTAACAGTGCCTAACTTGGATGTCTAGCAACACGTAGGTTAACCACTTCTATTCTCTACCCCTAGCTACACCTGTTTTTCAGGTAGGTGTTGGAGGACGCCTTGATTTAGGCATCACTAGGCATCCTAAGAGTTTGGCACCAAACTCTTAATTGTTTAAATGTTTTGTCTGAATGGCTGAAAACTGGCGCAGTCAATTACCATACCAATTTTTAAAAAAGGCATATGGATTCCAAAGTTAGGTGTCATTTACAGAATCAGGCCCTAACTGCATTTACATCAGAAAGAGATCTAGTTGTTTACTAAATTTGATGTTTTATATAAAATGAAAATATTTGGTAAGCTAGTATGGTTTCTCCACCTCCTCCCAGATTTTCTTGCTTAAAATAAGATGAAAAATGCACATCTCAAGATGCTTAGGCCATTGTGTGCATGTTCCATAAAACACCTAGGAAAAGTCTTAACTTGAGACCTCATTTGCTTACTATTTGTCATATTGCAGGAACAAGTTTGTGGAATTTGACATGAAACCAGTCTGTAAAAAGTGCTATGAGAAGTTCCCCCTGGAGTTGAAGAAAAGACTGAAAAAACTGGCTGAAACATTAGGAAGAAAATAAACGATAGTCTTATCTCTGAATTGGATAAGACAACAAAATGTTACAACTGTGTGAAGGCAGAAGAGAAGAGCATGAAAGAAAAGAACTTGATGCTAAAATCTGCACTAACATGATAAAACAAAAAAATAATTTCTCTGATGCAGTGGTTAAGTTTCATGCTGGAGGATTTTTCTCCCACATAGTCTGCAGAAAATGCATTTATATTTTATGATTACATCAGGTACTGTAATTAGTTTAAAGAAATACTTATGCTTTAGTAAATTGTTACAAATGTGCATTCTTGGTTCTAGAGCTGTAATCTGCATGTATATCTATATTTGGATATATTATGTGGGTTATATTTAAGCAGCAAAAGATGCAAAGAATGCTAAAACGCTTCTCATAAAATACAGCGAGTTCATAGTTTCACAATTTCCTATTAATCTTATATATTTAACTTTCAGATTACTTATATTTTGAATAGTGTTAGGGTTACAAAGACTGCCCAATGATGGTGTTAACTATGGTCATGCAGGAGATCTGAATGTGATTCTCAGTCCCAGCTTCAACTTCTTGATCCAGCCAGAACTGAGGATGCTGCAGAGACAATATTCATTATCTATGGATATGGGGAGTTGCAGCCATCATTCTGTAGCAGTATCTGTTGGCCAGGTTCAGGGTATATGGAAACCAGCTTCTGGAAAGAGCCATGGGCTAAAGACAGATGCTTTGGTGGCTGTGTTATTTGGGTGCACAATTAAAAACTGGGGAGACTCTGGGTCATTAAGAACAAAGGCCCTTAGTCCCAAAGAGGCAAATCCAACAGGGCAAGAAGAAACTGCCAGGCAGACCAAAAGCAAAACCAAAAATAGTGTTCAGAAAATATTGCACTGCCACTACAAAGCTAGTGCCTTCAGATACTTCACATAAGCAGCAGATACAATTCAGTGTTAAATGGGAAACCTGGAATATATTTTACAGTGGCAAAAAAACAGAAAAAAATAGAAGTACTTGTTATGTCATTTTCTACTGAGCAATTTAGTTATGTCTGTGCATTTTCTCACCTTGCTTTTCTTGTGCCATATACAGTATTTTCATTATTAACATAATAGCTTAAATATTTTATCAAGATAATATGTACTCTTTTATTTCTCATTTTATTACTTTTTAGGCAGAAAGTTTGGATCAGAGACTTCATATTACTTTTCATTTCAACATGAGGGGATTTTTTTTTAATTTCAACATTACACATATGCATTTCTTATAGGAAGAGCATGGGTTCAAGAATTTTATGTGCCTATATTATAGTACAATAGTCTTACGAAGGTTTGCTTATTATAGCCATAAATGTGGATAAAGTCTGATAGTGCAAGGCTTTTTGATGATTTTTGTATATCAGCATCATTTTGTTTCACATTCAAATAGAATCCAGTTTGCATTTCTTACAAAAGTCACTTTTATTTCCACATGGAAATCTTTGACATGAGTACAACAAGAAAAAAGCTGATATTTTTTGTTAAACTATTTTTACTTGAAGATTAATAACTAAAATTTTTTTAATTATATAGGTTAAGCTGAAATCTCAAATGATATCTTCTACTTGCAAAAAATTAACTGCTGTTTGGTTCTCACTTTCTATTTAAAAGTTTTCCAACATCAATAAAGCCTATAGAATGAATAGCTTGGCTGTCTTTTGCTTTTTCAAGATGTGAAATGTTCTATAAATCCCAGTGATACAGTTTCCAAGACTGTTTTGAAATAAATATATGCTAAATTTTACAATCTGATAACAATTAATCAGACTGCCAAGAAGTATGGGTTTAACCTACCAGGAGCATCCAAGGTTTGGCCAGATGTTTGACTACTATAGAGGTTAACCAAATCTCAGTTTTGGATTCTGCACCAAACCAGACCAAAATCCAGGTTCAGGTTTCTGCCAAGCATTTTCAGCAGAAACCAATAACCCTTTTCCCCCACCTGCAGTCACTTTTCACACACACCTTGCCTCCCCAGTGACAAAAGATGCACCATCATTACCACATATTCCCCCTCCCTGGATCTTCCTTAACAAACCCTCTGCAGAGGCAGGAACAAAGTCCACTCATTCCTGCCCAGTGCCACTGCTGAATGGAAATGACTACTGAGATTTGCTGCTGCAGCAGCCTTGCGAGTCTGTCGGGGATGTCCTGGGAGCCATTTTGAGATTGGCACTGGCAAAAGCAATCTTAAAATGGCTGCCAAGACTTCCCATGGCAGTTTCGGTGGCCATTTCACCCCCTATCCAGCATCTTACCCTCTCTCCATTGTTATCAGCGGTGCCGATTCCACTGGCAACTTGGCCGCCAGTTATGCAGGCTTCCCTCAACCATGGTCACTCTCTAAAGGGATAGTCTCAGTCAGGGCACTGGCCTTTGACCAGAGGGCCACCGTGTGAGCGGACTGCTGGGCATGATGGACCACAGGTCTGACCAGCAGCGGCAATTCTTATGTTCTTATGGTCCTGCCTTTTTCTTTTGTCTGTACATTTATATAATTTTACAGCCATCTGGGCAGATTTAATATTAAAGGGTCTGATTTTTTTATTTTATTATTTTATTTATTCAATTTTTTTCTATACCGTTCTCCCAGGGGAGTTCAGAACGGTTTACATTAATTTATTCAGGTACTCAAGCATTTTTTCCTGTCTGTCCTGGCGGGCTCACAATCTACCTAATGTACCTGGGGCAATGGGGGGATTAAGTGACTTGCCCAGGGTCACAAGGAGCAGCGTGGGTTTGAACTCACAACCCCAGGGTGCTGAGGCTGCAGCTTTAACCACTGCGCCACACACTCCCCACTGCCATGTTTCTATAATTAAGGCAATTCTAAGTTCATATTCTACTATCATGTCTCAGAATAGAGTGGTTTTGTTACATACAGACATCACATTCACATAGCAGCAGGGTATTGATAAAGATGATGAGTGATGATCAGATTTGTTATATGTAATGAGTTTTAAAGTTAAGTGTGTTACTGTTGTGATTTCTGTGCCAAGATTTTCTGGTATATGAAGTAATTATTTCTGTGTTGTATGGTGCCGTGTCAGCACAATTTAATAGACTTCTCTGTGATGTGGTTTCTATGTTTGGTCACAGTTTTTTAAGGTCAGATATTATTACTGGGATTGTGTTTTTGAGATCTTGGTCTAAGTGTAATCCTAGCAAGCTTCTGATGGCCATCAGCCATTGACTTTCAAGTAGTAGCCACATCATTGTGAACAATAATTCTAGGATGTAACTTTTGTGACTTCTGTTTTTTTGGTTTCTTTGTTTTTAAAGTCAAGATTGTGACATCAGTGTGAAATTGCTTAGATAGTGAGTGAGTTTTAGAAATTTTTGTAAATTGGACAATTAAAAACTTCCAGTGCAATTTAGTTATTATTTTCCTCAGGGAGGCTTTCAGGGTTGTAGGCTTCTGGGGGTTCTGATTGTGTCTCCATGCTGTTGGTGGAGATTATGGATTATTGGGCTAGAGTTGATTAGGAACATTTTGCATCATTTTTCTTCAATCTTTCACTATTCTTTGGTCCGCATGAAGGGTCCTTTGGCATGGACCTTTGGTGGGGCACGTCAACAGGAGAGTCCTGCCTGAGCATTAGCCCTTTAAAGGGCTAAGGTCACCTCAGGTGGCCCAGATGTTAAGGTGGGCCGGGCTAAACCAGAACATGCAGGAACTCCGGTGGGGTAAGAAGGAATTAGAGGCCGGCTTCCTCTTTACCCTGGAAGTTCAGAGGTGAGAGGAGGTGGTCCAGGCAGCATCAGCTCTTTAAAGGTCAGCTCAGACATAGAGGTGGATGGAGTTAAGCCCAAGCTTGCAGGAACTCTGGTGGGATAAGGAGGGATCAAAGGTCATCTTTATCCTTACCTGCTGGAACTTCGGAGGCAAGAGGAGGCAGTTCAGGCAGTGTCAGCCCTTTAAAGGGCTAAGATCGGCTCAGACTTAGAGGTGGGTAGGGTTAAGCGTGAGCCATGCTCTTCAATCTCTCCCTAAGTAAGGGAGAGTCCCCCTGGACTGGAAAACAGCTAACGTCGTTCCTCTACACAAAAAGGGCTGCAGAGCGGAGGCTGCGAATTACAGACCAGCGAGTCTCACATCAATAGTGTGTAAACTCATGGAAACACTACTTAAATGTAAATTAGACACGATTTTGGATGAGGGGAATCTAAGGGATCCTAGTCAACATGGATTCACTAGGGGTAGGTCATGCCAATCCAATCTTATCAGCTTCTTTGATTGGGTAACAGGAAAGCTAGACTCGGGAGAATCTCTGGACATAGTGTACTTGGATTTCAGTAAGGCTTTCGACAGCGTCCCACACCGTAGACTATTAAACAAGATGAAATCGATGGGGTTAGGTGAGACACTAATTGCATGGGTCAATGATTGGCTGAGTGGAAGACGTCAGAGGGTGGTGGTCAACGGCACCCTCTCTGAGACATCGGAGGTGACCAGCGGAGTACCACAGGGCTCGGTCCTGGGTCCACTCCTTTTTAACATATTCATAAGGGACTTGACCCGAGGGCTTCAGGGTAAAGTAACTCTATTCGTTGATGACGCCAAACTATGTAATATAGTAAGTGAAAGCAATCTGCAGGATATTATGACGCAGGATCTGCTTACGTTGGAAAAATGGTCCTCGACATGGCAGCTGGGCTTCAATGCTAAGAAATGTAAGGTTATGCATCTCGGTAGCAGAAATCCATGCAAACCTTACACCTTAAATGGAGAAACACTAGCTAGGACTTCAGAAGAAAGAGACTTGGGAGTAATCATCAGTGCAGACATGAAGGCCGCCAAACAAGTGGAGAAGGCCTCATCCAAAGCAAGGCAACTTATGGGAAGCTTCGTTAGCTGCAAATCTGAAGTCATAATGCCACTGTACAGAACCATGGTGAGACCTCATCTGGAGTACTGTGTGCAATTCTGGAGGCCACATTACCGTAAAGACGTCCTTAGAGTTGAGTCGGTTCAGCGGATGGCCACTAGGATGATCTCGGGGCTCAAGGGTCTCTCGTATGAAGAAAGACTAAACAAATTGCAGCTCTACACTCTGGAGGAACGCAGGGAGAGGGGGGACATGATTGAGACATTTAAATACATCACGGGACGTGTCGAGGTGGAAGAAGACATCTTCTTTCTCAAAGGACCCTCGGTCACAAGGGGGCATCCGCTCAAACTCAGAGGAGGGAAATTCGATAGTGACGTAAGGAAGTATTTCTTCACAGAAAGGGTTGTAGATCACTGGAACAAGCTTCCAGAGCAGGTGATCAATGCCACCAGCGTGCTTGACTTTAAGAATAAATGGGATGCCCTAGTGGGATCCTTACGAGGGTCGAGTTTAGGAAATAGGTCATTAGTACTCAGACTTAATGGGGTGGGTCAGTACGGCAAATGATAGGCTGTATCAAGAGAAGCTTCGTCAACAGGAAACCTGAAGTCATGATGCCACTGTACAGAGCCATGGTGAGACCGCATCTGGAATACTGTGTTCAATTCTGGAGGCCACATTACCGTAAGGATGTGCTCAGAGTTGAATCGGTTCAGCGGATGGCCACCAGAATGGTCTCGGGGCTAAAGGGTCTCCCGTACGAAGAAAGACTGAGCAAATTGCAGCTCTACACTCTCGAGGAGCGTAGGGAGAGGGGAGACATGATTGAGACATTTAAGTACATCACGGGACGGGTAGAGGTGGAAGATGATATCTTTCTTCTCAGGGGACCCTCGACCACAAGAGGACATCCGCTCAAGCTCAGGGGAGGGAAGTTTCGTGGAGACACCAGGAAATACTTCTTCACGGAGAGAGTGATTGAGCATTGGAACGAGCTTCCAGTGCAGGTGGTCGAGGCACGCAGCATCTCAGACTTCAAGAACAAATGGGATACCTATGTGGGATCCCTACGAGGTCATGCCAAGGGATAGGGTCACTTGGACTGAATGAGCGGGTCAGTAGAGTGACAGTATAATTACAAGGGATAGGGTCACTAGGACTGAATGAGCGGGTCAGTAGAGTGACAGTATAATTACAATTATTCTTTAGGGGGTCAGTAGATTTAAGAGGGTGGGTAAATAGTGTGGGCAGACTTGATGGGCCCTTATCTGCCGTCATCTTTCTATGTTTCTATGTTTCTATGACTTGATGGGCTATAGCCCTTTTCTGCCGTCATCTTTCTATGTTTCTAAGAGGAGGTGGTCCAGGCAGTGTCAGCCCTTTAACAGGCTAAAGTCGGCTCAAATGTTGAGGTGGGTGGGGCCAAGTCAGAGCGTGCAGGAACTCTGGTGGGGTAAGGAAGGATCAGAGGTCAGTTTCCTTCTTACTTTGCTGGAACTTCAGAGGCAGTCCAGGCAGCATCGGCCTTTTTTTTTTTAGTTCAATCGTCTTTATTGACATTTAAAAATATACAACAATCTGGCACAAATGACCAATAATTCAGGTCATCGAGAACAGTGAAAATACATTTTGTCAATCAGTGCCATAAAATCAAAACAGTAGGAAACGTCCTACCGAAAAAAAAACAGAGAACAAAATAGAACTGGTCAGACATGTAAAACAGGATGCAGTAGTTAAACACAGCCAAGTTAGAGTGCACGTATTAGGTTGAGCATAATACAGATAATAATGTGATAGAAGCAAAAAACATCAGAATTAGGACAACATAATCATTGACAGGATCAGTGTCGCAAGGGTCACAGCTGTGCATGTCATATTAAGAAGATTCCATAAATGTGAATAGTGGCAACCATAGTTTTCCAAATCTAATTAGGGATCCCCGACGCTCAGCCGCAATTCTCTCATATTTAGCATATAGACAAACAGTATTCCACCATTCGTTAAGAGAGATATTAGTAAAATCTTTCCAATCTATATATATAAAATCGGAGGTATGTATGTGTGTATGTATGTATGTATGTGTGTGTGTATGTGCCGCGATCACGCAAAAACGGCTTGACCGATTTGAATGAAACTTGGTATGCAGATCCCTCACTACCTGGGGTGATATGTTCTGGGGTTCTCGCTGCCCACCTGCACACGTGGGCGGAGCTACAAACAGAAAATCAGATTTCACCCATTCATGTCAATGGAAAAAATGTAAAAAGCTGCCATTCTCACATTAATTCAAAAACGGCTTGACCGATTTGAACGAAACTTGGTATGCAGATCCCTCACTACCTGTTGTGATATGTTCTGGGGGTCTCGCGGCCCACCTGCACATGTGGGTGGAGCTACAAACAAATTCAGATTTCACCCATTCATGTCAATGGAAAAAATGTAAAAAGCTGCCATTCTCACTGTAATTCAAAAACGGCTTGACCGATTTGAACGAAACTTGGTATGCAGATCCCTCACTACCTGGGGTGATATGTTCTGGGGGTCTCGCGGCCCACCTGCATACGTGGGCGGTGCTACAAACAGAAATTCAGATTTCACCCATTCATGTCAATGGAAAATATGTAAAAAGCTGCCATTCTCACAGTAATTCAAAAACGGCTTGACCGATTTGAACGAAACTTGGTATGCAGATCCCTCACTACCTGGGGTGATATGTTCTGGGGGTCTCGCGGCCCACAACTCTATGTTGCTTGCTCAAGGGTGGGTTCACCCAAGAATTTATATGTTCTTGCTCCAGGAGGTGAAACTAAAATTGTTGTTTATAATCACATTTTGCGTTAGTTGTATTGTATTCATTTTGTCAAATATTTCACATTATAATTTGAATATTATACTTTTTATAAAGCTGTAAAAAAATAATTTCATTCACCACTATAAAGTATCTTTATTTGAATCCATTTACAGTGTTATTGCTATAATTAATTACCCGTGCAACGCCGGGGCATCAGCTAGTTAGTAAATATAATGCGTAAAGCCACCAATAATAAGAATTGTAGCAATGGAACTTTTTCTTGAGGAAGGGACAAATGTGAAGCAGTCAAACTGACAAATAAAAGTTGATAAGATATCTGGTCAGGTAGATCTAATAATAAGCAAATTTGCGTCCACACCTTATGCCAATATAGTTGTAATAAGGGACAGTCAAATATCATGTGTTTTATTGTACCTGTAGATAACTTACAGGACCAGCATAGATCACTTACTCGTTCTTTCTGAATCTTTGACAATTTACTAGGTGTCCAAAAAGCCCTATATACCAAAAAGAAAAAGGTTTGGTAGAGTGCTGCTGAACTAGTAAGTTTATATAACACTAGCTGATGCCCCGGCGTTGCATGGGTATTTAATTATAGCAATAACACTGTAAATGGATTAAAATAAAGATACTTTATAGTGGTGAATGAAATTATTTTTTTACAGCTTTATAAAAAGTACAATATTCAAATTATAATGTGAAATATTTGACAAAATGAATACAATACAACTAACACAAAACTTGATAATAAACAACATTTTTAGTTTCACCTCCAGGAGCAAGAACATATAAATTCTTGGGTGAACCCACCCTTGAGCAAGCAACATAGAGTTGACCATGGGAAAAACAGGGGGGATCTTAAATCCACTCCACAGTATGTAATAGTCTGTCCCTGTGATTTGTTGATTGTGATAGAGCATGCAAGTATCACTGGAATTTGCAATCTCTTAAACTGAAAAGGAAGATGTGTTGCAAGTTTCGTTCAAATCGGGCAAGCCGTTTTTGCGTTGGCAGCTTTGTACAATTTTGCCATTGACATGAATGGGTGAAATCTGATTTTCTGTTTGTAGCTCTGCCCACGTATGCAGGTGGGCCGCGAGATCCCCAGAACATATCACCCCAGGTAGTGAGGGATCTGCATACCAAGTTTCGTTCAAATCGGTCAAGCCGTTTTTGAATTACTGTGAGAATGGCAGCTTTTTACATTTTTTCCATTGACATGAATGGGTGAAATCTGAATTTATGTTTGTATCTCCGCCCACGTGTGCAGGTGGGCCGCGAGACCCCCAGAACATATTACCCCAGGTAGTGAGGGATCTGCATACCAAGTTTCATTCAAATTGGGCAAGCCGTTTTTGCGTTGGCAGCTTTTTACATTTTTGCCATTGACATGAATGGGTGAAATCTGATTTTCTGTTTGTAGCTCCGCCCACGTGTGCAGGAGGGCCGCGAGACCCCCAGAACATATCACCCCAGGTAGTGAGGGATCTGCATACCAAGTTTCGTTCAAATCGGTCAAGCCGTTTTTGCGTTGGCAGCTTTTTACATTTTTGTCATTGACATGAATGGGTGAAATCTGATTTTAAGTTTGTAGCTCCGCCCACATGTGCAGGTGGGCCGTGAGACCCCCAGAACATATCACCCCAGGTAGTGAGGGATCTGCATACCAAGTTTCGTTCAAATCGGTCAAGCCGTTTTTGCGTGATCGCGGCACATACACACAGACATACATACACATATACATACCTCCGATTTTATATATATAGATAGCCCACATTCGGCTCCAATTCATCTCCGTTAAGGCAATCTGGAAGTCTGCCTGCCATTTAATTTGTGTGGGATGTGGGATAGATTGTTTAAATGATTGAAGCAACTTGTACCAATTGGAGGCTTCTTTTTTACGAAAGGCAAACGTCTTACAAAAACTCAAAAGATCAGGTTCCTCCCATCCACCCAGCGTATTACGGATAAGGTCATGAATAGCAAGTTTGAGTTGCAACCATTGGAAAAAGGCGGAAGGTGGTAGGCGATAACGAGAACTAAGTATGTCATATGGTATCCAGTTACTGCCATCATACAAGTGACCCAGCATCCAAATGCCCAGAGACTTCCATTTCCCCCAATTAACAGTATTGTGTTGAATTTGGATATTCGGATTACTCCAAATCGGAATATGTAAGGAGGTACTCCATTTATTAGGAAGAAGTTTGTCCATTTCATGTACAGCTGTTATAGAAGCTTCTAAGACATAATCTTTATGATTCAGAAATCCAGAGGAGGACACAAAAGGTATAAGATCCAAAGTTGTCTAGTTATATAATTCTGTGTCCAAATTGACCCAAGTACTAGCAGTATTGCTATAGTTGCTATGGAGTATCCACTTAGAAAATTGTCTAAGTACAAAAGCATAATGGTAATCTAGAAAATTAGGAAAATTAGTACCACCATCACTACGAGGTAATTTCAATTTATTCAACACAATTCTAGGAACTTTATTATTCCAAAGAAATTTGGTCAAAAGTTGATCTACTCTTTTATAGAATGAAGGAGGCAGCAAAACGGGCAACATATTAAGGGGATACAATATCTTCGGAGCAATCATCATTTTAATGGATTCCATTCTTCCCCACCAGGATAGATTTAAGGGATTCCATCGAGTAGTGAGTGTAGAAACCATGTGTAGTATATCTTCTACAGCAAATTTTATCGTATCTTCTATTGTGGGTCCAAAGTGAATTCCTAAATATTTAAGCTTACCTTGTGACCACTGAAAATTATAATCCGAGATATCGTGATGAAGTATATGAGAGTTGAGAGGCATCAACTCAGTTTTGGATGTATTAAGTTTATAACCAGAATATTGGGAGTAAGAATTAATCAATTTTAATAAACAAGGTAGAGAAGGAGGATCAGTGTAGAGCAATACGTCATCCGCATATGCAGATAGTTTTACTTCCATAGACCCACATTTGATACCTGTGATGTCAGAAGATTGTCTAACTTTGTCTAGTAACTTTGAATTTACGCCCAGCAGTGTCTACGGTGAGCTGTCAAAGCTGAAGGTTAACAAAGCAATGGGGCCGGACAACCTGCACCCCAGGGTGCTTAGGGAGCTGAGTGATGTCTTGGCGGAGCCACTGTCCGCGCTCTTCAACCTCTCCCTTAGTACAGGCAGCGTCCCGTTGGACTGGAGGACGGCTAACGTCATTCCACTCCACAAGAAAGGCTCAAAGATGGAGACAGCAAACTACAGACCAGTGAGTCTAACATCGATAGTGAGCAAACTAATGGAAACTCTAATCAAACACCAATTAGATAAGATCCTGGATGAGGAGAATCTACGGGATCCCCGACAACATGGATTTACTAAGGGGAGATCCTGCCAATCCAACCTGATCAGCTTCTTTGACTGGGTGACGGGGAAGCTGGATATTGGGGAGTCCCTGGACATCGTGTACCTGGACTTTAGCAAAGCATTCGATAGCGTACCACACCGCAGGTTACTGAGCAAGATGAGTTCTATAGGATTAGGTAACACATTGACGAAATGGGTTGGGAGCTGGCTTGGAGGTAGGCTCCAAAGGGTGGTGGTGAACGGCACCCCCTCCGAAATGACGGAGGTGATTAGTGGAGTACCACAGGGCTCAGTCTTGGGCCCAATCCTATTCAACATCTTTATAAGAGACTTGGCAGAAGGGCTTCGAGGTAAAATAACATTATTCGCCGATGACGCCAAACTGAGTAATGTAGTGGGCAAATGCACAACAGACGAAGATTCAGTGCCCGACAACATGATGCACGACCTATACCTACTGGAGCGATGGTCTAGGACATGGCAACTCAACTTCAATGCCAAAAAATGCAAAGTTATGCACCTGGGCAGCCAGAATCCATGCAAGTCTTATACCCTTAATGGCGGGATCCTAGCAAAAACGGTAGCAGAACGAGACTTGGGGGTAATCGTCAGTGAGGACATGAAGTCTGCCAATCAAGTGGAGCAGGCTTCGTCCAAGGCAAGACAAATCATGGGCTGCATACGAAGGGGTTTCGTCAGTCGTAAGGCGGAAGTCATTATGCCATTGTATAGATCCATGGTGAGGCCCCACCTGGAATACTGTGTGCAATTCTGGAGGCCGCATTATCGCAAGGATGTGCTGAGACTGGAGTCGGTGCAAAGAATGGCCACCCGGATGGTCTCGGGACTCAAGGATCTACCATATGAAAAACGGCTTGACAAATTACAGCTATACTCGCTCGAGGAGCGCAGAGAGAGGGGAGACATGATCGAGACGTTCAAGTATCTTACGGGCCGCATCGAGGCGGAGGAAGATATCTTCTTTTTCAAGGGTCCCACGACAACAAGAGGGCATCCGTTGAAAATCAGGGGCGGGAAACTACGAGGTGACACCAGGAAATTCTTTTTCACTGAAAGAGTGGTTGATCGCTGGAATAGTCTTCCACTACAGGTGATTGAGGCCAGCAGCGTGCCTGATTTTAAGGCAAAATGGGATCGGCACATGGGATCTATTCACAGGGCAAAGGTAGGGGAGGGACATTAAGGTGGGCAGACTGGATGGGCCGTGGGCCCTTATCTGCCGTCTATTTCTATGTTTCTATGTTTCTAATGTATAGAAGTAATGGTTCGAGCGCTAAATTGAATAATAATGGTGATAGTGGGCATCCTTGCCGCGTTCCTCTAGTAGGATTAAAGGATTTAGAGGTTAATTCATTTAATTTAATTTAATTGAAGTGGAGGGTTTAGTATACAGTATCTTAACCATGGAAATAAATCGGTCTGTGAATCCAAACCAAGCCATTGCTTGAAACAAAAATTGCCATTCAACTCTATCGAGCGCCTTCTCAGCGTCTAGAACCAAGGCCAAATATGGATGAGATGAGCGTTGGGCAATTTGGATGATTGAGGTGAACAACCTAGTGTTGTCACTTGCAAGTCTACCTGCCATAAATCCGTTTTGTTTCACACCTATCAAACTAGGGAGCACTTTTTGAATTCTATTTGCTAAAATTTTTGCGTAAATTTTCGCATCTACATTAATTAGAGATAGGGGCCTGTAATTTTGAATTTTCATCTTATCCTTACCTGGCTTAGGTAAGACAATTATGGACGCATCCGTAAACGTACCCGTAACATCCCCCGTTAAAGTATAGTGATTGTATAACTGAAGTAATTGAGGTGCCAAAACGTCTTGAAAAGCTATATAAAATTTGACCGTAAATCCGTCAGGGCCTGGTGATTTTTTTTTTTTGCCATCATGGTTAGTGACGATGTAATATCATTAACAGTGATAACCTCCTCTAATGAAATATTATCCTCTAATGTTAATTGAGGTCTCTGACTTGTGGTCTTCAAAAATTCTGCTGAATCACGTTGCACAAGTTCGATAGTATATAAAGAGTCATAAAATAATTTAAAATGATGAATAATTTCCATTGGTTCAGTATGTTTATTACCCTTTTCGTCTAGAATAGCATAAATATGTGATTTTTCCTCTCGTATTTTCAGATATTTAGCCAGAAGATGCCCACTCCTATTATTAGCGCTATAATAGGATGCAGATTGCATAAATAGTGTATTGCCTGCTTGAGTACTCAAGTGCAAGTTATACGTCAATCTCTGTTCTCGTTGCTCCGCTAATATATGCATATTGTCAGGATTTAATTGATGCGATATCTCCAAATTTTTAATGTTATTTTCAATATCTATAAGAATTTTTTTAGTGCGTTTATTTCTATCTGCCTGATATGCAATTATACACCCTCTTATGTAAGCCTTGCAGGCATCCCATGATATAACTCTATTAGTGTGATCTCGGTCATTCAATTCAAAGTATTCTTTTAATGCAGCCCCAATAGATTGGACAAACTGGGGGTCATCCAATAATGCATTATTGAATCTCCAAGAATGTGGAGTACTCCTCATCATGATATTATCTAGATGCAATTCTATGGCTGCATGATCAGATATTGAGATCTCATTAATCAGTGAAGATAATATGTTATGTGAAAGCTTCTTACTTAGAAAAAAATAATCCAACCGGGAATACAAGTTATGAGGCGGCGAATAGAATGAGTATTGAGATTCCGTTCGATGTAAGAATCTCCATTAATCGATTAAATCTAAATGAGAAAGCATATTATGTAGACTATGCTACGCCCTCGTAATTTTGTATGCCACAGTAGACTTTCTGTTGAGGGATGGTTCCAGAGCTAAATTAAAATCCCCCGCTATAACATATGCTTGAGAATTCTCAGCAAGTGCTATGGATGTAATATTATCAAAGAATACTGGATCATCTACATTAGGTGCATAGATATTAAATATAGAGAGAATAGTATCTGTCAATTGGATCGTTACCATATTCCATCTACCCTCTGTGTCATTTTTATGATTAAGGACATTCAAACCCGGACAATTTCTGATTAATATGGCGGTGCCGTTTTTCTTTTTATCAGCTGGTGAATAAAAAACATCTCTGGACCAGATAGTTTTTAATTTTTGACTTTCTGTGGCTGTTAAATGTGTTTCTTGAAATAGAAGAACATCAGGAGATTTACGAGAGACATACGTAAGAACTTTTTTCCTTTTGATTGGATTATTAAACCCTTTCACATTTAAAGATAAAAATTTCAAAGACATGAAATTAGGGAAATGTTATTTAACTTGCTGTAACCCCTGCGACCCCAGTCAACATCAGTGCTCAACCAAAATAAATTATATAAAGAAAACATGTCTGTACCAACATACCACATCTCGGTCGCTAAACCAAGCAAGCAGAAATGTGGTAGGGAATCTCTATGGGAAGTGAGCAGGTAAGAAGCAGCACAACTATCACTCGGCTGCATAGTCAATGTAATCTTATTATTATAATCACCCATCATGTATTGAGTAAAGTATAATATCTGCCAAAGAGAAAGTCGCAAACATATGTACCATCTAGTAGCAACAATGCAACTTATACTAATTGCGTGAAAGAACTTAGATCAGTTATGGAAGTAAACAATATGTCATCATAGGAACGTAATTAAGGCGTCACATTTGAGCCTTATATACATATCAACCGTTGTTAACAGGAGTTACATCTAACTAGGCAGTGTAGTTTTGAACATAACAAACAAACCCTCATATGATAAACAAGACAGCATAAGCAAAAGGCAATAGACTATAGCAATCAGACAATAATGTCCAGTACGGTGAATGACACAAACCATTCTGAGCATATATTGCTATCAGCAATACAATAAAATATTATAAAAATATTATAAAGTAAAACAATAAGAAGGAATATACGACTCCATGATGTAACTATCGAAGTTTAAAACAGATTGAATAAGCTTAAGACATCAAAAGCAGCATCGGCCTTTTAAAGAGCTACGGTTGGCTCAATTCTTCTCCTGGATGTTGTGTAAAACTAAACTCTTTTGGAGGATGGTTGGGGGCGTCGATGGAAGTTGAGAGCATGTCCCTGTGAGATGACACTATCAACCCACTGGTCAGTGGTAAAAGAGCCCAATGGTGATGGTAAAATAGAAGTCTGTCCACAACTGTAAGCAGAGGTAAGGGCTGAGGGAGACATTGATAATGCTCTCAAAGAAGAAGGTAAAGAGAGGACTGCTATTGAAATTGAAATGCAGTCTATTTGTGTTGCTTTTGTTGGCTAGGATATCTTTGGTTGGATTTGTGGCATGAAGAGTAGTAAGAGGATCATCGCGAAAGGCTGGAGTACCTCCTGGATGTTTTAAACTGCTGGCAGGACTAAGACCTAGACGGGCCTGTCATGCATTGACTGCGTTGTTTAATCTTGTTTGCAGCCTCATTCAATATAGTCATCAAACAGATGGACTCCTCTGCAAGTGATGTTAGTGAGATGATCTTGGACAGAGGTCTCAAAATCAGATATGCGAAGCCATGCAAGATGGCACATAGCAATGGAAACTCTGGAAGATACATCAAAGCAATCAAAGGACACTCTTAGCTTTATGCTTTCTGGTGGCAAGTAGATTCTTAACCACCTATTGGAAAGGCTGGAGCTGGTCAGCAGGAAGATGTTTCTCAAAGTTTGGTAACTGTTTGACCAAGGATTTGAAGTAGATGGACACACAAAATTGATAGTCTATAATGCATTTAGCAAGCATGGTGGCTTGAAAAATGCACTTACTGAACTTGTCTAAAGTTCTGGCCTCTCTACCTGAAGCTGTGAGATTTCATCAAGGCTGATTCCACCACAAAAGATTGGTGTTGCAATTCTGGTTTATCGAAACCAGGCCAGGATTGCAATCTGTAGAGGGAGTCTATCCTGCGAGGGGCCACTGGGACTGTAAGAGGAGTCTCCCAGTTTTTGAAGAGTGCCTCTTTCATCACTTTATGCAGTGGAATCTTAATGAAGACTGCAGGCCACTGCTCATAAAGCACAATTACTTACCATAACAGGTGTTATCCAGGGACAGCAGTCAGATATTCTCACACATGGGTGATGTCACCGACAGAGCCCCGGTATGGACACTTTAAAAGTGCATCGCCACTTTAAGACTTTAAAAAGTCTGCGATAGCCTGCACTGCGCATGTGCGAGTGCTTTCCCGCCTGACGCAGGGTGTGCGTCTCCTCAGTTAAGATAAGCTGGCTAAGAAGCCAACCAGGGGAGGTGGGTGGATTGTGAGAATATCTGCCTGCTGTCACTGGATAACACCTGTTACGATAAGTAACTGTGCTTTATCCCAGGACAAGCAGGTAGCATATTCTCACACATGGGTGACCTCCAAGCTAACCAGAATGGGATGATGGGAGTGTTGGCCTTCAAGAACATAATTTTGTAATACAAACTGGCCGAAGTGCCCATCCCGTCTGGAGAAAGACTCCAGACAATAATGATAAGATAAGGTGGCAGCTTTACAAAATTCTATTGGATACTGGGGAAAGATTATCAGAGGGGTTAAAATACATCACACCTGCCACAGGATAGAAATATGTTGCAATATCTTTTTCCAAAAGCACTGGACAACCGGGCAAAGATAAAACATATGACCCAGGGTTGCATTGGAGTTACCACATTTCACACACTTTGCATCTGTACACAGTAGAGCTGCCCGATATCCGATTCAAATTGATTCACCAATTCACTTTGGGTGAATCAATTCAAATTGATGTGTACTTTTAAAAATTCGGCATCTTCGATTCAGGGCCCAACCCTCCTCCCCGCGCCGCTAACTTAAAGCTGCTGCTCCGGCTCTTGGACATTTTCTATCTCTGAGGTAGGAGACTGCAGTGTTTTCCCTAGCGCTTTTTAGCCAGGTGCAAATCCTGCTGCCCCCGCCGACACCACTCAAACATTTTTAAAATCCCCTCTCACTGGCTTGGACATTCCCCGGCCTGAATCTGCACAGCCTGAAGTTCCGTGTTCATCTCCAGCCAAAGAAAGTAAAAATAGAAAAAAAAAACCTAAAAAAAACAGATGATTTTTCAAACCCTCCCCGTAACACTAGCCTGGACTAGCAGCTGCACCGCTCTCTCCTTATTGTAATTTGCCTGACAGCTTCCGTAGCTTTAGCGAGTCAATTCCTTTCTGCAGCCTCCGGGATTTTGCTAGGCCGCCCCATCTCCGATAATGCAACTTCCTTTTTCCTAGGAGGCAGGACGGCCTAGCAGAGGCCCCGAGGCTGCTGGAGGGAATTGACTCGCTAAAGCTAAGGAAGCTGTCAGACAAATTACAATAAGGAGAGAGCGGTGCAGCTGCTAGTCCAGGCTAGTGTTAGGGGGAGGGTTTGAAAAATCATCTGGTTTTTCATGGGTTGTTGTTTTTTTTTCTCTTTTTTACTTTCTTTGGCCAGAATAGAACACAGAACCTCAGGCTGTGCCGAGTCAGGCCGGGGAATCCCCAAGCCGATGAGAACCTGTTAATCGGAAGGGGGAAGTAGTGCCGATGGACCTGGGAGATAAGAGGGAGGGGTGCTGATAGGAGGTGAGGAGAGGAGGGAGTGGTGCTGCTAGACCTGGGAGGTGAGTGGGTAAGGTACTGAAGGGAGAGGAGCCCTGCTAGTTGGAGAGGAGAGGTGCTGCTGGCCCTGGGGGTGGAAAGGAGAGGTGCTGCAGCTAGTCAGTGGGGGAAATGGAAGTAGAGGGGAGGGAGAGGTGCTGTTGGAGCTGAGTGGTGGAGGGAGGTGAGAGGGAGAGGTGCTTCTGGATTGGGAACAGAGGAGAGTGCTGCTGGATTTAAAATGGAAGAGGGAAAGCTGCAGCAGGACAGAGGGGAGAGCAGTGGAGGAGAGTAGATGGGGGAAGAGAAATGCTGCTGCTTCTGCACCCAATTGGGGAGAGATAGGGAAGAAGGGAGAAGGAAGACCAGGAAGGGAGAGAAGAGGAAAGAGAGATGACAAGACCATGGGAGGGAGGGAAAGGAAAGGTGATACTAGACCATGGAGGGAGAGATGTCAGGGCATGGGGAGGGGGGAAGGAGACAGATACCAGAAGAAAGGAAGGGAAATGAAAGGGAAGGACACAAATGGAAGATGGATGTTAGCAAGAAGAAAGAAGGAGTCTCTAGCAAGCGAGTTATCAGAAGACAACCAGAGCCCGGGACCAACATGGTTTGAATAATGACCAGACAGCAAAAGGTAGAAAAAAATAATTTTATTTTCTGTTTTGTGATTACAACATGTCAGATTTGAAATGTGTATCCTGCCAGAGTTGGTGTTAGACCACAAACATGAGCTAGGATTTAACAGAGAGAGGGAAAGTCTTTTTTGTTTGTTTATTTTGTTTACACCACAGCACCAGTGTGGGTAGGAGAGGGCAAAGGGGATGAAGAGTCTATAAAAGGGGTGAAGAATCTATAAAATAAACCCACCAGGATGTTTTTAAAAAAACAAACAACCAATTAGGCAGGAAAATTGAATCGAATCTTCGATTCAATAGGTTGAATCGAATCAAAAATTTTTTTTCCTGAATCAGGCAGCACTAGTGGGAAGGCATCTATGTGCTGTTAGGTCTGCCAAAAACTTCCAGAAGCTGAAGTAATTCTGGATAGTGTCTGCACCAAGACTCTATTGGTAACGTCACAGAACTATAGCCCTGCTTGTCCTCAGAGAATAATTCTTAAGCAATTTGTTTTTTAGGTTCGAACAATTTTTATTGATGCAAACAACAGCAAATACAACGCCAGGGCACCCCAAGGGTGCACAGTACAAACAATGATGCATCATATACAAGAATATAACAAGCTTGTACAGAAGAAGAGTAACATCAAACTCCCCCCCCCCCCATCCTACTCTACATAGGACGAACGAGATTAATGAGGGCGGAAAGGCACTCCAAGGCCCTGGACTCTTATGAGCCCTGAAGATGCCACACCACCCCCTCCCCCAACCTAATCCCACTTATCCTAACCGTGAAGCAATTTGTTTTTTAACCTCAATGGCTTCTAACTATTCCTCCTTTTTGTCTTTGAGACTCACAAAATACTGTGTACATTATGTATGTTTAAAACATTGTTTTTGATTGTGCAGCCATTCACTATTTCTATTTAAATTTATTAATTGTATATATTTGTGGTAGCTCATTTGTTTACCTATTAAATCAAGTCATTGCTATTGTGAGAGAATCAAAGTGCAGAAGAGGGTAACAGTACACATTAAAGGACCCAAAGAACAAAAAGCACAATAGGTCATCCAAATATGGGTCAATCAAGTGGAAGTTGATATGGGCTATGTTTTGGGCTATGTTTTGGGATGAACCACATTTAGCTCTTTGGGTCTATTATGAGAGAATGCCATTGTAAAGTAATGTGGATTTGGAATCTAGTGTCCATACCTAAGGCAAGGAGCAATTTGTGAGCAAGAAATACTAGGAAAGTAGAGAAAATTGCTTTTGGTCTATATCTGCAAGGAAAGTTAGTTGTGTTCCTGAATCAAAGGTCACAATAATGTTGTGGGAAAATGATGTACTGTATATCAGAAAAAATGTTTCCTTTCTTGATCAGGATGAGAGAAAAAGAGGGCTAAGGTAGTAGTTTTCTTTAAAATTCACAGATGTTTCTTTATTTGCAAACCCTATAAAAATGCACTTTGGTTAAATGTTGGAGGCAGAATTACAGTGCCATGTGCTTTGTATTTCTGTTTCTTGGCAACCAATTTCTTGAATGAATAAAAGAAACTTTGTTTCCACTTTATTCCAGGTTGACTGTATTAAAATTGAACACTATTAGACCTGTTCTTTCAAAGAAGATTAGCTAGCTCCAATAAAAACTGAAAACTCAGTGGTGTGGAACAGCTAAAAATAAGTATAGTAGAATTTCAGGTAATGAGTATTCACATAACCGGCACACTCATGCAACCGGCCCCCCAAAAAAGTGTCTAAAGTGATGCTCCACGAATCTTAGAACATAAGAACATAAGAAGCGCCATCTCCGGATCAGACCTTCGGTCCATCAAGTCCGGCGATCCGCACACGCGGAGGCCCTGCTAGGTATACACCTGGCTTATTTTATAGCCAACCATATCTTTATATGCCTCTCTCAAGGAGATATGCATCTAGTTTGCTTTTGAAGCCTAGGACTGTCGATTCCGCAATAATCTCCCCTGGGAGAGTATTCCAGATGTCAACCACTCTCTGTGTGAAGCAGAACTTCCTGATATTAGTCCTGAACTTGCCCCCCCTTAGCTTCCTTTCATGTCCTCTTGTCCGTGTCAAATTAGACAATGTAAATAGTTTTTTCTGCTCTATTTTGTCGATTCCTTTCAGTATTTTGAAGGTTTCGATCATATCCCCACGCAGTCTCCTTTTCTCAAGGGAGAACAATCCCAGTGTTTTAAGTCGATCCTCATATTCCAGTTTCTCCATACCCTTCACTAGTTTAGTTGCTCGTCTCTGCACCCTCTCCAGCAGTTTTATATCCTTCTTTAAGTAGGGAGACCAATGTTGGACGCAGTATTCCAAGTGGGGTCTGACCATTGCCCTATAAAGCGGCATTATAACTTTCTCCGATCTACTCGAGATTCCTTTCTTTATCATGCCCAACATTCTATTTGCCTTATTTGCCGCTGCCGCGCATTGTGCCGACGGCTTCAGGGTCCTATCTATCAGTACACCCAGATCCCTTTCTTGTTCACTTTTTCCCAGAGTTGCACCTGACATTCTGTACTCGTATTCCTTATTTTTACTGCCTAAATGCATTACCTTGCATTTCTCCACGTTGAACTTCATCTGCCATTTCTCCGCCCATTTTTCTAACCGACACAAATCGCTCTGGAGTTCCTCACTGTCCTCCTGCGATCTGATTGCCCGGCAGAGTTTTGTGTCGTCTGCAAACTTGATGATCTCACTGGATGTTCCGTTTTCCAGGTCATTGATATAAATATTAAAAAGGATCGGCCCAAGTACCGAGCCTTGGGGTACACCACTAGTCACTTTCTCCCAGTCGGAGAACTTCCCATTTATGCCCACTCTCTGCTTCCTGTTTTCCAGCCATTTGCCTATCCATCTTTGTATATCTCCCTCTATGCCATGGCTTTGTAGTTTCCTAAGAAGTCTTTTGTGTGGAACTTTGTCAAATGCTTTCTGGAAGTCCAAGTATATTATGTCCACCGGCTTTCCACTATCAATTTGCTCGTTCACGGTCTCAAAGAATTGGAGTAAATTCGTCAAACACGATTTCCCTTTCCTGAATCCATGTTGACTGGGTTTCATCAAGTCATGTGTGTCCAAGTGCTGAACTATGCTATCCTTGATCAGTGATTCAATCATCTTGCCGGGGACAGATGTAAGACTCACAGGTCTATAGTTGCCCGGTTCTCCTCTCGATCCTTTTTTGAAAATTGGCGTGACGTTCGCTTTCCTCCAGTCCTCCTGAAGCATCGTGGCAGCCATCAATCTCCCTCCCTCTGTCCCCAAAGCAGCAGAGCTGGTCCTGACAACCCCCTCCTTCCCCAAAGCAGCAAAGTGGGTCCTGACAAATCCCTCCTTCCCTCACCCAACGCTGTAGCGGCATCTGGTGAGTAGAGGAAGCGCCAGTAAACAGCCCCGGCAGGATCTTTCCTCTATTGCATCACTTCCAATGCGGCAGAGGAAAGCAGGGCTGTGTAGTCGGTAGATAAATCCTTCAACACCGACTCCTCAATTTCTGGTACCCACAACTCCAACTCCAGGTACCCAAAATGTCTCCAACTCCGACTCCACAGCCCTGGAGGAAAGGCCCTGCGGAGGCTGCCTAGAACAGTGTTCTTCAACCTTTTTACACCTATGGACCGGCGGAAATAAAATAATTATTTCGTGGACTGGCAAACTACTAAGACTGAAATTTTTTTAAAAAAACCATTGCCGCCCCGTCCCCGTGAGCTCGGTCCCACAAACCATCTGATCCCATCCGCACAAGCCTCAAATAGTTATAATTTTATATTGAACATGGTAAAATTATGTTCTCACCTGTTAATTTTCTTTCCTTTAGAAGCAGCAGATGAATCCAGAGACAAGTGGGAATAGCTCACATCGACCAGCAGGTGGAGATAGAGAAACTGATTAACAGTTGGCTTTATAGCCTGGTATTCCTCCTGTCCATTCAGTTATGCTCCTTGCCCAAGCATCCCGAGATAGGATAATGAGCATCAAAAAAACTTCTTTCCAGTAGCGAATGCTTAAACCATAAATTCACAAATCTAACAACCAACAAGAACCGAACTGAAAATGCCACATAAGACACAGACAGATAGCCACAGAAGGGGTGGGGCTCTGGATTCATCTGCTGCTTCTAAAGGAAAGAAAATTAACAGGTGAGAACATAATTTTACCTTCCTTAGCAAAGCAGCAGATGAATCCAGAGACAAGTGGGATGTAGCAAAGCAAACCTTAATCCGGGTGGGAAGCAAACGCCGCCTCCGCAACAACCGAAGCCCAAAATGCCACTACTGCAGGCGCCCCCACATCCAAGCAGCAATGCGTAGAGAAAGCACGTTCGGTAGACCAAATAGTCGTGAGACAAATCTCCCCCAAGATAAAAACCTCCGGGCCGAGCTGAAGAGGTAGACCTTGCTCCAGCGGAATGGACATGCAGATCTTTCGCCAACCGCTTCCCTGCCAGCCAGCAGGCATAAAGAATGTCCTTCTGTACCCATAGCGTGATGGAGGCTGCGGATGTCGCCATACATTGAAGGCGTCCCTGGAATACTACAAAAAAGGAGAAATAGATAACTAAAAGTTATCAGAAACCGAGCCCTCGGAGAAAGCTACTTACTGATCAAAAAATGCAGTGAAGAATAACACTGCTCCCCAGGTTACCTCCTAGGAAGTGGGAAGGAAAAGTAAGTGTGACAGAAAGAAAGGATGACTCCCCTACAGAAGGAATAGTGGTACCATCCGAACTGACACCCTATATAACGGAAATCAGAAATAGGAATCCCCGCCGAAAACAGCCTGCACCCAAAAAGAAAACTGCAGAGCTGAAACCATGGCTACGAGAAGCAACATGAGCAACGGCACAGCCCCTCGGCGAGCCAAAAGACCAGGATGAAATGAAGCTGACATTACGCGATGAGCAAAATACCGAGCCCACGTAACAAGCTTACGTAACAAGCCAAGCCTGGCCCTAGAAGTAAAAGGAAATTACACGTTAAGCGCTCGGCCATACACTCGTGCCCAAAAAGGAATTCTGGCGTGGTGCAGACGCTAAGAAGTACCCCAGAAAGGAAAAACATCCAAACGGAAGCAGAAGCCACAGGAGAAGACTTCCTTAACACCTGGACTAAAGAAGAAAAAATCTGCTTTTCACCACTTTACACGTCAGTCACGACCTCTCCAAAAAGCAAGGTCGTAAAACTAATGAGGTACATAAAAAATTCCAGGATATCGGACCCTAGGCGAGCCAAGCCCGAGATACCAGGAACTTCGTCATCCGGCTGGCGAGAAACCCATCAATACCGTAAGGAAGGACGGCGCCGCCAAGCCAGAGCTTCCGCAAATACAGTGCTCGGAAAGTGAGCTCGAGATGTCAGAACCAAGCTGACATCAGCCAGCGGAAAACACTGAAAAGGAGAATGCAGAGGCGAAAAAGTCTCCACACAGCAACCCCCTCTAACGCACACTTCCTAGGCCCGCTGAGAAAGCTAGGAAGACTAGAATTGAGAGACGAGCCATGAGGACAGGCTCAGGAGATCTCATGTTTATAAAAAGAGTTAGAACGCCCGAGCCACAATTCTCAATATCCAGGCTGCAGAAAATGAAACAGACGATAAAGGTGCCATGCTGAGAGTCCGTGAAGATCAAGTCTGTCTAAACTCATATCCTGATCCATAAAAGGATTTACCAACAGAAGATGAAGATGAGCGTACACCCAGTGAAGCAGAATAACTTCACCTTCCAACCGAAAACAACACCTACTGCCCAAGCTGTAGAGAAACACTCCCATCCTCATACTGACCAAAAGGAACCTCAGTGGCATTCCAGAAGAATAATTAGCAGCTCCAGACAGGCAGCCTGACCATGCTCAAGAGCAGAAGAATGTCCAAGGACAGAGGTGCCCCTGAAGACCAGACATCAGGATCTGAGGAAGGAAGCCAGCGAGCCCCCCCCCAAACCGACCGCCTAGAAAGGTCAGTGGACATGAGCAAGTCCAGTAAAGACCGAGTCATGTCTCGAAAAGAGAAATCACACTGAGCCATCAAATCACTCATAGCGGTGCATTAGGATCATACTAATAAATGTAGTCCAGAGATACTGGGAACCACTGACACTAAAACGACAGCTGAAGCAGCCGAAGGGAAAGCGAGCCGAAGCTCCTAGGGAGTCAGTAATCTGGATGTATCTCCTGGCAGCGCAACAATTGTCAAACGTTCACAGATTCTAAAATGCCTGTGAATTTCAGGGTATGCGCCAAATCCAACAGCGCCACTCCAAGGGAGGCAGGCCAACCTAGTGCCGAGTCCAAGTCCAACGAGACTATGAAGATCCTCTTCCAGGATGCGAGCAGAAATGTGTGACCCCGAGAACTAAGCCGCAGAATGGGATGCAGCCTGCTAATCTCATGGCCTTATGTGTGGCAAAGGCACTTCTTTATATAATTGGTATGCATCAAATGGTTTTTGTTGCTCAGAGGCACTCTTCCAATAATACTAGATAGGCTTTTCACATGTTATATCTAACAAAGGACTTACATGACCCGTCCTTCTCTGTGTCCTTAGATGCAGAGAAGGCTCTTGATCGGTTAGAATGGGCCTGCCCAATGCCCCAGTCTTGGCCCTCCATACATTCAGTGGTACCCCAAGAACTACAAGCACCGTCCTGAAGACCACAACCCCGTGCAAGGAAAACAGCAAACAGAGAGACTCCAAGAATTAACTGGAACCTGAGGAGAATGCAAAAGGAACCAACCTCACCTCTCCCTGATCCGATAGCATAGTGACTACTCCCTCAAGTGAAAGCTGTATGAGGCCATGGGAGAAGTCAAGACCCCTTCAGAATGAAGCGCAAGAGGCCAGTAAACAGCTGTAAGATCACTGCAGGAACAGGAAGAAGAAATTAAATTCTCTTAGAAAAATATTCAAGGTTCGTAAAGTAACCCATGAAAACAGGATTAACTCTATGCAACGGGAGCGACAAGCCGGATGCCCATAGAGGGAATACGCAAGAGATGCAATCAAGATGCTGCATCTACCGCCCTCAGAACAACCATAGCAATTTAACAGGAATTAGACAAATGCGTTGTGACCTGCCCATATGACCGAATCCTGTCCGTGAGACAGCTGAAAGAGCTGCCAGCGGGCGTGTAGTTTAAAGTGGCCCAGGGAAGGCCAACGATGGGACACCCTGGACGTAGTCCTAGGAACGCTCTACAGAAAAAGAGAGGTATGCTCGAAGGAAATCGGAAATGGCGTCCCCAGACACAGTCAGGGCAGTATCAATGTAAAAAATTGCCAAATTACACAGTGTCACCCATGGGAGACTTCGAGAGATAGTAAAAGCGAAAAATCTGGACACTCTCCTGCGCCTGAACCCAACACAGTGTGACACGGCTTCATCCAACTCAGTACGGAGGGCAGCCGAAATCGGGAGAAGTATAGAGTCAAACCGCAAGCAAACGGGGCTGCAGAGAGTCCCCTAGGGTATAACGCAAGCGCGGCAAAACTTCGTAAGGTGTTGAACATATTCCAATTCCATATAAATGGATTTAACAGCTTTTTCTGGTTAATTAACAAGTCCCGATGCACCCGAAGCTGCAATGGGAACTGAACTCATACCCTCAGGGAGACGAGGCAGCTGCTCTAACCGGAAAAGCCACAACTCAGATTTAAAGCAGTGTCATAGCACGCTTGGTATTAGTAGCTCTCATATGGTGGTGAACAGACTATGGCTGTGCTAGAGTTGTCTTTCTGTGGTTGCAATTACAGCAGTTTACATATTATATACAGTTATGTATTTTGTACCTGGGGCAATGGAGAGTAAAGTGACTTGCCCAGAGTCAAAGGAAGCTGCAGCTAGCATTGAACTTGGCTCCTATGGCTCTCAGGTTGCTGTACTAACCATTAGGCTATGAGCCTGTTCTACAAATCAGAGCCCCCACACTGGGCCCCCCAAAAAAAACATGCAGGCCGGTAAAACCGCCCGCAACTACCGCCGCAGCGTAGCGACGGATGAGCCCAACTCAGCCGGCTCCCAGAGAACTACTGAACGCCGCGGCGCCCTCCCCCCCCCAGTGCAGGAGCGTCAGTCATTGCTCAGAAAAGACCACGGCTCTCAGTCGAAGAAGCAAACACCGCCGCGGCAAGCGGAAAACTGAAGCCACCATGTGACTTGCTCCACCGGCCAGACAACAACGTTCGCCCGTTTTGCCGGCCTCTTGCGACTGGGAGGGAAACCCCGAGAGCCAAGGAAGGCGAAGAGAGAAACCACAAAAAAAACCGCCGAAACAGACCACGAGAACGCCTCAGCGCGTCTGCCAGCATCGGAGCACCCATGTGATCTAACAGTCCATGGAAAAGGCCCGGGCTTTCAACCCTTTAGAACCCTGACCACAGCCGCGGCCCCTGCCGATCGACGGGTAGCCTCAGCAAACCATGGTGTATATGCGAGGGCACTCCCCCCCCCCGCCCACACAGGAAACCACCATGCGTCTCCTGTGCACGGGAAGGCAGCAGCTACTCCAACTGAGCCCAACGCAGGGGTTCAGTGCACTCAAACATAGGCAAAAAACCAAGAGATGAGCCGCACCAACGAACCACTCACCAAAGCTCAGCGGCTGTAAATAAAGGAGACAACCAACAACCAGAAATTATACCCTGCCATTGCCATACTCACAACCCAGCAGACAAGGTTGCCAGACCTCGGCAGGAACAGCTTGAGCACCCCTGAGAGTACTGAAGCATGGAAAGCCACCGCAGTCTCTTTTCTTGTGTTTTTTTTTTTTTTTTTTTTTTTTTAAGGAAAGAAGAAAAAACGAGAGACCCAGATAGACCCTCTATCAGAGGAGGGAGGGTGAGGCAGGGACAAGGGAGGGCCCAAGTGTAACCTCTAAAGCCGGCACCGTACAGCCGGACACCCCTGTCTCACTGAAGAGAAAAAATCTCAACAGGAGAAATAGAATCAATTGTGAGTTCACTGAAGAGAAACCTCAACAGGAGAATTTGAAATTCCAGCCATAGCCAGAATCCAGGAGCTATTGGAATAGCTCCAACCCCTGCTGGGAGATAGAGCAAACTGAATGGACAGGAGGAATACCAGGCTATAAAGCCAACTGTTAATCAGTTTCTCTATCTCCACCTGCTGGTCGATGTGAGCTATTCCCACTTGTCTCTGGATTCATCTGCTGCTTTGCTAAGGAAATTTTATTAAAGTATAAAAAGAAACAATATTCTATACAATTGTCATTTTATAAATACAAATAATACAGGGCAAAGATCAACAAAACCCCTGTCTCCCCTCCCCTTCACATATATCCCCTCTACTATCAAGAAAACTGAATAAGCCAAATTATTACAGAATGCTACACAAATATCAAGTAACAGAATACCACAGTCACACATGACAGGAATGGTGTTAGGGGAGTGGAACTAGGGCAACTGCCCCCTGGTCATGAGAGCCCTAAGCCAGCTGGAAGCTAAAGAAGCACTGCCTGGGCTTTGCACTCCCCAATTATGTCTAGCAAGATACATATTTCAAATCTGATATATTTGAATCACAAGATAGAAATAAAATTATTTTTTTCTACCTTTTGTCATCTCTGGTTTCTGCTTTCATTGCCTTTTCACTCTCTTCCAGCCAGTGTCTGCCCTAAGAACATAAGAACATAAGAATTGCCACTGCTGGGTCAGACCAGAGGTCCATCATGACCAGCAGTCCGCTCACGCAGCAGCCCTCTGGTCTAAGACCAGCACCCTAACGGAGACTAGCCCTACCAGCGCACGTTCTTGTTCAGCAGGAACTTGTCTAACTTTGTCTTGAATCCTTGGAGGGTGTTTTCCCCTATAACAGCCTCTGGAAGAGCGTTCCAGCTTTCTACCACAGAACTTCCTTACGTTTGTACGAAATCTATCCCCTTTCAACTTTAGAGAGTGCCCTCTCGTTCTCCCTGCCTTGCAGAGGGTGAACAACCTGTCCTTAGCTACTAAGTCTATTCCCTTCAGTACCTTGAATGTTTCTATCATGTCCCCTCTCAATCTCCTCTGCTCAAGGGAGAAGAGGCCCAGTTTCTCTAATCTTTCGCTGTACGGCAACTCCTCCAGCCCCTTAACCATTTTAGTAGCTCTTCTCTGGACCCTTTCGAGTAGAACCGTGTCCTTCTTCATGGACGGTGACCAGTGCTGGACGCAGTACTCCAGGTGAGGGCGTACCATGGCCCGGTACAGCAGCATGATAACCTTCTCTGTCTCTTCAGTCCAGCATCTGCCCCTTCCATTCACTGTCTGTCTTTCCCTGCCATCTCTCCTTCAGCCCCCCCCCACCCCAATTTAGTCTGGCATCCATCATCCTCCTTCTGTTCCCCTCATGGTCTGGCATCTCTATCCTTCCCTCCCCCCTGTGGTTTTTAGCATATCTCTCTTCTCATTTCCTCCACTCAGATCTGATATCATTCTCTGCTCTCTCTTCCCTTTTCTTCTCTGGTCTTCCTTCTCTATTTTCTGCCTCCATCTAAATTAAATTCTTTCTTACTATTTAGTCCCGTTTCCCTCTTTTCACTGTATCTACGCACAGCTTGTCACCCCTTTCCCTCACCCCTCCATTATCTTACTATTTTCTTCCCCCTTTATTTATCTCCTCCTTCCATCCAGTATGTGTTCTTTCCCCACTTCCATTCAGCATCTGCTCTCCCCTCTCAACTGACATCCATCTGCCTTCTGCTCTCTCTCCCTTCTTCTCACTTCCATCATCTGTCCTCTTCTCTCTCTCTCATCTCCTCCATTCCATCATCTGCCCCTTCTCTCTCTCCCCCCCCCAACTTCCATCATCTGCCCCCCTTCCCCTCACCTTTGTGGGTCACTTTCTTTCCCCTGAGGGTGGCTCATGTCAGAGGGGAAGCTTTGGCCGAGCAGAACCGCTTGCAAGGAACAGTGGAACTTACTTGATTGATGTCGATGCTGGGGCCCGTTGCCGTTTGAAGGAAAAAAAAAAAAAGGTGGAAAAAAGGGACCTGCAAAGACGAGAGGAAGGGAAACCTCCAGGACAGCTGCTCTTTGCCCTCCTTCAGCGGCCCAAGAGTCCAGACCAACAGCGGCAGCTCTGTGTACTTCTAACTTCGGCACAGAGCTGCCCCAAATCAATAGTTTAGCGCGGTTTCATGAGGCAGCCTCGGGGCCTTTGATAGCCGGGCCGCTTCGATGATGCGATGTGGGCCGGCCTAGCAAAGGCCCCGAGGCTGCCTTATGAAACCGCGCTAAACTATTGATTAGCGCCAGCTCTGTGCCGAAGTTAAAAGCATACAGAGCTGCCGCTGCTGGTCTGGAGGTGCGGAGACAAGGCAGGAGGCAAACGCGGTGGAAGGCAGGAGTCCCGGCACAGCGACTGCAACAGGAAGTTGCAAGTCAGCTGACGCCAGCCTTTCGTTGCGGCGGGGACTGAATCCTTTGCGGACCGGCAAGATTTTGTTTGCGGACCGGCACCGGTCCGCGGACCGGCGGTTGAAGAACTGTGGCCTAGAAGTTGCTTGTTTACTCATGCTTCCTCTGCTACAGCATCGGATGAGTGAAGGAGGAGGAGGGAAGGGGTTAGCAGGCCTGGCTCTGCTTCTTCACGAATGGAAGGAGAGAGGGGTTTGTCAGGACTGGCTGTACTGCTTTGGGAAAGAAGGTAGGGAGGGGGTTGTCAGGACTGGCTCTGCTGCTGCTTTGGGTAAGGGAGGGAGGCAGGGGTGAAGGGGGAAGTAAAAGTGACCAAGAAAGAAGGGAAGAAGATGCTGGACCTACAAGTGGAGGTGGGGGGTGATAGAGTGAGGTGGGAAGGATAGACATAACTATTTTTAAATTAACTTTCACATAACCAGAAACTACAGTTATCCGGCATCCACCAATCCCTATGGGTGCTGAATAACTGAGATTCTACTTATCTAGCAAAACTAGACAGCCCTGATCTGCTCAAAAGTGAATGGTCCTGAGGAAGACCTAGTCAAGAGAGATGAGGACAGCTGACAAGGTTACTTTATATCATTCATACAATCTCTAAGCCTGAAGATATTCGCACTAGGTTCTTTTACTAAGGTACGCTACCGATTAGTGTGCGCTAAGGGCCAGATTCTATAAACGACCACCGATTGAATGTCAATCGCAACAGCACTGTTTGTAGAATCGCAGCTACCTTAAACATTGTGCCGGAAATGTAGGCCAGAAATTTAAATGCATACATTTCCGGCATCTATGTTTGATGTGAATTGCATCTACGGAGGCGCCTAAGTTTGTTTCCGGCGTTAACCACATCTACTTTGACCTTAAGCATTCTAATGTGCCTCAAAAAGACAAAGCTGTGGTAATCACTCTGATGCCCATAGGGATTTAATGGGCAGCATGAGCGTTTGAGCGCAGCAGCCCCTACTGCGGATTTGTAAAACAAGGGATAAGTTAGGCACCAGTAGGGCCAGCACTTAACTTAAGGCACCATTTATAGAACATGCCCCTAAATGCTCAGACACCCATTATATACCTACTAGTGTTTAAGCCCGTTACGTTAATGGGTGCTAAATAGATTAGTCTGATCCAGTATGGCTATTCTTCTTATTATGTCTTTTCCCCATATTTAGGCTCCCATTTCCCCTTTTGCCTTCCCTATTTCCACCTTTTTTCACCAGCTTAAAAATCTGTCCCCTTTCTCTGTCCTTCACCTCCATAGAACTCCCTCTCCATTCCCCCTTTCCCCATCAACCTTTGCTTCTGCATCTTCACTTATTCTTCCAGCTCCCATCTTCAGCCCCTTTTTAGGCGCCAATTTTAGTCCAGTCCTTTTCTCTCACATGTACCCTTTTGTAGCCCCCCTTCTCCCACCTCCCCCTTTTTTCATCCCTAGCTCCCTTCTCTCACACATTCCCATTTTATAGCCCCCAACCCACCCCCTTCTCATACCTGCTCTTCCAGCCCTCAGTTCTAGCCCCAGTCTCCCTATTACACCTGTCTTCCTTTTCAGCCCCCCAAATACAGACCCAGACCCCTTCTCTCACAACTCACCTTTTGCAGTCTCAAGCTCCAGCCCTCTTCTCCGAACTGTCTTCTTTTAACAGCCTCCTACAGCAGGTCTCTTTTCCCTCACATGTCCCCTTTTTTCAGCCCCAGCTCCAAACCCCTTTTTAGCCACCCCAGCCCCCTTCTCCCATCTTTTCCCTTTCAGCCTCCAGCCCCCTTTTCTCATTCGTTTTGCAGCCTCCTTCTCACACATATCCCCTTTTCTGCCCCCAGCCTCCTTCTCTTACACATCCCCATTGTCAGCTTCCAGCTCATTTTTCTAACATGTTCCTTTTTAACAATACCAACCCCAGCTCCAGCCCCCTTCTCCCACCTACCTCTTTTTTTCAGGCCCTAGTTCCCTACTCCTATTGACCCCTTTTGCCTCTGAAGTGTGGCTTGGACCCTGGTCCAATGAAATCAGTTTCCATTCGCTCTGAAATACTGACAGCATATCATGCACTGAGACGCTTCCCTGCTTGGCGGTTCTATTGTACTACGCATGCGTTTTAAAGTGGCACAAAGGCATGGAGTTTCAATCGTAGTGCGCATGCGCTAACTAAGGTATTACTATTATAGATGTGTCTTAACATTTAGCATGCTAAATTACCTTAGTAAAAGAACCCTTAGTAAAGATTTTAAGAAAAAGACCTGAATCTTAAAAGCAAAGGACAAACTATCATAATCACCCTCCAGGCATTAATAAAACCAAGCTATTTCAATAGAGAATCCAATATCCCAGAACATAAAATATCAAAATTCAGTTATAGACAAAATGGTTAATGGTTACTATTTTAATGTTTTGTAATGTATATATTAAAAAAATATATTTCTCTGCACTAATTAGGCTTCACATAATATATATAAATAGTTGTCAATTTAATCATTAAATATATATATATATACTAGCTGATGCCCCGGCGTTGCACGGGTATTTAATTATAGCAATAACACTGTAAATGGATTCAAATAAAGATACTTTATAGTGGTGAATAAAATTATTTTTTTACAGCTTAAGAAAAAGTACAATATTCAAATTATAATGTGAAATATTTGACAAAATGAATACAATACAACTAACGCAAAACGTGATTATAAACAACAATTTTAGTTTCACCTCCTGGAGCAAGAACATATAAATTCTTGGGTGAACCCACCCTTGAGCAAGCAACATAGAGTTGTGGGCCGCGAGACCCCCAGAACATATCACCCCAGGTAGTGAGGGATCTGCATACCAAGTTTCGTTCAAATCGGTCAAGCTGTTTTTGAATTACTGTGAGAATGGCAGCTTTTTACATATTTTCCATTGATATGAATGGGTGAAATCTGAATTTCTGTTTGTAGCACCGCCCACGTGCGCAGGTGGGCCGCGGGACCCCCAGAACATATCACCCCAGGTAGTGAGGGATCTGCATACCAAGTTTCGTTCAAATCGGTCAAGCCGTTTTTGAATTACTGTGAGAATGGCAGCTTTTTACATATTTTCCATTGATATGAATGGGTGAAATCTGAATTTCTGTTTGTAGCACCGCCCACGTGTGCAGGTGGGCCGCGGGACCCCCAGAACATATCACCCCAGGTAGTGAGGGATCTGCATACCAAGTTTCGTTCAAATCGGTCAAGCCGTTTTTGAATTACAGTGATAATGGCAGCTTTTTACATTTTTTCCATTGACATGAATGGGTGAAATCTGAATTTCTGTTTGTAGCTCCGCCCATGTGTGCAGGTGGGCCGCGAGACCCCCAGAACATATCACCCCAGGTAGTGAGGGATCTGCATACCAAGTTTCGTTCAAATCGGTCAAGCCGTTTTTGAATAACTGTGAGAATGGCAGCTTTTTACATTTTTTCCATTGACATGAATGGGTAAAATCTGAATTTCTGTTTGTAGCTCCGCCCACGTGTGCAGGTGGGCCGCGGGACCCCCAGAACATATCACCCCAGGTAGTGAGGGATCTGCATACCAAGTTTCGTTCAAATTGGTCAAGCCGTTTTTGAATTACAGTGAGAATGGCAGCTTTTTACATTTTTTCCATTGACATGAATGGGTGAAATCTGAATTTCTGTTTGTAGCTTCGCCCACGTGTGCAGGTGGGCCGCGAGACCCCCAGAACATATCACCCCAGGTAGTGAGGGATCTGCATACCAAGTTTCGTTCAAATCGGTCAAGCCGTTTTTGAATAACTGTGAGAATGGCAGCTTTTTACATTTTTTCCATTGACATGAATGGGTGAAATCTGAATTTCTGTTTGTAGCTCCGCCCACGTGTGCAGGTGGGCCGCGGGACCCCCAGAACATATCACCCCAGGTAGTGAGGGATCTGCATACCAAGTTTCGTTCAAATTGGTCAAGCCGTTTTTGAATTACAGTGAGAATGGCAGCTTTTTACATTTTTTCCATTGACATGAATGGGTGAAATCTGAATTTATGTTTGTAGCTTCGCCCACGTGTGCAGGTGGGCCGCGAGACCCCCAGAACATATCACCCCAGGTAGTAAGGGATCTGCATACCAAGTTTCGTTCAAATCGGTCAAGCCTTTTTTGCGTGATCGCGGCACATACACACACACATACATACATACCTCCGATTTTATATATATAGATATATATATATAGATAGATAGATAGATATATAAACCATAAACCTCTAAAGTTGTAAGTACAGAATAGATAAATGACCTTCTGAGATTTTGCCCGCAAGATCGAATAGCATAAGCTAAATCTTAATGGATACAATTGATCTGATGAAGAAGTATAAAATCCATTAAGTTTTAGCATGATGCTATACGATCTTAAGGGCAAAACCTCAGAAGGTTATTTACATATTCTTAATACTACTTTCGAAGCTTAAAATAAGCTAACGTTACTAAATTGTTGATGATAGTATACATTACGAAAATTACAAAACAGATTATCCAAACGTTTCTATACAATGGCAAACTAGTTTATTATCATTTAATTAAAACTGTTCAACAAGAAACACGTCACAGAAATTTTCAACTGCACGCGTATCGCCGAAAGTGTTTGGGAAACAGCTATTTGCAAAATATGGAATATCGAATAATAAAATAAGCTGCTTAAACAAAGATTGAAAATACATGGCATCCTCACCATCGGTTTCATTTATTTCACACATTCTGTGTTCTATTTTCTCTTCAACAAAATCCCTGGTTAAGCAACCAATGAACAAAACTCCACCCTAGACATCCAAGTCGCAGGGTAGTGACGCAAGACCCTATTCAACGCCTTATGACTTTCGTCACACATCTATTTTTGTCCTATCGTAATTCATAAACGCTTTTACGTCACTGAGCAGGGCTGAAACACCGAAGGGAATCGAAACCACCAGCAGCACTGAGCAACAGACAGAGACGCGGAGAAAGCTATAGTTTGTACCATGAGGCGCAGCAAGGCCGAGGTGGAGCGTTATATCGCTTCGCTGCAGAGCTCCTCATCGTCCCCACGAGAGGTAAAACCTATCTACTCCAGCTCGAGGTTCTCGACCAGGACCAGGCCAAAGCCAGGCCCCATTGTCGTGTGAGACGCGAGTTCCGAGAGTAGGAAGGGGGGGATGACTTGGGAGAAGCCGGTGCTGGTGACATGGGATCTGGGATTGTGACAACGCCGGTGGCTTAGCGGCCGGTATCTGCGCAACATTCAAATATAGAGCCCGTCGCGCGCTGGTGAGCTCAGAGCCCTGGTAGGAGGAGAAGGCGAAAACGGCGCGAGCCCCGGGTCTGAAGAGAGGCCGCTGTGTTTTCATGGTCTCAGAATGCCATAAAGTTGGCGCGAGCCCCGAACCACATAGAGGGAACAGCATGCACCACTGTAGTCGGGTTCGGAGCCTAGGAGACAAAAGTTAAAGCGCTTCTCCTTGGTCTTGCTCAGGACTAATGAGCAGTGGGAGCTGAGGCTGCTTACTAACTTGGCCATTGGTATTATTAGGCCATATCTGTGTTCAAAACCAGCTAACTGCTATTGAGTTTTAATTGGTGTATGTGTAGTCAGTCAAATTTTCATATCAAAATAAGACGCTTTGGAAATGATTGTTTTTTTCCCCCCATGTAAAAAATATCTCCTAAATTACTATATAATAATCTTAATTTGCACACAGACGCTGTATGGCTTGTATAGTATTTTAGTAGCAACGGGTTGTAGGTACAGTCATTTTTTTAAAGGTATTTTAGCATGTAAAGCCTCTTGTTGAAAATAGCTGTTATAAAATTGGTTACTGTATTCCCTGTGCTGTACTTAAGTGCATCTTAGATGCTGCTACATTTTGGAGAAGAGTAGCCTAGTAACCTGGGTTCAATTTTCACTGTAGCAGCGCCTTGCAACTCTGGGCCCCAGGTACAAAACAAGAACCTGTGTATAATATGTAAACCTCTTTGATTTTTGCTGTAGAAAGGCAGAATATCAAGTGCCATACCCCATCCCCTTTTCCTTGTTTGGGTTGAGCAGAGGCAGGGTTGAGATGCACGTATTTTATAAAACACGTCTCTCCGTGTACTTAGGGGCCAGTGTAGAAAAGCTGTGTTTTAGATTTGTAAGCTAAACCTAGCACACAGGTTTTGCTCCATAATTTGTCAAGCAAATTGCTTCTGTATTAAAACAGTGTACACTGTCACAAACAAACAAACAAAACACAGCACACACCATGGTGGTAGAAACCAGCTATTTGCTGCAGAAGAGCAAAAATTGTCTCCTGTCAGTGTATGAGCTCATGTGCTAACTGAAAGGGAGACCAAAAATCCCTTAAACTTCCCATCCACCTGGACTGACACACAAAAAAATATCCCTAGTAGTCTAGTGCAGAGGTAGGCAGTTCCATCCTTGAGAGCCGGAGCCAGGTCAGGTTTTCAGGAAATCCACAATGTATATGTATGATATGCGGAGCCAGGTCAGATTTTCAGGATATTCACAATGAATATGTATGAGATGGATTTGCATGCACTGCCTCCTTGAGATGCAAATCTATCTTTGTGCTTTGAAGAGGAGTCGGAAATGATGACCACTTGCTTCTGCCTCCCTGTGGACATTTTCCAAAATGGTGGTGCTTGACCCCTATATGGTGTGCATGATGTATCCCAGGTACTGTCACTTTGTAAAATGGCGGCATGGAGACAGGATTGAGTAGGTGTCATTTCTACCCTTTTATGTGGGGTGGGGGAGGGGACTGAAGGGGCCCAGTGGGAAAGGGAAGGGTAGAGAAGCCACTATATTCTCGGATTTTAGGGGGGATGCTGTAGAGATCTATTAGATTAACTGGGTATTTTGTGGGGGTGGGAGTTCTAGACCAGGGATTCCCAACCCTATCCTGGAGGACCACCAGCCAGTCAGGTTTTCAGGATAGCCCTAATGAATATGCATGGAGCAGATTTGCATGCCTGTCACCTCCATTATATGCAAATCTCTCTTGTGCATATTCATTAGGGTTATCCCAAAAACCCAACTGGACAGGGTTGGGAACCACTGCCCTAGACTACCAAGAATATTTTGATGGGGGAGTATTGCTAGTAGGTCAGGATTAGGGCATAGGAGGCCTTTCTGGGGCAGGGGATTGGAGGTTTATCTTGGTGTCAAAACTGTCATTAATGTACACTTCTCCCTCCGTATTCGCAGGGGATGCGTGCAGAACATAGCCGTGAATACTGAAAAACTGCAAATAACTTTTTGCATGTTCGCGGTTTTTTTGGTAAAATAGACCTGAAAAAAATAATAAACTGAATAAACCGACCTGCAATTTGCTCTGTACAACGCTGGGAGCAGCAATTTCCTTCAGGAACCACCGGGAGCAGTGATTTCCAATGTGAAACACTGGGTTCAGTGATGCAAATTAGGGGGCGGAGTCAGCAGCCGAAAAATCACGAAAAGCAAATCCGCAGATACAGAAACCGCGGATATGGAGGGAGAAGTGTACAGGCTACTGAGGTTTGGTGCACAATAAGAAGTATAGCCTGTCATATGCAGTTAGCATGGGTTCAAGCAACTTCATCTCCAAGAGGTATTGTCCTGGACAATAACCAGTGGTAAGGAACTTGTGGGGGCAAGTCTACAAATGGATTAGTTTTGCATCTTCTGTGACAGGAATTCACCTTAATCTTAGTGAAGTACTGTGCAACTGCAAATTGCAGAATTTGCACAGAATTTCCCTGGGACACAGAATTATCAGTGTTCTGCACAGAATTTTGGCACTTCTCTCTGCAGCCTGATTGGATTGGCACTTCTTCTCTGTGGCCCAAATTCATAGTCGGCAACATCTTTGGGTAGCCAGCACAACTCTGCAGTCCTCCCTCTACTGCAGTCCCACCCTCAATGATATTGCTTCTTCTTTCTTCAGGCTGGACCTCAGTAGAGGGAAGCCTGCAGAGCCGGTACACAGGATGGAAATTCTATACTGTGAACCAAAATTCAGACACTTGCTATGGCCAGCATAACTTCTACAAAACTGGTCAAATAGCAATCATTTTTGGCATTGAGAAACCTAATTGTATACTGAATAGCACCTCAAAATATTTTTAATCTTGGGGGCAGTAAATGGTTTCCATGGGACCAGTTCTTTGACAGCTTGAACATTTTATGTTTGAAAGGTTCTTGGCCTCCTGCTACTGACCAGTTGAACCTGACACTCTAAGAGGTTTCAAAAAGTTGTCCAAAGTGCATTATCTCAGGACAAGCAGGCAGCATATTCTCAACATGTGGATGATGTCATCCACGGAGCCCCGTAGTGGACAGCCTTGCAAGCAGACTTGCTTGTAGAACTTTCAAAGAGTTAGCGAGTGCTGCAACGCGCAAGTGCCTTCCCACTGAACATAGGTCATGCGTCTCCTGTGAGGTACCTCAGTTCTCAGTTTTCCGCAGAGCCAAGAAGCACCTGTTTCTCAGCTCTGCCGATTATTGAGTTGCCTTCTCGCACCCCGGCTTACTTTGTTCTTTATTTGTTTCTTTCTTTTAGTCACTGTGCAGCGCGTCTCTTTAAAAAAAAACAAAAAAAACTTATTTTTTCTTCCGGCGGGGCTTGGGCTCATGCCCTGCCACCGGTCCTCGTTTATTTTCGGCCGTATTTTTTTACTATGTCCCGGCCTCTTACCAGGTTTAAGAAGTGTAGCCAGTGTAATCGGGTATTTTCTCTCACCAACCCCCATCGTTGGTGTATCAAATGCTTGGGGCCTGAACATTGTCCCGAGTCCTGCCCGCGCTGTGCTACCCTTCAGAAACAAGCTCTCCGGAGGCGTCGTGCCAAGATCCTGGAGCTCTTTGGTCCTATGGAGTAGCTTGCAGGAAAGGCCTATGCCTCGACCCCCGTAGCAGCCTCGTCTTCCAAGTCCTCGACCTCGAGCAAGTCGCCCTCGTCTTTTAAGGCCTCGTCTGCTGTACCTCTCTAAAGGTCTCGTCCTCAGGCAAGTCTCCTCTTCCTTTCGCAGGTACGCTACCTAAGAAGCCTTCCACTGAGTCTCAGGCAATCCAGGCAACGAGTGCAGTCTTGCTGACCTTTACGAGACCTCCTCCTAAGCGTGCCTCCAAACATAGGGAATACTCATCTTCGAGGTTGCCCTCTATGGAGCACACTGCTGCACCTTCCAGACCAGAGTCATTGGTCTCGGTGCCTGTCTTCGAGGACATGCTGCAAGCCATACTGACCACGCAGCTTACCACTGTTTTGGCCAAGTTTGCCCCTGCCTCAACCCTGCTCTCTGTGAGCCAGCCTGAGCATTCTGTTGAGGCACCACGAGCAAAACTTCATCGATCTCGACCATTGTCCTCCAGTGACTCCTCGCCTCGTCCTTCCAGGTCCGAGTCCAGCTGCTCAGTATATTCGAGACAAAGGGGAGAAGCCTTGTTCGAGGCCTCACTCGAAGCACTCCTTGTCCTCGAGGCACCTCGCTTCAAAGAAGACTAAAGAGTCTTCTCGGAAGAATACAGAGTCTCCTATGCCTCATTTGTCGAGGCCCATCAAGACCCCTTCCAAGCCCAGGCATAGGTCTCGAACTCCGAAGCTTTCAACGCCTCATACTTCTCCACCTCAAGGCACATCCAGGTCCCAGACTGCTCTCTCGAGGCCATCTCCAAGAGGTCCTCCTTTGTCTGTCTCTATGAGGCACGAATCGAAGCTCTCAGTTCCTCATACTCCTGGGACTTTTCCATCGAGGCTTCTTAAACATAAGCACTCTCTGACTCCGCCTATATCACACAGTGGAGCTTCTGTGACTCTTACATTGGATACAGACATTCCTTCTCAATACTCCAGGGAGGCTTCTCCATATTCAGTGATGCCTAGGTCTCACTCCACTTCTCCTCCTGAGGAATCTTTGGCTTCAAAATTCACATCTTTTTCAAGATTCATTTTTGATATGAGTAAGGCTCTTCAGATTGATTTTTAATCTGAGTCTAAATATACTCCTGAATATTTGGCTGAAATTGAATTGCCCCATCTGCCAAAGGATATTTTGAGACTGCCTATGAATCCTGTTTTGAAACAAACTTTTCTCAGGAATCCTTTTCTCAAACCTTTCTCGAGACTCCTTATTCAATCCCGGCTATTCCTTCTAAAATGGAATCTTGTTACCGTACGATTCCTTGTAAGGGGTTTGAGAAACCGCAATTGTCTCACCAATCCTTAGTGGTGGAATCATCTCTTAAAAAAATCTAATCCCACCAAGATTTATGCTGCTGTTCCTCCAGGCAGAGAGGGACACACGATGGATAAATTTGGATGCCGTCTATATCAGAATTCCATGATGGTAAACGGGATCTTGAATTACAACTTCATGTTCACATCCTATCTGAAGTACTGCATTAAGACCATGCCCTACTTCTTTCCTGATCTGGCTGAACACCGGTTGCCTGCGTTTCAACAACTTCAACAGACCCTCTCCCAAATACGTCTCTTCATGCTTCAAGCCACTTATGTTACCTTTGAAATGTCATCTCGGGTCACTGCTTTTGCTGTGGCAATGCGATGTCTGGCTTGGCTACACAATGTGGACATGGACCCTAACTTGTAAGATCGTCTAGCCAATTTACCGTGCCAAGGTAATGAGCTTTTTGACGACTCCATTGAGGCTGCCACTAAGCGTTTCTCAGAGCATGAGCGGTCAGTCCTTTGCTTCTTTGATTCAACCTAAGGCTAAAACTCCAGCTTCCAAGCCATATAGGCCGCCTCCATGTCGATATCCACAGAATTCTACTCCAGCTTTCTCTAGACCTCTGCTTAGGAAACAATCACAGCAGCAGCGTCAACAAAAAACCCAGACTCCTGCTGCAACTAAGCCAGCACAGTCTTTTTGACAATAAGTCTGAGCATAATGTCCACCTGCATCCATCAGACTTCTCTCCTTCCCATAGAAGGTCGGCTCCATCACTTTTACCAACAGTGGGAGCAGATTACCTCAGATCTCTGGGTTCTCACAATCATCTGGGAGGGTTACTCACTTCAATTTCTTCAAGTTCCACCAGATCTCCCTCCAAGAGAGTTTCCTTCCAGCATGTCGCAACTTCCCATCTTCTTCAGGAGGCTCAGGCTCTTCTTCGCCTTTGAGCTGTCGAGGAGGTCCCCTTGACCCAATGGGACACAGGCTTTTATTCACATTATTTTCTAGTCTCAAAGAAGACGGGGGATTTGCGACCTATCCTGGACCTCAGAGCCCTCAACAAATTTCTTGTCAAAGAAAAGTTTTGGATGCTCTCTCTTCCAACACTATACCCTCCTGATGGATCAAGGGGATTTGTTATGCTCCTTAGATCTCAAGGAAGCTTACACTCATATTTCAATCCATCCAGCCTCTCACTGATTCCTTAGATTTCGGGTGGGGAATCTTCATCTTCAGTACCGAGTCCTTCCTTTCGGCCTCGCCTCATCTCCCAGGGTCTTCACAAAATACCTGGTGGTGGTGGCTGCAGCCCTGCAGACGCAGGGTCTTCAAGTCTTTCCATATCTGGACAACTGGCTCATCAAAGCATCGTCTCAACAGGAGATTATTGTAGCGACCCAACGGACTATAGTGTTTATCCAAAGTCTTGGATTCAAAATCAATTTTCCAAAGTCCCAGTTACGTCCCTCCCAAACTCTACAGTTTATTGGAGCCATACTGAATACTGTTCACCTCAAAGCATTCCTGCCTCAACCATGTCACGATGCTCTCATTCACCTTTGTCAGCGAGTGTCTTCCCTCAAATCAGTCTTAGCAAGACAAATGATGGTTCTTCTCGGTCACATGGCCTCTACAATTCACGTGACTCCTTTTGCCAGACTTCACCTCAGAATTCCTCAGTGGACCCTGGCATCTCAGTGGCAGCAAGCTTGCGACCCACTCTCTTAACACATTAAGAGGGCAGCAAAACTGTCTGGCGGACAAATTGAGTTGTCTTCTACAACCTCACGAAAGGACATTCAATTCATCGGCTGTACATCACATTTTTGCTCAATGGGGAACTCCTCAGATAGACCTCTTTGCGTCTCCCCACAACAAGCTGCCTCAGTTCTGCTCTAGGATATATTCTCCTCACCGCCTCAAGGTGGATGCTTTCCTTCTGGAATGGGCGAATCAGTTTCTCTATGCGTTCCCTCCATTCCCTCTGATTCTCAAGACTTTTGTCAAACTCAAGAAGGAGCATGCCACCATGATTCTGATAGCTCTTCGGTGGCCCAAACAACCTTGGTTCTCCCTTCTACTTCAACTCAGCAGCAGGGAGCCTCTACTTCTACCGGTATTTCCCTGTCTGCTTACACAGAATTAAGGGTCTCTACTTCATCCCAACCTTTACACCTAACAGCTTGGTACCTCTCAACCTAACTGCCACTCTACAGTTCTCTCAATCTGTTCAGGACATTCTAGGGCAGTGGTTCCCAAACCTGTCCTGGGACCCCCAGCCAGTCAGGTTTTCAAGATATCCCTAATGAATATGCATGAGAGAGATTTGCATATAATGGAAGTGACAGGTATGCAAATCTCTCACATGCATATTCATTAGGGATATCTGAAAAACCTGACTGGCTGAGGGTCCCCCAGAACAGGTTTGGGAACCACTGTTCTAGAGGCTTCCAGGAAGCTGCCCACTAGGCAGTGTTACACCCAGAAATGGACTAGATTTTCTACTTTGTGTACTATTCATCACAAGGAACTGCAATCTACCTCATTGTCTACAGTTTTGGATTATCTGCTGCACTTGTCTCACTCTGGCCTCAAATTCACATCTATTAGAGTCCGCCTAAATGCCTTTGCTGCTTTTCATCAGCCTATTGCAGGGAAACCCCTCTCTGCTCATCCTTTGGTTTCTAGATTTATGAAAGGACTTTTCAATGTCAATTCACCTCTCAAGCCGCCTCTGGTGGTTTGGGATCTCAATCTTGTTCTTACTCACTTGATGAAGCCTCAGTCCATTCGAACCAATAGAGTCAGCTCATCTTCAGTATCTCACTTGGAAAGTGGTGTTTCTCATTGCACTCACCTCTGCTAGATGAGTCAGTGAGTTCCAAGCTCTAGTGGCAGACTCACCTTTCACAGTTTTCCATCATGACAAGGTGGTCCTTCGTACTCATCCAAAATTCTTACCTAAAGTGGTTTTGGAATTTCATCTCCTTCTAGTATTTTTTCCAAAGCCTCATTCTCATCCTGGAGCAATAGCGCTTCATACTTGACTGTAAACGTGCTTTAGCTTTCTACTTGCAAAGCACTCAACCTCACAGAACTGCTCCTCAACTTTTCATCTCCTTCGATCAAACAAGTTGGGGCATCCTGTTTCCAAGTGAACCATTTCCAACTGGATGGCTGCTTGCATCTCTTTCTGCTATGCTCATTCTGGTCTCCCTCTGCCGGGTCGAGTCACGGGCCATAAAGTTAGAGCTATGGCGGCGTCTGTAGCTTTCCTCAGATTAACTCCTATTGAGGAAATCTGCAAGGCTGCCACTTGGTCCTCGGTTCATACATTCACCTCTCATTATTGTCTGGGACGCCCATTTTGGCCAGTCAGTTTTACAACATTTATTCTCCTAAATTGCCATCTCTCCCACCATCCCATTCTGATTAGCTTGGAGGTCACCCACATGTTGAGAATATGCTGCCTGCTTGTGCTGGGATAAAGCACAGTTACTTACCGTAATAGTTGTTATCCAGGGGACAGTAGGTAGATATTCTCACAACCCACCCACCTCCCTGGGTTGGCTTCTTAGCTAGCTATCTGAACTGAGGTACCTCACAGTAGATGCATGACCTAAGTTCAGCGGGAAGGCACTAACGCATGCGCGTTGCAGCACTCGCAATCTCTTTGAAAGTTCTACAAGCAAGTCTGCTTGCGAACCTGTCCACTACGGGGCTCCATGGATGACGTCACCCACATGTTGAGAATATCTGCCTGCTGTCCCTGGATAACAATTGTTAGGGTAAGTAACTGTGCTTTTCTTCCTATCTTTGGTTGGAAATTCCCCCAAATGGTTGATATTTGTCCTGTTTTGTAGAATACTGACCATAACAGGTATCTGGTTTTTTTGGTTTACAATATAGCCTGGCATTCAGTTGTATAAAAGTTGTTTCCAGCTCCAGAGATAGAGAGGTTTTACACTGTTCAATTTTATAACTCCCCCCCCCCCACACACACACACACACTTTTTGCTGAGCCGTGGTATGAGTGTCGGAGCAGCGTTGGAGCATTTAGGGCTGAGGTAAAAACCTCTGAGAAAAAATTGAAGGCTTTTTGTGTTATGTAGTATAATTTAATGAAAATACTGAAATTCTGAATAATTAACAACAATATTGTTTAAATGTCAAACTGTCAGAATTTTGATTTTTTTTTACGCAGAATTCTGCCAGGAATAATTCCTAAGACAGGGTGTCACATTTTCTTGGTCTTGGGTTTCATTTTCTGGTATCCTAAGGTCTTCTGCCTCACCACCTGATTCACAGAACATGCTATTCTTTTATTATAAAGGGTAATGGTATGCTGAATCTTAGGGTATGCTGTCCATTCTCGTAAGCAAAAATATTGCACAGAATATGTTGCACAGCTTTTGAAACCTCTTCTCCCAGGAGTTTGCTGCTTCCTTTAGTTTCTGCAGGCAAACATGAAATGTGTCTTCTGATCTTTTTGGTTTATTTTTTATTTTGTGATAGTTTTGCATTTTTTTTGCTCTAGTTGTGGGTGTTTTAGTGAAATCAGAGATCCCTTTTGAAAAGGGCCTATCTACTCTGCCTTCGTGGAGAGGAGCAGATTTTTAATCTGCAACTGGCAGGTGTACACTTCAGAGACCTGTTTCAGCCAGCCTGCTGAAGATTAGTGGAGCCTAGGATCCGTTCCCCTGGTGTTTGCTTGCGCTTTTGACACCCCCTCTTTTATGAAACTCTGATAGCAATTTGTAGTGTAGGGAGCCACGCAGGTCCCGACGCTCATAGGAGCTCAGTGACCATCGGGAGCAGCGCGGGCTATTCAGCACAGCTCCCCACGCTATAAACTGCTATCGTAGTTTCGTAAAAGGAGGCCTCAGTCAGGGGCTGCCTACAAAGGTCTTTACCCCAGAGTTCATTAATCTGCTCTGGCATGTGTTTGCACATGGCCAAAATACTTGATTTAGATCTGCTGAAGAGTGACCTTTGGCACACTCCTCTAGGAATCCTCGGAGCACTTTGAGAAGCGCAGGCTGTGTAGGCGCTAATAGCGTTCCTTCATGGCATTCATGGTATTTGCTGCGTTTTGTCTTGCCTCTCCCCCCCCACACCACACACACACTATTTTATGAAAGGTCTGAGGGGGTTGAGGGTTGTTCTCTTGAGGTCCAACTGGCAACCCAAAGATTCCAGCAACATGGCTAAGTGACTGAAAGCAGAGGGCATCTCCTAGAACAGGTACACCTGCGAGGAGCTGAAGCAGGCAGCTGCACTATTTTTCCAGCAAATGGTCTCTGAGTAAGGCTGTGGCAGCCTGTGGGAAAAGTCAGGAGGAGGGGTGTGTCTTCAAAAGCTGCTTTTTAACCATTTCTACAGCTAGGTCCTTGGTCCCCCTCCCCTAAAATCCTGGTGTGGTTTTTTTTTTGTTTTTTTTTTTAGGGTTTTTGGTCAGCTCTGAGGTGATTTAAGCAGTTTTTTTTAGTAAAATTCACCAGTGGTGGCCACCTTGGATTTTCCTGAATCTCCCCCCTCCCCCAAGTTCTCCAACTTCTCCCAAACACCTTGTTTTGCTTCCAAAGTGCCAGAGATGGAGTCCTCTGACTCTAATATTCATTTATCATGCCTTGTTTGCAAAGGATGGGTGGTGGAAGAGCACTCTTGTACCATTTGCCATGTCAAGCAAAGTGGAGAGGCAAGAACTTCAAGTTTAGCTCCCACATGGTCTCTGAGGTACACAGCTTTTGAGCCTATTAGGGGAGTAAAATTTTTTCCAGGAGCCCTGGAACAGTGGCATAGTACACCAAACTGACGCAGAGGCTCCACAGCCAAAGAGGAGTCTCCTCCCTTCTAAAAGGGAAGGAGAGTTGCCTACTAAGGCCTTTACCTAAAGTTCATTAATCTGCTTTGGCAGGCATATGCACCTGACCAAAATACTCAATTTAGATCTACTGAAGAACAACTCTCAGCACACCTTTAAGAATCCTCAGAGTTCTTCTTCTATGAGAGTGGAGCTTCTCCTTGAGTCTGATTGTCAGTCCACAGGGATTGGGACAAAAGTTTGGTCTTCATCCTCTTACTGTCTCAAAGTGAGGCCTCCCTTTATGGGATATTTGGTCTCCTATATTAAGGATCTGGATGGAGTTCTGCCGCAGACCCAGGAGAGGATCCCTCCATACGGTGGTTATTCAAGTCTTCAGCCCTACCAGACATTATTACTGAGTCTCATCATAAGCTCAAGATTGATCTGCCAAGTCATTTCAGTGTTCTCTTCTTGGTGTTTTCTTTTGAGTGGGGCTTGATTTCGGCTCATATCCTTTTTGTGGCACCCAGACATGAAATTCCTGGTTAAATCCCTGAGACGTCCCAGAAGGCTCTCTCAAAGGGGTGAAAGCCATGATTAGGCTGTATCCTATGGATCAAGACTTCCAGCAAACATTTGCTATGCCTTAGGTGGCACTGGTGACTAAACACATGTCCTTTTTAAGTGAAGGAGGAGTAAGTTTGTGCTAAAGGATACACAGGATCGCAAAATTGATATGGCCCTCAGGCAGCAGTTTAAGGCCCTGGCCCTAGGAGTTAAGGTGGTATTTGCTGCTGCTTTTGTAGCACGCACCTGCCATTCAAGGCTGCAAACCCTGGACATGACAGAGGCTGAACCATTACCTCAGCTCGTGCTGGCAGGGGTGGACTATGTGGGTCACACACTTTATAATGTAATTAGAATCATGGTGAGAGTCCCTTCTTATTCCATCCCTGCCTGATGCATGCTGTGGATCAGACAATGTGCGGGCAATTCAACCTCCAAGACTTTGTTTAGCAGGCTCCCCTTCAAGGGACAGATGGCTTTTTGGCAAAGACCTGGATGATCTTATGGCCAGTATGCAAGATCATTGCTCCAAGTCCTTAATGGACTTCAAACCTCAAGCAGCTAGAAGCCAGAACCAGAGCTCCTTTCGGGGGTCCTGACATTTTTGTCAATATGCCTCAAGACGTTTGTCTCAAACTATCAAGGTTCCAGACGGAGATATTCCAGAAGTCGGAAAATCCAATATACAGGGCCACACTGGCAGCCAAGAAGTGAGTGGATCTCACCTGGGAAGTAGTGATCATCAAACGGTTTGGTTTGATATAACGGCTAAAGTGAAGGGCAGCTGCACGATACTAAAAGTCCTAGATTTCAAATGTATGGACTTAAATAAAATGGGAGAGTACCTGAAGAAAGAGCTGTTAGGATGGGAGGACATAAGAGAAGTGGAAAAACAGTGGTCTAAGCTGAAAGAAGCTATAAAAATGGCTACAGAACTTTAAGTGAAGAAAATAAATAAAAACAAGAGAAAAAGGAAACGACGTGGTTCTCTAAACTAAAGGCAAAATAATTGGCGTTCCTGAAATATAAAAAAAATGAAGAAGAGTACAGAAAGGACTACTGGGTAAAACTGAAAGAAGCCAAGAGGGAGATACGCCTGGTGAAAGTGCAGGCGGAAGAGCAAATGGCTAAAAATGTAAAAAAGGGAGACAAATTTTTTGGGGGCTATATCAGTGAAAGGAGGAAAATGAAAAATGGAATTGCTAAACTAAAAGATGATAGGAACAGATATTTGGAGAGTGATGAAGAAAAAGCAAATGTGTTAAACAAATACTTCTGCCCAGTGTTCACGGATAAAAAACCTGGAGAAGGACCGAGATTGTCTAGCAAAGTTACACTAGAAAAATGGAGTAGATTCTGTGCAGTTCACTGAAGGTAGACAAAGCGATGGGACTGGACGGGATCCATTCCAGGATACTAAGGGAGCTCAGGGAAATTCTGGCGGGTCCTATTAAAGATTTGTTCAACAAATCTCTGGAGACAAGAGTGGTTCCTGGGGACTGGAGAAGAGCGGATGTGGTCACTATTCATAAAAGTGGTCACTGGGATGAAGCGGGAAACTACAGGCCGGTAAGCCTCACTTCGGTTGTTGGAAAAATAATGGAAGTGTTGCTGAAAGAAAGGATAGTGAACTTCCTAGAATCTAATGAGTTACAGGATCCAAGGCAACATGGCTTTACTAAAGGTAAATAGTGCCAAACGAACCTGATTGAATTTTTTGATTGGGTGACCAGAGAACTGGATCGAGGACGTATGTTGGTGTAATTTACTTAGATTTCAGCAAAGCCTTTGACATGGTTCCTCATAGAAGGCTCTTGAACAAACTTGAAGGGCTGAAGTTAAGACCCAAAGTGGAGAACTGGATTAGGAACTGGTTGACGGACAGACGCCAGAGGGTGGTGGTTAATGGAAGTCACTCGGAGGAAGGAAAGGTGAGTAGTGGAGTCCCCCAGTGTTCGGTGCTGGGGCTAATCCTGTTCAATATGTTTGTGAGTGAATGGTCTAAAATCAGGCAACTAAAATTCAATGCAAAGAAATTCAGAGTAATGCATTTGGGGATTAATAATCGGAAGGAGCCATATTTGCTGGGAGGGGAGAGGCTGATATGCACGGATGGGGAGAGGGACCTTGAGGTGATAGTGTCCAAAGATCTAAAGGTGAAAAAAACAGTGCAACAAGGCGGTGGCTGCTGCCAGAAGAATGCTGGGCTGTATAAAGAGAGGCATAACCAGTAGAAGAACGAAGGTGTTGATGCCCCTGTTCAGGTTGTTGGTGAGGCCCACTTGGAGTATTGTGTTCAGTTTTGGAGGCTGTATCTGGCAAAGGATACAAAAAGGCTTGAAGCGGTCCAGAGGAGGGCGATGAAAATGATAGGAGGTTTGCGACAAAAGACGTATGAGGAGAAACTGGAAGTCCTGCATATGTATACCTTAGAGGAAAGGAGGGACAGGGGAGATATGATTCAGACTTTCAAATACTTGAAAGTTATTATTGTAGAACAAAATCTTTTCCAGAGAAAGGAAAGGACATAATTTGAAGTTGAGAGGTGGGAGACTCAAGAGCAATTTAAGGAAATTCTGCTTTGCGGAAAGGATGGTGGATTCCTGGAATGTACTCCTGAGAGAGGTGGTGGAGAAGAAAATGGTGACGGAGTTCAAAAAAGCTTGGGATGAACACAAAGGATCTAGAATCAGAAAATAATATTAAATATTGAAGAACTAAGGCTAGTACTGGGCAGACTTGCAGGGTTTGTGTCTGTATATGGCCGTTTGGGGGAGGATTGGCTGGGAGGGTGTAGATGGACTGGAGTGATCTTTGACGGAGACTTCAGTAGTTGGAACCTAAGAACAGAGCTTTAGATTCTTGCCCAGAAATAGCTAAGAAGAAGAAAAAAAAAAAGCCCCATCAAATTTTTAGGTTGAATCAGGTTGGGTAGACTAGATGGACCATTTGTGTGATCTATTTTATAGAACTGAGTAATGTATGTAATGGGCTCTGTTGGATGACATCACCCACATATGGTATTGTGTCCCTCTGTACTCGGAGAACATCTGCTACAGAGTAACTATGCTACTTTTTTCATTATACAAGAGTAATGCATTTCTGTCTATATGCATACCACACCAAAGAAATACACTTCTCCCTCCGTATTCGCTGTGATAGGGGATTAACAGAACCGCAAATACAGAAAAACCTCTAATAACTTTTTCATATGTTATTCACTGTTTTTTATTAAAAACCATTGTGGATAAGGTGAAACCGCAAATAACATGGTGGGAGACCTGGCCTGTTCCTGAAGGAGAGGCAAAACACGTTGAAGAAAGTGCTGGAAATCAGTGATTTTCTCTGTAAACGCTTGGAATCAGCGATTTCTCTATGCAAGCTGATGTAATTTGGGGGGAGGAGCCAGCAAGCTAAAAACCATGAATAATTGAAATCGTAAATGCTGAAACCGTGAATACGGAGGGAGAAGTGTAGGTATTTTAGGGTTTCAAGTTTAATTTTTTTGTCTGTATTAATACTTTTAATTTGTGGTTACTTAGCCTCTTTTCAAATATGGCATAACTGGTGTGTATGTGGAGATGGATGTCAGCATACACATTGGAAGATATGTCGACTTCCTTTCAGCCCTTTTGAACTTAAAGCAGACCTAACTTAGTTTAAATCTTTTTTATTAAAATAGGTTACATAATGGAACCAAATGAAACATATCCATAGATGATTATAACAGTATAAAATTACTTGGAAAACAAAAAGCAGTGTACAGATATGATGGGCGATCAACCAACTCCAATAAAAAAGGTTACAAACCAAATTTAAAGATATATCTTCAACTTAACGGATCTTGTTTTTGTTCAGCAATAAGTTAATATCAAGTATTATTCAACATTACACTTCTCCCTCCGTATCTGCGGATTCACGATTTTCGGCTGCTGACTCCGCCCCCTAATTTTCATTACTGAACCCGGTGTTTCACATTGGAAATTGCTGCTCCCGGCGTTGTACGGAGCAAATTGCAGATCGAGTTATTCAAGGTTTATTATCTTTTTCAGGTCTATTTTATCGAAAAACCGTGAATAACATGAAAAAAGTTATTCGCTGTTTTTCGGTATTCACGGCTATGTTAACTGCTTTTTTTTATGCAAAAGTTTTTTAATTTTCAAATTTCCCAACCATAAAAGCACCTGGTTGAAAACAAAGCGTTTATATGCTTTGAGAATGTATTTTGCTTTGATTGAACAGTTTGATTAAATGTTTCTAAGTCAGAGATGGATAGAGAAGACTATGGTGTTACTACGTGGCAATAGCTTTTTCATAAAGTGTATTTAAATGTAAACATCAATTTCTTTTCTCCCTGCAGAAAGCAATCAAGGGATTCTTTTTTGCTAAACTGTACTTTGAAGCTAAAGAATATGAACTGGCTAAAAGGTAATATATCATCTCGGTAAATAAATATGTGCATGAGAGTTCATGAATGAAAAGGCAACTAATGGGAAGGCCAATAAGGAGGAGAATTGTTGAGCAAAGGGAGGGAGAGAGAATTTTGGATGTGGTGGAGAGGAGTAAAGTAGAGATTCATGAAGGATAGAGAAATGAGAGGAAGAAATGTTGGATGTGGTGGTGGTGGAGAGGGAACAGTGGAACAGATTCTGTATGGGGATGGGAAGGTATGCGAGGTGGAGGAAAGGGAGGGGGAGATGCGGCATGGGACTGAAGAGGGACGATAGAAGGAGAAATGTTGAATATGGGGCTGGTGGGGAGGGGTTAAAGATCCTGCATAGGGCAGGGGAAGGGATGAGAGGGAGAAATGTTGGATGTGGCAGTAGAAGGAGTTGGAGAAGTGTGCCCTGGATCCAGTATCTATCTATCTTTCCACTCCCTGTGCAGCAATAGAGAGGAGTGAGAGAGAAATGGTTGGCATTGAGAGAGAAGGAGATAGGTTGGACATGGGGGTGGAGGAGAGAGAGGAAGAAATGCTGTATAGGAGGGAGAAGGGAGAAAGAGGGAGATGTTGGATCCAAGGGCAGAAGGGAGTGAGGATGGGAGGGACAATGGGAGGGAGGGACAGAAGAGAGAAGGAGACATGCTGGACCATGGTAGGAGGGATAGAGAAAAAAAACGGGGCAGGATGGGAAGAGGGAGGGAAGGGGTGAAAGAGGGAGCAGATGCTAGGCAGGAAGGGTGAAAGGAGGGAGAAGCTGGAAACGGTGGCACCATGTTGGAGAGGCGGGGTGGGGGGTATTGACAAGGAAATGAATGAGCAGAAGATAGTGATTACAGTAAGTAAAAATATAGTAATAGGAAGCAGACTGAAGATGGAAGGGAACAGAAGAGCGTGTGAGAGAATAAGATGGAAATTTGTTAGTAAACTGGAAAGTAAAGATGAAAGAATTAAATTTGAGGTAAAAAAGGGAGGAAAGAGCTAAATGAAAAGGTTAATATGTAGGAGGCGGTTGTAGTGAACGAATGGAACAAGACAGGAGAAAAGGAGAAAAGACAAATAGCAGACACTTGAAGGAGAATTTGCAGAAGACAGGAAAGCAAAAAGAGAAATTGCAAGCAGCTTGAAGGAAAAATAAATCTCCAGACAACAAAGATGAAAAAAGCATTTTATTTTGAATTTATTGACTGAAATATGTTTAGCTTTGGGAAATACATGTATAGCAGATGTCTTTGTATTGTGTTCAGTAGAAAAGGAAATACATTCCTGTTTTTATTTCTAATTCTATAGACACATTATTCCTGAACCTGCAGGTAGTCAATCTATTCCTGTGAGAGTTCTTGTAGAGAGCCTCCTTAGCATTTTTTGCTTTGCCTCCCATTTCTCTGGGCTGTCCTCCAATTCCTCGGTTGTCTCTCTATAATCGAGATCGTAGGAACCTGTCTTTTCTGCTTGTATATGTTTTGCTTACCATTTGCAAAGCTTTTTCGTTGCTGCAAAGAATCCCAAACTTGGGGCAACTCTGGCTGCAGGAGAACACAGATTTTAAGGTTGAACAACTGCTTCCAAAGGGCAGACTTCTTTGTAGTGCACCTACTTGGTCAGTCTGCACTAAAATTTCAGGGGCTCAGAGACTGATCCCTTGGGAGCAGGGCTCCCCTCCCCCCCCAGGTTCTGTCCACAATGAGCTTGAGCACAGGTTGAGTAGATCAGTTAAGGTTTTTCCAGGATCAGGGCTGACTGCTTCCACTCCCATCTGCATGCTTGATGTTCTAGTGGGGGTTGAAGTCTCCGGCTAGATTATTGGGGCCTGAGAAGCAGTCTAAAAGGACGAGCAGTCTGGCTTCTAGGCTTGTTTGAGGCAGAAGCTGTCTGCTGCTTCCTCACAAACGGCTCCCAGCACACAGCATGGCACAGTGAATAACAAGCTGACAGATTTTGAAGTCAGAATTGGGGGGGGGGGGGTGACTTTGTGTTTTAGGGTTAGAGCTAGTGTCTCCCACCTCTAAAATCCCCAAATCACTAGTTTTTGGATCCAAGTGTAGCTCCCCCAGGCTGTTTTTGATACTATAATTGTTGACTTGGTGACCATCTTGGATTTCCCTATATGAAATTAAAAACTTTTAGCTACCTCAAAACACCTTGATTTTGATTTAAAAAAATAGTTGTGATAGACCCCTCAGGCCAAGGTACATTGAATTTATGCCAGATTTGCGTTGGATGGCCGTCTTGAGGTACCCCTGCGAATGTATGTGGCTCTGGTAGAGAAGGTGAAGCAGACAGATGGTATTCTCATCCATCCTCCCTGTTGAGGGTAAAGGCCAGGGCAGAGAAGCTTGCATCCTGGAGATGAATGCGTGGCTATGTGGATGGTGTTGTCGAGAGGTTTTAGCTACCTGGACCATGGGATGATTTTCCAAGAGCTGCTGATGGTGTGCATCTATCAAAGAAAGGGAAGAAGTATCTTTGGTTAATCTATCGAAGAAGGGATGGAGCAGGGTGATCCTAGCCCCCCAGGTAAGTATAAGCCCTCTGGTAAGTAAATCATTGAATACCTCTACACCAGCGGTCTCAAACTCGCAGCCCGGGGGCCACATGCAGCCCGCCAGGTACTATTTTGAGGCCCTCGGTATGTTTATCATAATCACAAAAGTAAAATAAAACAGTTTCTTGATCATTTGTCTCTAGCTATAAATTACAATATTATTATTAAGACTTAGCCAAAAGGAAAGATTTATAAACTATGAAGAGTTTTACCTCATTCAAAATTGTCATTTCTTTAATAAGACATTAACTATTTTTTTCTGAGGCCCTCCAAGTACCTACAAATCCAAAATGTGGCCCTGCAAAGGGTTTGAGTTTGAGACCACTGCTCTACACAGATGGGAAAAGGGGGCATTGTGTGGAAAGCAGTATATACTAATGATATAAAAGGATGTAGTTGGTCCAGAGGAAGGCTACTAAAATGGCTTGTGGCCTTCTTCATAAGGGGTATGGGCACAGACTTAAAGATCTCAATCTGTTTACTTTGGAGGAAAGATGAGAGAGGGGAGATATGATAGAGAACTATGTAATTTAAATGCGCATGAGTCGAGTCTCTTTCATGTGAAAGAAACTGCAATGAGAGGGCATAGGATGAAGTTAAGAGGTGATAGGCTCTGGAGTAATCTAAGGAAATACTTATTTTACAGAAAGAGTGGTAGATGCATGGAACAGTCTCCCAGTAGAGATGGTAGAGATAGAGACAGAGACTGTGTTTGATTTTAAGAAAGCCTGGGATAATCACTTTGGATCTCTTAGAGAGAAGAAGAGAGAATGGTTACTGCGGATGGGCAGACTGGATGGGCCATTTGGCCTTTATCTGCCATCATGTTTTTATGTTAACTTTCTTTTCAGTACTGGGAACAATACTATGCCCAAATAAAAGGCACAGTGATGGTCTCCTCCCTCTTCCCGGTAGTAGCCAACATATTCATGGAGTTTCTCAAATCCACCCTACTGGAGAGTGCTAAGCTCCTGCCTAAACTGTGGATCTGCTATGTAGACAACACTTTGTAGACTGGTCCCATTTATTTATTTAAAAATTTACTTACCGCATACAACTATGTGGTTTCCAAGTCACATACATAAAATCTTGTTTCCCTCTGTGAATTTCTAATACACTCTAACATAAAATTCACCTTGAAGACCAAGACCAATGGGTACCTTCCCTTTTTGGATGTAATGATTGGAAAATGATCAGATGGAAGCCTAGGACACACGGTATACAGAAAACTCAACCACATCAACCGTTATCTGCATGCAGAGTCCCATAACCACCCAGCCACTAAAAGAGGGGGGGGGGGGTTCTATGTACACTAGTGAGCAGAGTTCTAAAAGTTTGTGACCCAAAAAGGACTGGGACCAAGAACAAACACCTTCTCCCTCCATCTCAAAGTTTCCAGCCTCTTTTTTGACAGAATCTAAAATTGTCAAATGGACTTTCCTGCCACAGTTCATATCTGTAACCTAGCGAGTCCTGTACAATTGCCACTCTAAAGCTTACTCGCTTGATTATTTTTGAAGCTGCAGTGGTCGATGGGGCATGGGTAAGTAAAAAAGGGATCACCTACTGCTTGGGCAGATGTACACTGAATTGTTCCAGGAAACACCTCAGCCTATAACTGTGATGACACTGATAGAATTCAGTTTTTCTCCATCTCCTCCTGCTGGTAAGAAGGGATAACAACCCAATCATGGGACAGTGTCATTGACATAAAGAAAAGAGATCCGGTAAGACACAATTTCTCCATTATTTTGATTTGCAGCAGTATGTATGAGATTCCCATGATATTTTTGAGTACATTATAAAAGAGACCACTGCTTGGACAGATGCACATTAGAGCAGCCTTATTCAAATTGATTTACTGATTCACATTGCTGAAGCATTTAAATGTATTCTTGGGAAAAATCAGACTCGCTGATTTAAGTGCATGCCCACAAGGGGGTGCTCTGAAAGGCAGCATCGTCATGGTCTGGGACCTTCTCCACAGCAGCAGCCTTCACAACATGCTGCTCTTGCAAGGATTGGGCCTTCCTTTTTGTCGGGTCCTGCCATTCATGGAAACAGGAAGTAGACAGGACCCGGCAGAGAGGAAAGCTTAACTCCCAACAATAGCAGGTAGTTGTGAAGACTGCACTCCTGACAGTGTGTTTGTTTGGGGGGGAGGTGACAAGGAGTGCAAGCGAGGGAGGGAGAGGGTGGTGGAAAGGAATTAGGGGAAGAGTTATCAAATCTCGGGAGTGGGGAGTTGGGGTGGGTAGGTACCTTATTACGGGCCAGGCAGGAAAGGAGATGGCCTTGGAGACAAGAGAAAAGAACAGTGGAGGAAGAGTGGGAGAGTTTGATGTCACAGTGGGAGGAAAAAAGAGATGCTGGGACAGGGGAGCTGGAAGAGCAGAGGGAAATTAGAGATATGATGAGAGTGGGAAAGATGCTAAATCCACAAATGGAGAGGAAAAAGAGAGAGATGTTTACCCTTGGATGAGAGGTGTAGGAGGAGAAAGGGAACTGTGGGAAAATCTGGACAGAAGAGGCAGGGCCACAAGAGGAGGGATGGGGATGCAGTGGATGGAAGGGGCAGACAGAGAGAGAACAGACGCTGGATGGAAAGAAGAGAGTGGAAGAGGATGATTAAAGCAGAAATGACAAAAGGTAGAAAGATGTGTTTTGTTGCTTTATTGTAACTGTACATTATTGATAAATATTTATAAATAGAAAATGGAAATAAAATAATCTCTTTTATTAGACTAATTTTAATATATTTTTTACTAACCAGGTCAGGACTGGATACCGTAACAGCAGTATAAACTGTACTGACCTGAAGCATGAGGTTTTGACCTCTGAAAGCTAATTCAAAAATGGATTACTACTATTACTATCCATTCAGTTGTGCCTGATCCTTGTATGCTCTATAGGCCAATCCTTGCCCTGTTTCCCATGGCTTTTTTCAATTGCTTGATGTTCATTTCCGTGTCATTCTTGATGGTATCCAGCCAATGGGCCTTTGGTCTTCCTTGCTTCCTTTTACCACTGACCATTCCAAGTAGCACCTCCTTTTCTAGTCAATTTGTCCTCATCGCATGTCCAAAAATAAGTCAGTTTCTGTCTGGTAATCTTGCCTTCCAGGGATAATTTTGAATTTATATGATTAGTTCAATAAAATATTTTCTTATTTTTCATTTTTGTTTTATTTCTATTTGTTAATTTGTAAAGTGGTGATTGCCATTTTTTTCAATTTTACATCTGTTATCTTTATATTTTGCACAGTATTAGGGGACATGTGTTATACTGTTTCTTTGGTGTTGCACTGTATGCAGAGTCTGACTTTTTGGCCATTTACTTTAACTTTTGTCTACATATTTCTATTTTTAGTTTGTGATTACTTATTCCATACTGGGCAAGGCTGTATCTGTATTCTGTATGTATATATGTAGGACATGGTTTTCTGTTAGCATCGACTGTGCAGGATTGATCTGTATTAATCTGGCTTGTAAATAAAAATTGATTCAAATTTAAACTTAAAAAGCTGTCATTTAAATCAAATCAAAATCAATTCAATAGGACAAATCAAATTGGAAAATCTTTTCCCTGAATTGAGCAGCTCTAATGCACACCATACTGTTCCAGGGGGTATCACAGCTTATACCAGTAGTGTCACTGGTAGAATTTGGTTTTCTCTTCCTCCGTGTCTGGTAGGAACATACAAAAGAACATGAGAGTTTCCATACTGGGACAGACCAAAGGTCCATCAAACCCAGTATCCTGTTTTCAATAGTGGCCAACCCAGGTCACAAGTACTTGGCAAGATCCCCCTTGGCAGAACAGTCGCACTGACTAACGGAAAGAAAATGATCGGGTAACTCATACTTTCTCTTTAAGGTAGACTTAGTAAGATCTACTGCTTATCTAATTTACTCTTTTAGTATTACCAGGTACTTGTGATCTTATTGGTCCCTTTTGTAAAAGGATACTGGACTTAATGAATCTTTTTTGGTCTGTTCCAGTTATTTTGTACTTATAGGTAGGTAGCTGATGTTTTATTTGTAAAAATCAGTATACCGGTAGGTATGTGTGATATTCAGTTCACTATAAAAGTATTGTAATCATTAGTAGGTAATTTTAAATTTAAAAAAATGGTTCCTTCTTACATGAATTAAGTCTTTTAAATTTATGAATCACTGTATCCCTAAATTTAAATTACAGTTTAAATGTCTTTTTTTTTTAAATAGATATGTATCTGCATATCTGAATGTCCAAGAGAGGGATCCTAAAGCTCATAAATTTCTGGGTCAGCTGTATGAATCTGATGGGAATGTGGACAAAGCTGTGGGATGTTATAAGGTAGGGAAGAAATACCAAAATTCTCTTCTTCATCCATTTTAATATAGCTGGAATTCTGCATCACTTGTCACTGGCTTATTTGTTAAGTATCAGCAGTAAGTTGAAAGGAAAACTTTTCTTTACTGTTTACTGTCTTTACCTTATTGCTTTACTGTTTTGATCTGATTTTCAGCTGTGGTGCCATGTCAACACATCTGTGTTTGGAACTAGAAGTCTTGTTCCTACTTTGAGACAAAGGGTCATAAATGTTTTTAAATTAGCTGAACGTGTAGTAGAGATCCTGATTTGAAATACTGTAATTGTCTTGTAATTAAAATATTTTTCAGAACTTGATAAATTGGCTTTCTGAAATTTCATGCACCTCTATCGTTGGAGAAATCCAGTAGGTAATACTTAAATTGTGTACTGGAGGTGCAGGTGGATGAAATGTTAGATGGGCAACTCTAGTGTTTTCTTGTAATTATGTTAAGTTTGTCATGTTCTTTTCTAAGTAGGAAATGAGACATCATTTAGATTACCGTATTTTCATGCATATAACATGCGCGTTATACACGATTTTACAAACCGTGCATAACCTTGCGCATTATACGCGTGAGCGCATTGTACACATTTTTTTTTACATAGTTCCCCCCCGACGTCCGAGTTACCCCCCCGCAGGACCACTCGCATCCCCACCCCGAAGGACCGCTTGCACGCACCCGCACCCCGAAGGACCGCTCACACGCACCCACACCCCCACCCTGAAGGACCGCTCGAACCCCCACAGCCTCCCGACCCCCCCCCCCCCATCATGTAGAAGCTCCTACCGGTGTCCTGCTGCTTCCTCTTGGCGGTCCCGGCCCTTCTGTGAGCCCTGCGCCTGCGCTGCTTCCTCTTCTGGCGGTCCTGCCCTTTCTCTGACGTCAGGTCCCAACCAGGTGGCAGCCCTGGATTTTGGAGAGTACCCAACTGTACGCAGGCTGCTTAAGCCCACAGCACTTTTGGAGATTATTACCAAGTCTCTCCAAGAATTAAAAATAGAACCTCCACAGTAGTACTACCCGAATCGGTGGAAACTTTTTTTGATTTGATTCGTCCTATTGAATCTATTTTTTTATTCGATTCGATTCACTTTTCCTACCCGATCAGACATTTTTTTCAAACAACCTGGTGAGTTTATTTTGTAGTCTCTCCACCCACCCCATCCCCCTTTGCTCTCTCCAATCCCACACGGGTGCTGTGGTGTAAACAAAACAAAAAATACTTTTCCTCTCTCTGTTATGTCCTAACTCGTGTTTGCTGTCTAACACCAGCTCTGGCAGGATACACATTAGAGAATGACATGGGGAAAATATTTGTCCCCGTAACCACTGTCCCCGTCCTGTTCCCGCTACTACTGTCCCCGCAGCATCCATACAAGCCTCAGTACTGCAGTATTTAGCTTATTCCTTACTTATAAATCAAAGTTCTGGCTGCTGAACTAGAGAAAGATGTTCAGCTGGCAGGGCTTTGTTTATAAAATTTTATCAACACAACTAATATACTACTTTATCCCAGGACAAGCAGGCATGATATTCTCACATGTGGGTGACGTCATCTACGGAGCCCCAGCGCGGACAGCTTTTCAAGCAAACTTGATTGAAGTTTCAAGTTTGCTACACTGCACCACGCATGTGCATACCTTCTTGCCCACTAGAGGGCACATCCCCACCTCGTGGTCCTCAGTTCAGTTTTTTCCGCGGAGCCAGAAGCCCTGTGGAAATTGAGCTCTGATAGTTGCCTTCTGTCACCGCGTCTGGGTGTTTTCGCTCGGTCGCTGTGCTTTACTTACTTTAATTACTTCGTTTTTCTGTTTCAAAAAAAAAAAAAAAAAATTTTTATTTTCGGTTCGGATCCGGGGGCCCCGTGAGCCGCGGCCGCGGGCCGCTGTTGATTCGGCCTTTTTGGCTTTCATGTCCCGTCCCTTGACGGGTTTAAAAAAGTGCACCCGGTGTGATCGGTTGCTCTCTGTCACCGATCCTCACCGGTGGTGCTTGCTCTGTTTAGGGCCCGAGCATCCGACAGACTCTTACGACAGGTGCTCGACTTTCCAGGCCAGAGCGCTCCGTCGACGCCGTGCCAGGATGGCGGAGCTTTTCGCGGTCGACTCCGCGGCGGGGAAGGCCTCGACGTCGGCCTCGGCTTCGGCCCCGGCCTTGACCTCGGGATCCTCGACCTCGCCGCGTCCATCGACTTCATCGAAGCCTACTGCCCCGACCAAGCCTGCCTCGGGTAAGTCCCCGCTTCCGTCCTCAGCCCCGGGATCTGTGAAGAAGCCATCCTCGGGCTCCTCGACAGCGGGTGGGTCGTCCGCGGCTCAGGCCAAAGTAGTCAAACCTAGTGCCCCGAGGGAATACTCGAGACCGAGGTCGCCCTCCAGGGAGCACCCCCCGGCCTCGGATCTACCAGCCATGATGGGGATCCCGGCTTTCCAAGACTTGCTCCGTGCTTTGATTACCTCGGAGCTGTCCGGAGCCATCGAGCAGTTGCAGCAGGCTTCGGCCTCGACTGCACCGGCCTCGACGGTCCCGGCCTCGGTCTCGGTGCCCTCGACTTCGGGTGCTAGGACGGCCCCGACCTCGACTCCGACCTTGCCCTCGACTTTGACCTCGTGGACCCAACCTGAGGGGAGCGTTAGACCTCGAGACAAGGTGCTCCGGGTGAGGAGAATATCGTCGTCCTCTTCCTCGAGGTCCTCACGGGGCTCTTCGCCCTCGGGCCGGCCTCGGGCGAGGCGTCGTCCGAGGAAGCCCAAACGTGCTCGGGGTTCTCCTCGACGACGTGGTCGCTCTTCGCCGCTCGGGGGCGAGACGTTGCGGGTCTCGGAGCTCCGCCTCGACAACCCTCAACTGTTTCGGTCCCCCGCGAGAGGGGGTTCGAGAGACTCCTCGCTGAGGCGGATGGGGCGCGCCTCGGTGCCTCGGACCCCGGGGGCTTCCCCCAAGAGCTCTTCGGGGCGTAGGCGCTCCCCGACCCCTTCGAGGTCACTAGATGTGGCCTCTTGGGGATCGGGGTCTGGCAGGGAACCGCGGTATTCCCGCGAGGCTTCCCCCTTCTGTTCGGCGGGGAGGTCACGAACTCCCTCGCCGCCCGCCAGGACATCCTCCTTCTCCAGGTTCATGCATGATATGGCACGAGCTTTGGGTCTCGACTTACTGGCGGGGTCCCAGTATACTAAGGAGTTCCTCGAGGAACAGGACCTTCCCACTCCCCCGAGGGAAACTCCTCGCCTTCCTTTGAATAAGGTATTACAACAAGCCTTCCTCAGAAACTTGGAATCCCCTCTTACAGTCACTGCGGTGCCGTCTAAGATGGAGTCCAAGTACCGGACCATTTCATCTAAGGGGTTCGATAAACCGCAACTCTCACACCAGTCGTTGCTTGTGGAGTCGGCGCTTAAGAAAACGCAGCCCTCCAGAGTCTCGGCGGCGGTCCCGCCCGGTAGGGAGGGTCGCACTTTAGACAAGTTTGGTCGTCGCCTCTATTCTAATTCCCTCATGGCGACCAGGGTACTCAATTACACCTTTACGTTTTCATCCTATCTGCGTAACATGGTGAAGGACTTGCCTCAGTATCGGGAGGTCATGCCTGATTCCCATAGAGAGGGGTTTACCACCTTCATGTCCAACTTGTCTCAATTGCGGCTCTACCTATTCCACGCGGTGTATGACGCGTTTGAGCTCGCTTCGAGGGTGTCGGCCTTTGCGGTGGCTATGCGCCGCCTGGCGTGGCTCCGTACCCTCGATGTGGATCCTAACCTACAGGAACGCCTGGCCAATTTACCCTGCGTGGGTTCGGAATTATTTGATGAATCCCTGGAGGCTCCTTGGCCTCTTTGGTCCGGACGAACCTCAGCCCCCGCCACAAAAATCATTCCGGCCGCCCCCGAGAAGATACCCGCAGAAGTCTACGCCGGCTTTTTCTAGACCTCCGGCTCGGCGACCGCCCCAGCAGGGTAGAGGGGGACAACCGAAACCTCCAGCGCAGGGAGCGTTCAAGCCGGCCCCGTCCTTTTGACGGACTGGGCGGATGGGGGCGGGCCCCTCCGCAATATCGCCCGACCCCCTTCCAATCGGTGGTCGACTCAGGTCCTTTTATGTGGCTTGGACCGAGATTACATCCGACGCATGGGTGCTCCGGATCGTCTCCGAGGGCTATTCGCTCAATTTCTCAGCCACGCCACCGGACCGCCCACCCGGATCTTGTCCGTGCAACCGGAACCAACTTCCCCTTCTCATTTTGGAGGCCAGGGCCTTGTTGAGCCTACGGGCGGTGGAACTGGTACCCCCCGACCAACGGGGGCGGGGGTTTTACTCCCTTTACTTTTTGGTCCCAAAGAAGACAGGGGACTTACGCCCCATTTTGGACCTCCGGAAGCTCAACAAGTTCCTAGTCCGGGAGAAGTTCCGTATGTTGTCGCTTCCGGTGTTGTATCCTCTTTTGGAGGAAGGGGATTGGATGTGCTCCCTAGATTTAAAGGAGGCATATACTCATGTTCCGGTGCATCCCGCCTTCCGCAAGTTCTTACGGTTTCAAGTGGGGGAGTTGCACCTTCAATACCGGGTTCTCCTCTTCGGACTGGCCTCGTCCCCTCGAGTCTTCACGAAGTGTATGGTGGTGGTCGCTGCAGCCTTGAGATCTCGGGGGCTACAGGTCTTTCCCTACCTGGACGATTGGCTGATCAAAGCGTCGACCAGGTAGGGGGTTATCTCAGCGACCCAACAGACTATCATCTTCCTTCAACGTCTGGGGTTCGAAGTGAACTTTCCCAAGTCTCAATTGGGCCCGACTCAATCCCTTCAGTTTATTGGAGCCGTGCTGGACACGGTTCGCCTTCGTTCGTTTCTCCCCCCTCCTCGGTTGGAGGCCCTACTTCGATTGAGTCGTCAGGTCTCGCTGATGCCTGTAGTATCGGCTCAGCGCATGATGGTTCTTCTGGGCCACATGGCATCGACGGTCCACGTTACTCCGTTCGCCCGCTTGCATCTGAGGCTCCCTCAGTGGACCTTGGCCTCGCAGTGGCGTCAGGATCGCGACCCAGTATCTCGTCCAATAACGGTGACTCCTTCTTTGAGACGCTTGCTCCGTTGGTGGACCAACTCTTCCAATCTTTCCAGGGGTTTGCTCTTTCTCGTTCCTCCGCATCGCAAGGTCCTGACCACGGACTCCTCGGAGTACGCGTGGGGGGCTCATCTTGACGGTCTGCGGACTCAGGGTCTATGGTCGGCAGAGGACCGTCTTTGTCACATCAATGTGTTGGAGCTTCGGGCCATTTTTCTGGCGGCTCGAGCGTTCTGCCATTTGCTACACGATCAGGTAGTCCTCGTGCGGATGGACAACCAGGTGGCAATGTATTATGTAAACAAACAGGGAGGAACGGGCTCTTGGTCTCTGTGCCGGGAAGCCCTGCGCCTTTGGGAATGGGCGGTCTCCCAGAACATATTCCTGCGTGCGGTTTACATTCAGGGAGAGAAGAATTGTCTGGCCGACAAACTCGGTCGTCTTCTCCAGCCGCACGAGTGGTCGCTGAACTCCCGGGTTCTACGCGAGGTCTTCGACCGCTGGGGGACTCCTCAGGTAGATCTATTTGCCTCCCCGGAGACTCACAAACTACCCCTCTATTGTTCTCGGATGTACTCCCCGGACCGTCTCGAGGCCGATGCCTTCCTTCTCGACTGGGAGGAGAAGTTCCTTTATGAGTTCCCTCCTTTTCCTCTGATCTTGAGAACGTTGGTACATCTCAAATCAACCAGAGCCACTATGATTCTCATTGCGCCTCGTTGGCCCAGACAGCACTGGTTCTCCCTGCTCCTTCAACTCAGTGTCAGGGAACCTCTGCTTCTGCCTGTTTTTCCCTCTCTGCTGTCTCAGAGTCGGGGTTCGCTGTTACATCCCAATCTTCAGTCTTTACATCTGACCGCTTGGTTCCTTTCCCCTTGACTTCGGTTCCTGTTTCTCAGTCGGTGAGGGAGATTTTGGAAGCCTCGCGCAAGGTCTCGACTAGGCTTTGTTATTCCCAGAAGTGGACCAGATTTTCATCCTGGTGCTCCTCGAACCATCTGGACCCGAGTTCGGTTCCGGTGTCTTCTGTGCTGGAATATTTGTTGCATCTGTCTAAATCTGGGCTGAAGATGACTTCCATTCGGGTGCATCTCAGTGCCATTGCGGCGTTCCATCGGCATATCGAGGGTCGGTCACTTTCTCTTCATCCTCTGGTAACTCGTTTCATGAGGGGTCTCGTGAATGTTCATCCTCCTCTGAAACCTCCTCCTGTAGTTTGGGATCTTAATGTGGTATTAGCTCAACTGATGAAGCCTCCTTTTGAGCCTATCGACAAATCTCTTCTTAAGTTTCTCACTTGGAAGGTGGTCTTTTTGCTTGCGCTCACATCCGCTCGTCGGATCAGTGAGCTGCAGGCTCTGGTGGCGGATCCACCTTTTACTGTGTTTCATCATGACAAGGTGGTTCTTCGCACCCATCCCAAATTTTTACCTAAGGTTGTGTCTGATTTCCACCTCAATCAGTCCATTGTTCTTCCAGTGTTCTTCCCGAAGCCCCACTCTCATCCTGGTGAGGCGGCGCTTCACACGCTTGACTGTAAGAGGGCGTTGGCCTTTTATCTCCAACGAACCAAGTCTCATCGGAAGGTTCCTCAATTGTTTTTGTCCTTTGATCCTAATCGGTTGGGACATCCTGTTTCCAAGCGCACCTTGTCCAACTGGTTGGCTGCTTGTATTTCTTTTTGCTACGCTCAGGCTGGTCTCACGCTCCATGGTCGAGTCACGGGGCATAAGGTCAGGGCTATGGCAGCTTCTGTTGCTTTCCTCCGGGCTACTCCTGTGGAGGACATATGTAAAGCTGCCACTTGGTCTTCGGTTCATACGTTCACCTCTCATTACTGTCTGGACATTTTGTCCAGAAGCGACGGCCGGTTTGGCCAGTCGGTGTTACGTAACCTGTTTTCCTAAATTGCCATCCTCCCACCTGCCCTTTTTTGGTTGGCTTGGAGGTCACCCACATGTGAGAATATCATGCCTGCTTGTCCTGGGATAAAGCACAGTTACTTACCGTAACAGGTGTTATCCAGGGACAGCAGGCATATATTCTCACAACCCGCCCTCCTCCCCGGGGATGGCTTCTTTGCTGGTTATGGAACTGAGGACCACGAGGTGGGGATGCGCCCTCTAGTGGGCAAGAAGGCATGCGTGGTGCAGTGTAGCAAACTTGAAACTTCAATCAAGTTTGCTTGAAAAGCTGTCCGTGCTGGGGCTCCGTAGATGACGTCACCCACATGTGAGAATATATGCCTGCTGTCCCTGGATAACACCTGTTACGGTAAGTAACTGTGCTTTATCCGAAAGCAAAAAAGAAAATAAATATTCTACCTTTGTTGTCTGGTTTCTGCTTTCCTCATCTTCTCCTCATTCAATTCCTTCTATCTACTGTCTGCCTTCTCTCTGCATCTTCCATTTGCTCTGTTACTGTTCTTCTCCCATCTATCCCTTCACACACACCCCCAATTGATCTGGCACCTATCTTCTTCCCTCCACTCCCCCCCTAGTCTGGCATCTGTTTCATCCCTTCCAGCGTCTTCTCTCCACTCTCTGTTCCCCATTTCCCTTCCAGCGGCTTCTCCCCACTCTGTCTTCCACATTTCCCGTCAGCGTCTGTTCCATTTCTTTCCACCACCACCCTTCAGCGCCCCTCGCATGGTCCGACCATGTCCCTCCCTCTTACCTTCATGGTGCATTAGTATAATTTATGCAAGCTGCCGGAGCCTTGCCTGCCTGAAGTCGTGGGCGGAAGCTTCTCCTTTGATGCAACTTCCGGTTGCGTCAGAGGAGAAACTTCCGCCCACAGACACAGGCGATTTCAGTCAAGCTCCAGCGGCTTGCACAAATTACACTGTAACGTGCCACAAAGGTAAGGGGGAGGGAGGGAGATAGATGCAGCTGGTAGGTAGGAAGGAGGGAGGGGGTCACGCGTGATTGGTGACCATGCGTGTTCCCTCCCTTAACTGCGGAGACAAGGCCATTCACTGCTTCACGGGGCGTTGGATGGCCTTGTCCCCGTACCTGCAGTTAGCACTTTCTTTCCCCCCCACCGTTTCAGTGGGTTACCTGCGTCATTTTCTAATACACATTTCAAGTGACATATTGTAATCACAAAATAGAAAATAAAATTATTTTTTCTACCTTCCACTGCCATAGCCAACATTTTGTTTCTTTCCCACTGTCTATTCTCTCTTTTTCTTTTTCTCTTTCTTTTGCTCTTTCTCTTTCTTTCTCTCCATTCATGTCTCCCGCCCCTCCACTATATGCAGGATTTCTCCCCCTCACCCCTTTCTTCCTCTTTGGTTCATCTCTCCCCTCATTTGCAGCATCTTTCCATCCCTCCCTCCCATCCCCCTGTGCAGCAACACCTCACTGATCCTCCCACGTGAAATCTGACATACATCTGTGGCCTCCTAAAGCAGCGGCAGAGTTCTGAAGGGGCCGCTTTGCAGCCTGACCCGCTATGGCTTCCCTCTCCCGCATCACTGACGTTATCAGTGACCGCGGTGGAGAGAAAGCCCTGTCGGGGCAGGCCACAAAACAGCCCATTCAGAGTGCTGCTTTTGCTGCTTTCGGAGTACTTGGAGGTATGGCAGGTCTCACCGGGGGGAGTCGGTGAATCTGATTTCTCGGACAATGAATTGATTCAAATTGGGCAGCACTACTCCACAGACTTCTACTGAGCAGCGCTCATTTATGAACAGCACTAAGGCTCAGACCACGTGCTTTCCCTCCCATATGGACATTACTAAGATGCTGACAGTCCATTAGGAGGTCCTGGAAGGGCCCCTTTGAGTGGCTAAGGCAACAACGAAACTTTACCCGATGGACACCGATTTTCATTAATTGTTTATTCTGCCAAAGGTGGATTTCCTGGTGGCACAGGTTACCAAGTGTACCTCCTTCCCCAGTGAATGGGGAGGAGTGTTGAAAGATGCACAGGATTGTAGGCTGGATTTTCATTAAGAGGCAATTTGAGCCTGTGGCATTGGGATTGAAAATGAAAGCAGTAGTGGCATCCTACATCACATATGCTTGCCATTCGAGGTTACATCGTTCTCTGGGAGTGGATGCCAACGCACATCTCCAGTTCCTTATGTCGGAAGTGGATTATGTGGCATATCTGTTCAGAATCCTTAGCAATGTTTCTTCATATGATATTTTCACCCGTAGAATGCTTTGGATCAGACAGTGGGAGATTCTGCCTTTAAGGCTGCGCTGAACAAATTGCCCTTTAAGGGTCAAGTGTTCTTTGCTAAAGGGCTTGACGACCTTAAGGCCAGCATGCAGGATCATAAACCAAAATCTTTACCAAACATCAGATCAAAAGCCTTTAGGGGGGGTCAAGTCAAGGTAATTTTCATAGCTCTAGGTGATTTTGCTAGTACTCGGGGAGGACCTTTGATCCATAGATCATTTCAAGGCTCTATATAGAGGTTTGGGGATGCCAGCTGTCCCCAGTCCTCAGAATCTCACCCCTCAGTTGTTCCCAAGAAGCAGTTTTGATGCCAGTTCAGGAGCCATACCTGTTGGCTTATTGGAAAGTGTGGACGAAGATCACTTCAAACTGCTGGGACTGGATATTGTTCAGCGGGGGGCGAGGGGAGGGGGATACAAGTTTGAGTTCTTTCATCCCCTTCCAGACCTATTTGTGGATTCTACTGTGGGAAAGTGATCAGAGTCCAAGGGACTGTAAAAAGGCTACTGGATCTAGCAGCCATAGAAGCTGTCCCAGACGCAGAGTAGGGCTTGGACAGATACTCCATATACTTTATTGAACCTAAAACATAGTGGGCTCTACCCACACTCGATATTCTTTTCACAACTAAATAAGAACAAAATTCATTCTCACAATAACAGCTGGCTCCATTTGCCAGTCTTTAAAAATCTCAAAACACAACCTGGCTTCTCTCGCCAGTCTTTAAAAATCTCTCTCTTACTGGCAGAGGAAAATGACTGCTTAGAAGTTTGAATTCATATGCACAGTGTCTCTCTTAGAAAAATAACTATTTGGGGTTCTCAGGGGTCTTTGCCTACAATATATACAGGTCTTTGCTTGCGTCTTCTTCCATCTACATTTTCATGCAGGTCTTACTCCTGATTCTCCCCTGATTCATCCTCAGCTCAAAAGAGACTTTGAAGACTGGATGCTGATCCTGGATCTGAAGTCGGTCAATGCTGCCCTCTAAATACTGCACTTATGGGAATGGTGAGGTTGGTCATTGCCTCTGTGGCGCTGGAGGACTTTCTTGCCTTGCTAGATTTGACAAGAGGCCTATCTGCATATCCCCATTTCCAGATCACAGGAATTCTTGAGGTTCTATGTTCTGGAGAAGCACTTCCAGTTCTCGGCCCTTCTATTTGGGCTGGCCACGGTATACTCACACCTTCACCAGGGTGATGGTTGTAGTAGCAGCAGCACACTTCTGCAAGGAGGGGATACAAGTGCATTCATACCTGGATGATTAGCTGATACAAGCTCCATCTGAATCTGATGGAAGGATAGCAGTGCAATGTGTAATCCAACTTTTGCAGAGCTTGGGTTGGGTCATAAATTTCTGGAGTATCTGGGCTTCCGTTTCAATACGAAGGGCAACAAAAGGTTGTTGTTGTTTTTTTCTCCTTGAAGCCTGCATGGAGAAGCTCATGCATCAGATCTGGGAGTTTTGGGACAGGCTAATACTGACAGCTTGGCATTATTTGAAGGTGCTGGGGTCAGTGGTGGCAACTATAGATGTGGTCCCCTGGATGAGAGTGCATTTATGTGCTCTTATCCCACTGGTCACTGCAGATGGATGTGTTGCAGATGCCCCTGCCTTGGACAACAGAAGCATGTCACAGTTTGAACTGGGAGCTGGAACCATAGTCTTTGTCCACTTAGGTGATTTGGATGATGGATGTCAGCCTTTACAAATGGGGAGCTCATTGCGAGGGTCGCCCAGTGCTGGGACATTGGTACTCCTGACAGAGGAAGTGGTCCATCAATCAGTTAGAGCTGAGAGCCATCTGTTACTGTGGGCGTTCAGAAGCTCACTGCAGGACAAGTTTTCTGAGACAATGCAGTGGTAGTAACCTATGTCAATTGGCAGGGAGGCACAGAGTGATCCTCTATGGTTGGATGTCCAAATGCTGTTTCAGTGGGCAGAGATCCACCAGTTGGGCGCTTTCAGCAGCACATGTAGCAGGAGCTGACAACAAGCAAGCAAATTTCCTCAGCCGACAGATTCTGAGTCAGTGAGGGGCGCCTGAGGTTCAACCTGATGGTGTCAGCAGCCAACAAGAAGACTACACGGTTTTTCAGTTGAAGATATGAGCCAGAAAGCACCGTTCTGGACACCCAGGTGCAGCTGTGGCCCCAGGCAGGGCTCCTGTATGTGTTCCCTCCATGGCCCATGATAGGCAAGAGTCCTGCAAAGAATAATGTTGCATCCGGGACTAGTAGTTCTTGTCACACCGGACTGGCCAAAGCATCCATGGTATGCAGATGTGGTTTGTCTAAAGAGGGACCAGTGTCTCAGGCTTCCCTGTCATCCGGGGTTACTCTCATAGGTCCCAATTGGTCTTTTGGCATGACTCTTGAGCATGCAGCCTTAGTGCACAAAGGCTATTTGGAAATAGTGACTGCCACTCTAATAATAAAGTCCAAGAAGCAGAAAACCTTGGTCACCCATGCAAAGGCCTGGAAGTACTTCCAGGGCTGATGTGTACAGAAGAGTGAGGACCTGGCCACAGCATTAGTTTCGCTGTTCCTAGCATTCCTATAGGAAGGGCTGGAGAAGAGCCTAGTGGTTGGCTTGTTCAAAATACAGCGGGTATCATGCTTCAGATTCATTTTGAATAAAAGGACACTGGCCTCTTACTCAGATGTGTTAGATTTTTGAAGGGAGTATTATGTCTGCATTCTCCTGTATGTCCATCGTTTCCAATGTGGAGTCTTAATCTTGTTTTGCAGGTTCTCACTAGAGTTCCATAGGAGCGGTTGGAGACGGCAGCATTGGTGAACCTGACAGTTAAAAGTTAAAACAGCATTTTTAGTGACAGTCACATCAGCACTTCGGGTATCTGAACTATAGGCATTATCCTGCAGAGGACCATTGAGCCAGGGGTAGTGCTATGTACAGTCCCCTCTTTCTTGCTGAAATGTAGTCCTAGTTTTCATGTCAACCTTGGAAGTACAGTTGCTAGCTTTCACGCTCTTGGGGTCTAAGAAGAGTGACAAAGCTCTGAAATTGCTGGATGGCCACAGTGTGTTGCTTCGTTATCTGGAAATAATGAATGAGTTTTGACTGTCGGATCATCACTTTGTGCTTTCGGGTACAGGCTGCTAGGGCCAGCCGGCTTCAAAAGTGACCATTTCTAGATTGATTTGTATGGTCATTTCTTCAGCTTATAACTGCAGCGGAAAGCAACCTCCAGTACCTTGAAAGGCATATTCCACTAGAATAATAGCTTCCTCCTGGACAGAGTCTAGAGCAAAAGGAATTTGTAGAGCAGCCACATGGTCCTCTCTCCATACCTTCATAAAGTTTTATAGGGTGGATGTTGCTGCCAAATTGGCTACCACGTTCGGATCTTCAGTACTTTAGCAGGCTCATCTGTCCCGCCCTAGATTCTGGGAGATTGCTTTGATACATCCCACAGGTTCAAGAATGATGTGCCTATTGCACTAGAAGGGAAGATTAGGTACTTAGCTTGCTAATCTTCTTTCTAGTAAATAGGCACATCATTCTTGAAGCCTGCCTTGTCAGATGTTCATTAGCTTGCTTACTGTCTCAGACATGTCCATATTAATGGATATCTTGTTTGTTTCCTCTGTCCAGCAAAGTTAAGGATAGAGGAGACCACTTCTATTTTGAAAAGACCAGGGTATATTTTTCAAAACTCCAAGACTGTTGGTGCAGGTTGCACCCAGGTAGATGACTTGTTCGTTCCACCTTGTAATATGTTTAAATGTTTCATGATTCTTTTGTGTTAAATGTTATGATATGAGCAGAACAGACTTGTTTCTTGGGGAGACTCCCCGTACCCTCCCTGTTATGTTTTCTCCTCTACGGTTGACAATCTGCTTTGATACGAACTGAGGAGTTACAGGACAGCCCAGAGTGAGGGGGAGGCGGAAAAGAAAAAATGTAAATGAGGCTCTCTACACTAGATCTTGTGATCAGAGATACACAACCCACAGGTTCAAGAATGATGTGCCCATTGACTAGAAAGAAGATTATTAAGGTAAGTACCTAATCTTCCCATATGCAAAGACTTTCTTTGATTTGTCAAGCCAGATGAGTAAGATTACTGTTAAAGGACTGTTAGATTATAAGAAGTGAGCCTCTATTTACCATCTAAATAGAAGTTTTTGTTATTAATACCTATTCTGTTTATTTTGTTCCATCAGCGTTCTGTGGACCTCAATCCAACCCAGAAAGATCTAATTTTGAAAATTGCTGAGTTGTTGTGTGATAAAGGTACGACTGATGGAAGAGCAGAATATTGGCTTGACAGAGCAGCTAAGCTCTTTCCTGGGAGCCCTGTGATCTACAAACTAAAAGTGAGTTGGCAATTGCTCTTCAATAATAACTTTTGGTTGAATGAAAGCACAAATTGGGGTGTTTGTTAATATTATATATAAAGTCTGTTCTCGTTTGCGGTAGTATGGTTCCCAGAAAAGTTCGCGAACCATGAAATTGCACATAATGACACGCTGTGCCTAAGAGGCAATAGATGTTGGGATCCAGTGCAGTACGTTTGCGCCTCAAAACCTTGTCAAGGGAATAATGAATGCTTTAGGCAAGACAGGGTTAGGTTCCTGCATGGGTCAGCATTTGACAAAAACCATAGTAGAATATTAGAATGTTGCAAAATATTTTTTTAATTTGCATTACTGCGTATAGAAGTAACATTTTAAAAATTATTTCATAGAACAGTGCTAGAAAATAAATGAATGTCTGAATTCAAAAGGGCCTGAGATAGGCATGTAGTCTCTCTCGGAGAGAGAGAGAGACAGAGAATGGTTACTGTGGATGGGTAGACTGAATGGACCGGTTGGCCTTTATCTGCCATCATGTTTCTATGCACAACTATGTGAACAAGGCTGCCCTGTAAACATCTAAAAGCTAAGTTACTCAGCATTTCATATTCTGCTCTTTTGACTGGTTTTCAGCATTATATCTGCTTAATTTCTCTTCTCCCTGTTTCTTACTAAAAAAAAATATAAAAAAGCACAAAAAAATCCTTCTCTTTCCTCTGTTAAATCTTATTTCCTCTTCCTGCATTTTTGTTTAAAATACTGTGTTTTAGGTGGTATAGAGCCTATATTTCTGGTGCCTGTGGCTCAGGGTGACTAAAATAGGGAAAATCCTGTTATAAATCCTGTGTTTTAGGGTAGCACTGATAGAACCTGCAGTTTTGTTTAAAATACTGTGTTTTAGGTGGTATAGAGCCTATATTACTGGTGCCTGTGGCTCAGGGTGACTAAAGTAGAGAAAATCTGTTATAAATCCTGTGTTTTAGGGTAGCACTGATAGAACCTGCAGTTTTGTTTAAAATACTGTGTTTTAGGTGGTATAGAGCCTATATTTCTGGTGCCTGTGGCTCAGGGTGACTAAAGTAGGGAAAATCCTGTTATAAATCCTGTGTTTTAGGGTAGCACTGATAGAACCTGCAGTTTTGTTTAAAATACTGTGTTTTAGGTAGTATAGAGCCTATATTTCTGCCTTACTAGTAGTCTTACTTATAGTCCCACCAACCCCAGGGACCACTATTCATATATAGAGACCCATATAATCAGGACTACTCAAATCAAGTCACTTCACAACCAATCAAGATGACCTTTATTCTATGCAATCACTGTGGTGCTTTAATTCCAAGACATACTATTTGGAGGCTTAAGGCTTGCCCCATCTGTCTTCAACTTGCCAGTATTAAGGAGGAGCTCTGCAAACTTAAACAGGAATTGAATACAATTAAAGCAGCTTCCATCACTCCACAAAATCATACCAACTTACCACCTCTACCTCAAAGAATAAAACAGCCCAGGAATAAATGGGTCACAGTAGGCTCAGGAAGACTGCGACATGTAACACAGAAACATCCACCTTCACTAATATTACCTCTACAGAATTCCTTCGCTCCACTAGTGCACTGCGATACTCAGGAAAACAGAAGGGAGGTGGGACTGGAACCAATGAAGGTAACTCAAGAGAACAAGCGCACCCTAAGTACAAATAAAAAAGCCAAAAACAGAAAACTATTACTGTTGGGGGATTCCATCATCAGAGGCATTAACCTTGGAACACAGGGCGAGGAGACCAAAATAGTGAAATGTCTTCCAGGATCCTCAGCTACCAGGAGTTCCAGGCAAATACTGACTATAATTAAGGAAGAAACTAAGGATTTTAACACTGATGTTGTTATCCATCTGGGAACAAATAACCTGGCCAACAACTCCACACTTGCAGCACAGAAAGCTTTTCGGGAGCTTGGTGAGGGCGTGAAACCTTTTGTAAAGACTTTAGCTTTTTCTGAAATACTGCCTGCATATGGAAAAGGAGAGCAAAGAATGAAAAACACAGAGGACTTTAATAGATGGCTCAGAGCCTGGTGTCATCAAGAAGGCTTCAGGTACATAGGAGGATGGGGAAATACATGGAAGGACAAGAAGCTATATTGCACTGATGGGCTACATATTACTACAGCAGGAAAAAGAAACCTTGCAGAGAAATTTAGACAATATTTTTCTAGGCATTTAAACTAGAAGGTGGGGGTGGTGTATGTACGAAGGACAATTATAGAGACCACCCCCGGCAAAAGAAAAGATGTAATAGTAGTAAAGGCTGCAACATAAGCAATATCAGCAACTCATTTCTTAGTATTGCAACGGAAAGTGAAACGACACAAAAATCCACACGAAAAAGGAGATTATCGCTGAAAAATAGCTGGAAAGCGATGACCACAAATGCTCGCAGTCTAAGCAACACAGTTCATGATCTGCAAGCCCTGATATTAGAGGCAGATCTAGATATTGTTGCTATCACAGAGACATGGTTCAGTGAATCACATGGATGGGATGCAAACATACCGGGATATAATCTTTTTAGGAAGGACAGAGATGGTCATAAAGGTGGAGGAGTAGCTCTCTATGTAAAGATCAATATCCAAGCGACCGAAATGCAAGGGACCTGGGGAGAGGAAGAAGCGATATGGATTGCTCTGAAAAGAGAAGATGGAACTTCTATCTACGTGGGTGTAGTCTACAGACCTCCGACTCAATCGCAGCAAATTGATAAGGATCTGATTGTGGATATCCAAAAGTTTGGAAGGAAAGAGGAGGTTCTGCTGTTGGGAGATTTCAACCTGCCGGATGCGGACTGGAATGTTCCGTCTGCGGAATCGGAAAGAAGTAGGGAGATTGTGGATGCCTTTCAAGAGGCTCTGCTCAGACAAATGGTGACGGAACCCACAAGGGAAAAAGCGATATTGGATCTGGTCCTCACAAATGGAGAGAGTATCTCTAATGTTCGAGTGGGTGCTCACCTGGGTAGTAGCGATCATCAAACGGTTTGGTTTGATATAACGGCTAAAGTGGAGAGCCGCCGCACGATACTTACAAGTCCTAGATTTCAAACGTACGGACTTTAATGCAATGGGAAAGTACCTGAAGAAAGAGCTGTTAGGATGGGAGGACATAAGAGAAGTGGAAAGACAGTAGTCTAAGCTGAAAGGAGCGATAAAAATGGCTACGGACCTTTATGTGAAGAAAATCAATAAAAACAAGAGAAAAAGGAAGCCGATATGGTTCTCCAACCTAGTGGCTGAGAAAATAAAGGCAAAAGAGTTGGCGTTCATGAAATATAAAAAAACCCAAGAAGAGGAGAGCAGAAAGGACTACAGGGTGAAACTAAAAGAAGCCAAGAGAGAAATACGTTTGGCGAAGGCACAGGCGGAAGAACAAATGGCTAAAAATGTAAAAAAGGGAGATAAAATTTTTTTCAGATATATTAGTGAAAGGAGGAAGATAAAAAATGGAATTGCTAGGCTAAAAGATGCTGGGAACAAATATGTGGAGAGTGATGAGGAGAAAGCAAATGTGCTAAACAAATACTTCTGTTCTGTGTTCACAGAAGAAAATCCTGGAGAAGGACCGAGATTGTCCGGCAAAGTTACACGAGAAAATGGAGTAGATTCTGCGCCGTTCACGGAGGAGGGTGTTTATGAGCAACTTGAAAAACTGAAGGTGGACAAAGCGATGGGACCAGACGGGATCCATCCCAGGATACTAAGGGAGCTCAGAGAGGTTCTGGCGAGTCCTATTAAAGACTTGTTCAACAAATCTCTGGAGACGGGAGTGATTCCTGGGGATTGGAGGAGAGCGGATGTGGTCCCTATTCATAAAAGTGGTCACAGGGATGAAGCAGGAAACTACAGGCCGGTGAGCCTCACTTCAGTTGTTGGAAAAATAATGCAAGTGTTGCTGAAAGAAAGGATAGTGTATTTCCTTGAATCTAATGGGTTACAGGATCCGAGGCAACATGGCTTTACAAAAGGTAAATCGTGCCAAATGAACCTGATTGAATTTTTTGATTGGGTAACCAGAGAGCTGGATCGAGGACATATGCTAGATGTAATTTACTTGGATTTCAGCAAAGCCTTTGATACAGTTCCTCATAGGAGGCTGTTGAACAAACTTGAAGGGCTGAAGTAGGGACCCAAAGTGGTGAACTGGGTCAGAAACTGGCTGTCGGACACACGCCAGAGGGTGGTGGTTAATGGAAGTCGATTGAAGGAAGGAAAGGTGACTAGTGGAGTCCCTCAGGGTTCGGTGCTGGGGCCAATCCTGTTCAATATGTATGTAAGTGACTTTGCTGAAGGGTTAGAAGGAAAAGTGTGTCTTTTTGCAGATGATACCAAGATTTGTAACAGAGTAGACACCGAAGAGGGAGTGGAGAATATGAAAAAGGATCTGCAAAAGTTAGAGGAATGGTCTAATGCCTGGCAACTAAAATTCAATGCAAAGAAATGCAGAGTAATGCATTTGGGGATTAATAATAGGAAGGAACCGTATATGCTGGGAGGAGAGAAGCTGATATGCACGGACGGGGAGAGGGACCTTGGGGTGATAGTGTCCGAAGATCTAAAGGCGAAAAAACAGTGTGACAAGGCAGTGGCTGCTGCCAGAAGGATTCTGGGCTGTATAAAGAGAGGCGTAGTCAGTAGAAGGAAGAAGGTGTTGATGCCCCTGTACAGGTCATTGGTGAGGCCCCAGTTGGAGTATTGTGTTCAGTTTTGGAGACCATATCTGGCGAAAGACGTAAGAAGACTTGAGGCGGTCCAGAGGAGGGCGACGAAAATGATAGGAGGCTTGCGCCAGAAGACGTATGAGAAGAGACTGGAAGCCCTGAATATGTATACCCTAGAGGAAAGGAGAGACAGGGGAGATATGATTCAGACGTTCAAATACTTAAAGGGTATTAATGTAGAACAAAATCTTTTCCAGAGAAAGGAAAATGGTAAAACCAGAGGACATAATTTGAGGTTGAGGGGTGGTAGATTCAGGGGCAATGTTAGGAAATTCTACTTTACGGAGAGGGTAGTGGATGCCTGGAATGCGCTCCCGAGAGAGGTGGTGGAGAGTAAAACTGTGACTGAGTTCAAAGAAGCGTGGGATGAACACAGAAGATTTAGAATCAGAAAATAATATTAAATATTGAACTAAGGCCAGTTACTGGGCAGACTTGCACGGTCTGTGTCTGTATATGGCCGTTTGGTGGAGGATGGGCTGGGGAGGGCTTCAATGGCTGGGAGGGTGTAGATGGGCTGGAGTAAGTCTTAACAGAGATTTCGGCAGGTGGAACCCAAGCATAGTACTGGGTAAAGCTTTGGATTCTTGCCCAGAAATAGCTAAGAAGAAAAAAAAAAAAAAATTTAAATTGAATCAGCTTAAAGCCCTCCCTCCCTCCGACGTCAGCGCTGACGTCGGGAAGACTTCCGTTCGGCTCTGTGCTGCAGGCAGTGTAGGTAAGGAGGAGAGTAGCCTCGCGGTTCGAGTGGCTACCAAGGGACGGGGCGGTCCGCCCCGCCACACCCCGCCCCGGTTGCAGCACAGCCGGCCAGGTCCCCTTACTTTTGTGGCACTTCCCCGACCGACAACAGCCCCGGTCCGACAATCCTCCCTGCCCTGTAGCCGCGAATCTAAATTATCTTCTTACAGCAGCTGTAATAAGGTAATTTAGATTCGCAGTTAAGGGCAGGGAGGTTTGTCGGACCGGGGCTGTTGTCAGTCGGTCGGGGAAGTGCCACAAAAGTAAGGGGACCTGGCCGGCTGTGCTGCACCCGGGGCGGTAGAGAAGGAGGGGGGGAGAAGGACGCTGAAAGCACATGGAGGAATACAAAGGGGTGGAGAAGGACGCTGAAAGGCCATGGGAAGGGCGGGGGGGGGGGAAGGACTCTGAAAGCACTTGTGGAAGACAGAGGGGGGAGAAGGATGCTGAAAGCACATGGGGAAGACAAAGGGGTGGAGAAGGACGCTGAAAGGACATGGGGAAGATAAAGGGGTGGAGAAGGACGCTGAAAGGCCATGGGAAGGGCGGGGGGGGGGGAAAAGGACTCTGAAAGCACTTGTGGAAGACAGAGGGGGGAGAAGGATGCTGAAAGCACATGGGGAAGACAAAGGGGTGGAGAAGGACGCTGAAAGGACATGGGGAAGACTGGGGGGGTGGAGAAGGACGCTGAAAGGCCATGGGGAAGACAGAGAGGGAGAAGGACGCTGAAAGGACATGGGGAAGCAGAGGGGGGAGAAGGACACTGAAAGCACATGTGGAAGACAGAGGGGGGAGAAGGACGCTGACAGGACATGGGGAAGATGGGGGGAGAAGGACGCTGAAAGGAAATGGGGAAGAGAGAGTAGGGAGAAGACGCTGGCAGGGAAGAAGACAGATGCCAGACTATGGGGGGAGCGGAGAGAAGAAGATGGGTGCCAGACCAATTTGGAAGGGGGAAGAAAGGGAGAGGCACAGTAACAGAGCAAATGGAAGATGCAGAAGGAAGAGAGACAGTGGATGGAAGGAATTGAATGAGAACATGAGGAAAGCAGAAACCAGGCAACAAAGGTAGGAAAAGAATTATATTTTTCATTTTTTTTTATTTTGCTTCAGGATAAAGTAGTATATTAGTTGTGTTGATAAAAATTTATAAACATTAGAGGCTCTGGTAGAAACCCATTTGCAAAGTATGTATTCTTCCCAATTAATATTTTCAAATTAATAAAGTCTTTTTGCTTATTTGTAAATGGTTTCTACCAGAGCCTTTAATTCAGTAGCATAATTAAATGAAATAACTATTTCTGAAGTTTATATAGACGGGCGGGGACGGAGGGGATTCCTCGCGGGGACGGGTGGGGACGGAGGGGATTCCTCGCGGGGACGGGTGGGGACGGAGGGATTCCTCACGGGGACGGGTGGGGACAGGTGGGATTCCTCACGGGGACGGGTGGGACTTTGGCGGGGACGGGTGGGGACGGGTGGGATTTCTGTCCCCGCGCAACTCTCTACTTGTAAGCTGCATGCCTGCATCGCCAGAATTTAGGTAGGCTGTTTTCATCCCCATGGGAGTCTCTCTCCCATGCGCTATGGCTCTAAGTCAGGGGTGCCCAACTCAGCAGCAGCGATCGACACAAGCTTCTGACGTCGGGGCCTACCCTCTGCGAGTCCCGCTTGTTTCAACTTCTTTTTCCACAAAGGCGAGACTTGTAGAGGGAAGGCCTCGATGTCGGCAGCTTGTCTTGATCACCGCTGCTGACGAGTTGCTGAAGAGAGCCGCGGAGCAGGGGGGTGTTGCCAGGTGCAGGTAGAAGGGAGAAGGCCAGATGCAGGACTCGTGGGTGAGGGAGGAGAAGAGAGAGAGAAAGAGAGAGGGGAGGGAAACAAAAGGAAATATTTCATACTGGGCTGGGCCGGAGTGGAGGGAGGGTGGAAAGATTCTAGCTACAGGGTGCAGTAACAAAGGAAAAGGGGGGGAAAGCTGAAAATGGAGATAGTGACACAAAGAAGAGAAAGGGTAAGCAGGACCTACTGAATAAGGATAGAGATACAGAGGGGACATGAAGAGGAGGTGAAATAGAGACATAGAAGTAATGCTGAAAAAGTGTGGGGGGGGGGATAAAGACATTGAAAGGGCAAATGGTGAACATGAGGTAAAGACAAGGACAGAAACAAATGAAGATTCTGAAAAAGTGGTGAGATAGGGATATAGTGAGATGGACACAAAGAAGGGTGATGCTGGAAAATAGGTGGAATGGTAATTCTGACAAACACAGAAGGGAAATGCTGGATCAAGGAGAGATGGGGCTCAGGCTGGATGGAATGAGGAGAAATGCCTTGTTAGCCCGGAACTTCCTCTCCTACGTCAGAATTGACGTCAGGGAGCAGAATGCTGGTCAGCGCGACGCTTCTGCAGGGAAAGCTTGGGACGGTGGTGGCTAGGGGGCTATTCCCCGATGGCGGTGGCAGCAAACCGAGTGGCTTGGGGGAGGGCACGGAGAAAGAAAGAAAGGGGGCAGACAGAGACAGAAAGAAGGGGGAACAGGGAGACAGAAAGAAAAAGTTGGGGGAGAGAATGAGGTCTGGAGGAGAGGAAACATACAGGAGGCTGAAAGAAAGGAAGAAAGATTGGATCCACAGTCAGAAGAAGAAAGTGCAACCAGAGACTTATGAAATCACCAAACAGCAAAGGTAGGAAAAATGATTTTATTTTCAATTTAGTGATCCTGTATATAGCATTAAGATAAGAAACAATATATGCAGTGTTAGATTTGTTTTATAATGGTTTTGCGTCTCCAAGTATTTTTTTCTTTTCGAAAACGGGTCCAAGTGGCTCTTTATGTCTTAAAGGTTGCAGACCCCTGCCCTAGTGGTTCAAGATGATGTCCCTATTGAACTAGAAGGGAAGATTAGGTACTTAGCTTGATAATCTTCTTTCTAGCAGTTAGGAGTAGTGCTGCCCGATTCACGATTCTAATCGGTTCACCGATTCAAATCAGGTGAATCGATTCAAATTGGTTCATTTTTGTTAAAAAACGGACTCACTGATTCAGCTGCAAGACGAGTTCAGGATATTTCATGCCGCCGGCCTCCGGACTCTACCCATCTAATGTAACTTCCGGTTTTGCGAAACCGGAAATTACATCGGAAGAAATGAAAGGAGTGGGAGAGTCAATCGGCGAGCGAGCAGACCTCGTGCAGCAGACCTCGGCAGCAGCAAATACTATTTTTGGCTGGCTCTTTCCCCGCATTTCTCCTCTCTTACCTGCGCTTTAATATCCAGTCCAGTAAGTAAATGAATCGGAATGGGGGCTGGTGAGTCTTGGGGCTTGGGGATGGAAGCTGAAATCGGCAGGGGGGGCTGGTGAATCTTGAGGCCTGGGGATGGAAGCTGAAATCGGCAGGGGGGCTGGTGAATCTAGGGGCCTGGGGATGGAAGCTGAAATCGGCAGGGGGGCTGGTGAATCTAGGGGCCTGGGGATGGAAGCTGAAATCGGCAGGGGGGCTGGTGAATCTAGGGGCCTGGGGATGGAAGCTGAAATCGGCAAGGGGGCTGGTGATTCTTGGGGGCTGGGGATGGAAGCTGAAATCGGCAGGGGGGCTGGTGAGTCTTGGGGGCTGGGGATGGAAGCTGAAATCAGCAGGGGGCTGGTGAGTCTTGGGGGCTTGGGATGGAAGCTGAAATCGGCAGGGGGGCTGATGATCTTGGGGACTGGGGATGGAAGCTGAAATCGGCAAGGGGACTGGGGATGGAAGCTGAAATCGGTAGGGGGCTGGTGAGTCTTGGGGGCTGGGGATGGAAGCTCAGAATCGGCAGGGGGACTGGGGATGGAAACTGAGAATCGGAATGGGGGCTTGTGAGTCTTAGGGGCTGGGGATGAAAGCTCAGAATTGGCAGGGGGGCTGTGGATGGAAACTCAGAATTGGAATGGGGGCTGGGGATGGAAGCTGAAATCGGCAGGGAGGCTGGTGAGTCTTGGGACCTGGGGATTGAGCTGAAATCGACAGGGGGTTGGTGAGTCTTGGGGCCTGGGGATGGAAGCTGAAATCGGCAGGAGGACTGGTGAAGAAGCAACTACAATTGCATCTGGTGAGCAATATGTTACTGTGTCTGTTGTTCATCCAATGGTTCAACGCCTGATAAATTCCATTGGCGAGTCTGGCAATGAATCAAGCAAATCAGATGTAAGAGCTGTTGATGATGATGGGGACGAGGGAGAGGGATGTAGTGATGATAGCGAGTCAAGAAATGTCAAGATCATCAGTTCCTTCACAGATGAACTGAACAAGAGTTTATTGCAAAGATTTTGAGACATTTATACAATAACTCTTACAGATTAAGCAGCTTTCTGGTCCCAAGATTCAAGGCTACATATGGTGTGATAACAGATATAACTACATTTGTTATACAAGAGATCCTGAAGATGCAAACACCGAGCATCCCACCATCAACACTAACTGAACTAGAAAGTACTCCTGGGGTACCTGAACAACTTCACTCGTAGGATTCAGATTTACCTCGTCGGCAACAGAAGCGCAGCTTTTGGGAAACAGTTAAAAATACTGATGTGGCTGCCATTAAATCTAGACTTCCATCGATGTCAGACAATAGTGAAATCAGCCTCAGATGCAATGCAGAGCTTGCATGCTATAAACTTGAAGAACCCTTGGAAACTGATGGTGATGTATTTGCATACTGGCATGACAGACAAGAGAAACTACCTTTACTAAGCCAGCTTGCTCAGAAGTTTCTATGTTCGCCAGCAACTTCTGTTCCTTCAGAAAGAATATTCTCTGCAGCAGGTCAAATAATTGCTGCTCGGCGAAGTTGTCTGAAGCCAGCCAAAGCTGACAAACTGATATTTCTAAATAAGAACTGGCAAATGTAATTTATTTAATTCATGTTTCTAACTAATTATAAAGCTATGTTATAGTTTGGATGTTCCTATTTTTTATATGATATTGCCTTACAACCAGACAAAGGAGAACTCAGACCCTATTTTCCTACCCCCCATTCAATGAAACTCAGCGCAAGAAGGTGTATGACAACCTACTAGCAACACAGGCAGCGAAACTAGACCCCTTCTATCTCTAATTTGCTGACAACAACAAACAACTTCAAATCATTCCGAGAAGAAATCAAAACCCGGCTATTCAAAAAATGTATCTAGATACCTTAACTTCCCCCCCCTTGTCCTTCCCCTCCCCTGTAAAACTCCCCCTCAAATTTCTACTCCTCTTGTAATTTCCTTCAAAGACCCAACTATGTAACCAGCCCCCTATACTGTAGTTTCCCTGCAAATGTCTAGGTTCTTCTGATGTAATCCTCAAATTCCTACCTATCTTGTAATTTCTCCCATAGACTCAATTATCCCAGGACAAGCAGGCAGCATATTCTTGACTGATGGGTGACGGCACCGACGGAGCCCCGGTACGGACAACTCCAGAGTGATTGCACTCTAAGAACTTAGAAAGTTCTAGCTAGGCCGCACCGTGCGTGCGCGAGTGCCCCCCCCCCCGCCTGACGGAGGTGCGCGGTCCCCAGTTTCTTAGTTTCCGCGGAGCTAAGAAGACGCGTGTTTCCAACGGCTGTTGGACTCTCTTTTTTCGCCTTCCCGCTTGCGTAATTTTTCTCGTGAATTTATTCACTTTTTCTTCTTTTCTTATTTTCCTAAAAAAAAAAAAAAAGTCTATTTTTTTCGACTTTTTCCTGTTGGCACCATCAAAGCCTCGGGCTTCGATTTTGCTACTGCCGTTTTTCCCTTCATGCCCCCTTCTCCGGGTTTTAAGAAGTGTCAGCGGTGTGCATGCCCTATTTCTTTATCCGACCCGCACAAGTGGTGCCTACAGTGTTTGGGTCCGGACCATAGGGCAGAAACATGCACCCGCTGTAGTTCTCTTCAAAAGAGAACTTTGAAGAACCGCCAAATTCAGCAGCGGATTCTTTTCGGTGCCGCTATGGAAGTTCCACCGGCGTCGACTCCGGCGACTTCCTCCAAATCAGCACCAGTAGTTTCGACACCGCAAGAGGTCTCTTCGGTGTCGCACCCTTCAGGTAAGCCAGCTAAGAAGCCATCCCCTTCTGTTCTTGGCCCGCCAGTCGAACAAGCAGTGAACCAAGTCCTGCAGACTGTGCGCCGGCCCCGCAAACGCTCCGCTCCCATAGAAGTCACTGCCTCTTCATCGGCATCGACTTCGCCTGAGCGTCGAGCGGCACCGCAGGTACCGAGCAAGAAAAAAGCGGTACCGGTGCCATCGGGACCGTCTCTGGATGAGCGTATAGCATCCATCCTTCAGGTCCAGCTTAAGGAGCAATTGCAACACCTGCTCCCAGCTCTGCTAACTCCGAACCTTCCGGTGTCGGTACCCACTGAGCCTGCGGTACCGATAGTCGACCAGCCTATGTTGTCGGCATCGACGTTATCGGCACCGCTTAAATCTGCCTCTTCCATTTCTATGCCTGTCTTATCGGCAGAGCCAAAGTCTCTTCGACGTACGGCTCACTCGGCCTCTGATCCGGTACCGCTCTCTGACACCCGTCCCGTTTTACAGTCACCGGGTACGGTGTCGATGCGTTCAGGCAAATCGGTACGCAAAACCAGGCATACCGAATCCTCTACCCCTTTGTCTCCCATCGGTACGGGACCCTGATTTATGGGATGACTCCGATGATCCCCTCGGTACCGAAGAGGATTTTTCATCGGATGAGGCTGACCCATCGGTGCAGGATCCTGCTAGTAAGCCAGAGCACTCTTCCTTCACCAAATTTCTTAGGGAAATGTCAGACACCCTTTCTCTTCCCTTGGAATCTGATTCTAAGAAGTCAAAAGCATTCTTGGAGGCTTTGGACTTTGAACAACCTACCAAAGAATTTTTAAAGTTACCCCTTCATGATATATTAAGGGAAACTTTTTACAAAAATTTGGAAACTCCTCTCACTATTCCAGGAGCTCCAAGGAAGTTGGAATCACTTTATAAAGTTATTCCTATGCCAGGGTTTGACAAACCTCAGCTTCCACATGAATCTTTGCTGGTGGAGTCAATCCTCAAAAAATCTTCAGGCTCTAGTGTATATGCCTCTGTCCCTCCTGGCAGAGAAGGCAAGGCCATGGATAAATTTGGTAAACGACTTTACCAAAATGCTATGTTGGCCAACCGTTCAGGTAACTATGCATTTCACTTTTCCTTTTACCTGAAACATCTTATCCAGCAGATGGCCACTTTTCAGAAATATATTCCTGACCGCAAGCTTTCTGCTTTTCAACAATGCACTGCCAGTCTCTTGCAACTCAGGAAGTTTATGGTCCGTTCCATCTATGACACTTTTGAACTAACCTCCCGAGCTACTGCTATGGCTGTAGCGATGAGACGATTGGCGTGGCTTTGCGTCTCAGACCTTGATGTGAACCACCAGGACCGCCTTGCCAATGCTCCCTGCATGGGGGATGAGCTGTTTGGTGAATCTCTGGATACCACCACTCAGAAGCTTTCTGCTCATGAGACGAGGTGAGATACTTTATTGAAAAACAAGAAGAAACCCCCTCCTCCTCGTCCTTTCAGGCAGCAGACGTCCTATCAGAGGCGTTTTTCTGCTCGGCCAATTCAGCCTCATCCTCCTCAGCCTCGGAGGCAAAGGCAGCAACAACAACAGGCTCGCCAACAACAGCCGCCTGCCATGAAGCCTGTTGCTCAGCCTAAACCGACTCAGCCCTTTTGACTCGCTTCTCCAGGGCATTGCCAGTCTTCCTCCCTCATGTCCTCTTCCGCAACCTATAGGAGGTCGACTAAACATTTTTCTAACTCGATGGGAAGTGATCACCACCGACCAGTGGGTACTCTCTATCATAGCCCACGGCTACTCCCTCAATTTTCAGACTCCTCCGCCGTTAGGCCTGCCAAAAGAGTCTGCTTCCAACAAGTCTCAGTCCCCCCTTCTAGCTCAAGAAGTTCAATCCCTCCTTCTTCTCAATGCAATCGAAGAGGTTACTCAAGATCAGAGAGGTCAGGGATTTTACTCCCGGTACTTTCTAGTTCCCAAAAAGACCGGAGACCTCAGACCTATATTAGATCTCAGAGATCTCAACAAATGCTTGGTCAAGGAGAAGTTCAAAATGCTCTCTCTTGCCACCCTATCCATCTTTGACGTCCAGGCAATATCTGCGCTTTCTCATCAATCAAACCCATTATCAGTACAAGGTGCTACCCTTCGGTCTGGCCTCCTCTCCCAGGGTATTCACCAAGTGCCTGATTGTAGTAGCGGCCTATCTCCGCTCTCACAATTTTCAAGTCTTCCCTTACTTGGACGACTGGCTGATCAAAGATCACTCTCCTCAGGCGGTTCTGCTTGCCACCAACCAGACCATTCACTTTTTTCGGCTGTTGGGTTTCGAAATCAATCTACCCAAGTCGTACCTCATTCCAACCCAGTGACTTCAATTCATTGGAGCCATTCTGGACACTGTTCTGATGCGGGCGTTTCTTCCATCCAACCGCCTTCAGACCATCCTTCATCTCTGTCGACAGGTGTTTCAACAGATTACCATTTCTGCGAATCACATGATGGTGCTAGTGGGGCACATGGCTTCGACAGTACATGTCACCCCCTTCGCACGTCTCCACCTGCGTACTCCTCAATGGACCCTAGCGAACCAGTGGTCACAAGCGACGGATCCTTGCTCACAACACATATCTGTGACCTCGTCTCTTCGACAGTCGCTTCTTTGGTGGTTGACATCTTCAAATCTATCCAGAGGTCTACTGTTCCATCTACCTCCTCATCAACTAGTCATCACTACAGATTCCTCCCCCTATGCCTGGGGAGCTCACTTGAACGAGTTCCAAACTCAGGGTTTTTGGACTGACCAGGAAAAGAAACACCACATCAATTTCCTGGAACTACGAGCGATGTTTTATGCCCTCAAGGCATTTCAACATCTTCTCTTTCCTCAAGTACTACTCATTTGCACAGACAATCAGGTTGCAATGTACTACATCAACAAACAGGGAGGGACGGGCTCTCGCCTGTTGTGTCAGGAAGCCCAATGGATTTGGTCTTGGGCGACAGCTCGTCATTTATTCCTGAAGGCAGTCTACATTCAAGGGGAGCAGAATTCCTTAGCAGACAATCTCAGCAGAATTCTCCAACCTCACGAATGGACTCTCGACCCCTTGACTCTCCAGTCCATTTTCGCTCAATGGGGCACTCCTCAAGTGGACCTTTTTGCAGCTCCTCACAATCATCAGCTGCCCCTGTTTTGCTCCAGACTCTACTCTCCTCACCGTCTGGCACCCGATGCATTTCTCCTGGATTGCAATCTCTTCCTATATGCATTTCCTCCTCTACTGCTCATACTGCGAACACTGTTCAAGCTCAGGAGGGAACAAGCCACCATGATTCTCATCGCTCCACGGTGGCCCAGGCAACATTGGTTCTCCCTTCTACTTCAACTCAGTTCCAGGGAACCCATACTTTTTCCACTGTTTCCTTCTCTGCTTACTCAGCATCAGCAGACACTACTGCATCCCAACTTACAGTCTCTACACCTGACAGCTTGGTATCTCTTGGGCTGACTTCGGCTCACTCACTCCTTTCTCAGCCTGTCCGTTCTATCATTGATGCTTCCAGGAAACTGGCCACGCTTCAGTGTTATCAACAGAAGTGGTCTCGGTTTTCTTCCTGGTGCCTCTTACATCATCATAATCCCATGTCTCTAGCAGTGGGACTGGTGTTGGACTATCTTCTTTCCTTATCTGACTCTGGTCTCAAATCTACTTCTATCAGAGTTCATCTTAGTGCCATTGCTGCCTTTCATGAGCCAATTCATGGAAAACCCCTCTCGGCTCATCCCTTGGTATCTAGGTTCATGAGGGGCCTTTTCAATGTGAAACCACCTCTCAAGCCCCCTCCTGTAGTCTGGGATCTCAATGTGGTTCTTTCTGCTTTAATGAAGCCTCCTTTTGAACCTTTGGCCACAGCGCATTTCAAATTTCTTACTTGGAAAGTGGTTTTCCTTATAGCTCTCACTTCTGCCAGGAGGGTCAGTGAGCTGCATGCACTAGTGGCCGATCCACCTTTCACTGTGTTTCACCATGATAAGGTGGTCCTCCGTACACATCCAAAGTTTCTCCCTAAGGTTGTGTCTGACTTTCATCTTAATCAGTCCATTGTCCTACCTGTATTTTTTCCAAAGCCTCATTCTCATTCAGGTGAGCAGGCTTTACATACCTTGGACTGTAAACGTGCTTTGGCTTATTATCTTGAACGCACCAAACCTCACAGATCATCTCCTCAACTGTTTTTGTCCTTTGATCCTAACAAGTTGGGTCATCCTGTATCTAAACGCACCCTATCCAATTGGCTTGCTGCTTGCGTTTCATTCTGTTATATTCAGTCGGGCCTGACACTGGAGGGTTCTGTCACGGGCCACAAAGTTAGAGCTATGGCAGCGTCTGTAGCTTTTCTCCGCTCCACTTTCAATCTGCAAGGCTACTACTTGGTCCTCAGTTCATACTTTTACATCTCACTATTGTCTGGATGCATTCTCCAGACGGGATGGACACTTCGGCCAATCTGTTTTACAAAATTTGTTTTCCTAATGACCAACCTTCCCTCCATCCCTCTTTTTGTTAGCTTGGAGGTCACCCATCAGTCAAGAATATGCTGCCTGCTTGTCCTGGGATAAAGCACAGTTACTTACCGTAACAGGTGTTATCCAGGGACAGCAGGCAGATATTCTTGCGTCCCTCCCACCTCCCCAGGTTGGCTTCTTAGCTGGCTTATACTAACTGGGGACCGCGCGCCTCCGTCGGGCGGGGGGGGGGGGGGGGCACTCGCGCACGCGCGGTGCGGCCTAGCTAGAACTTTCTAAGTTCTTAGAGTGCAATCACTCTGGAGTTGTCCGTACCGGGGCTCCGTCGGTGCCGTCACCCATCAGTCAAGAATATCTGGCTGCTGTCCCTGGATAACACCTATTACGGTAAGTAACTGTGCTTTATGTAACCAGCTCCCTAAATTGTAATTCTTCCTTGAAATGTCCAGGTAATTCCTCCCAAAGACTCAATTATATAACCAGCTCCCTAAACTGTATTTTTTCCTGGAAATGTCCAGTTATCTTCTGATGTAATCTGCCTAGAACTGCAAGGTACAGGTGGAATAGAAGTCACTAATGTAATGTAATGTTAAATAAAATGTTTAAACTTAAAAAGCTGTGCCAGTAACAGTGAATCGAATTGAAAAATCGATTCAACAGGATGAATCTAATCGAATCAAAATATTTTTCTCTGAATCGGGCAGCACTAGTTAGGAGTATCGGTGTTAAAGCCTGCCCTGTCAGATGATTCCTAGCCTGCCATTCTTTCTCAGACTTGTCTGTAGCACCAGACAGTTTGCTTCTTTCACTGGCTTCTAGCAGGAGCTCAGATAAGAGAGGCTCACCTATTTCAGCTATACAGAGGATATCCACAAGAACCCTGTGACAATTACTGCAGGCTGCACTCAGGTAGGTGAACGATTACGTTTTTGTTATGGGTTATAAAGTGTTGAAAAGGTATTTTCCTTTTTTAAAGAATTCAGCTCCTCTTTTTTATTAAAGAATTTATGTTCCCCCTACCTACTGTATTTCCCTTTTTAGTTCTTTCTTTCCTATCAATAATATAGTTATACCCTAATTCCTTTTGTTCCTATTCTGTTACTAATTTTATTTTGTCCTATTATAAGTTTGTAGAGTTTATTTATGTTTGTTTTTTTAGCATTGTTACTTACATTATGTAATCCCTTTTAATGCTCTGTAAACCGCTAAGAAGCTTTGATTTGGCAGTATAACAATTTTTTTTAAAAAAAATCTTTATTTATAGCTTATTTCTATTTACAATCAAGTATAATACAACTTGAATCAGATAGTACATCCAAATAAAGGTAAATAAAAAGAGAAAAGAAATAACATCTCATATATTTTGTCCACACTATTAAGAGAAATCACAAGAAATAAAATCCATATTAATCATATATAATAAAGGGAAAACAGCACAAGTCTGCATTTCCTACACCTTCCCTTAATTCTATAAATTCTAACAGCTGTTTAGGTTCAAAAAACCAGCACATTTTTATTCTGAAACTAGTCTTTAAGCCCGTTACATTAACGGGTGCTAGAATATATGTCTGTCTGTCTTTCTTTCTTTCTGTCTCTCTCTCTCTCTCTCTCCTTGGCTCCCTTTTTCTGTCTGTCTTTCTGTCCCTCTCCCTAATAAACTAAAAACTTCAATGGTAAGAACAACAAAGTTAAATTGGCAGGAGAGGTAAACAACATTGCCAATGAAAAATTAAACTCCCCAAATATGGTATCACATACTATTGTTATTTTGTTTACTCCCTGGAGAATACTGCAAATTCTGCATTATTTGTAGTATTTTTGCACAGAAGTTTTCTATAAGGCCTGAAATTCTCTCCTTCCTTTTTCCTCCTCAGGCTCCAGCCTCCCAGTTCTCTCTACAAACCCAGCAAGAACTCTAATTCTGTCTGTCCCAAAATCTTCTCCAGCATGCAGTACTCAAACTGCTCATTTTTTCTTCCCTCTAGACATACCCTGACCTCTAATTCTTCCTCCCCCCCCAGACATACACTCCCACTTCTTATTCTTTCTCCTCCTGTTCCCAGGTATCATTATATCATTTCCCATGGCACACAGTCACGCTTGATGTCCTCCCCTTCCCAAAACACACCAGTAGAATACTTTCACCTTTTTCTGCCACCTCTCCCATCTATATGATGCATATTATGCTTTCTCTGCTCACCTCTCACCTTCTCTGCACCCTCCAAAATCCCCAGCGTAGTTGCAGCATTTCCTCCACCCCTTCCCTTCTCTTACCGCGATCTTGCCTGCTCCGTTCGGCCCCTCCCCCGCGTTCTGGCCTGCTGCGATCTGGCTGCTCCGTTTGGCAGGAGTCCTCTTATTTGTCGCCCCCTCTTCCCTTCCCTTCCCGCGATCTTGAGCTTCGGTCTGGTCGCTCGCCTTGCCAGTTTTTTTTTTTTTTTTAGTTGAAAGACGCGGCGGTGGCTCCTCTCATGATCCGCACCTGCGTCGGAAGTCCGACACAGGCGGGGATCGTGAGAGGAGCCACCGCTGCGTCTTTCAACTAAAAAATGCAATACGGCATCTGTGTTGCAGGAAATCGTGCGAGTTGGCGAGAGCCGGGGACCGCCTCAAGCGCTGTGTTGGGGGGGTAGGCAGGCGTAGGGACCGGGATGCACGCTTTCGAGATCGAGTTGCTGCCATTTTGAAGATATTTTTAAATTGAAAGACACGGTGGCGGCGGCTCCTCTCAAGATCCCCGACTGCATTGGACTTCCGACGCAGGTGGGGATCCTGAGAGGAGTCGCTGCCTGTTCTTTCAACTTAAAAATATAGTAAGGCAAGGAGCAGGGCAGACCGAAGAACAGCAGAGTTTTGTTCAGTTCGAGAGAGGAGCCGGTAGCATGCAGAGTGAGAGGCGGGGGTGAGGAAGGCCGCCGCAGATATGTAAGTTTTTTTGTTTTGTTTTTTATTTGAAAGCCGCAGCCGTGAGTATAAAGCGAGTAGGTAGTGACGTAAAACCCGCGCATGCGCACTCGTATTTTCACGACAGATCAGGGAACACGTTTTTTTTAGTGTGCATGCGCGGCCTATCATTTTATTATATTAGATAAAACATTTTGCTGGAAATTTTAGCAACTTTTCCCCCCAGGCGAAGATTCTTGGTTTTAATGCCAAGAACTCCTTTCTCCACCTCTGGGATTTTTGAGACATATCAGGAAAAATTCATATACTCAAACTTAAAAACTGATCATTTATATGGCGGAAATACAAATGAAGTACATATTCCCTATCACTTTCCAAAGCAAGAGTTACCAACAAGGTTGTTCGCTCAGTTATAGTATCTAATAAATTTTCCAGAAAAGTTGTTAAATTCATGTTCACTACTTTATCCCCTTGAACCTCTTTAGGGGTAGACACCCCTAAGGGTTTCTTTAATTGAAGGTAATTTGCTCTTACAATAGGGGGTAAATTTTCCACTGGGATAGACAAAATTTCCCGGAAATATTTCCTTGTCATCTCAATAGGTGAAATCAAAGGACATTTAAAAAGATTCAAAAGTCTCAGATTATTTCTCCTTAATTGATTTTCAAAACTTTCCATTTTCCTAGAAATAAAAGATCTCTCTTTCACTAATTCAGATTCCAAGACCTTCATTTTGCTTAACTTCTCTTCATGCTTCTCCAACTTTTCTTTCACTTCATTAAATGTCAATCCCTGTTGCTCTACTTTAGAATAGATAGTCCCATAATCAGTATTTATGTAGAAAAGGATAACTTGAGGTTAGAGCCCATAACTGATATGGCTTGCCATAATGCCTCCATATCAATCTTCACTGGTTTCTCCAACACCCCAAATTTAATGATATTACCTCCTGAAGCACCTCTCGCCTCTTCCCTGGTATAGGGCAGCTGCTGTAAATTTTCACCCACTCCTCCTTCCATTGAAGCTTGAAGCTGTGGTAGAGATTCCTCCACTGCTGAGATCCGAGTTTTCCCCACGGGAGATCAAACTCTCAGTTCCTCCTGACACAAGTGTGCTTCCGGGTTGGGGTGGGACCAGCCATTGCTCTGGGCTCAGATGCCTATTCGAGTCGCAGGCCAGGTTCACCCGAGGATATCTGGCTTTCCCCTGAGGTAGGTAGTAGTGCTGCCCGATTCAGGAAAAAAATTTTAGATTTGATTCAACCTACTGAATTGAATTTTTGATTCGATTTTCCTGTCTAATTGGGTGTTTTTTTTGTTTTGTTTTGGGGGGGTTTTTTGTTTTGTTTTTTTCAAACATCCTGGTGGGTTTATTTTATAGCCTCTTCACCCCTTTTATAGACTCTTCACCCCCTTTGCCCTCTGGTGCTGTGGTGTAAACAAAATAAACAAACAAAAAAGACTTTTCCTCTCTCTGTTAAATCCTAGCTCACGTTTGTGGTCTAACACCAGCTCTGGCAGGATACATGTTTCAAATCTGACATATTGTAATCACAAAACAGAAATTAAAATTAAGTTTTTCTACCTTTTGTTGTCTGGTCATTATACAAATCTTGTTGGTCCCAAGCCCGGGTTGTCTTCTGATAACTCGCTTGCTAGGGTCTCCTTCTTTGTCCGTGCTAACCATCCATCTTCCATCTGTGTCCTTCCCTTCCATTTCCCTTTCCCCTGGTCTGGCATCTGTCTTCTTCCTCCCCCCCCCATGCTCTGACATCTCTCCCTCCATGGTCTAGTTTCGCCTTTCCTTTCCCTCCCTCCCATGGTCTTTGGCGTCTCTCTTTCCTCTCCTCTCCCTTCCTGGTCTTCCTTCTCCCTCCTTCCCTCTCTCTCTCTCCCCAATTGGGTGCAGCAGCAGTATTTCTCTTCCCCCTTTCCCTCTCACTTTCCTCCTCCACTGCTCTTCCCTGTTCCCCCATCCACTCTTCTCCACTGCTCTCCCCTCAGTCCTGCTGCAGTTTTCCCTCTTCCATTTTAAGTCCAGCAGCACTCTCCTCTGTTCCCAATCCAGCAGCACCTCTCCCTCTCACCTCCCTCCACCATTCAACTCCAACAGCAGCTCTCCCTCTCCTCCTCTCTACTTTCATGTCCCCCACCAACTAGCTGCAGAACATCTCCTTTCCACCCCCAGAGCCAGCAGGGCTTCTCTCCCTTCACTTTCCCTCCCCTCTGACTAAAATCAGTACCTTACCCACTCACCTCCCAGGTCTAGCAGCACCACTCCCTCCTCTCTTCACCTCCTATCAGCACCCCTCCCTCTTATCTCCCAGGTCCATCGGCACCACTCCCCCCTCCTGATTAACAGGCTCTCATCGGCTCTCACCGGCTTGGGGATTCGCCGGTCTGACTTGGCACAGCCTGAAATTCTGTGTTTGACTCTGGCCAAAGAAAGTAAAAAAGAAAAAAACCCCGAAAATCCAGGCGATTTTTCAAACCCTCCCGGTAACACTAGCCTGGATTAGCAGCTGCACCGCTCTCTCCATCCGTAGCTTTAGCGAGTCAGTTCCCTTCTGCAGCCTCAGGGCCTCTGCTAGACCGTTCCACCTCCGATAATGCAACTTCCTTCTTCCTCAGAGGCGGGACGGCCTAGCAGAGGCCCTGAGGCTGCAGAAGGGAATTGACTCTCTAAAGCTACGGACGGAGAGAGCGGTGCAGCTGCTAATCCAGGCTAGTGTTACCGGGAGGGTTTGAAGAATCGCCTGGTTTTTCGGGGAAGGAGGGGTTCTTTTTTACTTTGGCCGGAGTCAAACACAGAACTTCAGGCTGTGCTGAGTCAGACCGGGGAATCCCCAAGCTGGTGAGAGGGGTTTTTACTGTATGTTGTGCTGCTACTTTCCTCCTTATAGATAGGCATGGTTCTGCCTGCTATATTACATTATATAGATAATATTTTGTGAATCTTTGCATTGGTACGGCATGCATGTTTCTAGCCTTGTTAACATTTATTGTACTTCATATACTAAACTCAATAAAAGTTTTTGAACTAAAAAAAAAAAATATATATTTTGAGTGGCGGCGGCACAGCAGGATTCATGACCGCGATGACAGCCTGGTGCGGGGAGAAGGGTTGATCCCTGAATTGGAGAGGTCGATTTTTTTTTTTTTTTTTTAAATACACATCGATTCACCCAAAGTGAATCGGTGAATCTATTTGAAACGGAAATCGGGCAGCACTAGTAAGTAGTGCGAATTCACCCGAGGGTGCAAAGGCTGCTGTGATCGTCATCTGAATTAGGTGTTGGGGAGTCGCCACAGCCACAAGATGGTTAGGGCGAAGGGCTCCTTTCCTTTTCCCCATACATATGGGGCAAGTTGTTAAACACCTCTGACAAAAAAGGCACACAGACGGAGCCTCCCTCTCAGGCATCCGTTCCCAACGCCATCTTGATTCCAGCATCATGATAATTTTTTTTTAAGAAACTTGGAAACTTCATTATTATTAATGTTGCTGTTCTTTGTAGTGTTATGAGCAGAACAGACTTATTTCTTAGGGAGAGTCCCGGTGGCCCTTCTTTTTTTTTCTGTTTTTTTCTCCAGTGTTGACCATCTGCTTTGATACGAACTGTGGAGTACAGGACAGCCCAGGGAGAAGGGATGTGGAGTGGAAAAATGCAAATGAGCTCTCTACACACACCCCATGGGTGAAGGTGCATAAACCCAGTGGTTCAAGACTGGCATTCTATCTCCTATTAAAAAAAAAATAAAAGATTAGCAATGTAGGTACATAATCTTCCCTTTCCATAAATGGTTGTGATTTCTGAAACTAATTGTTTCAATAAGAATTTTTACCTAGCAGGTACATGTGCTGGTAACACCCAACTCAGTCCTTGTACTCCCCTTTTCTTTCCCCCCATTTAGTTTTTTCATGCTGCTTTTCAAGTTTCTGAGTTTGTTCATACCTCCCATATTCATGCATTTGTAGTTGTCTGGTACTGGTCCCTGTGGTGGAAATATGAGAAATTGTAGCAGAGATGATGGGTTTGCAGTTTTGCCTTGGTGATTTTATGTCATTAATATCTCTCCCCCCCTCCTCTTTGTACAGGCAGTTGTAGACTACCCAAACTATTGCAGGAGGGAAAGGGATAGTGGTGGTCATGTCTGTATCAGCTATATTGATTTCTAGTCTAGTGCTATCCAATGATAACTACTAACTGTCTTGCAGAACAGGATCTGATTCATGCTATTTTAACGACTCAGAATATGAAGAATATTTGCCAACAGCATTCCTTTGTATTGTAATGAGCTTTTCTTTTTTGTAACAGGAACAGTTGTTAAGAAGCAAAGGAGAAATCGGTTGGAATCAACTGTTTGATTTAATTCAATCTGAGCTGTTTGCACGACCTGATGATGTCTATATCAACATTAAGCTTGTGGAACTGTACCAGTCTAATGAAAAACTGGAAGAAGCTGTGAATCACTGCCTGAAAGTTCAGAAGAAAGGAATGTTGCAAAACAGCTTGGAATGGTTCTCCTGCGTTGTACAGATATTTAAGGTATAGTATCATGAAGGTGTATTTTGTAAAACGTTCCCTTCCAGATTTGTTGTGATATGGATTGGTTATAGCACAATAGTTTTTGCATCACTGGAAAGAGATATTGCAGTATGTCTGGAATAAAAATCCTTCTTTATTATACAATTTGTGATAATTATGAGAAAGCAAGGGCATCATCTTTTTCTTTCTTCGTTTCTTTTTTTTTTTTTTTTTTTTTTTTTAACAAATAAGAGTGTATAATGGGAGGATGGATATGAATAACTTGGCTAACAAAGGTAGGCTTCTCCAACCAAGTCAGTAAATTGAGCTGCTTTTATCTCTGAGGTGGATTTTTAGATTTGTAGCCGGAAGGTTGCAAGCTCAGAATCTGAGATACCTAGTTGGGGGATAAAAGGCTGTAGCACTGTAGAATTTATAAACCAACAATCTTTTATCTTAATTGTCCCAAAATAAAGCAGGGCTGTGGAGTAAGTCCAGAAGCAATTTTGAGTGGAATCAGTAAAAATATACGGACTTGTACTCCAGCTTTAAATTAAAAACAGCATTATAATATATGGTAAATTTATCATTTTATACTTTTCCTGGATCTAAAGTTATATTTACCAGTACTTTTAGGCCCAGAACAAAAATATTGTTGCAGCAGCTGCCCCCTAGGCCAAGAAACCAGCCCACCTTGCGCTGCCTAAATCCTGATACGCCCCTCCCCAGAAAGCTATGGGACTATTCTTTCTGATAGCTCCAGCACTGCTTCTCTTCGGTGCCATATAAAGTGCCTTGATTTATTTTATTTTTTTATGGCTTGTTTTAACTACCTCCCCAGCTTATTAACTGAAGAAAGGGAATGGAGGACACTGAGGGGGGAGGGACTTCATGTATACTCATCCCCTTGCTGAGTGCCACCCTATTGGGCCACTACTTTCATACTAGGCCAATTCTCAGTCCTCCACCAGATACTACCACACCAAGCGAAGGTCCAGAGATCTATGGAAGAAGACTTTGAGTGGTAAGACACACAGACTGAACAGATAATTTGATAAGTGAACCAAGATTCTAGTAAGCCTACTGTGTTAGTAATTCACTGATCAGCCAACCATTCAACAGATATAGAGATTTTGTTAAAATCTCAAAGGGCAGGATACCTAACCTAAGTGTGAGAGTAGTTTAACATTACCGTTATCCATAATCATATATAAACTCTTCCTAGGTTCTGGTCCTTAGTCCAAGTACTTAACTGTGCTGAAGGTCACTTGGCCCTATATGATCCTAAACCCCAGGTAATATGCAGACTCCCACCACAAACAAACCACCTAGGGGATGTCATGGATTAAACCAGGGCTATGCCAAACTCTTGCTGTGCCATTGAAGCTAGACATTTTCAGGCAACTGGAAGGTTGGTTGTCAGTTCTCCAGGTGACAAAGTGGCTGATGATTGGACAACCCTGATGTTTCACCTGAGGGATTTGAGATGGGAGATATTGGACTATCATCCTGAAATCCAAGAGCTGCAGAAATGACCTCATCTAGAGAGAGTATGGAATGGGATAACTGGGCAATGGAAAAAGAATATGATCCGAGAACCAAGGCTGCCAAAACCATTCTCTACAAGACAAAGGAAAGTTCATTTACATTTTAAAATTATGAAGGACAAAATCAACTTTCAGGATGACTTCCTGAAAGCGAAGGGGATAACAAGACATTGAGCGAATAGGGTATGGACATTTTAGGTTAGGTAGGGAACACTTTCAGGTCATGGACCTGGAGGGCCGCCGCGGGAGCGGACTGCCGGGCTCGATGGACCCCTGGTCTGACCCGGCAGAGGCAATGCTTATGTTCTTATTAATTAGGAGGTTCACCATGGCTGCAGCTTCCGTTTCTCAACCAAAGCTAAGAAGACATGAGAATTATTCTCTCTTGAGCTAACCATGAGTCTACTCCCATTGACATGAAGGCACTGAAATGGAAGCCAAGGACAGGCCTCAACAATGAGACAGGAACACACAATGAAGGAGTCGTGAGGACAAGATGTCAAAAGATCAGCCAGGATTGTATAGTTCAAAAGAAACTTTATTGATGAATATTCCACAATGGCTCAAAGACTCAACACTGGCAGTGTTTCAGCATCTGTGCCTTTATCAAGTGTCTAAGGGATCATGTTGAAACAAAATAAAACAAAATTTAAAACTCAACATAACCAAACAGTATAATTCATAATGTCATTATGTCTGAGGGGCTTGGCTCGCTGCAGTCTTCGTAGGTGGCTCCAGACCTCCCATCTAGTGCAGGGGGCAAGTCTGGATCAGCCGCAGTGGACGGTGCTGCTCACGGATGTCAATCTCCTCGGTTGGGGAGCACAGTGTCTAGGTCACTCAGCTCAGGGCACCTGGTCCACAGAGGAGGCGTCTTGGTTGATCAATGTTCTAGAGACCAGAACCATTCAACTAGCACTTTTAGCCTTCTGGTCTTTTCTGATAGGCAAGTCAGTCCGGGGTCTTTCAGACAATGCCACGGCAGTGGCCTATGTCAATCGTCAGGGGGGCAGGAGGCGGCTCTGCTCCTGATCTGGGCAGAGTCTCATCTTCAGGACATCTCAGCCTCCCACATTTCAGGCGTGGAGAATGTGTAGGTGAACTTTGTCAGTTCGCCCTATATCCCAGAGAGTGGTGTCTAAGCCATGCAGTCTTGGGGGTCAGCCTCTCATGGTCCTGATGGCTACAAGTGTCAATGCCAAAACACCCTGCTTCTTCAGTCATCGCAGAGACGCTCAGGCCAAGGGGCTGGATGCTCTGGTTCAACCATGTGTTCCCTCTGTGGTCATTAGTGGGCAGAGTTCTTCTCCGCATTGTTCGACATCCAGGACGATACGAAGTTATTCAGAGTAGTGAAGACGCAGGGGGATTGTGAAGATCGGCAACGTGACATAATCAGGCTCGAGGAATGGGTATAGACATGGCAGATGAGGTTCAACGTGGATAAGTGTAAAGTGATGCTTGTCGGTAACAAAAATCTCCTGCACGAATACAGGATGTCTGTGGCGGTACTTGGAGAGACCTCTCAGGAAAGGGACGTAGGAGTTCTGATCGGCAAGTCGATGAAGCAGTCCACGCAATGTGTGGCGGCGGCGTAAAGGGCAAACAGAATGCTAGGAATGATAAAGAAGGGGATCACAAACAGATCGGAGAAAGTTATCTTGCTGCTGTACTGGGCCATGGTGCGCCCTCACCTGGAGTACTGTGTACAGCACTGGTCGCCGTACATGAAGAAGGACATGGTACTATTCGAAAGGGTCCAGAGAAGAGCGACTAAGATGGTTAAGGGGGTGGAGGAGCTGCCGTACAGCGAAAGATTAGAGAAACTGGGCCTCTTCTCCCTCGAACAGAGAAGATTGAGAGGGGACATGATCGAAACATTCAAGATACTGAAGGGGATAGTCTTAGTAGATAAGGACAGGTTGTTCACCCTCTCCAATATAGGGAGAACGTGAGGGCACTTTCTAAAGTTGAAAGGGGATAGATTCTGTACAAACATAAGGAAGTTCTTCTTCACCCAGAGAGAGGTAGAAAACTGGGACGCTCTTCCGGAATCTGTCATAGGGGAAAACATCCTCCATGGATTCAAGACAAAGTTAGACAGGTTCCTGCTGAACAAGAATGTGTGCTGGAAGGGCTAGTCTCAGGGCGGTGGTCTTTGACCAGAGGGCCGCCGCGTGAGAGGACTGCTAGGCATGATGGAGCACTGGTCTGACCCAGCAGCGGCAATTCTTATGTTCTTATGTCTAGTGATTCTGGTGGCTCTGTATTGGCCCAGGCATCCATGGTACATGGACCTGATGAGATATCTGGTGGCGGATCCTCTCCCTCTCCCTCTCTTGACTGACCTTCTGTCTCAGGGCCCCATTCCAATGTTCGATCCGGGTCCCTTTTGTCTTACAGCTTGGCTCTTGAAAGGGACTGCCTAAATAAGAAGGGGTATTCAGAAAAAGGGATCTCAACCCTCTTGGGGTCTCAAACTTTCTTCTTCTCGGGCTTATGTGTGGGTTGGCGTATATTTGAGGAGTGGTGTGCTGCGCGTGGAGTAGTCTCTTTTCGTGTTTCCTTGTCTAACATCTTAGAGTACTTGCAGGATGGCCTGGACAGGGGCCTGGTTTTGTCTTCTCTCCAGGTTCAGCTTGTGACCTTGTCAGCCTTTTGGGGGTTGTTTCGAGCTCAGCGTTTGACTTACATTCCTGATGTCGTTCACTTCTTACGGGTGGCCACATTGCTCAAGCCTCCCGTGTGACCCTCTGTTCCATCTTGGGATCTTAATCTGGTCTTGTCCGTGCTGGTGCACCACTTTCTTGAGTCTTTGGATACCTGTATGTTGAAGGACCTTACTCTTAAAGCGGTCTTCCTGGTGGCTGTTACTTCTTAGACATGTTTCTGAGCTTCTGAGGCAGACTGTAGAGCAAGCCTGGTCTTTAATTCAAAGGCACGGTAAACGAGGCGCAAAACCTGTATATACCCAGATTTAGGAAAGGATGCAGGAAGAATCATACAAAAAAACCAGCATGGATAACCAATGAAGTAAAAAAAATCATTTCAGAAGTGGAAAAAGGACAAAACTGACGAAAATTGGAAGGAGCACAGGAAGCAGCAAAAAGAATGTCACCAAGTGGTCAGAAAAGCAAAGAAAGAATATGAAGAGAGACTAGCCAAGGAAGCACGAAATTTTAAACCATTCTTCCGATATGTGAAAGGAAAGCAGCCGGTGAGGGAGGAAGTGGGACCTTTGGACGAGGGAGATAGGAAGGTAATGGTGAAGGAGGAAAAAGAGATGGCTGATAGACTAAACACGTTCTTCTCGTCAGTCTTTACAAGAGAAGACACATCCAACGTGCCTGTACTAGAAAAAATCTTCAAGGGGATCAAGAGGGAAAATTATTATACTTGGGAAGTAAGCCTCGAAGACGTGCTCAAGTAGATAGATAGATTAAAAACTCACAAATCTCCGGGCCCAGACAGAATCCACCCAAGAATACTGAAAGAGCTCAGGGACGAAACAGTGGAGTTACTGCGGCTGATTTGTAATCTATTCTTGAGAACAGGGGTAATCCTGGAGGACTGGAGGATAGCAAATGTTACACCTATCTTTAAAAAAGGATTAAGAGGTGACCCGGGGAACTACAGACTGATTAACCTCGGTTCCGGGGAAGATGGCGGAATCATTGATCAAGGAAAGTATCAGTGAACACATAGAAAAAAATAATCTGTTAAGAACAAGCCAGCATGGTTTCTGTAAAGGAAGATCATGTCAAACGAACCTACTGCATTTCTTTGAGGGGATAAGCAAACAACTGGACAAAGGAGACCCTATAGACATCGTATATCTGGACTTCCAAAAAGCTTTCGACAAAGCACCCCACGAGCACCTACTAAAGAAGCTGTGGAGCCACGGAGTGGAAGGGGACGTGCACAGATGGGTCAAAAATTGGCTGGCGGACAGGAAGCAGAGGGTAGGAGCAAAGGGACACTACTCAGACTGGAAAGGGGTCACGTGTGGTGTCCCTCAGGGTTCAGAGCTGGGGCTGTTGCTGTTCAATATAGTCAAGTTTCAAGTTTATTGACTTTTAATATACCGACCATCAACAAGTATCTAGCCGGTTTACAATAAAATATTTAAAATAGAGATAAAAAATTATTTATATAAAAGAAGATTATAAAAGTGTACATTAAGGACATTAACTGAACGAACTTGAAGGTGGGGGTAAGAGGGGAGGAAGGGGAAAAGTTACATAATTAGAAGAAGAAAAAGAGAGAAAAAATATATATATATTTTTTTATATAATATTGAGATAAGGTGGGGGAGAGGATAAAACATGTAGGATGGGATCACTTCATAGAAGTGGTTGTCACTTCATAGAAGTGGTTGGTTGAGTAAGATGGAGATGCTTTAAGAGCAGATGAAAGCATCACAAAATAAGTCTTTATGCTTATCTTGAATCTATCAAGTTGTTCGAGTCAGAGTTGATGCGGCAGAGCATTCCACAATGTTGGGGCAACTACTGAAAAATTTGTTTTTCTGGTGCGGAAAAAGTCTTTTATAGAGGGAATTGAAAGGAAATTCTGGTCTGCTGATCTAAGTGTACGTGTTGAGCATTGAGGAATGAGAAGCCTATCAAGATATGAAGGCTGATGAGAGAGTTTTATTTTAAAGGTCAGCAGGATATTCATTAATGACCTGGAAACGGGGACGAAATGCAAAATTATAAAATTCGCAGACGACACAAAACTCTCCAGTAGGGTTAAAACTGTTGAGGAATGCAAAGAACTACAAAGTGACCTGAACAAGCTGGGTGAGTGGGCAAAAAGATAGCAGATGAGCTTCAATGTAGAGAAATGTAAAGTCTTGCACATAGGGAAAGGGAACCTGATGTACAGCTATACGATGGGAGGGAGAATACTGGGGGAAGGCAACCTAGAAAAGGATTTGGGGGTATTGGTGAATACTACGATCATTTGTTATTTATTCAATTTTCTATACCGTTCTCCCAAGAGAGCTCAGAACGGTTTACATTAATTTATTCAGGTACTCAAGCATTTTTCCCTATCTGTCCCGGCAGGCTCACAATCTATCTAATGTACCTGGGGCAATGAAGCCAGCGGCACAATGTGCCTCAAAAAAGGCAAACAGAATGTTGGTTATTATCAAAAAAGGTATCACTACCAGAATGAAAGAAGTTATCCTGCCGCTGTATCGAGCGATGGTGCGCCCTCATCTGGAGTACTGCATCCAATACTGGTCGCCGCACCTTAAGAAGGATGTGGCAATACTCGAGAGGGTCCAGAGAAGAGCAACAAAGATGATTAAGGGCATGGAAAACCTTGCATATACCGAAAGGCTAGAGAAGCTGTGGAAAAGCTTTTTACCCTGGAAAAGCGGAGACTTAGAGGGGACATGATAGAGACTTTTAAAATCATGAAAGTCATGGAGAAGGTGGAGAGGGACAGATTCTTCAGGCTAGCGGGGACATCAAAAACAAGAGGGCATTCAGAAAAACTGAAAGGAGACAGATTTAAGACGAATGCTAGGAAGTTCTTCTTCACTCAGAGGGTGGTGGACACCTGGAATGCGCTTCCAAGAGAGGTGATAGGACAGAGTACAATGTTGGGTTTCAAAAAGGGCTTGGATGACTTCTTGAAGGAGAAAGGGATTACAGGGTATAGATAGAGGGTTACTATACAGGGTACTTCAGGATTAGGGCACAAACAATGTAGGAAGTGGGAACTTAAAGGTCAAGGACCTGGGGGGCCGCCGCGGGAGCAGACTGCTGGGCACGATGGACCCCTGGTCTGACCCGGCAGAGGCAATGCTTATGTTCTTATGTTCAAGCTTTCTCTTGTAAATCTCCCTTCCTGGAGTTCTCTAGGGAGCGGGTTGTGTTGTGGCCTGTTCCTTCCTTTCTTCCAAAGGTAGTTTCTCCTTTTCATGTCAATCAGTCAGTTGTCCTTCTGGTGTTGGGTAGTTGGGAGGGCTCTTTCGAGCAGAGACAGTTGCACAAGTTGGATGTCATTCATGTCCTTTGCGTTGATGTGCAAAGGACCCAAGAGATCAGGAAATCCGATCATCTCTTTGTCCTTTTGACGGGTCCTCGTAAGGGGGATCGCACTTCCCAGGCTACCATTGCTCGCTGGATCAATGAGACTATTGCTTTGCTTATCTTCTTCAGAATAAGCCTGTTCCTGAATTTCTCAAGGCTCATTCCACTCGGGGTCAAGCGGCTTCTTGGGCTGAGTCTTGTTTAGTGCCTCCAGTGGATATTTGCAAGGTTGCAGTTTGGTCTTCTCTGCATTCCTTTGTCAGACGCTACTGTGTGGATGTTCAAGCGCATCGGGACGTGATGTTCGGTGAGCGTGTTCTGGTGTTGGCCCTTTGGGGGTCCTACCCTTAATGGGTACATCTTTGGTATGTCCCATTTGTAAGAACTATGCCCGTTTATCAGGCGATATAGAAGGAGAAATTAGGTTCTTACCTGCTAATTTTCTTTCTGTTAGCCTGTAGACAGGTATAGTTGCCCATCCTGTCTGTGATTGCGGGTTTTTTGCTCATGTGCAGATTTTGATTTTTCTGCGGGTTCTAGTATTTTCCTAGGCCTGGGGAGAATTAAGAACAGTGGCTATGGCTTAGCTGGTGAGCTGTAGGGACACTTTCACTGCAGGATTCCAGTTCTATACATGTTCCAACAGTTGTTACCATGTGTCTGTTGTTTTTAACCTCATATTTAGAGTGTTTTTACTGTTCGCAGTTAGTATTTTCCTAGGTTCTGCTTGACTATTCGGCAGACTGGGGTGGTAGAGGGAGCCTCAGCTAATATACTACAACATGTTTTTGTCTGTCTCCACCTGCTGGTCATGGTGAGGTATAATATCCATTTGTAGGAACTATACCGGTCTACAGGCTAACAGAAATAAAATTAGCAAGAAAGAACCTAATTTCTTCTTTTTTTCATGCAGATTCATTGTGGATATCTTAAAAAAGCTTACTGACTGGATGTGTGAGGACTGAGTTGAGAATCATTCTCATAGTGGATTGGTGCTTATTACCATCCTATAATAAGAGAGCCTATCTCGTGAAGTATGAATTTCAACTAGCAGACCTGGATCATAGACTAAATATAAAGTATAATGGGCTCCGCTTTTATAATTCTCCCATCTCTAGGCTCTGGTTACGATTCTCTTATACTTCTGATTTACTTGTAGTGCAGTTTCCTTAATTTTCAGTAACCTGTATTTCTAACATTTTTATACATCTGCTGATGCTTGCTGGTGATGTGATTAATACCATGACATTCCTACTTGTGTGTTCTGTATTAGTTGTCACTACTATGTACATGAGAAGTGCCTCTGTACTTTGTTTTCCTTTCTGTTGTTTTATTGGCAAAAATTTTTCAATAAAAATTATTTGGGGGAAAAAAAAAGACTTTCTCTATCGTATATGAAGTTTTGTCTTAGATTCAATCAGAAACTGACTTTCCCCAAGTATCCTCATCTGAGTTCTATAAATATTCATTCTTTTATAGAATTCATAGGAATGGTCATCTATTGTGATTTCTGCTTCCTCTTTCTTTGCAGCCAATGAAAAACATTTTAGTTTTATTGTAGGTGGGAAATCTTGTTTCTCTAATAAAGCATACCCAAAGAGGAATTTCTTAGCAGTATGATATTAATGCAGATATGCATTTTATATTTGACTTTGTAGGAATACCTGGAATCTGCTCAGGGCTCAAGATCTGAGAAGAGTAACTGGAGAACAATCAATAGAGAGCTGCTTTTGGCCCATTCGAACTGTGTACGCCTTACACTTTCTTCACGAAATGTACAAGAAAGCCGAAGAGCACTTGAAAAGTATGAATCTTTTATGCAAAAAGCCTCATTAACACATTGTTCATTCTCTTTCTGCGTTTGATTCTTTTGAATTTTTTTTTATGTAGTACCTTTCTAGAGAGTCATTTGCTAACAGCACATGCTTAAGCTCTAGTGTAAACATTGTATCTATTTTATGCAGTTGGTCCTCCTGTAAATAAGCAAAATAGATAAAAGAAGTAGGGACAAGTGAGATGCTTCTGCTTGGGGTCTTTATTCGAACATAGTGGTACAATTATTTATTTATTTAAAAATGTATATACCGCCTAGAATCTAAGCAGTTTCCAATATTAAAAATTCATAGAATAAAACCATAACAACACAGACATTATATAATCATTCTCTACCTTATCATTCAGGACATACTAACTGACTTAACACGGCCAGCATTTTGGACCTTAAGATACCTTCTTCAGGAGTCTATAAACATTTGTGCATCCAATGTTTACATAAAAAAATAAATTTTCCTTAGTGAAATGTCTTATATCTAAAAAGTTAGCATAAACAAATTGCTACTCACACAACAGAACAAAAAACATATACATAAGTAAATTAAATTACCAAATTAAACAGGCCAAAATCGGACAATGTCTTTTGCAAGACCTGACAGGCTCTCACAACAATTTTGTTTTCAAGTGGTCCCCTGTGTTCCCCCACCTGAAAAATCCTAAAATTGCTGTTCTTTATTTTCGGGAAATGTTTATTTTTGGCATGAATTCTGTGCCGGCGGCCATCTTGAATTTTTTAAAGATCATTTTTTCATCTTCTCCCTGCTTCTTCAAAACACGTTTTTTGCCAGAAAACTTGCTGGGATGGAGTCCTCGGGGTCTTCTCTTGTGAACTCATGCAAAGTTTGTGCAAATTTAGAGCTTTTTGTGCGTACTTGTGCCACATGCCGCTTGGCGCAGCCGGGAGGGGGGGGGAGTCGGTAGCTACCAGCTCTGCTTCCCCCTCATAGAGATTCCACGCTCAGCTAGCCCAGTGGATCAGCCGCCATTGCTTTCGGGGCTTGACTCAGCTGGTTTTTCGGGCAACCAGGCTGCAGACCCTTTGCAGCCTAAGAAACATGTCTAAGTCATCTAAGGGTGACTCTGTGATATTTTTTCTGATTTTATGAGATTTTTGTGGTCTGAATTTCAGACCAGAGGTTTTACTGCTGGAAGTTCTCCGCCTGCTCTGTCAGTGTCTGGGGGGAGCTCCCCTTCTCCACCTGTTCTGCCTGTTCCTCTTTCGACGACTCTTCTAGGGGATCCGATGTCTGATCGGACATCTCTGATCCTTTGTTTGATAGTGCAGCCCTTCCCGGATTGGGGGATCTGGACTTGGGTACTGGATCCTGATGGTAATCCAATTGTGCTGTGCGTATTTAAATTTGCAGCTTTGCCTGATCTGATTGTTGAATCTTTGCATGAATTGAATTTGGCCGCTTAGCTAGCTACTACCAATTCTTCTCCTTGGCACTTGCAATTTGCGACCTTTCCTTGAAATCCGGATATGAGTTGTATGGTCTCTGAACAGTTTAACTCTCCAGAAGATCCTTTGAGAAATGCTAAGGCCATGTCCTGTTTGTATCCTATGGCGCAAGGAGTGCCATCAGTTTTTGGGACAGCCAAAGGTGGATTCCTTGGTGCGCCTAATCACCTGAACCACCAAGGAATCCACCTTTGGCTGTCCCAAAAACTGATGGCACTCCTTGCGCCATAGGATACTTATGCTTCTCCAAGCTGATTCTTGGCGGCCGGCCAGCCCTTCGGGGTTGTGAAGAATCTGTACATATGTTCAACTTGTAGGGAGTAGTTTCTGAGCTCCTTTGAAGCCTGTGTTGGCGTTTAACTGTACTTTAGGTGTTTATGAGCAGAACATTAGTTTAGCCTGTGGTTACTGGTGCCTCTACTTCACATGTTTGGGTGCCTTTCTATGCTTGGGTACTGACTGCTAGAGGGCGCTAAGCTGATCTGTGAAGGCAGAGTAAAAAATCCGTGGTGGATTCCTTCTGCAGTCCATGTGAGTATGGGGGAATAACCCTGTTGTCTAGAGAATGTTTCACCTAGCTACTAGAAAAGAGCTTACCAGGGTAAGTACATATTCTCTTTTTACGTTATCAAATTCATTGAGGGATGATAAAACTGAAAATAAGTTGCAAAAACTGTCGGCAAATATATCGGGGGATATGGGTGTATAACTTCAATCACAAATGTAGTTATCAAATACACGAGGACACGAGTGTAAATCTTGATAAAACCCCAAGTTCTAACCCTTCCCCCCTTGTGTGTGTGTGGGTTATAACTTGGGGGTTTATCAAGAATTATAGATGTGGTGTCCTAAGGACCAGGTGAATCCTGAGAAGACTCCCATTTCGGCGATCCTGGCTTTTCTTCAGGCAGGCCTTGAGAAGGGTTTAGCAGTGGCCTCCTTAAGGCCTTTCGTGCTTCAGAACATGCAGAGGCTCTGGTTTGCTTACTGCTCATCCAGATGTGACCAGGTTTATGAGAGGGTGCTTTGTTTGTGGCCTCCTTACATCATCCTTTCCCTTCGTGAAATCTTAACATCATTCTTCAGGGCCTTGGAGAAGCTCCATTTGAGTCACTGAAGGTGCTACTCTTCTGGATTTGACGATCAAGACTGTCTTTCTGGTTGCCATCGTCTCGGCATGGCGTATTTCGGAGCTTCAGGCTCTCTTGTGCAGGGAACCCTTTCTTCGTATTATGGGCAAGTAGTTCTTTGAACTGTACCTTCCTTTCTGCCGAAGGTGGTTTCCACCTTCCATGTCAGCCAGGAGGTTCATTTGTCTGTGTTTCATTCCACAGGCTTGGAGCAAAAGGATCAGATCTTGCGCAAATTGGATGTCCGGAGAGTCTTGTTCCACTATTTGGAATGGACTAATGATTTCCGGCTGTCTGATCACCTCTTTGTCCTGACTGCTGTGCCTTGCCATGGTCGGCCAGCATCCAAGTCCTCATTCACTTGATGGATTTGAATGGCCATTTCCGCAACTTACATTGCCTGAAGCAAGCAGCCACCGGTTTCTCTGAAGGCCCATTCAGCTGGAAGTGTTGCTGTGTCATGGGCAGTATCTCTCACATTTCATCTAGATGAAATTGCAGGGGCGGTTTCTTGGTCTTTTAGCTGGTTTTACCAAGTGGATGTGGCGACTCATTCTGATGCCGCTTTTGAGATCTTTGTGTTGAGGGTAGTCTCTTCTGTCCCTCCCTATCTGCTACCATTGTTTTGGTACGTCACCTAGTGTTTGGAATCTGGAAGGGACGTAACAGAGTAGAAGATTAGGTTTTTGCCTTCGATAATCTTCTTCCTGTTAGTCCCTATAGGATTCCATATGACCCGCTCTCTCTGTGTGCACTCGTTTTTTTGTAATAGTCTGCTTCTTTCTGCCTCGGTTATTCTCCTTACAGGCTTGAAGATTTTCCAGCTAGTTGACAGATGCTCTGGGAAGTTTTCTGTGAGTATGCACGTTGCCAAGGCTGTTTCTTGGTGTGCTTATTGTACACAGCAGATTAGTTGTACATTGTTCCTCAATGATTTTTCTGGGTTGACTTTGTGCCTGTATATTACTTGTTCATGTTTTGCAGACTAGACCAAGTGATGTGTATGATTCAATTGATGTAAGATGAAAAATGAATAAAGAATTGGAAAAAAAAAAAAAAAGAACTTGTTTGTTTCTGGGGCTCTTCCCCCATACCCTCTTGTCATGGATTTGTTCAGGTATATTGCTTGGCTTTGGGACTCAATTGTAGATGGCTCTAGATCTCATTTAAAGGGGGAGAAAAGTTTTTGTATGCTCAGAAAAGTGTATTTCTGCAACTCCCAGATTGCGGGAAGGGATTGAACACCTAGCATATGGAATTCTACAAGGGACTAAGAAGATTATCGAAGGTAAAAACCTAATGTTCCATTCCCCCATACATTTGCGTGTTTGTGCCAGTACCTCCCACATCAACACCTTAACATTTTTTCACTCCCATTTCTTTCTCCCTCTTTATCAACTTTTTGTTTAACAGTTTTGTCAAAATTACTTTCTGTATGTTTCTGGAAAAAATCTTTTACAAAAATTATATGTAAACTCCTACAAATGTGTAGAAACTGGCTTATAAATTTTTTTCAGAAATTATTCATGAAGTTTGACTGAAATACCTCTTTATCCTAGCTTTGATCATGCACTTCAGTTTTTGAAACCGTATGTGAACGATTCAGATGAATTGTCCATTACCTTCTTGGAAATGAGAGGTCATTTCTACATGCATACTGGAACTCTGCTGTTAAAAGCTGCTCAAGTTGGTGACATGCACTGGAGAGCTGTGACAGAAATGGCTACTCTCTGCTACCTCATAGCATTCCAGGTAAAATAATTCAATTGCTATTGAAATATATCCTTGGTAACTAATGAGCTATGTATATGTTCAGGAGTGGTAGTTAGGAATATCATAATCTGACAGTGTGGCTGAAAAGCATGGCTATGTGGGAAAATATAGTGTCAAATAGAATTCACTTGCTGTACAGAGTAGAGAATATCTTATTTTTTTGTCATCTGAGGAAGACTACAAAACATGGAGAAAAAGGGATCAGGAATGCATTCTATCTAGCATGGACTACAAGAAGATCAGGAATGCATTCTATCTAGCATGGACTACAAGAAGATCAGACTGAAGTGAGGATGACAGATTAAATATGTGCTTTTGGTGATTCTGTACTAACCCTGGCCCCAAGCTTTGGATCTATGGGAGGGGGTGGGTGGGGAGGAGAGTCAGTTGGAAGTGAATATTTATTAATATTAAAATGATATTCAATAACATACACTGTACATCTATGAATTGTTTAAAGAATAGAAAAAATATTCTTTCATCATATTTTACCTGCGGTTATAGTAGTTTCACATTTGAAAGAAAATGCTTACCAGTGAAGTAGGAATTAATAGAAACATTCCTTTGACTTCCAGCCCTTTTCAAAACTGCTTCAACTCTATTCATTGCTGTTTTATTATTTGTTGGGAGAAATGGGTATGGATGAGTATAAACCTGAGATTGTGGTGTGTGATGTTTGTGCTCTTAAAAAAAAAATAAGTCATTTCCAGATGGGCCTTGAAAGTAGAACTTAGATCAGGGATGGGGAATGAGGGCCACAATCCAGCTGGGTTTTCAGGAATTTCCCCAGTGAATATACATGAGATCTATTTGCATGCCTCCATTGTATGCAAATAGATCTCATGCATATGGTTGAGTGGAAGGTGACAGAGGGTAGTGATCAATGGAGATTGCTCTGAGAAAAGGGATGTTGCTAGTGGTGTGCCTCAAGGTTCTGTTCTTGGGCCTGTTCTTTTTAACAGTTTTATAAACAATATTGCTGAAGGGTTGTCGGGTAAGATTTGCCTCTTTGCGGATGATCCCAAAATTTGCAATAGAGTAGACAACTGGATGAAGCTTGAAGAATGGTTTAAAATTTGGCAGCTAAAATTTAATGCTAAGAAATGCAAGGTCATGCATTTGGGCTGCAAAAACCCGAGGGAACGGTACAGTTTAGGGGTGAAGAACTTATGTGCACAACAAAAGAGTGGGACTTTGGTGTGATTGTATATGATGATCTTAAGGTAGCCAAACAAGTTGAAAAGGTGACGGCGATAGCTAGAAGAATTCTAGGTTGCATAGGGAGAGGTATGGCCAGTAGGAAAAAGGAGGTATTGATGCCACTGTATAAGACTTTGGTAAGACCTCATTTAGAATATTGTGTACAATTCTGGAGACTGCACCTTCAAAAAGATATAAAAAGGATGGAGTCAGTCCAAAGAAAGGTTACTAAAATGATATGTGGTCTTCGTCATGAGGCGTATGAAGACAGATTTAAAGATCTCAATCTGTATACTTTGGAGGAAAGACGGGAGAGGGGAGATATGATAGAGACGTTTAAATACCTATGTAATGTTCATTTTCATATCTTACAACAAGTGTATAATATTCAATCAAAAATAAATTTTACAAATCACTTGACATTCTTACTTATAATCATCAAAGCATAAAAGAATCCCTCCCCACCCATCCCATCCATTAATAATAAACCATTTAAAACAAATATCATATATCCCAATCCCACCCTACTTATAACCATATACAATAAAAAAAAGGGGTGGTTAAGGTGTCTGATCATTAGAATATGTAATCAATGGCCCCCAAATCTTTTAAAAATTATTATAATTTCTTTGCTGTATAGCAAGCACTCTCTCCATTTTATAAATATGACAGACTGAATTCCACCAAAAGGTATAATTAAGCTTAGTATAATCCTTCCAATTTCCAGTAATATGTTGAATGGCAACCCCCGTCAATATTAGTAAAAGTTTATTATTATTTGCAGAAATTGGACTCTTAAATCTTTTTTTTTTTAATTCTTTATTCATTTTCGTATGTTACAACAAGTGTAGCAAATAAACTCATTTAAAACTTAAAGATACACACTTGATTAACTCTCATATAAGCATCAAATTTAACATTTCATTACAAATTAAAATTCTATAATATTTTAAATATTATGAAAGAAATCTAACATTTATATCATTCTTATTGAATCTAATAATCCCTCCCCCCTCCCTCCCTATTCAATAAATCATAAAATCATCCTTACTGTGAAATTATTGAAATACTCATGTATTATATAATAACAACAAATAAAACCCATCCTTTTCCCCCCTAATCAAATACCTTAACATGGGAAAAGTTTTTCCTTTTTAAATATGAGGAAGGTAGGATCAGATGGGGCTTCTTTTATGGTATGGGGGATAGGCTTTGAGTTCATCTTGATTTGGTCATGACTTGGTTGCTGTGGATACCTGTTTAGTACTTATATTTTGATGAAATGTTATATAGAATATAGACAGGGACACAGATATGGATTCTTTATTAAGAAAAGTTTCATTGGAAATACATAGTTAAATTAATGAAGAAATATTGATCTATTATCTCCTCCATAATTGTTAGGGGGTTTAAAAATATTAGATATGGAAAAAAACTATAAATTTGTTTAGATATATATGAATTTTTTGATATAAGATATATAATTAATTCATATCAATTGTTTGATTGGAAAAAGGTTCCTTATATATACTCAATATTTGATGCAAGAGATTTAAGATTTCCTTTTTGACTCTTAAATCTCATAGATGTACCAAATAAAATAGTATCATAGGAAAGGGCAACATGATTTTCTAACAATGAATTATTTTGGGACCAAATTAACTTCCAAAAGGCATTTATATAGGGACAGAAAAAAATAAAATGATCTAAAGTTCCAGCTTCAAATTACAATGCCAGCATCTATTAGACCTAGAGCTATCCAACTTTTGTAAACGAACTGGGGTCCAAAAAGCTCTATGCAACAAAAGGTGTGCCTAATCACCTGAACCACAACAAAAAGAACCAAGTCTGTCTCATAGATGCTGACCTTGTAGTTCTTATTCTCCAAGACTAAAATCGTGGCCATTGAGAGGCAGAAATTTGGTGCCCAACCTCAATGCTCCAGATATCCCTGAGACCTGTTTTGTGTTTTTTATTCAAATACCCATATAACAATTTATACCATTGTGCGGCTTGGTGACCCAAGAAATCCGCCTCAAAGCATAGGAATTCCAAACTATACTGAGAGTTAAGAACTTTCCATTCAGGGAACCCCTCCTGAATAGCCTGCTTCAATTGCAACCATTTAAAATATTGTGATTTGTTTAAACCATATTTATGTTGCAATTGTGAAAAACTAAGCAGTGATCCATTTAAAACAACATCATTTAACATCTGTATACCTGCAATAATCCAATGCTTCCAAACGATTTTAAATCCGCCAATCTTGGAGTTTAGCCAAATGGATTGATTTAATGATTTAGAAATCGGATTTGGAGTTAAATTACTAACATACCGTAAAGTACTCCAGGTATCAAGCAAAATTCTATTTTCTTTATGTTTCCTGGGCAATTTTATACTAATAAGATGAGACAAATGTAAAGGAAACAGGAGTCGCCATTCTAAATATAACCAATCTGGGACATTTTCCATAAGATCTGGGAGGATCCAATACATACCCTGTCTTAAAATATAGGCCTGATGGTACCTATAAAAATTTGGAAAATTTACCCCTCCCTCCACAATTGTCTTCTGTAGAGATACTAAAGCAATTCTAGGTCTTTTACCCAACCAAACAAATTTAGTAAGAATACCATTTTTTGCCTATGTAATGTAAATGCACATGAGTTGAGTTTCTTTCATTTGAAAGGATACTCTGCAATGAGAGGGCATAGGATGAAGTTAAGAGAAGATATTAAGGAATACAGTGGTACCTCGGTTTACGAGTGCACAGGTTTGCGAGCGTTTTGCTGTTGAGGGCGGTGCGGCCTTGAAGGACACGGAGGAGCGCAAGTTGGAGTCCCTCCTTAAACAGAGTTTTGATGTGACAGCTCTGTTGGTGCCAGGCGGCTATGTGTGGCGGGCTGGTGGCTTGGGCGTGTTTTCGTTGGGCCCAGCATGTACTTGATGATAAATCTGAGAATTGGGACTTGCTAAGGCAAAAAGTTGCCAAAATTGAATTGGGTGCTTCTTATATCTCGGATGCCATGAATGACCTTTGGCGAGCTTCTGCCAAGTCTCTGGCCTTAGGAGTGGCAGCATGCCATACCTTGTGGTTTCATGCTTGGTCGGCGTATTTGGCGTCCAAAGCTAAGTTGATGAAGTATCCTTTTAAAGGATCTTGTTTGGTGAGGACCTGAACAAGTTGGTTTAGACTCTTATTGATTCTAAAGTGCCTTGTTTGCCTGAGGATAGTCCTAGGCCACTGGCTCGAGGCGGCGCTACTCATGGGCGTGATTTCCGCCATTTCCGCTCCGGTCGAGGGTCTGCTTCTTTTTAGTCTCTTGGGCTCTCAAGAGGCAGGTTCTTCCAGCACATGCAGTCCTTCGTGGGGCCCGCCAGGGTGTGGGTAGCGCCCCTGCCCAGGTCCCCTGCTGCCTATCCTGCACAATGACTCCTTGCTGGCGCCCATCTTGGTTCCTGTGGGCACCCAGTTGAGAGACTTTTATCCACAGTGGGCAGAAATCATATCTGATCAATGGGTTCTGGAAGTGATCTGGGGCGGTTATACTCTGGAGTTTGCCCGGTCCTTGCCAGACCGTTTTCTCGCTTCTCCCTTGCAGGGGGCATGGAAGCAGCAGGCCTTTCGCCCGATCCTTCAAAGATTGTTGGATCTTCATGCGGTGGTTCCATTTCCCCCACTGGAGTGGGGCACAGGTTGGTACTCTATTTACTTTGTGGTGCCAAAGAAAGAAGGGACCTTTCGACCCATCCTGGATTTGAAGGGGGTCAACAGGGCTTTTCACGTATCTTCCTTCTGCATGTAAACTCTGCAGTCTGTGATTGTGGTAGTTCAGCCGGAGGAGTTTTCTGTCCTCTCTAGATCTGACCGAGGCCTACTTACACATTCCTATTCTGGCCTCCCATCATCGTTTCCTGCGCTTTGCGATCTTGGGCAACATTATCAATTCTGTGCACTTCCCTTTGGTCTAGCCACGGCTCCGTGTACGTTCACCAAGGTGATGTTGGTTGTCATGGTGGCAAAGAGGGCATTCTTGTTCATCCTTATCTGGACGACAGGTTGATTCGAGCAAAGTTATTCCAGGAGAGCACTCGGGTCATGGCTTGGGTGTTTGAGTTTCTGCAGTTGCTGGGGATGTGTACTTAATCTTGCAAAGAGCCGGTTGTCTCCATCTCAGCGCCTGGAATATCTTGGGGTCCTGTTCGACACCTCTTTGTTGAAGGTCTTCCTTCCGGATGCCCAGATAAGAAATTGCAATCTCAAATTCGCCTGCTTATGGCATCCCAGTGTTTACGGGGGTTTTTTGCTTGCTTGCATAATTAGAATTTTTCTGTGAGTTCTAGTATTTTTCTAGGGCTGGGGAGAATTAATAACAGCTAGCTTAGCTGGTGAACTGTGGGGATGTTTTCTTTCCAGGATCAAGTTCTATACATGTTCCAACAGTTGTTTAAAGATGTTTGTTGTTTTCTTACACTCCTGTTTGGAGTCATTTACTGTTTTTCAGTTAAGAAATTTCCTTGGTTCTTCTTGGCTATTCGGCAAACTGGAGTAGCAAGAGGGGATGTTCTACTGATATACAAGTTTTGATCTCAGTCTCCACCTGCTGGTAGCAGTGAGGCATATTACCCATCCGTAAAGGAACTATACCGGTCTACAAGCTAACAGAAAGAAAATTAGCAGGAAAGAACCTAATTTATCTTTTAAAGCCAATACTTAGTGGTCTCAAAATAGGGACAGTCTCACCAAAATGTTTTGCATTAAGCTTTATCAAGGCTTAATCCCTAATACTATGTCGCCATCTCTCTTGACCACTTCCTTGGATGCAGTCAAATGGGAATTGTCCATTGAAGCCTACTGACTCAGAGGTGGAGCCTACTGGTGATGAATCTTATGGCTACGCATGGCAATGCCAAGTTTCCCCGTTTGTTTTTGTTTTTTAGCAGGAAAAGAGAAACCATGTCTGAAGGTCTTGATGCTTTTCTACAGCTGTGGCTGGAGGCAACTTCTATGTTTTCTCCCTGACCTGAGTGCTACATCAGATTCTCAAACATAGCGATCTTGTGATTCTAGTGGCCTCTGATTTGCCGCAGAGGTCATGGTATGTGGATCAGCCATTTCGCATTCTTGTTATTCAGGTACGATCCAGATGGCTGATCCCTCACTCTTGAGAGGTAAAAGTTAATAAAAGGAGGTTATTCTGATGATTGTAACGTGCTGCAGGCATGCAAGCACTCTACATCAATGGCATATACTTGAGTCTGACAGGTATTTAAACATGGTGTGCTCAGAATGCTATTTTGCCATTCCAATGCATCTTTGCCTCACATTTTGATCTTTTTGCAGGACAGCCTGATGAAAGGCTTGGCTTATAACTCTCCAAGTTCAGACAGCAGCCATTGTTATCAAGGGTGGATATTAAATTCTCCCTTGTCCTCTCAGTCAGATGTCGTTAGGTTCTTGAAAGGGGTCTATCATCTTAATCTTCCGGTTTAGCCTCTTCCTGATTTGAAATTTAAATCTCGTGGTGTTGTCGCTCCAGAAGGTCCCATTTTGAGCCTTTGAGAAAGTAAGATCCTTCAGAGTAGCCTATTGGTCAGTTTTTCTAGTTTCCCTCTTTTTGGTACAAAGAGTTACTGAGCTTCAGGTGTTGTCCTGCAAGGATCCATTCCTCCATTTCTCGGAGGCTGGGGTGACTATTCAAACTGTCCCTTTTCATATCACAGTCGTCGTTTCTTTCATCTTTTTGGGAGGAGGACTTTATGAATGAGTTCAAAGTTTTTTTTTTGGGGGGTGCTGGGACTCGAGTCCCCATCCAACCTTTGGTGTGGGCATCTTGAAACACATTTGTGATATAATACAGTTATTGTTAACAGTACGTAAAAGTGGAGAAAATGTATTTTTCCAGTTTATCCCAGGACAAGCAGGCAGCATATTCTTTACGCATGGGTGACGTCACCGACGGAGCCCTCGGTACGGACCTTTTTAACTAGAAAGTTCTAGTTGGCCGCACCGCGCATGCGCGAGTGCCTTCCCACCCGACGGAGGAGTGCATGGTCCCCAGTTTCTTCGTTTCCGCGGAGTGAAGAAGACGCGTGTTTTTTCAACGGCCGTTGAACTCACTTTTTTGCCTTCCCGCTCGCGAATTTTGTCCATTTTATTTTCTTTCTACCTTCGGGTTACCTTTTCTTTTGATTTGTAAAAAAAAAAAAAAAAATCTTTAATTTCTTTCCTTTTTTCGTCTTTGCCCCGGCGGGGCCTGTTGCCATTATACAGGCCTCGGGGTTTGATTTTGCGGAGGCCGTATTCCCATTCATGCCCCCGCAGCCCGGTTTTAAGAAGTGCCAGCGGTGTGCACGACCGATCTCCCTCACTGACCCACACAATTGGTGTTTGCAGTGTTTGGGTCCGGAGCATCGGGCGGACTCCTGCACCCGCTGTGCCACTCTTAAAAAGCGGACACTCAAGAATCGCCAAATTCAACAGAACATCTTATTCGGCACCGGGTCGACGATGGACTCCTCGGCATCGACGGCGGTACCATCAAAATCGACACCGACTACTTCGACACCGCCCGACCCGACATCGGCGCCGCTGGCGCCAGGTAAGCCGGCTAAGAAGCCTTCCTCTTCCCTCGAGCGCCCGCCAACCATAGTGGCGGCACCGACTTTACCGGCTTCACGCCGGCCCCGAAAACGCTCCGCCCCGATTTCGGTGAGTGCCTCGTCATCGGCCTCCTCATCGCCGGGGCGTGGAGCGGCACCTAAGGAACCAAAACAAAAGAAAGCGGTTCCGGTGCCACCACTGGATGACCGCATCGCGGCCATCCTCCAAACTCAACTCCAGGAACAGCTGCAGCATCAACTCCAGCACCTGTTGCCTACTATCCTGGCACCGCTCCTTTCGGTACCAGACCGGCCCGAGCCCCGTACCGAACAACCGGTATCCACCCCATCGGTACCAATCAATACCTCCATGCCGATTCTCTCGGCTGAGCAACTTCACGCCCATCCTGTGGTTCACTCCCATACCACTACGGATCCGCCTCGGGACCGGGCGGGGCACCGTTCTTCCCGGGACCGGGATCGACACCGGTCTTCCTCTCCCGGTACCGTTTCGGTGCGCTCTGGTACATCTTTATCTAAGACCCACCATACCGAGCCTTCCACCCCGGTGTCTCGGCATGCGCTCCCGGAGGTCCGGGACCCGGACTTATGGGAAGAATCCCCCCCCGGTACCGAGGAGGATCTCTCCTCATCCGAAGAGGACCCCTCAGCACCCGATACCACCTGAAAACCTGAGCAATCCTCCTTCTCAAAGTTCCTCAGGGAGATGTCAGCAGCTTTATCTCTCCCTCTGGAGTCAGACTCCAAAAAATCCCAAGCCTTTCTGGAGGCTCTGGATTTTGAGCAACCACCCAAGGAGTTCCTCAAATTACCCGTACACGACATCCTACGGGAAACTTTTTACAAAAATTGGGAGAACCCTCTTACAGTACCCGGGGCTCCCCGCAAGTTGGATAACCTCTACCGAGTTATCCCGATTCCGGGCTTCGATAAGTCCCAATTGCCCCATGAGTCTCTTCTAGTTGAATCCACCTTGAAGAAAACTCAGGGCTCCAGCGTCTATGCCTCCACCCCTCCTGGCAGAGAGGGCAAAACCATGGACAAGTTTGGCAAGAGGCTCTATCAGAATGCCATGCTGGCCAACAGGGCGAACAATTATTCCTTCCATTTTTCATTTTACATGAAACACTTGGTCCAACAGCTGTCCGCCCTCCAAAAGTATCTTCCGGAGAGGAAGATTCCACTTTTCCAACAACAAATTTCTGGTCTCCTTCAGCTGAGAAAATTTATGGTCCGCTCTATCTACGATTCCTTCGAGCTGACCTCCCGTGCCTCTGCCATGGCTGTCGCCATGCGCCGCCTGGCCTGGCTGAGAGTATCGGATTTGGACATTAACCACCAAGATCGTCTGGCCAACGCCCCCTGTCTCGGGGATGAACTTTTTGGAGAGTCCCTGGATTCCACCACCCAGAAACTCTCGGCCCATGAAACCAGATGGGACACCCTGATTAAACCGAAGAAAAAGGCTCCACCTGCTCGACCTTACAGGCCTCAATCCTCCTATCAGCGCAGGGAGCGGGCAGAGGCGCGTGGTAGCTCCGCCCACCCCCCGACGTCACAGCCGAGATCCCCCATAAAAGGGGGCGAGCAGGCAGAGAGTCCACATCGCTTAACCAGCCAAGGGGCGCCTTCTGTAATCAAGCACGTGGGAAAGCTGTAAGAGGAGAGGATCGGAGGTGCAGTGTGTGTGTGTGTGTGCTTGATTTCAGGTCCTGAGGGCTGACTTAGCGGGCGGAAAGAGAGGAGCAGAGAGGGCAGGAAAAGCGGAGAGTCGGAGGAGAGTCAGAGGAGGCAGTACAAGGGGGCGGAGAGGAGCGGAGAAGGCAGGAGAAGCGGCAAAGGGAGCGGGCAGAGGCGCGTGGTAGCTCCGCCCACCCCCCGATGTCACAGCCGAGATCCCCCATAAAAGGGGGCGAGCCAACGGCGCGCAGCCGTTCGGCGCGCGGCGAAGGCGAGCGGCAAAGGCGCTCGCCTTAGCGAGAGCGCCTTTGCGAAGGGCCTCGAGAAGGGCCTCTAGGAGGGGCTCCAGAAAACTGCCAACGTAGGATCCGAATGCACAACAAGGCAGAGTACAATCACCTTCACTGATAACTAGCTAATTAACCTTTAATCCAGCTTTTAAGCTATCCCAGCCCCTCTATAACCTTCTATCACTCACTTTCTAAAACTTGCTGCTTTCTATCACTAACTTTCTTAAACTTTCTTAAACTTGCTGCTTAAATTCTAATTTCTTCTTACCAGAAGTCACCCTATCCTCAAACTTGCAAACTAATAAACAGGCAGTATAACTAACAATTAGCTGACACCCTACATTTTTCTAACCTTCATCCTTCTAACCTTCAACTGTCTGACAACTAACGAACACCCAATTAAATAACTTACAAATATCTTTAAAAAAAAAAAAATGGCAGGTAGAACCAGAAGCAACAGGACTGCAATCAAGGTAGGCGGTCTAGTCATCAAAGGGATCGAGGGGGTGGCCACGGAAACAGAGGGAGAGCTGGGACAGAGCACAGAGGTATCTGTACAGACCGAGGCCATCCCCACAAAAATGGCTACAGTTTCTACGCAGACAGAAACGACGGATCAACTAGAGAACAGCCTTTTACAAGAACTGAATAGCTTGAGAGAGGAAGTCATGCGCTTAAGAGGTATCCGGGATGACGAGGCCTACATCGATGAAGTCATCCAGGAACTGTCCCAGATCACCGTACAGGAACCTGGCAGGACCATCCTCGGGACGCCCAAAACCACCATTCCTGCTTCATTGGGACCAACAATTGGAATTCAGGAGGAGGCAGACGACGCTGACTCCTGGCAGCTGGTAACCTCCTCCACAGGCAAACACAAAAAACCTTCCTCATATACTGTCTCTTTTTCTCACACACAGGGTAGTTCTACATCAACCCCGCAAATCCCATTGAGGAACAGATTCCAGCTGCTTCAGGGAAGACCTGACAATGAGGAACAGGAAGATATCCAGCAGGAGGTTCCGGTCCCAGAGACATCAGTACGGCCCTCCCCTAAGAAGCGTAGAGTTGTGGTAATTGGGGATTCAATGCTGAGGGGCACGGAGGGCCCAATCTGCAGACCAGATATTCAATCGAGAGAGGTTTGCTGTTTACCAGGAGCCAGGATCCGGGATGTAACCGCCTGCTTGGACAGTCTCATCAAGCCCCAGGACCACTTCCCCATGCTTCTTATCCATGTCGGAACCAACGATACCGCCAGGAGCACCCCGGAGAGGATACCTGAGGACTTTGGTGCCCTGGGTGAGAAGCTGAGGAGGTTGGATGCGCAGGTTGTGTTCTCCTCGATCCTTCCAGTAAGAGGCAAGGGAAGAGCCAGAGAGAATCGGATCCAGAAGGCAAACGACTGGCTGCAAGGATGGTGCAAGGAGATGAACTTCGGGTTCCTGAACCACGGAGAGGCACTACAAGGACTACAGGGACCAGATGGGTTGCACCTGTCCAGCAGAGGGAAGAATGTCTTTGGACACCGATTAGCCCGCCTACTCCATAGGGCTTTAAACTAGGTAAGTTGGGGGAGGGTACGGGCACTAATAACCTATCTAATGAAGTAAGCTGCAAATACCATTCAGGATCTGAGGTATATACACATAGCAATCATGGATCTGGGGGGGGTGCTCACATTTCCGGGTTCAGGGGGGATACTGACATTTTCGAATCCAGGGTAAGTTCACACTATGTTTCAGGGTCTAAGGAAAATACACACATCGCAAACAATACCAAAGGAGCCGATGGAGCTCAATCGGGAAGATCACTAGATAGCCATAACAAACCTAGGATTTGGAAGGCTATGTATGTCAATGCCCACAGTTTGGGCAACAAGATTCTGGAATTGGAGACGGAAATGAGGGGCGCTGACCTAGATGTGGTGGCAATATCCGAAACCTGGCTTACGGACTCCCACAGGTGGGACATGGTCATACCGGGTTACAATTTGTTCCGCCAAGACAGGGAGGGCAAAATGGGAGGAGGGGTAGCACTATATGCCAAAGATGACATCAAAGTTACCAGAATCACAGATGTTAGGTACACAGGGGAATCCCTTTGGGTAAATATGGCCAGGGGAAAGGACAAATGCCTGTACCTTGGCATAGTATACAGACCTCCAAGGCAACAGGAATACCTTGATATGGAATTAATCGAGGACATAGAGAATATCACCTTGCGTGGGGACACAGTATTGATGGGGGACTTCAATATGCCTGACGTGAATTGGAACACACTTTCCTCTGCGACCGGCAGCAGCAAAAGGCTATTAAACTCTATAAAGGGAGCAAGACTCAAGCAAATGGTTTTGGAGCCAACTAGGGATCAGGCGATTCTAGACCTAATACTTACCAACGGAGAAAGTGTCACAGATGTCTCTGTGGGAGACACGCTGTCATCCAGTGACCACAACATGGTATGGTTTAACCTCAGAAAAGGTTTCACCAAACCCAACACATTAACTAAGGTCCTCAGCTTCAAGGACACCAACTTCGAGGACATGGGGGAATTCATCCATCAGTCGCTGCAAAACCAAGCAGAGACTGATAATGTAGAGGAATTGTGGTCAACGCTGAAAACTACCATACACGAAGCAACAAACAGATTTATTAAATCTGTAAGTAAACGACGAAGAAAAAACAAACCGCAGTGGTTCTCTACGGAGGTCTCTAACCTCATAAAAGAGAAGGAGAGCATTCATCTCCTTCAAACATTCAGGGAAGCAGGGCTCCAGAGAAGACTATCTGGCCAAGTCAAGAACCGTCAAAACAGCAGTCAGAGAGGCCAAATTGCAGGTGGAGGAGAATCTAGCAAAGAATATCAAAAAGGGCGATAAAGCATTCTTTAGGTATATTAGTGATAGAAACAGGAACACAGGAGGGATAGTACGCCTTAGGAAACCGGACGGGAACTATGTAGAATCGGACTCCGAGAAGGCTAAACTGTTAAATGAATACTTTTGCTCAGTTTTCACCCGTGAGGCGCAGGGATCCGGCCCTCAACTACCAACAGGGGATAGCTCGATAGACCCTTTTTGCAGCTTCGAGATAACGCCCAATAGTGTCTACAGTGAACTATCCAAACTCAAGGTTCACAAAGCCATGGGGCCAGACAACATACACCCCAGAGTACTCAGAGAGTTAAAAGACACCTTGGCGAAACCACTATCAACACTCTTCAATCTCTCCCTTAGCAAAGGAAAAGTCCCGCTAGACTGGAAAACAGCTAATGTAACTCCACAAAAAAGGAAGTAGGATGGAAGCTACGAACTACAGACCAGTGAGTCTCACATCAATAGTAAGCAAACTAATGGAAACTCTAATCAAACACCAATTGGATGCGGTCCTTAACGAGGGGAATCTGCGAGATCCCCGTCAACATGGGTTTACAAAGGGGAGGTCCTGTCAATCCAACCTGATCAGCTTCTTTGACTGGGTGACGAGGAAGCTGGATATTGGGGAGTCCTTGGACGTCGTGTACTTAGATTTCAGCAAAGCATTCAATAGCGTACCACACCGCAGGTTGTTGAGCAAGATGAGCTCTATAGGTTTGGGAGATACCTTGACTACATGGGTGGGGGACTGGCTAGGAGGTAGACTTCAGAGGGTGGTGGTGAATGGCTCCCCCTCCGAAACGACAGAGGTGTTAAGTGGAGTGCCGCAGGGCTCGGTCTTGGGCCCAATCTTGTTCAACATATTCATAAGGGACTTGGCTGAAGGGCTTCAGGGTAAATTAACGTTATTCGCCGATGATGCCAAATTATGCAATATAGTGGACAAGAACACAACCTGACAACAAATCCAAGACCGATAGTATGGCACACGACCTCCTCCTACTGGAGAATTGGTCCAGGACCTGGCAACTAAACTTCAATGCCAAAAAATGCAAGGTCATGCACCTTGGCAACAAAAATCCATTACACTCTTAATGGTGAGATCCTAGAGAGAACTGTAGCGGAACGAGACTTAGGGGTAATCATCAGTGAGGACATGAAGACTGCAACTCAGGTGGAGAAAGCTTCATCTAAAGCCAGACAAATCATGGGTTGCATACGAAGGAGTTTCGTTAGCCGTAAGCCCGAAGTCATAATGCCATTATATAGGTCCATGGTGAGACCCCATCTGGAATACTGTGTACAATTCTGGAGACCACATTACCGCAAAGATGTGCTGAGACTTGAGTCGGTCCAGCGAATGGCCACACGGATGGTCACGGGGCTCAGGGATCTCCCATATGAGGAACGGCTGAATAAACTGCAGCTCTACTCCCTTGAGGAACGCAGGGAGAGGGGGGACATGATCGAGACATTCAAGTACCTCACGCGCCGTATCGAGGTGGGGGAGGATATCTTCTTCTTCAAGGAACCCATGTCAACACGAGGGCATCCATGGAAAATCAGGGGAGGGACATTACATGGCGACACCAGGAAATTCTTCTTCACCGAGAGGGTGGTGGATCGATGGAATGGTCTTCCGAGGCAGGTGATTGAGGCCAGCAGTGTGCCTGATTTTAAAGCTAAATGGGATCGAAAGGTGGGATCTCTTCGCAAAGGGAGGTAGGGGAGGGTCATTGATGTGGGCAGACTTGATGGGCCTTGGCCCTTATCTGCCGTCACCTTCTATGTTTCTATGTTCTCAGCCAGACCACTCAATCCGCCTTCCCAACAACCTCGGCGGCCCTGTCAGCAACAGCACCATGCCCAGGCTCGTTCTCAGTCCAACCAACCCAACAAGCCTCTTCAACCTGCAAAACCTTCTCAGCCCTTTTGACTCTTCTCTCCAGGGCATAGCCAGTCTTCCACCTTCATTGCCTCTTCCACATCCAATCGGAGGCCGTCTCCACATTTTCTTCAGCCGTTGGGAGGTCATCACATCGGACCAGTGGGTCCTCAACATCATCCGCCACGGCTACTCTCTCAACTTCCAGACTCTTCCACCAGACAACCCTCCCGTAGAGTCTGCTTCTCACTCCTCCCAAACCCCCCTCCTCCTGAGGGAGGTCCAATCCCTCCTTCTTCTCAATGCCATCGAAGAAGTGCCTCCGGAACAAAGGGGTCAGGGATTCTACTCCCGCTACTTCCTGGTTCCCAAGAAGACGGGAGACCTCCGTCCCATTCTCGATCTCCGGGACCTCAACAAGTATCTCGTCAAGGAGAAATTCAGAATGCTCTCCCTTGCCACGCTTTACCCTCTTCTTTCTCAACACGACTGGCTATGTTCCCTGGACCTCAAGGAGGCCTACACTCACATCCCAATCAATCCGAACTCACGTCGCTACCTGCGGTTTCAGGTACAACACCGCCACTATCAGTACAAAGTACTACCCTTTGGCCTCGCTTCATCGCCCAGGGTATTCACCAAGTGCCTTATTGTGGTGGCGGCCTTCCTCAGGTCTCACAACCTCCAAGTGTTCCCCTACTTGGACGATTGGTTGGTGAAAGCACCTACATCTCCACTTGTGCTACAAGCCACTCATCACACCATCTCCCTCCTCCATCTCCTGGGGTTCGAGATCAACTACCCCAAGTCGCATCTGCTTCCTACCCAGCGACTTCAATTCATTGGAGCAGTTCTCGACACCACTCTAATGAGGGCGTTTCTCCCCTCCGACCGTCAACGGACACTGCTCCACCTCTGTCGTCAGGTGCTACTCCGTCACTCCATCCCGGCTCATCAGATGATGGTCCTCCTGGGCCACATGGCCTCGACGGTCCATGTGCTTCCTCTGGCGCGGCTCCACCTCAGGACACCTCAATGGACTCTTGCAGACCAATGGTCACAGACCACGGATCTTCTTTCTCAACCCATCTCTGTGACATCGTCTCTTCAGCAATCTCTGCAATGGTGGTTGAACTCCTCAAATCTTTCCAGGGGGTCTTCTTTTTCATCTGCCCCCTCACTCCATGACCATCACCACGGATGCCTCCCCCTATGCATGGGGAGCTCACCTGGGAGATCTACGCACCCAGGGACTCTGGACCCCGCAAGAGCGTCTACATCACATCAATTTCCTTGAACTCAGAGCCATGTTCTATGCTCTCAAGGCCTTCCAGCACCTTCTCTGTCCTCAGGTTCTTCTCCTGTGCACAGACAATCAAGTCGCCATGTACTACATAAACAAGCAAGGCGGCACCGGTTCTCGCCTCCTTTGTCAGGAGGCTCTCCGCATCTGGACCTGGGCCTCAGCCCGCAATCTCTTCCTCAAGGCTGTCTATATCCAGGGCGAACAGAACTCCCTGGCCGACAATCTCAGCCACTCCTTCAACCTCACGAGTGGACTCTAGACCCTACCACACTCCACTCCATTTTTGCTCGCTGGGGCACTCTGCAAGTGGACCTCTTTGCAGCACCTCACAACCATCAGCTGCCCCAGTTCTGTTCCAGACTCTTCTCTCATCATCGTCTGACCCCGGATGCATTCCTGCTCGACTGGACGGATCGGTTCCTCTACGCTTTTCCTCCCCTACCTCTGATGTTGCGGACGTTATCCAAACTCCGCAGGGACAGGGCCACCATGATTCTCATCGCTCCTCGGTGGCCTGGCCAACACTGGTTTTCCCTCCTGCTTCAGCTCAGCTCCAGGGAGCCCATTCCTCTTCCTGTGTTTCCTACTCTACTTACACAACAACGTCAGTCTCTACTGCATCCCAATCTGTCTTCGCTCCACCTGACAGCTTGGTTTCTCTCGGGCTGACCTCCCCAGGAAATCTGTCTCAGCCTGTCCGTGTCATTTTAGACGCCTCCAGGAAACCGACCACCCTCCAATGTTACCATCAGAAGTGGACCAGGTTCTCCTCTTGGTGTCTGCAGCGTCATCACGATCCCACCTCTTTGCAGGTGGAAACGATACTAGACTATTTGCTCTCTCTATCCGATGCTGGCCTCAAGTCTACCTCAATCAGAGTCCACCTCAGTGCCATCACTGCGTTTCATGAGCCTATCCTCGGGAAACCTCTCACGGTTCATCCACTGGTCTCCCGATTCATGAGAGGCCTCTTCAATGTCAAACCACCTCTGAAACCTCCTCCTGTTGTCTGGGACCTGAATGTGGTTTTATCAGCCCTCATGAAACCACCTTTTGAGCCTCTTGCCACAACTTCGCTCAAACTTCTCACATGGAAGGTGCTTTTCCTCATTGCCATCACATCTGCCAGGAGGGTTAGTGAGTTGCATGCACTGGTCGCAGATCCACCGTTCACTGTTTTTCACCATGACAAGGTGGTTCTGCGTACCCATCCTAAATTCCTTCCCAAGGTGGTCTCAGCTTTTCACCTCAACCAGTCCATTGTGTTGCCTGTCTTTTTCCCGAAACCTCATTCACATCCTGGGGAACAGGCGTTACACACTCTAGATTGCAAGCGTGCCATGGCCTACTATCTTGACCGTACCAGGGCTCACCGCTTGTCCCCTCAGCTCTTCCTGACCTTCGATCCTAACCGTCTAGGTCGTCCTGTCTCTAAACGGACGCTGTCCAACTGGCTTGCTGCCTGCATCGCGTTCTGTTATGCTCGGGCCGGTCTGTCACTGGAAGGTGCTGTCACGGCCCACCGGGTCAGAGCCATGGCTGCTTCTGTTGCTTTCCTCCGTTCAACACCCATTGAGGAAATCTGCAAGGCTGCCACCTGGTCCTCAGTTCACACGTTCACTACTCACTACTGCCTGGATGCTTTCTCCAGACGGGATGGGCACTTCGGCCAATCTGTTCTACAGAATTTATTTTCCTAATGGCCAACCATCCCACCTCCCTCTCTGCTTGCTTGGAGGTCACCCATGCGTAAAGAATATGCTGCCTGCTTGTCCTGGGATAAAGCACAGTTACTTACCGTAACAGGTGTTATCCAGGGACAGCAGGCAGATATTCTTACGTCCCACCCTCCTCCCCGGGTTGGCTTCTTAGCTGGCTTATCCTAACTGGGGACCACGCACTCCTCCGTCGGGCGGGAAGGCACTCGCGCACGCGCGGTGCGGCCAACTAGAACTTTCTAGTTAAAAAGGTCCGTACCGAGGGCTCCGTCGGTGACGTCACCCATGCGTAAAGAATATCTGCCTGCTGTCCCTGGATAACACCTGTTACGGTAAGTAACTGTGCTTTACAGATAGAGAAAGCAATTAGCATAGTTCTAGTTTCAACTGTAAATGATAAAAATTTCTCTTAAATTAATGTGTACTATGTTTGTGCTATTCAATGATTGCTTTTAAGTCTCATATCATGTGTGTTATTTGTAATGTAATCTGCTCAGATTTGGAGAGAGCACAGAATAAAATTGTTTATAACTTTTAAAACTCCAAGCAACTTATGGAGTAACAAAGGTTCCTTTTTAAGTAATTTCCCTGCTACTGTTGGATGACTTTTTGCTCAAGAGTAATAGAATGTTTAAGTTTTCAATATATAATGGAAATGCATTTTATTTTTATTTGTTTTTGTTTTTTTATTTATTTATATTCTTAGGTCCCAAAACCAAAGACTAAATCAGTAAAAGGGGATGACAACAACCAGGATTTATTTGAAATGCTAGCCTTTGATCGTCAAAGCCAAGCAGGTAACATTACAAAATCATATACTTCTAAAAGTGTCAAACATTTTAAAAAATGATGGTTCTGTCAAGCACTTAATTGCTCAAATTTTAAACAATTTACACCAAAAGAGGATTTCAAGACAGTGGCTACCACATGTTAGGCTTTGAGTTGTTTGTGGTTTTTTTTTTTAATAATGCCTACATTTGGCTTGATTAAGGATTTTTTTTTCCTCCTACACTCGGCTGTCTTTCAAGTTTCAAGTTTATTAAAAATTTGTTATCCCGCCTTTTTAAATAACAAAGTGGCTTTACAATAATAAAAAACAGAAAGCAGGGTGGTGTGGAGGGGGGATCGAGATACTGGATAGGAGGGTAGTTGGGAAAAGAAAGGGAGAGCTGGTGCACCCTGGGGTGTTGGGGAAGGAGGGAGCGATGCTGGATGAAAGGGTAGTTGAGAGAAGGGTAGATCTGTGGATGGAGACGAAAAAAAGGGAAGATGCCAGACCTCTGGGAGAGGGAAGGGAAACGGAAGGGGAGGACAGAGATGGAAGATGGATGGTTAGCACGGAGAAAGAAGGAAACGACAAATGGAAAGGAGACCCTGGCAAGCGAGTTATCAGAAGACAACCAGAGCCTGGGACCAACATGATTTGAATAATGACCAGACAACAAAAGTTGGAAAAAATTTTATTTTCTGTTTTGTGATTACAATATGTCAGATTTGAAATGTGTATCCTGCCAGAGCTGGTGTTAGACCGTGAACATGAGCTAGGATTTAATAGAGAGAAGAAAAGTCTTTTTTGTTTGTTTATTTTATTTACACCACAGCGCTAGTATGGCTAGGAGAAGGCAAAGGGGGTGAAGAGGCTATAAAATAAATCCACCAGGATATTTGAAAAAACACACAATTGGGCAGGAAAATCGAATCGAAAATTCGATTCAATAGGCTGACTCAAATCAAAATTTTTTTCCTGAATTGGGCAGCACTACTGTCCACCATATTTCTTTCTCTCTCTCATTCCCTAACTTGCTGCAAAAGAAGTGGGGAAAGAGAGTTTTCTTTATTCTTAATGTTTTTGCTTGTTGTCCTGGGCTTCCTGGAAGAGAGTCTGGATAAGAGACAGAACATACATTCCCTCAATGTCCAGGTAGCTGTTATCACCTGTAACTGGGGTAAGTGAATAGTAGGTCCTTGGCAGCACATTTTACTGTATTATGACCCCTTAGGGACATTATGCAAGTTCCCTCCCTCCAGAGAGAGTACAAGCTCCATGGATCTCCTTATAGATTGAGGACATCAAATCAGTGGTTTTCTCCTTTGATCTGGTAGTAGGGAAGCATAAAACCATACATCTGATCTGGAGAGAGTTGAAGAAAGCAACTTAGCAGCTAAGATCTAATTTCTTCATGTTTTTTTTTAATTCCTCTGGTAAACTGGGTGAATATAAAGAAGTGAAAGTTATAAAATGAATTATAAAATATATAAAAACTATGGAAGGGTAATGGCAGGTGTGTGTTGCTTTGGGGTTTTCTACCTCTTCATTCCAAAGTATGTGTTCTCAATCTAGACTTGACTATACATTGTAGTGTAAACATTTAAATAAATAAATGAATAAATAAATAGGATCTCTTAGAGAATTGTTTTCCTTAGTCATAACATAAAGAAAAGTAATTTTTGAGTAAAGATCCTTACCAGAATTTAGAGATTTCCATAATGAACTAAAAAGTCAGGCTCCAAAATGGTTACAGTTTTTTTAGCTTGTTTGCTGTATAAAATGCTTACAATATACTAACTTGATAATGCTTACTGAACAAAATGGTCTCCACTATTTTGAGAAAAATATGTATAAATATTATTGTTTTTTTTTTTAATTTCTTTATTCAGTTTTGCATATCACAAGTGCATCAGAAAAAGTCATATGATCTTATAAATACACACTTGATTTTCCTTCATGTAACACTTTAAGTACAACATATACTATTGTTTTTTACTTTTATTTCTTTTTTCTTCTATAATAGGACACATGCTGCTTAACCTTAGCCTTGGCAAGCAAGATTTCTTTAAGGAAGTAGTAGAAACATTTGCAAACAAAAGTGGGCAGAATGACTTACTTGATGCTCTATGTGAGAGCCAGGAGTCAATGGAATGGTCTTTTCTGAGCAGTGATGATATCAGGAATGTTGATACTCGGACACTGGAGGTAGCTGAACTAATTAGATATGATAATGGTAAGAGACTTTAATGAAAACATGTGGTATCCCTGGTTTTCAATTTATTTTATATAAATATATTGATATTAATTTAATATTAAATAAACAGTAGTAGTGGCTTTTCCTAAAAAAATGTTCATACATTCTGGCAAATAGGTTTTAAGCGGATTAAATTTTTTAAAAAATAAATAAATAAAAGTGGATTACAATATGGTATTACATTTTGGGAACTGGGATCGGATGTAACTGGTGTGCATGGCAAATACTGTTTTGTATGTGCTTTATGATGCTGCAGAAAACTCTAAATAAATGCATGAGTGTGTTTGATTCCAGATCAACCCCATGCTTGAGAGAGAGTATGTACAAATCTTAGTTGAAACCAACTTAATTGTCTGTCTTTACATTATAAATTTGTTTAGGAAGTCTAATTTCCTTGACAATTTGTGTATGAATGTTATAGTGCCATTGAAGAAATTCTGATGGCACAGTTGGCAGCATTGAAGAATATATGCCTACTTTCTCCAGCCAGATTATTTAAGGCCCCTCCTATGGGAGGGTCCTTAGGTGTATGGGCTAATCAGAGCCTTAGGCCCCTCCCCGCTGCATCCCAGGATGCGCCGGAGAGAGGAAGGCCTGCCATTTTAAAAAGGTAAGGGGTGGGGGGGTCGTCGGAGGCATGGGGGGGAGGTGTAGGAGGCATTGCTTGGCAGCGGAAGGGAGTGGCCATCTCTTCCCTGTTGAGGGTGTCATGGGCAGTGTTGCTTGGTGGCAGGAGTAGGCATCTCTCCCCTTGTCAGGCAGGGGGCATTGCTTGGCAGCAGGAGGAAGTGGGCATCTCTCCCACAGTCTGGGGGGTCATTGCTCGGTGGCGGGAGAGAATGGGCATCCCTTCTACCAATCTTTGATTTGGTAGGTTGGTATTTTTTGTGCATGATTTCTGCGCATGTGTCTCATCACTATCACCAGCGATGGGCACATGCAAATTTAGCAAACCTTCGCTACTCTCCGCCAACCTCATTTGCATGAGTGTTTTTTGGAGAATGACTTGCTTTTTTGAAATCACTGCATTAGTGGCCCATTAGTTTTTTACACAAAGTTTTGAGAATCTGCCTCACAGAGACCTAACAACCCAGGAGAGAACAAGGAAAAACAGGTGTCCTTCAGTTGGGCCCAAAATGTTTTGTAAGAAAGCTCCAACGAAAGGCCAAGAAGTAGCTGTAACTCTTCTCAAAAATATGCAACAGATACTGCTTTGGTCTCCAGGTGGTTGCATCCCAATAACGAAATCCTACACCTTACATCATCAACTTGTATCTCCCATTCCTTCTGAAGTTCCAGATAAGGTCCCTTGGTCTATGCAAGGTACTGCTCCTAACCCTCTGAAGCAGATACCAACTACTTCAACAAAGTAACAGAACAAATTCAAATAAGAAAGTTTCACCAACCACTGGAGATGTAGACAAATCTGCAGAGCTCCTAGCAGCTCTGTGGATACCCAGGGCTGCTTCATCCAAAGCAGCATCTAAAGCTACAGTAGAAGGAAGGTGTGGAAAACTCTGCTCCTCCTCCTTTCTCCGTCTCAGTTAATAATACTGTTATTGTACCAGTCTCCTCTGCTCGCAATCTTAGTGGTCTTTTATTCTGACCTCTCATTTTCTATGCATATCCAACAAACTGGTAAGACCTGTCACTTCTATCTCTTCAATATCACCAAAATTCACCCCTTCCTCTCTCAGCACACTATCCGGACCCTTGTCCAAGCTCTCGTAACCTCACGCATAGATTACTGCAATCTACTCCTAACTGGTATCCCGCAGTGTTGCCTCTCCCCCTTGCATTCTGTGCAAAACTCTGCTACACAACTCATCTTCTACCAACCTCACAACGTCACTTCACTGTCTCCCTATCTGCCATTGCATACAGTTCAAGTTCAAGTTTTATTGGGATTTATTATCTACGCAATATCATATATTTCAATGCGTATAACAATTGTTTTTAAAATAACAATTAACAAATTGGGAGGACAAAACAAGATAATATAGACAAATTTTGGCATTCTATTACAAACTTGTACAAAAGGCAAAAGGGGTAAACTACAAATTTTTTTAAGAAAAGAAAAACATTTAAGGAAAAAAACACATATGGAGGGGTCATGGAAAACATATATGGTAGGATCTCAAATCCAAGATATAAAGTGAAATAAAGAGTATTTTGGCGACCTACACATAACACTCATTAAAAACTGGGATTTAATATTTGTAGGTAATATTTTCTGTATATTGAAAAGCGTCCTTGAACTGTTTTCATTCTGCTGCCCCTCAATATCTTTCCTCACTTCTCTCTCCTTATATACCTCCCAGAGAACTCTGTTCCTTAGTTAAGAAACTCTTAGCGTTACCCTTCTCCACCACTACCAATTCCAGACTTCCTCCTGCTGCCAAGCAATGCCACCCCCCTGCAGCGGGAGAGATGCCCACTCCCTTTTGCTGCCAAGCAACCCCCCCCCCCATGATACCTTCTCTCCCTCTTCCAAGCAGTGCCCCCACGACCCCCCCCCAACCCCTGCAGTGGGAGAGATGCCCACTCTCCCGCCACCAAGCAATGCCCCCCATGATACCCCCCTCAGCGGGAGAGATGCCAAGCATCTCTTTCACTGCCGGGGTGTGTGGGGGTGTTGCTTGGGGCGGGGGGTTAGCAGTGTCTCCTTCCAATCTTAAATTTGGGTTTTGTATAGGTTTTTTATTTTAATTTGCTTGGGGGGGTGGAGAGGTCTGAGCTGTCAAAATTTACTTTCCTGATCTGAAAGTAAGGCAACGACAGTTGAGACCTGTCGGCAAATTTTGGCCACAAATGTGGTACAGCAAGTTTAGAGAATCTCTCAGTGATTTATAGAGAATTGTTCGGAGTGATCATTTTAATATTAATGACCTCGTTGTACTACATTTGCATGGCAGTATTGGTGACTGCTAGAAAACTCGGAAAAGGTAAGCCATTTTGATAATCTGCCACTAAAATACATATATTCTAAACTGGCTGGAATTGGTTTAGCGAGCACGTTAAAGGCAGATTTTAGATTTGAGAATATGCACCTGTGTGTGAGGAGTCTGTCGGGATAGCCACATTAACAGGATTATATGTATTCTGTAGTTTCTCATATTTCTATATTTGAATTTCCTTCCTTTCTTTTCCTATTACATCGATGTAGTTCCTTTCTGCTAATACTAAATTTTCAACTACTTTGATATATAAATGGGAATAAGTGATAATGATTTCAAGGCTTGGCACACTGGGCATATTGGAGCTGCAATCATTGGGGGGGATCCCTTTTTTTTATCTTTCTTTATAAGTTTCAACTTTGACGATCTTTACAAGTCAAAAAAGAAAAAAATACAATGTAAAATGAAAATAGAATTCCAAATTATTTAAGAGGTATCAGCTTATTACAAAGTATAGTTAGTCCACAATATATCTCTCGGGGAGGTAGCTATGGATAAACTGAATTAAACCTAGGTAATTTAATCAAGAGGAACTAAAATGGGGACCTGAGTGCACATGAACTAATCTTTGCTAAGCTTGAAGACAGCAAAACTCATATAGAAGGTACTGATTGCTCTCTATCTGAAATAAGCTTAGACAGCTGCTGCGGTTCAAAGAATACATATCTATTACCTTTATATGTCAAAACGCATTTACAGGGATATCTAAGTGCAAAAGTTGCCCCTAATTGAACTGCCTGGAGTCTCAAAATGAGAAATTGTTTCCTTCTCTTCTGGGTAGAACGAGAAACATCTGGATGCATTCTTATATTAGTCAAAAAGGGAACATCTTTATGTTTGAAAAACATCTTAAGCATCCATTCCCTATCAGAATCAATAGCAAACTGAACCATTAATGTTGCTGAGACAAACCTCAGTATCCGACCTCTCCAAGAAATTAGTCAGGTCCAGATTATCAGCAGAAACATTCTGCTGGTTGGACTTTTGCAATCTAGCTTCCATTGGAAGGTAATATATTTTAGATAGAGGTGGGTATGAGGTTTCCGGAACTTTCAGAATTTCAGAACATTGCCAGAGCAGATATAGGTAGAACTTTAGGAAAATTAAGTGCTCTGAGATTACATCTCCTAATAGAGTTTTCCATCATTTCTTGTTTAAAATGCAAGCTAGCACTGTCCTTGGCCCAAGTTAGAGCTTGAACTTCCAAACTTTTTATTCTAGTATCAGTCACTTGATTTACTCTTCAAACTCGTTACCTTGGTTTTAAGTTCCAGGTTCTCTGAAAGTACAGTGGTACACCGAGTAGACAGTTGCTGGATTTGGTTACCAAGAGAAGTTTGCATATTCGAAATAGCATCCCAAATGGATTCCATTGTAAAGACCCTGTGCCTCTTTAAGGGAACAATCCCTGCACCAGAGTTCCCTAAAGTTCCCAGTGCATCTGAACCTGCTTCAGCTGTATGGAAATCTAAATGAGTTAGCTATGATCCTCTTGTCGCTGGCTGCTCAGATGTTAATTGCTCCTCCTGCCCTCTCTCGGAGCCAGTCGTCCTGCTCTGAGGGGCCAGCAAGAGGGTACTCCGGGCCGTGGCATCCAGAAACGACGCACCGGGACAGCTAGGCGGACTTCGTTCTTCGGAGGACAGAGTGACATCCTCAAAGGAAGGATCATGCGCCTCGTGCTGCGATCAACAAAGGCATCCATCGGGCCCGTTGACGGAGCAGATTCGTCCGGGAAAACCCCAATTTTGGACTTTCTCTTCACCATCCGAAAGGAAAAAAGTTCCCATCAACAGCACGGTGGCATCTCTGCTGAAGCCTCAGGATGCCATCATGAGTAAGCTCCACCCCCCTGGGGGATCCCATTTTATAGGGCATTCGTAAGCCTACAAAAGATTTTCCAGTCTATTGGTTCATCTGGTCTTTCATCTTGGTGAAATGAGGTGCACCAGAGTTGGTAGGGCTGTGACTAAGCCTTAACCATTGGAGATCTAAAGGGACATGTCTACTGCTGAGAGGAAGGGTGGGCAGGCACACATATTTTGGCTTCGGTTCCAGCCAAAGCCAAGATGCAAATTTTGACTGCGGTTTTGGTTAAAGCAGGAACTAAAATAATCAGTTTTGATCTACCTCTATTGTACAACGGATGCTTAGAATTTATTCATTCAGATTTATTAATTGCTCTCCTTAAAATCCGAAAGCGATTTTATAGTAGAAAATATCCAACCCACTACAAAATCAGTAGAGAGAGGTTATTTATTTTCTTAAGGGTCCCACAGCAACAAGAGGACATCCGCTGAAACTTTTTTTTAATTATTTATTTATTGAAATTTTACATAATTCACAAGTAAAACAGAAAAGAAACAAATTAACTCACAATTTCTACTATCAGGAAAATTTCATTCTTTCTTAGACCACTAACTCTGGAGGGAGAGGAGATGAATATATTGAAGAGATAACAAACATAAGTAATAACTATATTCTTGAAAGGCTTAACAGTCTTTAACCCCCTCTTTTCTTCCTACTCTTAAACATTCCGGGTAGCAAGATTCTTTAAATCTAAAAAGGTGCGTAGCTGTTCTGGTGAATAGTAGACATATTTAACACCTTGGTATTTAATTAAACATTTGCATTGATATGCTAATAAGAATGTAGCTCCAAGGGTCAAAGTCTCTACTCTCATTGCTAAGAATAGTTTTCTTCGGTCCTGCATTGTTCTCGTGACGTCTGGAAAAATCCATACTTTCTTTCCAAGAAACATTTGTTGAGGATTTCAGAAATATAAACGCATAATTGCATTCATATCTTGTTCGAAAACAAAAGATATGAACATTGTGGCTCTCTCTGTAGATTCGGAAAGTGTAGTTTCTAATAGTTCAGTAACATTTAAAGCGTCTATTGTCAAACGTTCCTCTACACCTGGGTCGGTTCCTTCAATTTTCTTTTTCGGCAAATAGTAAATTCTGTTAAGTGGAGGTATATGTTCAGGGGAAAACTTTAATACTTCAATTAAATACCTTTTCCACATATCTATAGGTGTAACCCCCAAGGCCTTCGGAAAGTTCAAAAGACGCAAATTCAGTCTTCAGTTGTAATTTTCTATTTGTTCAATTTTTTTACTCAAAATTATTCTTTCCTTTATCAAATTATTGGTTATAGCTTGAATATTTACCACATTGTCCTTAACCTCTTTTATCTCCGTTGAAAATTCATCTTTAGTTTTCTCCAAGGATTTCCCCAAAGCGTCCACAGTACTTACAAGAGTTGTCAGGTCACGTGAAGATCTGGCTACCTGGATGTTTAGTCTCTCGAGAGAATCCCAAATCTTCTCGAGGGTAATCGCCTCCGATTTAGATGTTTCAGAGCCAGTAACAATACTGGCTCTCACTTCCCCCTGCTCTCCTCCTACTCTCGCGATTCCGAGCCCCTGAAACGGGGTCTCCCCAGCGTTCACTTCCGCAGAGGAAGCCTCCATTCGGGCCGCGAGTTGAGCAGGGTGCGGGGGCAGAGCAGGCTCCGGAGGGGAGAGAGAAACCTCCTGCCCGAAATCCCCAGCCGCTCTTCCGGCCGGAGAGAGCCCGAGACTACCTCCTGGAGTTACGGGGCCAAACGAAGCTGCAGTGAAGTCTAGGATAGAACGCTGAACGGGGTTGGACGTCCGGGCCACAGAGGGCTCAGCTCGGACGCTACCCTTCCGTTTAGAATGAGGCATCACAGAGTAAGTAAAGAAACTGTCCCGGACCGCTGGTGTAATCGCAAGCTTCACGCTGCCGCCATCTTAACTCCTCCCCCACATCCGCTGAAACTTAAGGGGGGAAGATTTCATGGTGACATCAGGAAATACTTCTTCACTGAAAGGGTGATTGATTGATGGAATGGTCTTCCATGCCAAGTGGTCGAGGCCAGTAGTGTGCTCAACTTCAAGAGACGATGGGACAAACAGATGGGGTTGCTACAGAGTTAGGCTTAAAAGGTAGATTCTCAAGGGAGGGAGGGTTCTTGAGTTGGCAGACTTGTTGGGCCGCCGACCATTTTCTGCCATCATACTCTATGTTTCTATATCATGATATACTGTGATTGCACTAAGGTAGACCTACACTGATGTGGTACAGAATTTTGATAGGTTAAGCAGGTACTGCAAGAAAGATATGAGAATAGATCTAATCCTTGAAGCTAAATTCAAGAATAAAATCTGTTCTGCTGAAAACTGTATAACCCCTCTGTTGAAAAGCTTTATATATGCAATGAGTTTGCTTTTCGATATGGAAGTTGGAATGTAGCAACTGATTGTAATGTATACATAAATTCTGTTGCAAAAGCAGGATTCTGTATTGAAGCTGTTGTCTTCCTTTAGTCATGAATTTTGCATAAGGGTGTCACTTGTATCTTTCAAATCCTCCCCTTCACCAGTAGAGAATAGCTCCCTCTTCAGTTTTTCCTTGTGCAAGTGAACTGAGAAGGTGTGTTCTTCTGCTCTGCTTCCTTTTTATTTTGGGGTCTTTGATTGCCGGTTCTTTTTTCCTGTGTGGCTTTGCTACCTTTAGGTCCCCTTCTTGGGCTTACTCCACTGGGGAAAGGACACAGACCCGCGAGAGATGGCTGCTTCTCTGCTGCTCGCAGACCATCAAAAGCTTGGGGTCCATTCCCCTGAGAGCTTGCTCACCTGATTTTATCAGAAGCTTGAACATAGGCTGTGGAGTCCCTGTGTAACAACCCTTTTGGGTATCGGGGTGTCAGCTCCCTATCTCCCTCTGACACACTGCATGGATTTTTGGGTTTTGGAGTCCTTGGTCAGAGTCGTCCTGATCAGCAGCCAGAAGATTTCCTGTGTTGGATTTGTTTCCAGACAGTCTCTGAAGCAGAAATATATTACCTACTGGTAGATCCGAGGGTTTCTAGGGTTAGAGTTTGTTTCCTCCACTTCTAAAACATCTTTTCCATCATTTTTTGCATTTCAGCAAAGCTTCCACGAGCTGTTTTTGGCGTGATTTTACTGGTAGCAACCATCTTAGATTTTTATTTATCTTTTTTCTAGGGCTTTCCTCTGTCTCAAAACCTTTTGTGTCCATGGATCATCTAGAATAGATTCTGCCCCTGTTTCATGTCTTTCTTGCCAGACAAGTAGCCGTATTCCACTGCTGCTGGGCGTGGGAAGAATGGGCAGGAGCTTTGGACTCAGCATCCTTAGAGTCCTCCAGGCAGAAGAACCCCAAAAAGCCCAGAAAATGGAGAAGAGATCCCATTCAGTGGCAACACACAATGAGAGTGCGAAACGAAAGTGTGTGGAGATCCAACTACCCCAGTCAGGGATCGTTAGGACCATCTGTACAAGAGTTTTTAGATTGTTGGTCTCTTGTGGAAAGCCTAATTGAGGGGCCTGGAGAGTGCTGCGCAGCCTGTGAGCGCACAGCACTGGTACAGGGAGAGTTTTGTCCACAGCAAGCTTCCCTGCCTTGGATCAAGCTGGCTCCAAGCGTCAGTGACCACTCTGAGCAGGACTGGAAGTCCCTTTCCATGTCTTTATTATCTCAAAGATCCACTGCGTCCTTGGATGATTTAGTATCCCTTTCTGGGGCTGGAGGTCAGGAGGTTGTGGTTGTTATTTATCAGGGTGACAATCCAAGTTTCAAGTTTATTAAAAAAAATTTTATACCGCTTATTCAAATTTCTAAGCGGTGTACAATAATAAAAAGAAATATCTTTAAAAAGAACAAAACAATTGGAATTAAAAAAATTAGCTTAGTAGACACATACAAAAACATATATACTAACTGCACACAATTGGGAAAGAAGAATGGAACTACAATATTTGAGAAAAGGCACACTTAGGGAAGAAACAATAGGTAAGGATAGAGGCTGTAGTTGATTTAGTCCTGAAAAAGACAGTTTTATCCAAAAGCATCTTCAAATAGGAATATTTTTAGTTTTGCTTTAAATTGCTTTGTCGTGGATTCAATTTGTAAATGATTAGGCAGTGAATTCCAAAGAGAGGGTGCGGTGACAGCGAAGTTATTGGATCTCAGCGTATTAATTAGTTTTAATGATGGTACGACGAGAAGATTTTGTGATATGGAACGAAGAGATTTAGTGAGATAATAGGGAATTAGGAGTCTATCAATAAACTCTGGTTGATTGTTTGAGCGAGTTGTAAAAGTTAAAAGTAGAATTTTGTAACTAACTCTGTGTTCGACGGGCAGCCAATGTGCATTGATTTGAAGAGGAGAAACATGGAAACATGGTCATATTTCTTTGCGCCATAAATGATGTGGATTGCAGTATTTTGTATTATCTGAAGGCGTCTTATTTCCTTTTTCGCAATGCCCTTATAAAGGGCATTACAATAATCTATACAAGAAATTGCCAAAGAATGGATTAGTGTATTCAGAGATGATGGGTCTAATAGTTTGGAAAGGGAACGTATCATTCTAAGGCGGTGGAAACATTTCTGGACCACCACTGTTTCACATGTCATTTTGGATACTTTCTGTAAATTAAAGTTAGACTCTCCACCGCCCTCCACTTCGCAGTGTTCCATTATGAGCAGTACAAATGCACAAAATATCTTATTTCCAGCACATAAGGACATACCTCGTTAGTCACTGACCAACTTATGATTTTAATTTAATCTGGACTCATTTAAAATCTAAAATGCATCAAAGGATAAAAAAAAACATCTCACAAGGGGTCATATTAATCCAGAGGAATATTGGTCACAATATGAATTACGAGCGGAGATAGGAGAAGGGTTGGTTTTTGGGATCACTGGATGAAAACAAGCACATACATTTTAGATAAAATTGCCCCTAAACAAAATAGTAAAAGTTGCTCAAATAAATATAATAAATGGTTTGACACTGAACTTTTAAAAATGAAACAATTAGTAAGACGATTGGAAAGGATCTGGATAAAAATGGGAAAATCGTCAGACCGGAACTGGAGATCCAACATAAAAATCTACAAACAATTGATAAAAGAAAAACGTAAAGCATTGTACTCATCCAAAATTATCTCGCCCAATACTAGCTTGAAAGGAATCAATACAAAAGAACTGTTCAACTTAGTTACAAATCTATTTGACACCAGACGCTACACTCAATTCATGCATAATATTAAACTACCTTCAGCAAATGATCTAGCACAACATTTTGTTTCAAAAATTAAAAACTTAAGAAATAACTGTTCGACAGATGACATATATGAACATCAAATAGTTAACATACAAGGAAATGAAATACCAGTGGATATGATTTGGAATTCCTTTCAAGATTTAGAATGGAATAATTATATCAAATTATATAACACATACAGAAATATGAAAGCTGCTCCATTAGACTTTAAACTAACTTTGTTGAATTATTTGTCCGATAATTTAAAAAATAGAAAATTCCTTACTACTAATGGTCACATTATAATAACCCCAATTCCAAAAAATCAGAAAGAATCATTAGCATTAGTAACCAACTATAGACCAGTAGCATCCATTCCATTTTTTGTAAAAATCATGGAAGGATTGGTACATACCCAATTGATGGAATATCTTGATCAGTTCTCTCTTTTACATGAAACTCAATCTGGTTTTAGACCTTTGTTTAGCACCGAGACAATAAATGCGGCCATCTTGGATAATTTACGTTTCTTGTTTAGTAGGGGCCTTAATGCCCTAATTATGCAATTTGATATGAGTTCTGCTTTTGACTAAGTGGACCATGGGAAATTGTTACAATGCTTAGATGTAATTGGTATCAGAGGAGAGGTGTTAGACTGGTTCCGAGGTTTCCTTATGTCCCGCACCTATCAAGTACGTTTTAATTACAATCTTTCTGATACCTGGAGTAATTCATCTGGCGTTCCGCAGGGGTAACCATTATCCCCATTGCTTTTCAATATTTACATGTCGTCATTAGATGCGCAATTGACCCAGCTGGGGATAAAATTATTTAGTTACGCAGATGACTTTACGATCATTATCCCATTCGCTACCTTTCTCTCTGAAGTTACTCCTAAGGCAACAGTACTCAATTTGATGGAACAATGGATAACTGAATTTAGACTGAAGCTTAATTCAGAAAAAACAAAATTCTTTGTAGCTTCGTCACACCCACTTGATACTAAAACATCACTGTGCATCAATAAACTTAGTTACCCTCTTCAATCTACTATGAAGGTTTTGGGTGTAATACTGGACCAGGGCCTAACCATGAAAGACCAGGTGGACTGTTTGGTTAGAAAGGGTTTTTTAACTCTCTGGAAGCTTCGGTCCATATTTTGATGCTTCATCATTTAGAATTTTGGTACAATTCCTTATACTGAGCCAACTTGATTACTGTAATATCGCTTATCTGGCAATTTCCCAGAAGAATATGCAGCAATTACAACTGGTGCGAAATGCAGGGGTCAGGCTGATTTTTAGGTTGAAGAGGTTCGACCATGTAACTCCTTCCTACCGACTCCTGCATTGGTTGCCGATGGAGACACGTGTGAAGTTTAAGTTTGGATGTTTTTGCTTTAAGGTACTATTTGCTTTGGGCCCCTAAATATATAACTGACCTTTTCTCTTTCTCAACCAATAGACATAAGAGAAGCTCACACTTGAATTTTGTTTCTCCACCAGTTAGAGAATGTAAATTTAAAAGACATCATCAACATCTTTTCTCACATCAGGCAGCATTATGGGGTAAAGATCTGGAACAATTACTTATGCTTGCTAATACTTATGGGAAATTTAGGAGACACCTAAAAACATATCTGTTCCTGAAGTACCTAGGTAGCTGATTTGTACAATCTTTCCCACAATAAATGATCTCTAGAGCTGTTAGTCACTAGTTTTTAACTTTGTTAGTTCTACTCAATTTGTAGCATTTTTAATCATTGTACTTCACAGTCCTGCAGTATATAAACTGTTGTTATTATTGTATGCAGATTTGATGCAACTACAAAGAGGTAGGTATCTCAAGTTGCCAGTTCATCCGGGACTTCAGTCAGAGCCTAGTTCCCATGGAGATTCCAGAGCACTTTGATCTTACAGTATAGCTCTTTAGTACTCAGCCCTAGAGAATGACATGGTGACACCCGCGGGTAGACACGGGTATCCCGCCGAAACAGGAACAAAAAAAACCTAGTTGCCGCGGGTACAGGGACAAGGCCATTCACCACCCTGTGGAGTGGTGAATGACCATATCCCTGCAGTTAATTGAGGGAACGCACACAAAATACTTCTCCGATTGCACGGTCCAGCAGCCCCCTCCCTCCTTCCTCCCAATTGTGCAGTCCAGCAGTCTCCTTCCTCCCAATCCCCGTGGTCCGGGCATCTCCCTCCTTCCCTTCCCCTTACTTTTGATGGCAATTTTTATTTTTCTCTCAACAAGCAGCCGGAGCCTTTTCTGAAGTCATGTGCGGCTGCCTGAAACTTCTCCTCTGACACAACCGGAAACAGGAAGTAGCATCAGAGGAGAAGTTTTTCACAGCCGCATGCAACTTCAGAAAAGGCTCTAGCTGCTTGTTGAGAGAAAAATAAAAATCGCCAGCAAAGGTAAGGGGGAGGGAGATGTTTGGACCGCGATGAACAGTAGGGAGGAAAGGGGCTGCTGGACCTTGCAAAGGGTGCTGAAGAGAAGTAGAGAGAAAGGTTGTGTGTGAGAAGAACAGACACTGAAGGGAAATGGGGGAGAGTGGGGAGAAGATGCTGAAGGAAAATGGATAGGAGACAGTGGAACAAACGCTGAAGGGAACTGGATGGAAGGAGGGGATAAAGAAAAAAAGACACATGCTGGATTGGGGAGACATACCAGATCTGAGGGGAGGAAGGGAGGAGAGAGATGCTAAAAACCACATGGGGGAGGAAAGGAAAGATGGAAGGGAAGAGGGGAGAGATGCCAGACTATGGGGGGAGCGGAGGGAAGAAGATGGGTGCCAGACCAATGGGGGTGGGTGGAGGGAGTGATGGTAGAGAGAGGCACAGTAACAGAGCAGATACCGTATGGAAGAGGCAGAGAGAAGGCAGACAGTGGATGGAAGGAATAGAATGACAAGAAGGTAAGGAAAGCAGAAAACAGACAACAAAGGTAGAAAAAAATTTCTATTTCTTTTCTTTTTTTTACTCTAGGATAAAGTAATATAAACATTTATAAACAAAGCCCTGCCAGCTGAAGATCTCTTTCTCTATTTCGGCAGCTATAACTTTGATTTATAAAATGACAGTTGTACAGAATATTGTTTCTTTTTATACTTTAATAAAATAAGTTCAGTATAAAACTATTCGAGGCTTGTGTGGATGGGATCAGATGGTTTGCGGGGACGGGGCAGAAACAGGGACAAATCTTTTCCTCAAGTCATTCTCTACTCAGCCCTAACTTGAAAGGGTTACTCGGAGGTAGTCATTGCATCTCTCCTTAGAGGAAAGAAGCCTTTGACGTTTGCGACTTATACAAAAACCTGGAAGGCTTTTCAGCTCTTTTGCTCTAAGGAACAGGTAGAGCCTTGTTGAGCACCACTTCCAGTGCTCCTGGAATTTTTGCAAGCTAGACTTGAAAAAGGCCTGGTGGTTGCATCTCTCAAAGTAGAGGTGGCAGGTTTGTCATGCTTACGGGCTCAGGAAGACAAGCAGTCACTGGCATCTCATCCAGGGAGCACTCAGATTGCATCCTCCATTGCATTGACCCTTCCTGTTATGGGACCTTGGTATTGTTCTGAAGGGCTTCTCAGGCCCCGTACGAGCTTCTGTAAAATGCATCTCTTTTGTACCTTACAGCCATGACAATATTTTTGGTGGCCAAAGTCTCAGTGAGGCGAATCTTGGAATTACAGGCTCTCTCATGCAGAGAACCTTACCTCCAGTTTACAGAGACCTTTTTCTCTCTGTGAACAGTACCTTCCTTTCTACTGAAGGTGGTCTGCGCTTTTCACATATATCTGGAGATTCTTTTGCCTGTTTTTCATCCTATGGGTTTGGCTAAACAGGACAGGGTTTTGCAGAGGCCGGATGTTTGAAGAGTCCTACTTCATTATCTGGAGAATACCAATGATTCCCATTTCTCCAACTATCTCTTTGTGCTGACAAGCCAATCAAAAGACGAGGCAGACCAGCCTCCAAAGCTTCAGTTGCCAGATGGATTTGCTTGCAATTCTTCTTCCTATAGTGCTTCGGCAAACAGCCATCTATCTCTTATCACAGCACAGAGAAAGGTAGGGGAGGGTCATTGGGGTGGGCAGACTAGATGGGCCATGGCCGTTATCTGCCGTCTATTTCTATGTTTCTACCTAATGGTCAGAGTCCCGGGCTGTTCCACCTGATGAAATCTGTAGAATAGCTACTTAGTGTACTCTCCATACCAGATTCTACAGGATGGATGTGATGTTTCGAGAGGATACCACATTTGGGTCATCAGTGATGTGAGCAGGTTCATCTGTCTCTCCCTAGATGTCTTGCATTGTATTGGTACATCAGCTTCAGTACAAAATCCTATGTCTTTGCAACAGAATGAAAGATTTGGTTTTTACTTTGGTAATCTTCTTTCTGTTATAAGACATAAGATTATGTATGGCCCGCTCTGTGCAGACTTAGTTTGCCTGTATACTTCCTCGGACATTGCTTGTATCCGTAGCTGTCGTTTAGATGAGCTTAAAAAAATAAAACAGGTGTTAGAGCAATACTAGTTTTGTTTGAACCTTGGGGTTTCTTATGTGATAATGCTTATTGCACAGAGCAGGTTGGTTTCTGGATGCTCGCAATTTATGAGTTCATGTTAATTATTGTTAAAACAGAAATGTATGCTGTATCTGAGGAAGTTCCCCTTCTCCTTCTACTCTTTTCTTCTTTTTCATTGGAGTTCTATTGCTTTGGTAGTACTGAAGAGGGAGCAATTCTCCACTGCTAAAGGAGAGGAATTAAAAGATATGAGTTTGTGACTAAAGGAGGACAACAGTTTAAATACAGAATCCTTTCTTATAACAGAAAGAAGATTACCGAGGTAAAACATCTAATCTTTCCATCTGACTGGTTAAATGGCTTTGAATATCAGCCCCCTGGTTATAGGGAAGAACCTTAAATGGTTCTGCTTTCTGATACTACTATTGTTTTTTTTTTATTTTTTTTATTTTTTTTATCATTTTACACAAAAAGTTCCCAAGCATTATATCTTGTACAGTAAGATTGTATCCTAATACATATATAATAAGAAGAAACATATAACATATTTTCTTACACTTAAGCAATCTATAGTCCCCAATCTTGAATCCAAGATTTTCAAAGAGTGACTTACAAATTAAAAAGAAAATAACAATAACAAGCTAATCAAAATGGCTGAAAATCAAAGGGAGTTTTCTAATCATGAGTCAGTTATTATTCCAGTTGTTCTTTCTTTCTCAAGACGTTTCAAAGCCACAAAATTTGTTAGGTGCATTGGATCAAAGAAAACATATTTATCTACACCATGAAGAACAATACATTTACAGGGAAATCTAAGAAAAAACTTTCCCCCCACTGAAATTACTCCTGGTTTTAACAATAAGAACTGCCTTCTCCGTTTTTGAGTCTCTTTGGTAACATCAGGAAAAATCTGTACTTTTTGTCCCAGGAACTCTTTAGTTCTATTTTTAAAGAACAACTTCATAATCCAATTCTTATCTGGTGCTAAAGCAACTGTAGCTAACAATGTTGCTGATGTGACCAAATCCTTTGTAGAAGATTCCAATAAAATGGAGATATCCAATTGTGATTCCTGCTGATCTTGATTACCCAATTGCTGTTCCATTTTTCTAACAGGCAAATAATATACTTGGGAAAAGGGCGGAATTAATTCCTCAGAAACTGAAAGAACTTCCAAAAAGTATTTCTTTAACATTTCCCTAGGTGTCATAGATAAGACCCTGGGGAAATTTAGGAATCTTAAATTATTGGCTCGCTGGCCATTTTCAATCATTTCCAGTTTCCGCCTAATATTCACACAATCTTTAACCACTGTTTCTTGCACTTGTTTAACCTCAGTTATTTCAAATTCATTTTTTTCCAACTTTGTTTTAGTTAAAGTCATATCCACTTGTATTTTATTTAATTCTTGTTCTTGTTTGCATATTGTCTTTTCCATTTCTCTAATTTGTGGAGTCAAAGTATTTCCCAGTTTTATTACTAGGTCCCAAAGAGACTCCATAGTAATTTCAGTGGGTTTTTTTACCACAAAGGAACCATTCTCACCTTCCAAAGATGTAGTTTGTTTGTCTTGTTTTTCCTCCTCTCTCTTCTCCGATGTTCCCAGCGCTTCTGTATCTCTCCCTGGACTCAAAAAGTCCTGGGGGATATCTATCTCCAAACTCACCGATGAAAGAGCCTCCTGGATAGCAGACCCTATCTCTCCGGACAGGTCTGGTTCCCGTGGTGAGCTGGTGCGCTGCGGCTGAGGAGGCGTCTCTTTCATCAGGGCTGAGCGTAACCTCCAGCCCAGGGATCTCTCTAGTGACGTCACTCTGCGTCGCCGGTTCCAACGGGCGGCTCCCTGATGCCGTTAACCCCCTCTGAAGCCGATTCAGCATTTGCTCGATGGTGATAGTCGGGGGATTTTCAGAGCGCCGCGAGGCTCCTGCAGCACTTCTCCCTCCCCTTTTCGGCATAAGGAATAGTCACTCAGCCAAGCTGAAGAAACTAAAAGGTAAATTTCGATTTTCCTCGAGCCTCTGATGAACGCTTCCGAAGTTCAGCCACTCGCGGCCATCTTGGATCACTACTATTGTAAAAGGTGCTCTGAAATCTTTTGGGGGAATTCTTCCCCCAAAACTCAAACAATAAACCTCTGTCCTGTAAGTTTCCAATATTGGCGTGTTCTCCCCTTTTAGTATAAACCAGTAGCTCTCAAACCTGATCAAGGAGACACCCCAGCCCAGTGTCTCGCAAACTTTTTTGAGCCGGGGCACACTAAACTTAGTGTCCCCAGCTCAAGACACCCGGAAGTGTGCTGGCGTCAGCGTGATAATATCATGCGCATGCATGACGTCAGGGCGTTGCTGTCAGCACATGCGCAAAGGCCCTTCAAACAGGCCTTGCGCAGAAAGACCTGCACTGGAGAGAAGGTCGGCAGAAAGGCCCACACTGGAGAGAAGGGCCAGCATAGAGAAGAGGTGCTGGTGTTGGGAGATTGCTTACAGGACGCGCCTCTCTTCATGAGGAACATTCTGTAGACCAGGAGTGCCCACACTTTTTGGGCTTGCAAGCTTCTTTTAAAATGGCCAAGTCAAAATGATCTACCAACAATAAATTTTAAAAGAAACACAAAGCACACTGTACGCAGAAAAAATGTTAATTATCATTTATATTCCGGGTTTTTATCAAAGAGGTCAAGGCAGATGACTCTATGCACTGTCACCTCAGTAACAACCATACAAAAATAGACAAATATATCCCCTTCCCTTTTTGTTAAACCACAATAGCAGTTTTTAGCGCAGGGAGCTGCGGTGAATGCCCTGCGCTGCTCTCAACGCTTATAAGCTCCCTGCGCTAAAAAACGCTATTGCAGTTTAGTAAAAGGAGGGCCATAGTGCAAAATATAGACAGCAGATATAAATTCTCAAAATGGACAGATTTTGATCACTAAATTGAAAACAAAATCATTTTTCCTACCTTTGTTGTCTGGTGATTTCATGAGTCTCTGGTTGCACTTTCTTCTTCTGACTGTGCATCCAATCTTTCTTCTCTTCTTTCAGCCTGTATGCTTCCTCTCCTCCAGACCTTATTCCTTTCCCCAACTTTTCTTCCTCTCTCCCTGCCCTTTCTTTCTCCCTACCTCCCTTTCTTTTTTTCTTTCTTTATGCCCCTTTCTTTCTTTCTGTTTCTCTTCTTTCCTTCTGTCCCCCTACCTGCCCCCTTTCTTTCTTTCTTTCTTTCTTTCTGTTTCTCTTCTTTCCTTCTGTCTCCCTACCTGCCCCCTTTCTTTCTTTCTTTCTTTCTTTCTTTCTTCTTTCTTTCTTTCTTCTTTCTTTCTTTCTTCTTTCTTCTTCTTTCTTTCTTTCTTCTTCTTTCTTTCTTTCTTTCTTTCTTCTTTCTTTCTTTCTTTCTTCTTTCTTTCTTTCTTTCTTTCTTCTTCTTTCTTTCTTCTTTCTTTCTTCTTCCTTCTTTCTTCTTCCTTCTTTCTTCTTCCTTCTTTCTTTCTTCTTCCTTCTTTCTTCTTCCTTCTTTCTTTCTTCTTCCTTCTTTCTTCTTCCTTCTTTCTTCTTCCTTCTTTCTTTCTTCTTCTTTCTTTCTTCTTCCTTCTTTCTTCTTCCTTCCTTCTTTCTTCTTCCTTCTTTCTTCTTCCTTCTTTCTTTCTTCTTCCTTCTTTCTTCTTCCTTCTTTCTTTCTTCTTCCTTCTTTCTTCTTCCTTCTTTCTTTCTTCTTCCTTCTTTCTTCTTCCTTCTTTCTTTCTTCTTCCTTCTTTCTTCTTCCTTCTTTCTTCTTCCTTCTTTCTTTCTTCCTTCTTTCTTTCTTCCTTCTTTCTTTCTTCCTTCTTTCTTCTTTCTTCCTTCCTTCTTTCTTTCTTTCTTTCTTCCTTCTTTCTTTCTTTCTTCTTTCTTTCTTCTTCCTTCTTTCTTTCTTCTTTCCTTCTTTCTTTCTTCTTCCTTCTTTCTTTCTTCTTCCTTCTTTCTTTCTTCTTTCCTTCTTTCTTTCTTCTTCCTTCTTTCTTCTTCCTTCTTTCTTCTTCCTTCTTTCTTTCTTCTTCCTTCTTTCTTCTTCCTTCTTTCTTTCCTTCTTTCCTTCTTCTTTCCTTCTTTCTTCCTTCTTTCTTCTTCTTCCTTCTTTCTTTCTTCCTTTCTTTCTTTCTTCCTTCTTTCTTTCTTCTTCCTTCTTTCTTTCTTCCTTCTTTCTTTCTTCTTCCTTCTTTCTTTCTTCTTCCTTCTTTCTTCTTCCTTCCTTCTTTCTTCTTCCTTCTTTCTTCTTCCTTCTTTCTTCTTCCTTCTTTCTTTCCTTCTTCCTTCCTTCTTTCTTTCTTCCTTCCTTCTTTCTTCTTCTTCCTTCTTTCTTCTTCTTTCTTCTTCTTCCTTCTTTCTTTCTTTCTTCCTTCTTTCTTTCTTCTTCCTTCTTTCTTTCTTCTTCCTTCTTTCTTTCTTCTTCCTTCTTTCTTCTTCCTTCTTTCTTTCTTCTTCCTTCTTTCTTTCCTTCTTCCTTCTTTCTTTCCTTCTTCCTTCCTTCTTTCTTCTTCCTTCCTTCTTTCTTCCTTCTTTCTTTCTTCTTCCTTCTTTCTTTCTTCTTCCTTCTTTCTTTCTTCTTCCTTCTTTCTTTCTTCTTCCTTCTTTCTTTCTTCTTCCTTCTTTCTTTCTTCTTCCTTCTTCTTTCTTCTTCCTTCTTTCTTTCTTCTTTCCTTCTTTCTTTCTTCTTCTTCCTTCTTTCTTTCTTCTTCCTTCTTTCTTTCCTTCTTCTTTCTTTCTTCCTTTCTTCTTCCTTCTTCCTTCTTCTTCTTCTTCTTCCTTCTTTCTTTCTTCTTCCTTCTTTCTTTCTTCTTCCTTCTTTCTTTCTTCTTCCTTCTTTCTTTCTTCTTCCTTCTTTCTTTCTTCTTCTTTCTTTCTTCTTCCTTCCTTCTTTCTTCCTTCCTTCTTTCTTTCTTCTTCCTTCTTTCTTCTTCCTTCTTTCTTTTCCTTCTTTCCTTCTTTCTTTCCTTCTTCCTTCCTTCTTTCTTTCTTCCTTCCTTCTTTCTTTCTTCCTTCCTTCTTTCTTTCTTCCTTCTTTCTTTCTTCCTTCCTTCTTTCTTTCTTCCTTCCTTCTTTCTTCTTCCTTCTTTCTTTCTTCCTTCCTTCTTTCTTTCTTCCTTCCTTCTTTCTTCCTTCTTTCTTTCTTTCTTCCTTCTTTCTTTCTTCCTTCTTTCTTTCTTCCTTCTTTCTTTCCTTCTTTCTTCCTTCTTTCTTTCTTCCTTCTTTCTTTCTTCTTTCTTCCTTCTTTCTTTCTTCCTTCCTTCTTTCTTCTTCCTTCTTTCTTTCTTTCTTTCTTCTTTCTTTCTTTCTTTCCTTCCTTCTTTCTTCTTTCTTCCTTCTTTCTTTCTTTCTTTCCTTCTTTCCTTCTTTCCTTCTTTCCTTCTTTCCTTCTTTCCTTCTTTCCTTCTTTCCTTCTTTCCTTCTTTCTTTCCTTCTTTCCTTCTTTCCTTCTTTCCTTCTTTCCTTCTTTCCTTCTTTCCTTCTTTCCTTCTTTCCTTCTTTCCTTCTTTCCTTCTTTCCTTCTTTCCTTCTTTCCTTCTTTCCTTCTTCCTTCTTTCCTTCTTTCCTTCTTTCCTTCTTTCCTTCTTTCCTTCTTTCCTTCTTTCCTTCTTTCCTTCTTTCCTTCTTTCCTTCTTTCCTTCTTTCCTTCTTTCCTTCTTTCCTTCTTTCCTTCTTTCCTTCTTTCCTTCTTTCCTTCTTTCCTTTCTTTCTTTCCTTCCTTCTTTCCTCTTCCCCAGTGTACCACACCAGAAATCTCAGGAGGCACACTGGTGTGCCATGGCACACATTTTGTGATACACTGCCCCAGCCAGTCAGTTTTTTTTCAGGATGTCCACAATGAATATACAGTAGAAACAAAAAATCATGATGGCAGATAAAGACCAAAATGGCCCATGAAGTCTGCCCATCCACAGCATCCACTATCTCATCCTCTTCTTAAAAATCCCACGTGCCTGTCCCAAGCTTTCTTGAATTTGGATAGCTGTGCCTAGCACCTCTACCGGGAGAATATTCCACGCATCTACCACCTTTTCTGAAAAAGAGAATTTCCTTAGATTACTCCTGAGCATATCACCTCTTAACTTTATCCCATACTCTCTGATTCTGGAGTTTCCTTTCAATTGAAAGACATATGCCTCATGCGTATTTATCCTCTAGTGCACAGCTTTAATTATAGTTAAAGGGAGCTTCAACTATCAACCAATAATTTCAACCGATAATATAACTTTCCATCAGTTAGTTTGCATCCCTTCAGTTTCTAATTTATTTCGAACCTCAGCACCACCACTCAGAGCTCAATTGGATTTCATTGCTCTAAGCTTTATGTGTCAGCTCCTCATCGGTTCCTTAATTTTTAATCTTTAAATATATTAGCTTTTGTATGATTTATTTTATTTATTTAACTTATAAGCATGTACTTAAGCATGTACTTAACTTGCAATTTGTGGTCTCTGGCTAGGGGAAACATCACGCCGACATGTTTCGCTGCTAGAGCTTTATCAAGGCTTTGCCCCTAAAACAGAACAAAAGCTATCAGCACTACCCTGAAAAAAGGACAAACATACTAAAATTATTTAAAGCTATGCTGTCAAACATCTCACACTTACCTATAAATTCAGCCGTCAACCTGTGACCACTTTGTCCTCAGATATGGCGGCGGCGTTCTTACCCAAATGTTAAATAGAGCGGAGCCCGCCTATAACGCGGCTACGTCATCACGTTAATGTCGCGTCAGCAGGTTCTCCACTCATAACTACATTTATTTCATTAATACTAAAGAAGAGCCTAATTTTTTGCATTAATACTAAAGAAGAGCCTAATTTTTTGGCTACCTCCTCACTCAGACAACATGTTACATTAGGGAACCCCATTCTAACTCTGCATTTAAACCTTGTGGGGTCACTGAGTTTAAGGTATAGATCCATCGTTGTTCTTTGTAATTCAAAAATTCTTCAATATTGCCTCCCTCCCGTCCCTCTTCCAACTTTTCTATTATCCGCCACTGTATCTGCTCAATAGTGTGATGGTGTTCTAAAAAATGTTCTACCATTGGTGCTTGGATGTTTTTCATTTTTATCCGTGATTTGTGTTCATTTAGTCTTATATGCATGGGTCGTGAAGTACGGCCCACGTATACAAGACCACATGGACATATTATAACATATACAACATGTGTTGACTGGCAAGTGGTATTCATTTTTGCTGTAATGACTTTTCCCGTTTGTGAATCTTTCCAAGTGGTGCCTCTAATCGTGGAGGAACACCATTGGCAACGGCTACAATCCCTGTGCTGTCCAATCTTTTTCGTTTTATAGTTCCCCAATTTCTGTTGAATTAAGACTTGCCCAATAGTTTTCCCTTTCTTAAAGGCAAACATCGGGATTTCACTAAATATAGTGTACAATTGAAGAACATGCCAATATTTTCTTATCTGGGCTATAAGTTCTTTAGCCACCTCAGAATAAGGCAATACACAGATTAGTCTCTCACTTTGATCTTCAGGCTCTTTTTCAGAGATCAACAGTTCTCTATTCGCATATTTAGCTCTTATAAATGCTTGTTTTATGGATTTCACAGGGTATCCTCTGGCCTTGAAACTGAGTTTTAGCTCTTCTGCTGATTCAATAAAATCACACTCTTCTGACGAGACTCTACAAAGTCTTAAGAACTGGCTTACCGGAAGATTAAATTTTAAATGGTAAGGGTGGTGACTGGAGAAATGCAATAGAGTATTTTTTGCCACTGATTTTCTAAAAAGTTTTGTGATCAACTGAAATTCTTCCTTTACTATGAGTAGATCCAGAAATTCTACTCTATCATTACTATAGGTCGGTGTAAATTGAAGATGGGGATTTTTTGTGTTAATCCAGTTTAAAAACTCACATAAAACACTTTCTGGGCCTTCCCACAGGAAGAAAATGTCGTCAAGAAACCTCTTCCATAGTGTGATATATTGAAAATATTTCGATTTATAGATATAGGTTTCTTCGAATTGTCCCACATACAGGGTAGCTACCGAAGGGGCTAACGTAGCCCCCATCGCTACTCCCTGAATCTGCTGGTAATATGCACCTTCAAATTCCAAATAATTTTCTTCTATTACCCGTTGGGGTAATAGAAAAAATCCCCATCCCCGTTGGGTAATAGAAGAAAATTATTTGGAATTTGAAGGTGCATATTACCAGCAGATTCAGGGAGTAGCGATGGGGGCTACGTTAGCCCCTTCGGTAGCTACCCTGTATGTGGGACAATTCGAAGAAACCTATATCTATAAATCGAAATATTTTCAATATATCACACTATGGAAGAGGTTTCTTGATGACATTTTCTTCCTGTGGGAAGGCCCAGAAAGTGTTTTATGTGAGTTTTTAAACTGGATTAACACAAAAAATCCCCATCTTCAATTTACACCGACCTATAGTAATGATAGAGTAGAATTTCTGGATCTACTCATAGTAAAGGAAGAATTTCAGTTGATCACAAAACTTTTTAGAAAATCAGTGGCAAAAAATACTCTATTGCATTTCTCCAGTCACCACCCTTACCATTTAAAATTTAATCTTCCGGTAAGCCAGTTCTTAAGACTTTGTAGAGTCTCGTCAGAAGAGTGTGATTTTATTGAATCAGCAGAAGAGCTAAAACTCCGTTTCAAAGCCAGAGGATACCCTGTGAAATCCATAAAACAAGCATTTATAAGAGCTAAATATGCGAATAGAGAACTGTTGATCTCTGAAAAAGAGCCTGAAGATCAAAGTGAGAGACTAATCTGTGTATTGCCTTATTCTGAGGCGGCTAAAGAACTTATAGCCCAGATAAGAAAATATTGGCATGTTCTTCAATTGTACACTATATTTAGTGAAATCCCGATGTTTGCCTTTAAGAAAGGGAAAACTATTGGGCAAGTCTTAATTCAACAGAAATTGGGGAACTATAAAACGAAAAAGATTGGACAGCACAGGGATTGTGGCCGTTGCCAATGGTGTTCCTCCACGATTAGAGGCACCACTTGGAAAGATTCACAAACGGGAAAAGTCATTACAGCAAAAATGAATACCACTTGCCAGTCAACACATGTTGTATATGTTATAATATGTCCATGTGGTCTTATATACGTGGGCCGTACTTCACGACCCATGCATATAAGACTAAATGAACACAAATCACGGATAAAAATGAAAAACATCCAAGCAACAATGGTAGAACATTTTTTAGAACACCATCACACTATTGAGCAGATACAGTGGCGGATAATAGAAAAGTTGGAAGAGGGACGGGAGGGAGGCAATATTGAAGAATTTTTGAATTACAAAGAACAACGATGGATCTATACCTTAAACTCAGTGACCCCACAAGGTTTAAATGCAGAGTTAGAATGGGGTTCCCTAATGTAACATGTTGTCTGAGTGAGGAGGTAGCCAAAAAATTAGGCTCTTCTTTAGTATTAATGCAAAAAATTAGGCTCTTCTTTAGTATTAATGAAATAAATGTAGTTATGAGTGGAGAACCTGCTGACGCGACATTAACGTGATGACGTAGCCGCGTTAAAGGCGGGCTCCGCTCTATTTAACATTTGGGTAAGAACGCCGCCGCCATATCTGAGGACAAAGTGGTCACAGGTTGACGGCTGAATTTATAGGTAAGTGTGAGATGTTTGACAGCATAGCTTTAAATAATTTTAGTTATGTTTGTCCTTTTTTCAGGGTAGTGCTGATAGCTTTTGTTCTGTTTTAGGGGCAAAGCCTTGATAAAGCTCTAGCAGCGAAACATGTCGGCGTGATGTTTCCCCTAGCCAGAGACCACAAATTGCAAGTTAAGTACATGCTTAAGTACATGCTTATAAGTTAAATAAATAAAATAAATCATACAAAAGCTAATATATTTAAAGATTAAAAATTAAGGAACCGATGAGGAGCTGACACATAAAGCTTAGAGCAATGAAATCCAATTGAGCTCTGAGTGGTGGCGCTGAGGTTCGAAATAAGTTAGAAACTGAAGGGATGCAAACTAACTGATGGAAAGTTATATTATCGGTTGAAATTATTGGTCATGCGTATTTATGCCATATGGGTATTTAAACATCCCTGTCATATTTCCCTCTCCTACTTTTCCTCCAAAGTATACATATTGATATCTGTTGGTCCCCCCATAAGTGTTATAATGAAAACCACCAACCATTTTAGTAGCCTTCCTCTGAACCAACTCCATCCTGTTGATATCTTTTTGAAGGTGCGGTCTCCAGAATTGTACACAATATTCTAAATGAGGTCTTGCCAGAATCTTTTACAGGGGCCTCAGTATGTCTTTTTTTCTTTCTGGACTAAGTCAATAAAGAGCACTTTAGACTATTATAACATTCAATCCCAATAAAAGTAATAAAGCCGATGGATTCAAACTTCTAGATTCACCTCTCTGAATGTTATATTGATCCTCAGATGCACCACTCCACGTTCAAACTTTATCACCACGCTAAGCTTGATGTGCAAAGTCTTCCCTGGATCAATTTTACTGGTATATTATAACAAAGTTTTATGTTCCTTTTAAATACATTTTTTAATTATTCATTATTTGTAATAATATTATTTCTCAGAATAACTTATCTTAGTTTCTGGTCACTTGCGCAAGAAGTCCCTATAGTGACCAGAAACTAAGATTCATAGAGGTGGATCTAGAAGTTTGAATCCATCGGCTTTATTACTTTTTCTCTTTCTGGCCATATTGCTCCCTATGCACCCTAGCTTCCTTCTAGCTTTTGCCATCGCCTTTTCAATCTGTTAGGCCAAATATTCAAGCAGAGGAAGCAGTAGATGCAAATCTTTCACGAATATTCATTGTGGATATCCTGAAAACCTGACTGGCTGGGGTGCCTCCAGGATCAGGTTTGGGAGTCACTGGTATAGGTAAAGTAGCTCGGTCATGCTCTGAGAATGATTACTTGGTGCTGCTTCCTTCAAACCTACTTTTAGTGCAGTTTTCAGAAAAGTTCTTGATACAAATATAAACCTTGTTTTCCATTCTGTGCATCTGAATGCTTCACACTAGAGCCTCAATGACTTCAGAGCAAATGCATAATCTTTTCTACATAGTGATTATCTTCTTAGCGACCTTGAGCCTTCTTATCACTGAATCACCCATGAACCCACATAGCCAGGGCTCAAATGAGCCTTCACACATACCGGTCCACTGGGGTCACCGGCCCCCAAAACCTAAAACAACCGAACCAAGACAGGTACTAAATAAACCTCTTCAACTAACACAAGGCAACACCTATAACAAAAATTACGCTTCTAACGTTATTATACCACCCACAATTCGTTCTAACTCTCTCATACCCAATTCAAATAAATTAAAGCTAGGACTTATAAATTCCAGGTCTATCAAAGGTAAATACCACTTAGTTAAGGAAAAAATTATTACAGAAAGCTTACATTTACTTTGCATAATAGAAACCTGGTTAACAGAAGGCGAAGAAGCTTACTTATCCTATTGCTGCCCACCAAACTACACATTTATTTTCAATCACCGTCAGAACCGAAAAGGAGGTGGGTTAGCCATAATTTATTTAAAGGATAGCCTAAATACTATCGAATATTCCACTGGAAACACTGATATTGAATTCTTACAGGTCCAACTTAACTCTATTCCTAAAATTGACATACTTTTATTGTACATTCCACCTCCAACAAATCAGAATAGTTTATTTTCTCTTCAAAACTTGATCTTTGATTACAGCTCCACATCGGAATTTCCTCTAATATTAGGAGATTTCAATTTTCATTTCGATGATCTTTCCAACCCCCTCACAAAAGAGCTCTTAACCTACATTGAAATACTTAACTTACATCCCCTCATCCATGAACCTACACACAAGGCCGAACATATTTTGGACATGATTTTTATCCCCAAATCAGAGCACCTTTACTGCAACAATACCTTAAATACTCCAGTTCCCTGGTCAGATCATCACTTAATATCTTTCGAGTTAACGATATATAATAAAATAAACCCAACTCCAAATCCCAAGAAAATAACTTACCGTGACTATACTAAATTAGAACTCTCTTCAGTTTCTGCTTTCCTTCTCTCAAGGCCTCCTTTATTAGAAAGTGATACCCTTGAACACCAACTTAACTCTTGGAACGAAACAATCCAACTCCTTTTAGACAAAGAGGTTCCTCTAATTAATAAAACAATATCTAACAAAAAAACCCAAAACCCATGGTATACACCAGAACTTTCACTAATTAAAAGGCAACTACGATCTTTGGAAAGAAAATGGCGAAAAAACAAAAATAACGTAAACTTAAAAGCTTTCACAGAACAATCTCAATACTATAAAAATAAAATTAACGAGTCCAAGAAAACTTACTACTCAAATAAAATTAAATTAGCCAGAAATTCTTCTATCTTATTCTCAATATTAAAATCCTTCAATCCAAAACCTCAAAACGAAAATAAACGTTCAAATCTTTCAGCCCAAATTATGGCAGAGGCTTTCTGCGAAAAAATCATAAACATCCGTAAAAACTTTATCTCTGATCCCACCACTAATCCCTTGGAGTCACACACTAATAATCTAATCCCTTGCGCTAAGTGTTCTAACTTTAAAGTTCCATCGTTAGACGAAATAAAATCAATCTTTCAAAGTATTAACTTAAAAAACACTCCCTCTGAGATCATTCCTCCCTTAATGTTAAAAAAATATTTTTCCTGCTTTGGCCCACTATTGCACTCAATAATTAAAAAAAGCCTTACATCAGGGGCAGTACCAACAAGTTGGAAAGCATCAACAATATCTCCCATATTAAAAGACCACAAAATTAGCTATGACGACCCCACTAACTATCGTCCAATTGCTAATATTCCTTTCTTAGCAAAAATCACAGAGAAAGTAATATTCACTCAACTATCAGACTTTGCCAATTCCACCAATGCATTACATCCCAATCAAACAGGCTTTAGGAAACATCATAATACAGAGTATTCCTTAATTGGGCTCACCACCAATATCATTTATAACCTCGATCACCACAACTCGGTAATTTTATTTTCTCTTGATCTCTCAGCCGCATTCGACACAATTGACCATTCTCTTCTTCTGGACAGACTCCATTCTATAGGCGTTAGCGACCTAGCCTTGCAATGGTTTACCTCCTATCTCTCTAACCGTACTTCTACGGTACGCTTTAACAACACAATTTCGAAACCTTTTTCCCAAAATTACGGTATCCCCCAGGGCTCTATCTTGTCTCCCCTTTTATTTAATATTTTCTTATCCCCCTTACTAAACCTAAGCCAATCCATAGGTTTTACCACCTATGCTTACGCAGACGACATCCAGCTGACTCATGCATTCAACCCGGAAAACTCAAACGACATAGCTCAAATTAACCAAAAATTAGAACAAATAAAAAATTGGCTAGTACAAAACAAACTAGCACTAAACATATCCAAGACAAGGGCTCTATTTTTCCCTTCAAAACAAGATCTAAAACTATCAATCCCTTTTTCGATCAACAACACACCAATTGAATTAGCAACTTCACTTAAGATTTTAGGTGTAATCATCGACAGTAAATTCTCTTACCAAGAACATATTAGCAATACAGTTAAAAACTGCTTCTACCGTTTGCGCCTAATCCGTTCAATGTCCAAGTACTTAGAGCCAAAATCAGTAAATATTCTAGTCCATTCACTTATAATATCCAAATTAGATTACTGTAATTCCTTATTACTAAACATAACAAACAAGGAACAAAGACGTTTACAAATAATTCAAAACACTGCCATAAAATTAATACATCATGGAAAGAAATATGACCACGTCACTCCATATCTGATGAAATCCCATTGGCTACCCATTAACCAGAGAATAATATACAAAATAGCGTTATTAGTCTTTAAAACAACTGCTACAAATGAACCTCAGTTCATTAATCGCTTATTAATTCCACATTCCTCAAATCGCTCTCTCCGGTCTAATAACCAGGAGCTACTTATGGTTCCATCATTGAAAATAATAGGAACAAGGCGACATGATATTTTTTCAGTCAAAGCCCCGCTTATCTGGAATTCTCTTCCTTTCTACATTAGGAATATCAAAGATCTTACTTTATTTAAAACTAACCTAAAAACATTTTTATTTAAGGCTTCCTTTAACCCTTAAACAGGAATCTTCTTTTATCAACTGAAAACATCATAAACTCCGATAATTTTCTACTTTTAGGTACCCCCATCCCAATGTTCTATCCTACCCTATCCAATTTTCTTCGTCTACCTATGTGGACACAACAACATTGTAACTTTTTACCCCACTTGTTTTTCCCAACTCCTCCAGTAGTGTCTGTATTGTTAAGTGTTCACGAATATGTTTGCTAATGCACAATAATGATCTTAACTGTTTTTACCCTTATATTAATTGTAATGTTATTCGCTTGGAATTTTTAAGCGAACCATTAAATCTAAATAAACTTGAAACTTGAAACTATTCCAGTCTTTTGTACTAAGAAGTCCATATGTACTTATCACAAAAGCTATAAAGTAGATAATTGTGGTTGCTGTTGGTCTTCTTGGATATGTGGAAACCAAGCTGCAGATGATATCTTTGTATTGGCCAGATATTTTTTTTACATGCTGTAAGTTGAAATCGTTGTCTTCTATTTATGTAGAGATAAAATAACTTATTTGTAGCATGCTATCATTTTGAAGACAGTAGCACTGTCTTGTTTATTTTTAACATTTGTGTAAATTTGGTCCCTCTCTAAGGTGCAATTCGTTTGCACAGTGGAAATCTTCAGCATCTCACATGGCTTGGGTTACAGTGGCACTCGTTAGCCTCCTTGCCTGCATTCCGCAAGTGGTTAAAGCAGCTCTTCCCTCGTCTGCCTCAAGAGACTGCCAGGCTTGATACAAATGCTCCAGAATCTATATGCATTATAGATCTTGAGGTGTGTATAGTCTTAAGAACACTGAGCTAATGTTTTACAAGAAGCCATGCAGTGCTGCTTAATATTTGTTGCACTTTTTATTCACACAGGTGTTTCTACTTGCAGTGGTATTTTCCAGCCATTTACAGTTACAAGATACATTTAACATTCATCACAACTTGGACCAGCCTCGGTTCTTACCTTTGCCACTCTGCAAGCAGCTTTGTACAGAAAAGCAGAAATCCTGGTGGGATGCTATTTACAACCTTATTCACAAGAAAGCTCAGTAAGTCCCTTTTTTTTTTTTTTTTTTTTTTTTAAAATAAATCTTTATTCATTTTTCATCTTACAACAAATACATATATATAAAACATTTGTCAATGAATACAACATTTGAAATTCTATCATTTATGATACCAATAGATAAAAATTTTTATCCCATCCCTCCCACCCTTCCAATCTTACATTCAATCAAATATATCACATAAATAGTCTTTCCTAGTAATCTAATCATTTAATAAATTCAAATTCCCCCCACCCTTCTACCTTAAATTGTATCTATAATGTAAAATGGTATCTACTCATTGCAATATTTTGTTAATGGCCCCCATATCTCTTTAAATTTATTAAAATTCCCTTTTTGCACAGCTATTGTTCTCTCCATTTTGTAAATGTGACATATCGAATTCCACCAGAATTTATAATTGAGTCTATTCCAATTTTTCAAATTACTTGTGATCTGTTGTATAGCGACTCCTGTCATAATCATTAAAAGTTTATTATTCTTTGATGAAATTTCGCTCTTTGTTCTCATTGACATCCCGAATAAAAATCGTATCATAGGATAATGCCACATGATTCTCCAAAAAACAATTAATTTGGGGCCAAATTGATTTCCAAAAGGCCATAATAAAGGGACAATAAAATAAATGATCTAGAGTCCCTGCTTCAAGATTACAGTGCCAGCATCTATTAGACTTAGAGCTATCTAACTTTTGTAATCGAACTGGGGTCCAAAATGCTCTATGCAACAAAAAAAAAACAAGTTTGTCTCATAGATGCGGACACTGTACATCTCATTCTCCAAGACCAAATTCGTGGCCACTGAGACACATTAATTTGATGCTTAATCTCAATGCTCCAAATGTCTCTAAGACCTATCTTTAGTTTTTTTTATTCATATATCCAGATATCAATTTATACCACTGTGCAGCCTGGTGTCTCAGGAAGTCCGCCTGAAAGCACAAGAATTCCAAACTATATTGATTATTAAGATTTTTCCATTCAGGGAACCCTTCCTGAATAGCCTGCTTCAGTTGCAACCATCTAAAACTTTGTTAAGGCCATATTTATGTTGCAACTGCGAAAAATCAAGCAGTTTACCATTTGAAATAACATCACCTAAAATCCGTATACCTGCAATAATCCAGTGCTTCCAAATGACTTTAAATCCGCCAATTTGAATGTTGGAGTTTAGCCAAATCGTTTGATTTGTTGACTTATGAATTGAGATAGGTGTTAAATTATTAACAAAGCGTAATGTTTTCCATGTATCCATTAATATTCTATTCTCCTTGTATATTCTAGAACATGACATAAACGTAAAGGGAACATGAGTCACCATTCCAACCATAGCCAATCTAGAGTATCTTCCATGAGCTCTGGGAAGACCCAATACATACCCTGGCGTAAAATATAGGCTTGATGATACCTATAAAAATTTGGAAAATTTGCCCCACCCTCCGTAATTGGTTTTTGTAAAGATGCTAAAGCAATTCTAGGCATTTTACCTAGCCAAATAAATTTTGTAAGAATACGATTAAATTTTTTATAAAAGGACCCTTTAAAAAAAAAAAAACTGGTATCATACTCATTTGATAACAAACCACAGGCAATATCATCATTTTGATTGTTTGAACTCTCCCCCACCAAGAAAGATGTAAAGGATTCCATTGCTCACACATTTCTGTAATCTTTTTTAACAAAAATTTTTCATTCTCTTTCATTGTGTCCTCCAGCGTATTTTTAATCCAAATTCCTAAATATTTTAATCCATCTTCCTTCCATATAAAAGAGAATGAGTCAAATGAGCCCTTTGTACAATGCACATTAAGTAGAATAATTTCTGATTTACTCCAATTTATCTTGTATCCTGAAAATTTTCCAAATTTCTCAATCAACTCAAGCAAGCATGCATGGAATGGTAATTTCTGGATTTCTCAAATGAAGCAGTATATCATCTGCATATGCAGAGACTTTATATTCCCGATCTGTATAAGGAATACCCTGTATCCCCTTAGCTTGTTGAATGGCTAATAACAAGTGTTCTAATACAATATCAAAAAGCAAAGGAGATAATGGACAACCTTGTCTAACCTTTCTGCAAATTAAAACACTCTGATAAATTATTATTAATATACAATCTTGCAGCAATCTTGTTTGAATCATTTGTATAAATCCTGAACCTATGCCAAACCAATCTAATGCCTGATACATGAAGGTCCATTCCACACGATCAAAGGCTTTCTCTGCATCCAAAGATACAGAGAAAGCTGGATCATTCATGGCTTTTGTTTAATTTAACATATGGAAAGCCAATCTGGTATTATTAGATGATTGTCTCTTAGTAACAAATCCAGTTTGGTGCATAGCAATAATAAAAGGGAGAGCTTTGGCTAAACGTAAAGCCAATGTTTTAGCCAAAAGTTTTCCATCTACATTGATTAACTAGATAGGCCTGAAGTTTGAAACCAAAGTGGGATCTTTATTTGGCTTTGGCAAAACTTATAGTTAATGATTCTGCCATAGTACCTGTAATGCAACCCTTAGTTAGTTGAAACTGATATAAATTTAATAAATGAGGTAAAAGGGTAATTTGAAATGATTTATAAAACTCAACTGTGAAACCATCACCACCTGGAGCGGATCCAACTCTAAGAGATTTCAACGCTGTTTCTAATTCTTTTAATGATATAGGCTCTTGTAAACTTTTTTTTATATGTTCAGGAATTTTCGACCCTTCAATAAGATTCAAAAATTCTAATCCATCTTTTTCTCTATTTTCATAAGGCTCAGAAGAATATAGGTCTTTATAAAAATTTAGAAATTGACTTAAAATACTTCCAATTTGAGTATGTGTATCACATTTCTCGTCCTTTATTGCCACAATTTTTGTTCTTCTTTTCTTTGCTTTAAGATAATTTACCAATAATCTTCCCGCCTTATTTGAGCTTCTATAATACAGAGTTTGTTGGGAAAACAAGTCTTTCCTAATCAACTTTGAAGATATATCATTATATTTACCCTTTGCTTTTAACAGAGCCTGTAGAGTATTTTGCTCCCAATTATCAATTCATTTAGATTCCAGCTGTTTAATTTCATTTTCCAAATTAGAAAATTGTTTAAGTTGTTTTCTAAGAAATGCCAAATATGAAATATTACCTCTCATTGTAGCTCTAAATGAATCTCATAATGTTTCTTTGGTAATTTCTTCTGAAATGTTAATTGAAAAAATTCAATCATTTTTGATTTAAATTCTTCAAGGAAATTTGAATCCGCAATCAATGTATTATCAAATCTACATACAGACCTGTTATATTCCTGCTTATCAAAATTAAATTCAATCCATACACCACCATGATCAGATAAAATGATTGGATCTATGGAAGTTTTTGTCACTTGTTGTACTATTTGATTTGAGACAAAAATATAATCTATTCTTGAAATAGATTTATGAACTTGTGAGCAAAATGAAAATCCCCGATCATCAAAATGAAGTATCCACCATATATCTTTCAAATCACAAGATTGTACTAAATTATCTAATCCTAATGATTTCATAATTTTACTTGGTTTTTTATCTAATAATGGATCCATTACAGCATTAAAATATCCAGCCACTACTAAATTAGAAGCAGCCAATGGGAGTATTATTTGTTGCAACTCTTTAAAAAAATTCACCTTGACTCGAATTTGGGACATACACATTAAACAATTCCAGGGTATTATTTCCCATGCTCATATTCACATTTATCCATCTACCCATTAGATCAGCATCAATCAATTGAAAATTAGCTGTACATTTTTTGTTTATTAGTATGGTAACCCCAGCTTTTTTCTCAATTGCAGAGGCAGAAAAACATAGCTTCACCCAACCCCCCTCTAACTTTTTTGATTCTATCATTGATAGGTGCGTCTCCTGTAAATAATATATATCAGCATTCTGTTATTTCAAAAAGGCCAGCATTTTTTTTCCTTTTTTATTTGATGGTTAAGACCATTAACATTTAATGAAAAAATTTTAATCTCCATTATAAATTTTTATTCCCAAAAACATAATCCAACATGACTATTTAGATTTATTTAAATTACCATGAATAGACACCATTACCCAGCTTTTAAAATTTTCAAAGATAAATATTTCCTTACAAAATCCCCCCAAACCCCCATTTAAACAACCCCCCTCTCTTTTCCCTCCCCAACCTCCCGCATATATTGACTGCCTTGGAACACACATAAGATTAATAATTGCAATACCCCGTCCCCCAGGCAATTTTATCACATTCTTCCCTTATCGATACTAAAAATTAATGTTTATACTCTAATTTATTACATTCAAATACTCTTTCATTACCTACCCATACAACAATAAAATCCCTACTCATTCATTTTTAAGAAATATTTCATAAAGTCCTCTTCCTATTAAATAATTCTTATATAAAAAATAAAATGAATAAATAAGTTAATAGAGCATTCATTTCCCCATTAATTGTTATCACAATGTATCTCTCCATTCCCAATTATCATCCTAAAACCTTTTAATATTCAAAATTAAGAAACTTCACAGCAGATCATATCAATTAAAATTCCCCTTAGAAAGTCTAAGTTAATCACTAATATTTAACATTTTATATATTACTTCTTAGAAGTTCATCTTTCTCTTTTTTCCTCCCTAGATCAAAAACAAGTATATTAAATATTTAATAAAAGTCATCTTTATATCTTTATCTGAAATTAACATCCCACCTTTTTGTTATTAACAATATAGTCGCAATTAATTTATACCCATAACTACTTTTAATATCTATATGTCTATATCCAGTATGACAAACAATTCATATCAATAACCAAAAAATAAATACATATTTAAATTTATTTTCATGTATTGAATGAAGAGACCAAATATCTCTTCCCAACATCAACTTAAATGTTTTGATAATGAAAGTCAAATATTATCAATGACAATCCCAACTAATAAAACCCACTCGTGTATAATTGATCTAATAATTCCTGTCAGAATATAATCGTACCATTGATATGACAGGTGTCAAGAATCATCTATAAATTAGATTCTTGTAAAAGGTGATAATGTGTTTCATATGGAATCTTTTACAACCTTTGAGATTGACTAAGATATCCTCAATCCTAATCTTATGGATAGTTTAGATCACTTTGTTACATCTCTATTTCTACTAGTCTGGCTATCATCTCAGAGTCCTAAAGCATATTGAAGAAGCTTATCTTCCACTTTATCATGCAATGCCAGAATATTTCTACTAACAGAAAATAAAAGGTTATGTCAAGATCTAACATTCCTCTTCTTTGAACTCTTCTTGAAATAGTAGGGTTTGAATTCCCTATTAGCTCCATTCCATCCTCAATATCAAACCTTTGTATCTTATGACATCACTCTGAGAAACAGTATTTTTATTTTGTGTTACATCCAAAAATCAAACTCTTTTCCTTTTTTTTCTTTCTTTATAATCTCAAGTCCCTCTTCCAGTTCTAATCACATGTCCAGAAACCAAAAGACATCACTCTGTCCAGATTATTAAATCCAATTCTTTTACATAGACATTGGTTCATTATTTGACAAGAAATCTTTTAATTCTTCCAGATCTTTAAAAAATAAGGACTTATTTCCACTGGTCACTCTCATTTTTGCAGGATAATATAATCCATAAGTAAGCCCTTTTTCTCTCAATTGAGGTATTAACATGAGGAACTGCTTTCTTGTGTTTGCCGTATTTTTTGCGAAATCAGACATGGATAATAACTTGGAGCCCTTATAATTCATGTTTTTGTCCGCTTTGGCCAAGTTTAATAACTCAGTTGCCTGCTGAAAATGTAAGAGTTTGAAAATTAAAGGCCTTGGTCTTACTTGACTTGCTGACCGTTTATATGGAATCCTGTGTGCTCGTTCTATTTCTAGGGACTCTTTCAAAGTTATAATTGTAATAATATAGGTAACAAGTTTTCCAAAAATTGAATAACATTCCTCTCTTCCAAACCTTCAGCACAGCCAATAATTTTCACATTCTTCCTTTTTCCTTTTTTCGTAGTCTTCTAGCTGTCTCTGCATTTCTTTAATAGTTTGGCTATCAGCTTTACATTGGGTTGTGTTCAGTTCCATTTGATCCATTTTATTCTCCAATAGAGACATTCTTTGGTTAGCTACTTCCAACTGTCTATTTATATTCAAGATTTCTTCTTTTACTTCACTAATTTTAGTTGCGTTGTCCTGAAGCATTTTTTGTATGTTCCGCAATTCTGCCATTACCTCATTTTTATCTAAAGTTTCCGTTACTTCCTCAGGAAGCGGCGCTTTAGACGGCCTCACCTGATCCGCCTTGAACTGCAAGGTATAGGCGGAATAGAAGTCCCTAATGTAATGTAATCATGCTTGACGCGTTTTGCCATCCCTGCAACCGCGAAGGCCGCATCAATTTTCGCTTGTTGCGGACACGCCATGTTCCTAAATCAAGTATTACTAATTTGGAAAAGAAAGAAAGCCTTAAGGTACTTTCAAATTTTCAAACCGTTGCTCAGGTTAGAGGAGCGTTGCGATTAGCCCTCCATCTTGTGCGCACGCCAAGCCATGCCCCCCCCCCCCAAAGCTCAGTAAGTCCAATATCTAAGACCCCTTGTTAAACAGATATTTTGCACAGAACAGTTGATGAATGCAGTGTGACACTATTTTTCCTAACTCAAGCAATATTCTACTGGCTACTACAGTAATTTAATCTTTGACACACTTTGGGAAAGCTCCTTAGGAATATGATAAATGGTTGTTTATGTACCTCAGCATATCAATTCTGTCTCCCTGTTGCTCTTTGAAGGGAGATTTTGTTTTGTTTTAATAGATGAAGAAGAATAAATATATGAAGTGGTTTGGGAAAGAGTAAAAACTTAAATTGAATGTAAGTGAATTGGCAAAGAAGTCTTGATCCTGTTTTTCTGTTCCAGGTCTGGGAACTCAGCCACACTGAGGCTTATAGTACAGCATGGCCTAACCACTCTTAGAGCACAGGAAAAGCATGGTCTCCAACCTGCAGTACTCATACATTGGACAAGGAGCCTTCATAAAACAGTAAGCTTTTTTTTAAGTGTGATATGAATAAGAAATGGAAGCAGGTCTCTTTATTAGAGAATGACACGGAGACTGTTTCCCATGGCAAGCTGTGGCTAACCCTCAGGAACAGTGGAAAAATTGGCCCTTTGCCACAGGTATGGGAACAAGGCATCTGTATCGTTTGGTAGACTGGTATAGTTCTTACGAATGGGTAATATGCCTCACTGCTACCAGCAGGTGGAGACTGAGATCAAACTTGTATATCAGTATAGCTTGCCCCTCTTGCTACTCCAGTTTTCCTCAGTCTCCGGTAGCATGTGGTAAGGCTTTTCAGCTTCCCTCTTAGCACTGTTGGAACTTTGTTTGTGGACTCCTGGTTCCCCTTTTTGTGCCAAATAGAGCCTGGACGGGTTCTGTTTGGGGATCTGTCCGACCTCGGAGGTGTTAAACCCAGCGGATCTCATGCTGGGTCCCTCCCCCCACCTTCCTCCACCTCCTCATATTTTTGTAGTGGGCCTCCCCAGGCGGCCTGGCCCCCTGATTGGTCAGCCCTCCAGCTTTGAGAGCCATGGAGTCTGTTCTAAGTAAAAAGAAGTTTAAAAAATCCTGAGGTATGCCGGTCTAAAGGGCTCATTTCCCTTTATAACTGTCTTTTTTTCTATGTTTTTTTTCTCAACTAACCGGCACTTTCTTTACAGCTAGGGCGGTATTTGCACAATGAGCTCTTTTAAAGGGGAAAGGTGCTCCAGGCACGAGGTACTCGTGGCCGGCCTATGCAAGCTGTGTGCAGGCCGGAGCAGTGGGGAAGCCTCGTCGGCAGCGGATGCCGGCGGCCAGGGCACCCCGCCACATGTGCCTCGTGGTTTGGCTTCAGATTATGGGGAAGCCCGGGATTCCTCTGATGCCCACGCGGGCAGTTCCCTAGCCGCCAGTTCAGCTGGGGATTCCCTTTCGCTTCGGTCGGTTCCTCGGCCTCAGCGTCAGGAAAGTCCCAGGCTTTTCAGACACGACAGGCCGCAGGAGCTCCGATTTTGGCGGTCTCAGGTCCAATATTGGCAGGAACCTCCTCATTCATTTCTGTAACCTCAGGTGACCTTCCCCCTGTTCTGGAAATACAGAGGCAAAGTATGTCAGGGTTCCCTGATGGGGCAGGGAGTCCCTTGGGGCCTCTGGGGGTCTTTTCCCCTGAATTTATATTAGCACTTTGTAATGTTTATGTACTGGCGGCAGGAGGTTACGTGTCCACTCGGGGGTGGTTACCCTCGACGTATTCCCCAGTGTGGCCCCACACAGCGGCGGTGTTGCCCCCCTCTACTCATCTCTCATCCAAACGCTGAGGGTCTCTTGGGATGAGGCGTTTTTTTTTTTCCCAGAGGAGCATGAGATGATTGAGGACCTGGACCCTGGGGGAGAATTCCAGGATCCTCTTGGGGGGCCGGATTCATAAGGTGAGGGGTTCGAGCACCCCCCAGCTGGCGAAGATGCGTCTTTGGTGCGCATTTTTTAGCGGGAAGAGCTCCATGAGTTAATACTTTAGGTCTCCTTGGTTTTGCACTTTGAGGACCCTGTGTCGGAGCCCCCGCATACGGTGGACCCCTTGCTTAAGGGGATTTGCTCTGCTTCCTGCTCTTTTCCTATGCATCAGGATATTCAGGACATCATGCTTGCACAGTGGAAGGTGCCGGAAGCCCATTTTCGCGCTCCATGGCCCAACTGTATCCCATTTCGGAAGGGGATAGAGATACTCTGAAGTCGCCTGTAGTGGATGCGGTAGTCTCGGCCATCTCTAAGTGGCATACCGTGCCTGTTGAGGGCGGTGCGGCCTTAAAGGACCCGGAGGAGCGTAAGTTGGGGGTCCCTCCTTAAACAGAGTTTTGATTGACAGCTCTGTCAGTCCAGGCGGCTATGTGTGGCAGGCTGGTGGCTTGGGCATGTTTTCGTTGGGCCCAGCATGTACTTGATGATAAATCTGAGAATTGGGACTTGCTAAGGCAAGCAGTTGCTAAAATAGAATTGGGTGCTTATCTCTCGGATGCCATATATGATCTCTTGCGAGCTTCTGCCAAGTCTATGGCCTTAGGATTAGCAGAACGCCGTACCTTGTGGCTTCGTGCTTGGTTGGCGTATTCGGTGTCCAAAGCTAAGTTGACAAATTTTCCTTTTAAAGGATCTTTCTTTTTGGTGAGGACCTGGACAAGTTGGTTCACTCTCACTGATTCTAAATTGCCTCATTTGCCTAGGCCGCTGGCGCGAGGCGGCGTTGCTCATGGGCGTGATTTCCGCTCCAGTCAAGGGGCTGCTTCTTTTCAGTCTCCTGGGCTCTCAAGAGGCAGGTTCTTCCAGCACATGCAGTCCTTTCATAGGACCCGCCAGGGTGCGGGTAGTGCCCCTCCAGGTCCTTTGCTGCCCGTCCTGCACAATGACTCCTTGCTGGCACCCGTCTTGGTTCCCTTGGGTGCCCAATTGAGAGACTTATCCACAGTGGGCAGACATCAGTGGGTTCTGGAAGTGATCCGGGACATCTATGCTCTAGAGTTTGCCTGGTCCTTGCCAGACCGTTTTCTCGCTTCTCCCTCACAGGCCTTTCGCCAGACCCTTCAAAGATTGTTGGATCTTCACGTGGTGGTTCCAGTTCCCCCACTGGAGTGGGGCACAGGTTGGTATTCGATTTACTTTGTGGTGCCAAAGAAAGCAGGGACCTTTCGACCCATCCTGGATTTGAAGGGGGTCAACAGGGCTCTTCACGTGCCTTTCTTCCGCATGAAAACTCTGCGGTCTGTGATTCCGGTGGTTCAGCCGAGGGAGTTTCTGTCCTCGATCTGACCGAGGCCTGCTTACACATTCCTATTCGAGCCTCCCATCATGGTTTCCTGCGCTTTGCAATCTTGGGTCAACACTATCAGTTCTGTGCACTTCCCTTTGGTCTGGCCAAAGCTTCGCAGATGTTCACCGAGATGTTGGTGGTCGTCGCAGCAGTATTCTTGTTTCTCCTTATCAGGACGACTTGTTGATTCGAGCAAAGTCGTTCCAGGGGAGCACTCAGGTCACGGCTCGAGTGGTGGAGTTTCTGCAGTCGCTGAGATGGGTAGTCATCCTTGCAAAGAGCCAGTTGTCTCCATCTTAGTGCCTGGAATATCTTGGGGTCCTGTTAGACACCTCCTCGGGGAAGGACTTTCTTCCAGGTGAGCAAATTGCAATCTCAAATTCACCTGCTTATGGCGTTCCAGTGTCCTCGGGCGCAGGATTTCCTACAAGTCTTGGGGTCGATGGCGGCCTCCCTCAATATAATGAGTTGGTCGTGGGCCCACATGCGTCCTCTTCAGTAAGCTCTTCGGAGGTGGTCGCCTCAGAGGCACTGTCTGAATCACTCTATTCCACTTGTGGGCTTAGCTCGGGGCAGTCTTCGCTGGTGACTTCAGACCCCCCATCTTGTACAAGGGGCGAGTCTGGATCAGCCGCAGTGGACGGTGCTGCTCACGGATGCCAGTCTTCTCGGTTGGGGGGCTCAGTGTCTAGGTCACTCAGCTCAGGTCCACGGAGGAGGCTTCTTGGTCGATCACTGTTGTGGAGACCAGAGCCATCCGTCTGGCGTTACTAGCCTTCCAGTCCTTTCTGATGGGCAAGTCAGTCAGGGTTCTGTCTGACAATGCCACGGCAGTGACCTATGTCAATCATCAGGAGGGCACCAGGAGCACTTTGTTGGCACAGGAGGCGATTCTGCTCATGGTCTGGGCGGAGTCGCACCTTCAAGAGATCTCAGCATCCCACATAGCTGGAGTGGAAAATGTTCAGGCGGACTTAGTAAGTCATCACGTGCTAAATCCCAAAGATTGGTGTCTAAGCCCCATGGCCTTTCAGTTGATAGTGCAGTCTTGGGGTCAGTCCCTCATGGACCTGATGGCCACAAGTGTCGACGCCAAAACGCCCCACTTCTTCAGTCGTCGCAGAGACTGTCAGGCCATGGGCCTTGATGCTCTGGTTTAACCACGGCCAATGGAGGGGCTGTTGTATGTGTTCCCTCCATGGCCATTAGTGGGCAGAGTTCTTCTCTGCATAATTCGCCATCCAAGCCTCGTGGTTCTGGTGGCTCTGGATTGGCCTCGACAACCGTGGTATGCGGATCTGGTGAGGCATCTGGTGGCATATCCTCTTCCTCTGCCTCTCTTGGATGACCTAACTCAGGGTCCCATTCCAATGTTCGATCCGGGTCCCTTTTGTATTACGGCTTGGCTCTTGATAGGGGTCACCTAGGTAAGAAGGGGTTTTCAGATAAAGTGATCTTAACGTCCTTGGGGTCCTGGAGGCTTTCCACCTCAGGCGTATGTGAGGGTTTGGTGTCTATTTGAAGAGTGGTGTGATGTGCACGGAGTGGTCTCTTTTTGCGCTTCCCTGCCTAACATCTTGGAGTTCTTGCAAGAAGTCTGGATAGGGGACTGGCTTGGTCTTCTCTCCGAGTTCAGCTTGCTGCCTTGTCAGCCTTTCGGGGGTTCTTGAAAGGTCAGCGTTTGACTGCCATTCCTGATGTGATTTGCTTCTTGCGGGCGGCCAAGTTGCTCAGGCCTCCTGTACGACCCTCTGTTCCATCTTGGGATCTGAATCTGATTCTGTCCGTTCTGATGCGCCCTCCTTTTGAACTATTGGGCAACTGCTCTTTGAAGGACCTTACTCTTAAGGCAGTCTTCTTGGTAGCCATTTCTTCAGCTAGATGTGTTTCTGAATTATAGACTTTATCTTGTAGGTCTCCCTTCTTGGAGTTTTCTAGGGAGCAGGTTGTTTTGAGGCTTGTTCTTCCTTTCTGCCAAAAGTAGTTTCTCCTTTTCATGTCAATCAATCTGTAGTGGTGTGTCGGAAAGGCTCGTCTGAGCAGAGATAGCTGCACCAGTTGGATGTCAGTTGAGTCCTTCGCTCTTATGTTCAGAGGACTCAGGAAGTCAGATCATCTCTTTGTCCTTCTACCGGGTAAGGGGGATGGCGCTTCTAAGGCTACTATTGCGCACTGGATCAAGGAATCTATTGCTTCCGCTTATCATCTGAAGATGAAGTCTGTTCCCGACTTTCTCAGGCTCATTCCACTAAGGGTCAAGCAGCTTCTTGGGCTGAGTCTTCTCTAGTGCCTCCAGTGGATATTTGCAAGGCTTCAGGTTGGTCTTCTCTGCATTCCTTTGTCAGACATTACCGTGTGGATGTTCACGCCCGTCGGGACATAGTATTCGGTGAACGTATTCTGGTGTTGGCCCTTCAGGGGTCCCACCCTTGATGTGTACTGCTTTGGTACGTCCCATTCATAAGGACTATACCAGTCTACCAAGCGATACAGAAGGAGAAATTAGGTTCTTACCTGCTAATTTTCTTTCTGTTAGCTTGTAGACTGGTATAGTCCACCACCCTGTCTGTCTTTGTGTGCGGTGTTTGTGGGGTTTTGCTCACGTGCAGATTTTGAATTTTTCTTTGGGTTCTAGTATTTTTCTAGGGCCGAGGAGAATTAAGAACAGCGGTGATGGCTTAGCTGGTGAGCTGTGAGGATCTTTTACTTCCAGGATCAAGTTCTATACATGTTCCAACAGTTGTTTAAAGATGTTTGTTGTTTTCTTACACTCCTGTTTGGAGTGTCATTTACTGTTTTTCAGTTAAGAAATTTCCTAGATTCTGCTTGGGTGTTCGGCTAATTGGAGTAGCAAGAGGGGCATGCTATACAGATTTACAATTTTGATCTCAGTCTCCACCTACTGTAGCAGTGAGGCATATTCCCCATTCGTAAGGACTATACCAGTCTACAAGCTAACAGAAAGAAAATTAGCAAGTAAGAATCTAATTTCTCATTTTCATCGCCCTGCGGAGCGATAAATGTCCTTGTTCCCACAGTGGTCTGCCAAGAATCGCCTCCCTTTCCACCCCTCCTGGCCAGAAGCCCCTCTTGCAATCGTGGATCCAGCAGCCCCCACCCCCCTCACTCCCTAGCACAGGTCCAACAGTCCCCCCTTGCTCCTGATCGCATGTCAAAACCGGCAAAAAACCCCCAAACAAACCTGTAACTCTCATGGGTCGGTCCCTTTGCACCTATTAGCCTCTTAGAAGCTTCCTGGAAGAAGAGGCAATATTGCACATGCAGGGCTGCTCCAGGATCATCTTCCGGCCAAGTCCCTCCTTCCGATGTAACTTCTGTCAAAACCAGAAGTTACATTGGAAGGAGGGACTCTACTGGAAGAAGGTCTTGGAGCAGCCCTGCAAGTGTGATATTGCATCCTCTTCCACGAAGCTTCTAAGAGGCTGGTAGGCCCACCCTAGGAGGCACAAAGGGGTCAACCCAGGGGAGTCACAGGTTGTTGTTTGTTTTTTTGCCGGTTTTGACCTGCGATCGGGAGCGAGATAGGGGGGGCTGTTGGACCCATGATAGGGAGAGAAAGAGGCTGCTGCTCCATTTGCAAAGGGGGGAGGGGGTTGCTTGGACTACTGGACCAGTTGGAGCTGAAGGAAAGGGAAGACAGTTGCTGGATCTGGTCTGGGGATTGGGGGGAAGGGAAAGGTGCTGGGCCTATTTGGTGGATGGAATGGAGCTGGAGGGAAGGGAAAGGATAGAAGTGTTGGACCCATGGGAAGGGGGCTAGAGGGAAGGGAGAGAGGTGCAGGACCTTCAGGGAGAAAGAGAGGGAAGGGGATGAAAGCTTACAGCTCAAAATGACAAAATTGTTTCCTTACCCATGCTTTAATCATTCTGCATCTTGTAGGTCTCCAGCTTAAATTCCTTTTATGACCAAAGGGATTATATGGGACGCTGTGTCTACTACTGGAAGAAAATTTTGCCAGTAATGGAGATGATCAAAAAGAGGCGGAGTGTTCCTGAACCCACTGACCCATTGTTCAAGCATTTCCACAGCCGGGACATTCAGGTGCTTTCTGTTTCAGTCATGATGCTATGCTGATGGGTTTTGGAAATAATTGTGTTTGGGGGAGTAGTAGTATAACCAAAATGTGTAGACTAACTTTTTATTCTTTTTTTGTGAGCTGAGATTTCTTTTGTTTGGCTGCAAGCTCAGATAGTCTTCAAAGCAGTTGTTCTGAATGTAGCTCTGTTCCTTTTTTCATTTGTTTCAATTTTGAAAGAAATTTTGAGGTTTCATCTTTCCTCCAGCAGTTTTTTTTCTGTTCAATTTCATGAAACCTTGACAATTCATTAAAAAAAATTAGCTGCAAAGCTCTTGATGAGAAACAGACTACAAGAGGAAGAAAATAATACAAATAATTCAAAACCAAACAAACATGTGTGCTATATGATTTGTATTTAAATAGAATACCTTCTTTAAAGTTAATCAACACCTTGAGATCTAATAATTTTGCTGTCACCACACCCTCCTCTGGAACTCGCTACCCAATTACTTACACGTAGAGTCCGCACTAAGCCAATTTAAATCCAAGCTAAAAACCTTGTTCCAGGATGCATTTAGAAAATAATTGTCCTTCTAAGGACTAAAACAATGCTCTTCTATTGTTTTTCCCTTCCCTGTTCTTTTCTTCAAAGATTGTAGTTCTTGCCCCTTTCCCATTTGTTTGAAATAAGGTCTAGATTCACTAAGCCCACTGATCAAGTTCTGACCACTTAGCGACCCCTTTGCGACCCGATTTCCCTCCGACCTAATTCACTAACCTCTGTCCTGATCATCTTCCGATCCGTGCATGCAGATGAGAGGGAATAGCATTCAAATGTAGGCAGGCAGCGATTTACTAAAAAAAAAATAAAAAAAAGCAACACGGACTGGGCTGGCCGATCAGCAAACAAGCGACTGCTGGGGACCAGTCGTTCACGTCATTTCCAACTTTTTTCCCCTGATTCTCCGAAGCTGCAATTCTTCTGCCGCCCTGCTCTGCCTCGAATCTCCTGCTCTCAGCCCCAACTCAAGTCGTGATTCTACTCCACCCTGCTCTGCACCAAATCTCCTGCTCCGATTCTCCCCAACTCTCCTGTCCTTCTCCAACTGTGCAAGCCTGTGGTTTTAACCTGCGGTTTTAAAGCAGGTTAAAACCACAAGCTCGCAAAAACTTCCCCAAATCACATCTCATTCCGACTCAATGTCTACAGTTTATTGGGGCAATCCTAGACACCACTCTAATGAGAACGTTTCTTCCTCCAGATTGCCTTCACACTCTCATATGTCTGCAGCTACTTTCTCTTCAAACCATTTCTGCCAGACACATGATGAGTCTTCTAAGCTATATGGCTTCAACTGTACATGTCACACCACTGACGAAGATTACATCTTCGCACTCCTCAGTGGACCCTTGCTTCCTAGTGGTCTCAAGCGACAGACCATCTCTCACAACATATATCTGTGATATCATCTCTTCTGCAGTCGCTTTAACGGTGGATGACCTCTTCCAATCTTTCCAGAGGTCTTCTTTTTCATTTGCCCTCTCATTACAAGGTCATCATGACGGACGCCCCCTTATGCCTGGGGGGCTCATATGGATGATCTTCAGATTCAAGATCTTTGGACCGCCTGGGAACGGAAATTTCACATCAATTTCCTGGAACTCAGAACGATGTTTTATGCCCTCAAGGCTTTTCATCATCTTCTCTCCCCTCAAGTCCTCCTCCTTTACACAGACAATCAAGTAGCAGTGTGCTACATAAACAAGCAAGGAGGCACAGGCTCTCTCCTGTTGTGTCAGGAGGCCCAAAAAGTCTGGACTTGGGCAACAGCTCGCAATCTATTCTTGAAAGCTGTCTACATTCAAGGGGAGAAGAAGTCCCTGGCAGACAACCTCAGCAGAATTCTTCAGCCTCACAAATGGACTCTCCATTCTGCAACTCTCCAGTCCATCTTTTCTCAATGAGGCACTCCACAAGTGGACTTGTTTGTGGCCCCTCACAATCACCAGTTGCCCCAGTTTTGTTCCAGACTTTACTGTCCTCTCCGTCTGGCAGCAGATGCTTTTCTCCTGGATTGGACAGGCTTGTTTCTATATGTCTTCCCTCCACTTCCCTCATGTTGAGAACTTTGTTCAAACTCAAGAAAGAAGCAGCCACCATGATTCTCATTGCTCCACGGTGCCCCAAGCAACATTGGTTCTCCCATCTCCTTCAACTCAGGTCCAGGGAATCCATCCTTCTTCCCCTATTTCCTACTCTGCTCACTCAGAATCAGGAATTGCTCCTTCATCCCAACCTGCAATCTCTACATCTGACAGCTTGGTTTCTCTCAGGCTGAATCCATTTCTCTTACGTCTTTCTCAGCCTGTTCGTCATATTCTGGATGCATCCAGGAAACCAGCCACTCAGCAATGTTACCAACAAAAGTGGACTAGGTTTTCTTCCTGGTGTTTTCTTCATCATCACGATCCAACATCCTTGGCAGTGGAATTGGTGTTGGATTATCTTCTTCATCTGTCTGACTCTGGTCTCAAGTCTACATCTATCATAGTCCATCTCAGTTCTATTACAGTTTTTCACATGCCAGTCAAGGGAAAACCTCTGACTGCTCATCCTTTGGTCGCCAGGTTTATGAAAGGACTTTTCAATGTGAAACCACCTCTCAAGCCTCCACCTGTTGTCTGGGACCTTAATGTAGTCCTTTCCAGTTTGATGAAGCCACCATTTGAACCAATGGCCACAGATCATTTCAAGTTTCTTACCTGGAAAGTGGTCTTCCTTATTGCTCTCACCTCTGCCAGAAGGGTCAGTGAGTTACAAGCATTTGTAGCGGATCCACTCATCACAGTTTTTCATCATGACAAGGTGGTTCTGCGTACACATCCAAAGCTTCTTCCTAAAGTTGTCACTGAATTTCATCTCAATCAGTCAATTGTTCTACCTGTGTTTTGTCCTAAGCCTCATTCTCATGCTGGAGGAACTGCTTTGCATACTTTGGACTGTAAGCGGGCTTTGGCCTACTACATTGACCGGATAAAGCCACAGCGAATATCTCCCCAACTTTTCATCTCTCTTGATCCAAACAAGTTTGGGCATCCTGTATCCAAGAGAACGATTTCCAACTGGCTGGCTGCCTGTAAATTGTTCTGCTATGCTCAGGCTGGACTGGCACTGAAGAGTCGTGTCAAAGGGGAAGAGAACCATTGCAACAATGTTTAACTTCAAGAAAGGGAACTATGATGCCATGAGACAAATGGTGAAGAAGAAACTCAGTAACAGCTCCAGGAAAGCACAGATGGTGGAGCAAGCCTGGTCCTTATTCAGAGACACGTTAAACGAAGTGCAAAACCTATATATACCCAGATTTAGGAAAGGGTGCAAAACAAATCAAGCAAAAGACCCGGCATGGATAACCAATGAAGTCAAGAATGTGATAGGGGACAAGAAAAAATCATTCCGGAAGTGGAAAAAGGATAAAACTGAGGAAAATTGGAAAGAGAACAGGAAGCATCAAAAAGAATGTCATCGCATGGTCAGAAAAATCCATCTATTCAAAAAATTTATACAGATGTCATAACTCCAACCTGAATTCCCCTCAGTGTGACTCCCCCATCCTCCCTTCTCCACCAGTTACCCTTCCCCTCAAAGCCCAAGCTTGTCAACTGCTTCCCTAACTGCATATATACTGAAACTGCACTATATCCTATCTGTACAGCATCCCGAATTGTATATCCACTGGAATAGCCCAATCCTCCTTGCCGTATCCCATTCCCTAAACTATACTACACCATTCTTCTTGTAACTCCTCTGGAAATGTTCTTCTTCTTGTAACTCTTCTGGAAAAGTCCAGAAGTCTCTTTGTAATCATCCTGGAAATGTCCAGATGTCTCTTTTGTAATCCGCCCAGAACTGCAAGGTTGAGGCAGAATAGAAATCAGTAATGTAATGTAATGTAAAAACAACAAAAGAGTATGAAGAGAGACTTGCCAGGGAGGCACGGAATTTTAAACCATTCTTCTGATTTGTGAGAAGAAAACAGCCAGCGAGGGAGGAGGTTTTGCGCTTCATTTACCGTGTCTTTGAATAAGGACCAGGCTTGCTCCACCATCTGTGCTTTCCTGGAGCTGTTACTGTGTTTCTTCTTCACCATTTGTCTCATGGCATCATAGTTCCCTTTCTTGAAGTTAAACGTTGTTGCAATGGTTCTCTTCCCCTTTGGCACTCCTATTTCCACTTTGAACTGGATCATGTTGTGATCACTGTTTCCTAATGGTCCCACTACTTCCACTTCCTTGGCAGGTCCATTCAGCTTGTTGAGGATTAGATCCAGAATAGCCTTCCCTGTCGTTGGTTCCTTGACAAGCTGTTCCAAGAAGCAGTCCCATACAGCCTCCAGGAACTCAGTTTCCTTTGTACATTTTGAAACTCCAAGACTCCAGTCTATCCCGGGATAGTTGAAGTCTTCCATAACTATGGTGTTTGTGTTTTTGCATTCCCGCCTCAACTCGGCTCCCAGTTCTGTGTCCTTTGTTTCAGTTTGCCCTAGTGGGCGGTAGTACAGCCCCATCTTTATCTCGGCTCCCTTTCTTCCCGGTATTTTGACCCATAGTGATTCCAGTTGGTCATTTATCGTTGCTGCGTCCACTCCAGTTGAGTGAATGGTGTCCTTTTATGTAAAGTGCTACTCCTCCTCCTTTCTGATGTGTCCTATCTCTTCGGTAGAGCTTGTACCCTGGCAGTACTATGTCCCATTTGTTTTCTTCGTTCTACCATGTTTCTGTGATCGCTATGATGTCTAGGCTCTCATCTTTGGCCACGACTTCTAGTTCCCCCATTTTGTTCTTTAGGCATCTTGAATTAGTGTATATGCAGTTCAGGTCTTGGTATTTTTTCCACCTTGTTATTTTCCCTTGTGTTTCATTTTTCTTTCTGTCCCCTACCTGTCCTGCAGACTCCTGGTTATTGACTCCCTTGTTATCCCCTTGTAGTACGTTCTTATTATCCTCCTTTTGATCCTCCCCTTCATCTTGCTCCATTTTGTCTTCCGCTTGTAGTACACTCCTTTTAACCTCCTCTTGTTTCGTCTGGCTCCCTTGGATTTTCAGCTCCTGTTTTGTGCCATTAGTGTCTTCCCAACTCTTTCCCCACTCAGTATCTTCTCGGGATGCTGTCTTCCGAATCATCGACACCTGGTCGACTTGTCGGCTTTCCCCTTCTTCTTATTTTAAAGCTTGCTCCATTCCTCTCCTGATCAGTGATATAAGAGGTTGCAATGACTGGAAGGTGAACTCCTTTTGCAGGGTGGCTTTTCAGTCTTCCCTTCGGAGTTTCATATCTCTGAGCGCTTTATATATACATAACTGATCACTCTCCGTAGACAGCTTTTCATTAAAGTCAGTTCGTTTTTTGTATTTTAAATTATTTTCTGACTTCTCATTTTTGATATCCATAATCCCTGACTCTTCTAAAGAATCCATCCGTCTTTTGCATTAACTTTTAACATTCAACTTTCTTCTATTTTTCTGCTTTCTTCTCAAAATCTATCTACTTTTCCATGTCTTCTCTTCCCATCTATCCATGTGTACCATCTCCTCCTCCCTCTTTCTTCTTACTTATTCCCATCTATCCATAAGAAGCATTTCTTCTTATCTCTTCCCTGTCGCACCCATTGCTGTGCATCCTCTTTGTCTCCCCTTTCGCTCCTTCCTTTGCACCATCTCATCCCTCTCCCATTGTCAGACAACTCTGTCTTCCTCCTTCCCTCCTCATATGGTTTGGCATCTTTCTCCTTTCCTTCCCATAGCCTGGAATCTCTCTCCTTGCCCATGGTCTGGCATCTCTCTCCATCCCTCCCTTTTCCAAGGCCTAACATCTTTCTCCTTCTTTCCTCGCCTTTCTGTGGTCTGGCAACTCTCCCCTCTTTCCATTCCATGGTCTGGCATCTCTCTCCCCTCCTTCCCTTCAATTCTGTGCTCTCTCTCTCTTAATCCAGTGGTCTGACATCTCTCTCTTCCCTCCTTCCATCACCCTTCTCTGGAGTCTGACATCTCTCCCTTCTTTGAGTCATCTCTCCTTGCTCCAAATGTAACATTTCTCCCTCCTTCCTCTCTACCACTATCATCAAGTTTCAAGTTTAATAATTTTTTTGATTAATCGCTTAATCATACTTCTAAGTGATGTACAGTTTAAAATTACATTTGATAGGTAACAATGCAATAAACAGCAATGTTTAAAAAAACAATACAGGATTAAATTTTAACATACTCATAACATTGGGTAAGTGGGAAAGAAATACAAATCTATAAAGTAAAGAAGAAACATTAAGGGGAAAATACAAAAGGTAAACAAAATGACAATAAAATATAATAAGGTAAAATTTAATAGAGTTAAAGGATATTAAAATTAGTTTTCAAAGGCATGTCCATCACATAACATAGAAACATAGAGTATGATGGCAGAAGAGGGCCGGTGGCCCAACAAGTCTTCCCACCCAAGAACCCTCCGTCCCTGGTGTACCCCTCTTTCGTGCATAACTTTGTAGCACTCCCACCTGTTTGTCCCATCAACTTTTGCAGTCGGGTACACTGCTGGCGTGGAAGTTTATTCATCGATCAATCACCCGTTCGGTGAAGAAGTATTTCCTGGTGTCACTATAACATTTTCCCCCCTTAAGTTTTAGCGGATGCCCTCTTGTCGCCGTGGGACCTGTAAGAAAAAAGATTTCTTCCTCCACCTCAATTCGACCCGTGATGTATTTGAATGTTTCTGTCATGTCCCCCCTTTTCCTGCGCTCCTCGAGAGAATATAAGCATAGTCTGGTCAGACGTTCTTCATATGGGATGTCCTTAAGTCCTCAGACCATCCTAGTGGCCATTCTCTGGATTGACTCCATTCTCTTCACATCCTTTTGATAATGTGGCCTCCAAAACTGGACACAGTACTCCAGGTGAGGTCTCACCATGGATTTGTACAACGGCAGTATGACTTCAGGCTTTTGACTGATAAAGCTCCTGATGCAACCCAGCATTTGTCTTGCCTTTGCTGAAGCTTTCTCTTCCTGATTGGCAGCTTTCATATCTTCCCGAAAAGAACTCCCAAGTCCCTTTCTGCAGTGGTTCTTGCTAAGTTTTTGCTTTTCAAGGTGTATGTTCTGTATGGATTTTCGCTTCCAAGATGCATCACTTTACATTTTTTGGCATTAAAGTTTAGCTGCCAAGTACTGGACCATTGTTCCAACAAAAGCAGGTCCTGCTCCATAGTGTTGGGCCTGGTTGCGCAATCAGGTTCTGTTGTTTTGCCCACAATGTTGCATAGTTTAGCATCATCAGCAAACAATGTAGTTCTGCCTTGAAATTCCTGAGTTAGATCCATAACAAAGATATTAAATAGCATCGGGCCCAAGACTGAACCCTGTGGCACTCCGCTGGTCACTTTTGAAGTTTTTGAGGTAATACCATTCACCATAACTCTTTGAAGTCTGCCGCTAAGCCAGTCTTGTACCCATGCGGTCAGTGTTTTTCCTATTCCTAATGAATTAATCTTGTTTAATAACCTACAGTGTGGAACACTATCAAAAGCCTTGCTAAAGTCTAAATACATGACATCCATTTCTCTTTCCCTCCCACTCCACACACCTATGTACAAGAATTTTCTTTTTCTCTTCCCTCACCCATTGGCAGCATCTCTCTCCCTCCCTTCCTAACCCTCAACCCATGCCTTCTCTTTCCTTCCCAACTCCCTTCCAGCACATGCAGCATCTGTCCTTCTTACCTTCCTAACCCCCCGCAGCCAGTGCAGCATGTCCTTCTCTCATTCCCAACCCCAACCCTCCCCTCTCAGCGGGATACTACAGTATGACAGTCCCCAGTTACCGACTCTCCCTCCTACTACCTCCCCGCCGCTGAAATTTAAAATCCTCGGGCAGCCAAAGCGAAGCCGGCCTGGGGGGGAGTGGCTTGGCAGCGCACAAGATGGAGACGTAACCACAGCGCTCCTCAAACTCGGGCCACTAACTGACAAAGTTGAACGGCTGTACGAACTTCGTTCCTCCCGAAAATAAAAGAAAAAAGCTAGTAGTTATGGTGGCAGCACAACAAGCACAGTCAGACACGGCAAGCACTTCAGGTGGGACGGCGAAATGGACAAAACATATTCAGCTGACGCCGTCGAAAGTGCCGATTCCTCTAGATGGGGATGGGTCTGATAAGGCAGACATTATGGCGGAACTGCTGAATATTAAACAAATGCTTCAAGATAACGCTAACAGAATAATGGAAGTAAAGGAGGAAGTTGTGATCCTAAACAAACAAATGGAAATCGCTAACCAAAGACTGTCACAGATTGAAAACAAAGTGGAGCTTGTCACACGTAAGTGTGAAACAGAAAGACAAACTATTGAAATACTGGCAACAACTTGAAGATTTTGAAAATAGAGGTAGGAGAAAGAATATAAGAATAATTGTATTGGCTGAAGGTTTGGAAGGGGGGGATGCTGTCCGATTTCTAGAAAACTTATTACCCAGGATTTTACAACTGAATTCAAAAAGTCCATTGGAGATAGAATGAGCTCACCGGATTCCATCAAAGCGTTCAGCAAACCAAACTAGCCCAAGGCCCTTCATTTTCAGATTGTTACGTTTCCAACAAGCTTTGGAGATATTAAAACTGGCCAAATCTGATAGAAATTTAAACTACAAGGGCTCTAAATTGCTGCTGGTGCCGAATTTTGCAAAATCGACAGCCAATACAAGAAAGCAGTTCCTTATGATGAGACAACAGATGAAGGGAAAAGGGCTCACTTGTGACTCTCATTGTTGCCGGATAATATAAGCCATAAGTGGGAATAAGACTTTTCATTTTCAAAATCCTGAAAAACTAAAGGAATTTTTATCTAACTCTGAACCAGTGTCTATTTAAAATGTTCATAGTTCTAGTTACTTGGTCATAATAAAATAATATGGAATTTGGGTATATGATTTGAAAGGAACAAATGAAATTGAATAGCTGCTAGGAAAGAAGAATATTGTTCAAGTAACTGCTTTAAGACCGATGATTGGAAGATTTCAAGCTCACTTGGTTATTAACTCTGAAATGGTGTTACAGAAGAGAAAGAAAAAAAAAGGAGTTTAAGAACTTACTGAATATATAAGCTGATGAAGACGGAAAGAGCAAAGAAAAAGGGAGATAGAGAAGGAAAACCCAACCAAAAACAAGATAATCTTCAATTGGATTTTACAGATATAATGGATGAAGAAAAGAGGTTGTTTGCAAAAGGAAGTTTTATTTCTGGATCTTTGAAGTTTGATAACATCTACATAGATATGGAAAAACTACTGTTAGAATAATATTCTGATGAAGAAGGGAAAGGATAACATATCATTCATACTAAGTCAGTGCAGGTGCAGTTGGTGGAGGAAAAGTTTTAGGAACATCAAAAAGAAGACTGGACACTTACTACAAGGTCAAAGAGTATGTCATTGCTTTCTATGAGACCCGTGGCATTGTTCATAAGATTCACGCTGAGGGATCTATGGATGAAGTTTTTGAACAGGTCAGCACTGCTCTGGATGCTGTCCAATATATAGCAATGGCAATTATGCATCTTCCACAGCAATGTAGTGCTTCAGGACTTTTCAGCAATTTGGGCACACTCCTCCAAGTGCACCAAACTTCCCGGCAATTCAGTCACTATCCCTGCAGAATTTCTCCTACTAGAGCTTCTCAGAGCATCTCCAACATCACAGTAGAGCCAAGGATGGACTCTTGTAATCATTATGTTTACTGTGTCATGTGAATATCATATGATAGAAATTGTATGATAAGTTGTTTATTGACATGTTTTATTTGTATTTCTTACTGGGTTATGATTTGGATGGTTAGAGTGAATGAATAATTGTGAACAAGGCTGCCCTGTGAACTTCTAAAAGCTAAGTTACTCAGCATTTCATATTCTGCTCTTTTCACTGTTTTTCAGCATTATATCTGCTTAATTGCTCTTCTCCTCCCTGTTTCTTACTTAAAAAAAAACCAAAAAAGTAGGGAAAATCCTGTGTTTTAGGGTAGCCACTGATTTGATATAGAACCTGCAGTTTTGTTTAAAATACTGTGTTTTAGGTGGTATACAGCCTGCATTTCTGACTTACTAGTTTTTAGCCATTGTGTCTGCTGATTAGGTGGAAAAGGGAGGGGCTCTGATTTACTTCTAAAATTAACTGCATTATCTTTGGGACAGTGATGTGAACAAGGCTGCCCTGTGACCTTCTAAAAGCTAAGTTACTCAGCATTTCATATTATGCTCTTTTCACTGTTTTTCAGCATTATATCTGCTTAATTTCTCTTCTCCTCCCTGTTTCTTACTTATAAAAACCCCAAAAAACACATAAAAATAAACCCTTGTCTTTCCTTTGTTAAATCGTATTTCCTCTTTCCCTTTCCCTTCATAGGAATAAGGGTAAGACTTATAGTCCCACCAACCCCAGGAACCACTTTTCATATATAGAGACCCAAATAATCAGGACTACTCAAATCAAGTCACTTCACAACCAATCAAGATGACCTTTATTCTATGCTATCACTGTGGTGCTTTAATTCAAAGACATACTATTTGGAGGCTTTAGACTTGCCCCATCTGTCTTCAACTTGCTAGTATTAAGGAGAAGCTCTGCAAACTTAAACAGGAATTGAATACAATTAAAGCAGCTTCCATCACTCCACAAAATCATACCAACTTACCACCTCTATCTCAAAGAATAAAACAGCCCAGGAATAAATGGGTCACAGTAGGCTCAGGAAGACTGCGATATGTAACACAGAAACATCCACTTTCACAAATATTACCTCTACAGAATTCCTTTGCTCCACTAGTGCACTGCGATACTCAAGAAAACAGAAGGGAGGTGGGACTGTAACCAGTGAAGGTAACTCAAGAGAACAAGCGCACCCTAAGCACAAATAAAAAGGCCAAAAACAGAAAACTATTACTGTTGGGGGATTCCATCATCAGAGGCATTAACCTTAGAACACAAGACGAGGAGACCAAAATAGTGAAATGTTTTCCAGGATCCTCAGCTACCAGGAGTTCCAGGCAAATACAGAGTATAATTAAGGAAGAAACTAAGGATTTTAACACTGATGTTATCCATCTGGGAACAAATGACCTGGCCAACAACTCCACACTTGCAGCACAGAAAGCTTTTTGAGAGCTTGGTGAGGGTGTGAAACCTTTTGTAAAGACTTTAGCTTTTTCTGAAATACTGCCTGCATATGGAAAGGGAGAGCAAAGAGTGAAAAACACAGAGGACTTTAATAGATGGCTCAAAGCCTGGTGTCATCAAGAAGGCTTCAGGTACATAGGAGGATGGGGAAATACATGGAAGGACAAGAAGCTATATTGCACTGTTTGGCTACATATTACTACAGTAGGAAAAAGAAACCTTGCAGAGAAATTTAGACAATATTTTTCTAGGCATTTAAACTAGAAGGTGGGGTTGTGTATGTACGAAGGACAATTATAGAGACCACCCACGGCAAAAGAAAAGATGTGATAGTAGTAAAGACTGCAACATAAACAATATCAGCAACTCATTTCTTAGTATTGCAACGGAAAGTGAAACGAAACAAAAATCCATACGAAAAAGGAGATTATCACTGAAAAATAGCTGGAAAGCGATGACCACAAATGCTCGCAGTCTAAGCAACAAAGTTCATGATCTGCAAGCCCTGATGTTAGAGGCAGATCTAGATATTGTCGCTATCACAGAGACATGGTTCAGTGAATCACATGGATGGGATGCAAGCATACTGGGATATAATCTTTTTAGGAAGGACAGATATGGTCAAAAAGGTGGAGGAGTAGCTCTCTATGTAAAGATCAATATCCAAGCGACTGAAATGCAAGGGACCTGGGGAGAGGAAGAAGCGATATGGATCGCTCTGAAAAGAGAAGATGGAACTTCTATCTACGTGGGTGTAGTCTACAGATCTCCGACTCAATCGCAACAAATTGATAAGGATCTGATTGTGGATATCCAAAAGTTTGGAAGGAAAGAGGAGGTGGACACTTGGAATGCTCTCCCGGAGGAGGTTGTGACAGAAACCACCATTCTGGGTTTCAAGGGCAAGTTGGATGCACACCTTCTTGTAAATAACATTGATGGATACGGATAAACAGGTCTTCATCAGGGAACACCTGGCTTGGCCTCCGCGTGTGCGGGTCACCACACTGGATGGACCAAAGGTCTGATTCGGTGAAGGCGATTCTTATGTTATCTTATGTTATGTTCTGCTGTTGGGAGATTATAACCTGCCGGATGCGGACTGGAATGTTCCGTCTGCGGAATCAGAAAGAAGTAGGGAGATTGTGGATGCTTTTCAAGAGGCTCTGCTCAGACAAATGGTGACGGAACCCTCAAGGGAAAAAGCGATATTGGATCTGGTCCTCATAAATGGAGAGAGTATCTCTAATGTTTGAGTGGGTGCTCACCTGGGAAGTAGCGATCATCAAACGGTTTGGTTTGATATAACGGCTAAAGTGGAGAGCGGCTGCACGATACTAAAAGTCCTAGATTTCAAACGTATGGACTTTAATGCAATGGGAGAGTACCTAAAGAAAGAGCTGTTAGGATGGGAGGACATAAGAGAAGTGGAAAGAAAGGGGTCTAAGCTGAAAGAAGCGATAAAAATGGCTACAGACCTTTATGTGAAGAAAATCAATAAAAACAAGAGAAAAAGGAAGCCGATATGGTTCTCCAACCTAGTGGCTAAGAAAATAAAGGCGAAAGAGTTGGCGTTCGTGAAATATAAAAACACCCAAGAAAAGGAGAGCAGAAAGGACTACAGGGTGAAACTGAAAGAAGCCAAGAGAGAGATACGTTTGGTGAAAGCACAGGCGGAAGAACAAATGGCTAAAAATGTAAAAAAGGGAGTCAAAATTTTTTCAGATATATTAGTGAAAGGAGGAAGATGAAAAATGGAACTGCTAGGCTAAAAGATGCTGGGAACCAATATGTGGAGAATGATGAGGAGAAAGCAAATGTGCTAAACAAATACTTCAGTTCTGTGTTCACAGAATAAAATCCTGGAGAAGAACCGAGATTGTCTGGTAAAGTTACACGAGAAAATGGAGTAGATTCTGCGCCGTTCACGGAGGAGGGTGTTTATGAGCAACTTGAAAAACTGAAGGTGGACAAAGCGATGGGACCAGACGGGATCCATCCCAGGATACTAAGGGAGCTCAGAGAGGTTCTGGCGAGTCCTATTAAAGACTTGTTCAACAAATCTCTGGAGAAGGGAGTGATTCCTGTTGTTTGGAGGAGAGCGGATGTGGTCCCTATTCATAAAAGTGGTCACAGGAATGAAGCAGGAAATTACAGGCCGGTGAGCCTCACTTCAGTTGTTTGAAAAACAATGGAAGTGTTGCTGAAAGAAAGGATAGTGTACTTCCTTGAATCTAATGGGTTACAGGATCCGAGGCAACATGGCTTTACAAAAGGTAAATCATGCCAAACGAACCTGATTGAATTTTTTGATTGGGTGACTAGAGAGCTGGATCGAGGACATATGCTGGATGCAATTTACTTGGATTTCAGCAAAGTCTTTGATACAGTTCCTCATAGGAGGCTGTTGAACAAACTTGAAGGGCTGAAGTTACGACCCAAAATGGTAAACTGGGTCAGAAACTGGCTGTCGGACATACGCCAGAGGGTGGAGGTTAATGGAAGTCGCTCGAAGGAAGGAAAGGTGAGTAGTGGAGTCCCTCAGGGTTCGGTGCTGGGGCCAATTCTGTTCAATATGTTTGTGAGTGACATTGCTGAAGGGTTAGAAGGAAAAGTGTGCCTTTTTGCAAATGATACCAAGATTTGTAACGGAGAAGACACCAAAGAGGGAGGGAAAATATGAAAAAGGATCTGCAAAAGTTAGAGGAATGGTCTAATGCCTGGCAACTAAAATTCAATGCAAAGAAATGCAGAGTAATGCATTTGGGGATTAATAATAGGAAGGAACCGTATATGTTGGGAGGAGAGAAGCTGATATGCACGGACGGGGAGAAGGGACCTTGGGGTGATAGTGTCCGAAGATCTAAAGGTGAGAAACAGTGTGACAAGGCAGTGGCTGCTGCCAGAAGGATGCTGGGCTGTATAAAGAGAGGCATAGTCAGTAGAAGGAAGCAGGTGTTGATACCCCTGTACAGGTCATTGGTAAGGCCCCACTTGGAGGATTGTGTTCAGTTTTGGAGACCGTATCTGGCGAAGGATGTAAGAAGACTTGAGGCGGTCCAGAGGAAGGCGACGAAAATGATAGGAGGCTTGCGCCAGAAGACGTTTGAGGAGAAACTGGAAGCCCTGAATATGTATACCCTAGAGGAAAGGAGAGACAGGGGAGATATGATTCAGACGTTCAAATACTTGAAGGGTATTAACGTAGAACAAAATCTTTTCCAGAGAAAGGAAAATGGTAAAACCAGAGGACATAATTTGAGGTTGAGGGGTGGTAGATTCAGGGGCAATGTTAGGAAGTTCTACTTTACGGAGAGGGTGGTGGATGCCTGGAATGCACTCCCGAGAGAGGTGGTGGAGAGTAAAACTGACTGAGTTCAAAGAAGCGTGGGATGAACACAGAGGATTTAGAATCAGAAAATAATATTAAATATTGAATATTGTATACTGGTACATGGGGATTAGTAAAGAAATATTAGTATTTTCATTAATGAGATAAAATATAGATAAAGATGAAGGAAAATTCTTTTTAAAAAGAAGGGGTAGAATACATTCTTTTCTTAAATATGTGAACATAAGGTAATTTTGTATATTGTTAAATTAAATAAGGGTTTATTTTGTAGGGTTTGTTTCGGGGGAAGAGATAGAGTGGCCTGGGGAAGGGGTATTTGATTGCTAATCCGATGGGTGCTCCAAGACAGTCATTTTATTTGGTGAAAGGGGATAGGGGTGGAGAAGGGGGTTTCTTAATTAGGGTATGGATGTGCAGGGGAAAAATGAATTTATTGTGGTATTTGATGATTTGTGGTATATCTTTTAGCCCCTTTTTATTGCAATATTAAAATGAAGTTAAATTTTTTTTTGTTAAACGTTAATGGCCTCAATCATCCAATAAAAACAAAAAAAATTACTTTCCTTTCTGAAACAACAAAATGCAGATGTATACTATATCCAAGAGACACATTTGTCGGCCATAGAAGCTAAGAAACGAGGGTGGATGGGTAAAGCATTATTTCTATGCCCCGGCTGTGGGGAAAAAGGCAGGGGTTGCTATTTTGGTTAATAAAAAATGTTCAACTATTTTTAAAATGAAGGCTTCAGATCCTTTAGGAAGATGGGTACATGTAGAAATGAGCCTGGGACATACTATGCTGGCGCTATTCAATGTATATGCCCCCAATTCGAAGCAAATTGAATTTTTCAAAACTCTGCAACAGTTGATATTACCACTGGCCGCTTCTAATTTAGTGGTGGCAGGGGATTTTAACGCTGTTATGGATCTGTTGATGGATAAAAAAAAATCTTAGTAAACTTATGAAATCATTAGGATTAGATAATTTGTACTGTCTTGTGATTTGAAAGATATATGGTGGATACTTCATTTTAATGAGCGGGAATTTTCATTCTGTTCCCAGGTTCACAAATCCTTTTCAAGAATAGATTATATTTTTGTTTCAAATCAATTAAGTCAGCAGGTTACACAAGCCTACATAGATCCAATTATTTTGTCTGATCATAGTGGTGTGGATTTGAATTTAAACTTACTGAGCAGGATAATGGCAGATCTTTATGGATATTCGATAATACATTACTAACGGATTCAAGTTTTCTAGAAGAATTTCAGTTAAAAATGAATGAATTTTTCCAAATTAATACTTCAAGAGAAATCTCAATGGAAACCTTATGGGTTAGTTTTATGGCTTCCATGAGAGGTCAAATTATTTCATATTCAGCATATGTTAGGAAGCAGCTTAAAATACAATTTTCTAGTTTGGAACAGGAAATTAAGGTTTTGGAGTCAAAATTGATTGAAAAATGGGAACATACTACTCTACAGGCTCTTTTAAAAGTAAAATGTAAGTATAATCAGATTTCACAATTTATAAGGAAAGACTTGTTTTCTCAACAGACCATGTATTATGGAAGCTCAAATAAGGCGGGAAGATTATTGGCAAATTATCTTAAAGAAAAGGACAAAAATTATTGTGATAAAAGATGGAAAAGGTGATACTCATTCTCAAATTGGACTTATTTTAAAACAATTCTTAAATTTTTATAAAGCTTTATATTCTTCCGAGCCTAATTCAGATAATGGTCCAAAAATTCCTGAACATATAAAATGAAGTTTAGAGGCGCCTATATCACTAAAAGAGTTGCAGTCAGCGTTGAAGTCCCTTAGAGTTGGATCTGCTCCAGGTGGAGATGGTTTCTCGGTAGAATTTTATAAATCATTTCAAAGTACCCTATTACCATATCTGTTAAATTTATATCAGGTCCAACTAACTAATGGTTGCATCACAGGTACTAAGGCAGAATCTGTTACTATAGTTTTGCCAAAGCCAAAAAAAGATCCTGCATTGGTTTCAAATTACAGGCCTATTTCCTTAATGTAGATGGCAAACTTCTAGCTAAGACATTGGCTTTACGCTTGGCCAAGGCTCTCCCTTTTATTATTGATATGCACCAAACAGGATTTGTTGCTCAGAGACATTCCTCTAATAACACCAGATTGGCTTTTCATAAGTTAAATTTAACAAAAGCCATGAATGATCCAGCCTTTTCTGTATCCTTAAATACAGAGAAGGCTTTTGATCAGGTGGAATGGGCCTTTATGTATCAAGCAATGAATTGGTTTGGAATGGGTTCAGGATTTATAAAAATGATCCAAACCTGCTGTAGTTTGCAGAGGGGGGTTAGACAAGGATGTCACTCAGAAAGGGTATTTTAAGAAATTTCAAGAGATTTGGGAGCCTTTAACAATATATTGTAATGTCTAAAGATTGTTTTTCCCCTTTTAAAATGCACATCTGGGAGGGGTGAGTGGGTTGGTATGATAATGAATTTTGGTATATAGATATGAGGTTCATGATAGATATTTTATGTGTTGAAAATTGGGACTGATTAAGGAGGGAGGGGGATTAATTCTGAAATGGACATTAATTGAATATTAAGTGTGGTATTTGAGTATAAAATTATATATGTACTGTTACACTTATTGTAAGTTTTAAAAAAGAATAAAGAATTGGAAAAAAAAAAAAAAAAAAGCTAAGCCGGCCTCCCACCGTCGACCTGCCCCGGAAATGTTCTTTCTGCAGCACTTCCTCTTCCTGCATAGGCAGGACGCTGCAGAAAGAACACTTTCGGGGCAGGCCAACGTCAGCTGCCCAAAGATTTTAAATTTCAGCAGACCTTGTTTGACACATGTGGCTTAAATAAAAGCTTTCCTTGAAAAGGATGTCCCTTGCTAAAGAGCATAAATGTGCCTCTGATTTTAAGTTTGAAGCTATCTACTATTCTCTTGACAGGTTTCTCAAGTTAAGGCATATGAAGATGAGGCACAGATAGCATTTGCTACTTTGGACTTAATTGATGGAAAAACGGAAGATGCTATCCAAGCTTTTGAAGCTATCAAGAATGTGAATTCATATTGGAACCTTGCACTGGTACACTAACTTTTTAATTTTTTTGTTTTGTATTCCTTCACCTTTTTTTTCTGTTTTGTCTTTTTTGAAAAATTACTTGCTAATGTGTGTGGTGTCTTCCCCACCCCCACCCCCTGTAGATATTTCAGAGGAAAAGTGAAGATCTTAAAAGTGATCCCATCTCTCCAGAAGAACATGAAGAGTACAAGAATTGTTTGAGGAAGTGCAAAATGTACTTAATGAAGATTATGGATGAAGATGCTAGTGATGACACGGTAGATGCAAAAGTAAATATAAAGAAATTGTCATTGTATGAATGTTTGCTTTAAAATAGTTTGAGTTGATGAGTCTTTTTCTTTGACACTCTGATATAATCAGCTTTTATGTTGCTTCTAGAAGGAAAAGCAGACTTATGAGTTGTGTGTGCATTCCTAATAGCTCATATTTTGGTATGTTATTATTTTCTCAGGACATCTAAAGGGGTTATGAGGACTGACAGGATTTTTGTTATTATGGATGTGCAGATGAAATGTATACATGACTATGTCTCAGAAGTTAGTCTCCTTTTACTTTTGGGTGGCATGTCCTGTGGTGTTTTATATAAAATAATTTCTCTGCGGACCAGTAGGACATCATCACAGCCTGGAGCAGGATATCCCTAGCTTTCAGGAATCTTGCTATGCTTAAGAACATAAAAAATGCCTCCGCTGGGTCAGTCCTGAGATCCATTGTGCCCAGCAGTCTGCTCACATGGCGGCCCAACAGGTCCAGGACCTGTGCAGTAATCCTCTATCTATACCCCTCTATCCCCTTTTCCAACAGGAAATTGTCCAATCCTTTCTTGAACCCCAGTATCGTACTCTGCCCTATTACGCCCTCTGGAAGCGCATTCCAGGTGTCCACCACACATTGGGTAAAGAAGAACTTCCTAGCATTTGTTTTGAATCTGTCCCCTTTCAAATTTTCCGAATGCCCTCTTGTTCTTTTATTTTTTGAAAGTTTGAAGAATCTGTCCCTCTACTCTCTCTATGTCCTTCATGATCTTGTAAGTCTCTATCATATCCCCTCTAAGTCTCCTCTTCTCCAGGGAAAAGAGTCCCAGTTTCTCCAGTCTCTCAGTGTATGAAAGGTTTTCCATCCCTTTTATTAGACGTGTCGCTCTCCTCTGAACCCTCTCAAGTAACGCCATATCCTTCTTAAGGTACGGTGACCAATATTGGACGCAGTACTCCAGATGCAGACACACCATCGCCCAATACAATGGCAGGATAACTTCTTTCGTTCTGGTAGTAATACCCTTCTTGATTATACCTAACATTCTATTCGCTCTCTTAGCGGCCGCTGCACACTGTACCGACGGCTTCATTGTCATGTCCACCATTACCCCCAAGTCTCTTTCTTGGGTACTCTCATTTAATAACATCCCTCCCATCGTGTAGTTGTACCTCGGGTTTCTGCTTCCCACATGTAATACTTTACATTTCTCAACATTGAACTTCATCTGCCATTTCGTCGCCAATTCCAAGTACCACCCCAGACATCCTGTATTCAGCGAGCGGCGCAGGGCCAGGCAGGAGCTCAAGAAGCTCGCTCCTGTGTGCCGATGCGCCGCTGGCCACGAGATCAGAGGGTGAGAAGGAGGAGCGTAGGGCAGGAGCGCGGAAAGTTTGCTCCTGCCCATACACCGCTGGACCACAAGGGATGCGAGAAGAGGTATCGGAGGTAAAATAAATTTAGTATCGACCGGTACAGGAGACGGGAGGGGTCCCTTCTGTCCCGGCCTACTATTAGACCACCAGAAGGGGAAGAGGGTACAGGGCAGGAAGGTGGGACATGGTGCAGAGCCTTGCAGGGAGGTGGTCAGGGTGCAGAGCCTGGCAAGTAGGGATGGGAGCTGGCTGCAGAGCCTGGCAGGGAGTGAGGGGGGCTGGGTTCAGACCCTGGCAGGGAAGGGGGCTGGCTGGATAGCCTGGTAAGGCAGGGAGGGAAGGGGGCTGGGTGTAGAGCCTGGCAGGGGAGAGGATGAGGGAGGGGACATCGGGTGCAGATCCTGGCAAGGCGTGGCACTTGAATATTAAACCCCTGTCTTATATTTGAGTCATCCATTTTTCCTTTTTGGGGGGAAAATGGGGGTCTCGACTTATATTCGAATATATACGGTAGTGAAAGCCAAAATCCTAACCAGTTTTGAACCTTTTATTTTTTTTTAAAGTTGTTGGTGTCGATAGAGACTGGGAGAGAGATGTTGGACTCTGTGATGCAGGAACTTGGGGAATATGGAGATGGAAGCCCTTTCTTCGGTAGTGATGTCTTCCGAGCTGTAAACTCAGATGTAAAGCATTCAACGCCATCGCCCACAAAATTCTCTATGTCACCAAATAAAGGTTACAAGGTATGTGTTATAATGGGTCTAACCCAGGTCACAAGTATTTGCCAGGATCCCAAAGAGAATATCTTTGTTGCTCATGCCCAGGAATAAGCAGTGCCTTTTTCAAGACTTCATGGATAATGGTTTATGAACATTTCTGCCAGGAGTTGTCTGAATCTTTTTTAAGCCATCTATACTTGCTACCGTGGCTAAATCTTCTGTCAGATCCACAGCTTAATTGTGGGTTGAGAGAAAAAAAATACTTTGTTAGATTTGTTTTAAATGTGCTTCCTGTTAGCTTTGTGGAGCTTCCTTAATCTTAGTACTGTTTGAGAGGGTGGTTAAAGCTAACTTGACTTTTTATGTTATACCTTTGCAATGCACTTTTTGTTTAATTGTTGTTTGTTTCCCAGTTTTCCCCTAAAACTCCACCTCATTGGGCAGAAGATCAGAAATCTTTACTTCAGATACTTTGCCACCAAGTGGAAGCCCTAAAGGTAAGGTAATAGATAATTTAGGAATGCATCTTGTTTGAATTTCTTTATTCAGTTTTGCATATTACAACAAGTGTATCAGAAAAATTCATATGATCTTATAAATACACACTTGATTTTCCTTCATGTAACACTTTAAATACAATATATTATTCTTATATTCATATTTTATAATAATTTAAATATTATGTAATACATTTAATATGTATGACAATTGTAATTAAAATAGAAAACCCCCCAATCCCTCCCTACCTGTTTCAGAAAATCTAACCTAATACATCAAAAATATTAATTAATTCATACATATTATGAAATAAATAAAATAATACCCACCCACATCCCCGTTTAACAAATATCTTTTTTTTTTTTAAATAAATCTTTATTCGTTTTCAAAAATTACAATTGTACAATAATCCATCAGAAATATATTAATTAATCACTTGACAATCTTATTTGTAATCTTCCAAATACATAAATATAAAAGAATCCCACCCCTCCCTCCCATATACTAATAATTAACAATTATCAATTCTTATCATTCATACTCCCACCCTCCCTCTTTCTTTTCCAATACTGAGGTGTTTAAGATGTCTGATCATTAGAATAAATAATCAATGGCCCCCAAATCTTTTTAAACTTATTATAATTACCTTGTTGTATAGCAAGCACCCTTTCCATTTTATAAATATGGCATACTGAATTCCACCAAAAAGTATAATTTAGTTTAGTATAATCTTTCCAATTTCCTGTAATCTGCTGAATGGCAACCCCTGTTAATATTAATAAAAGTTTATTATTATTCGCTGAAATTTGGCTTTTAAATCTCATTGATGTACCAAATAATACAGTATCATATGAAAGGCCAACATTATTTTCTAACAAAGAATTAATTAACAAATATCTTATTATGGGAAAACTAGTCTTTAAGCCTGTTACATTAACGGGTGCTAGAATAGATGTGTCTGTCTGTCTGTGTTTCTTTATCTCTCTCTCCTTGGCCGCTGTCTGTATCCTTCTGTCTCCTCCTCCCCCCCTAGCAAAGCTGTCTGCCCCCAGCACCCACCTCCCCCCCAAATGTCTCTCCATAGAAACATAGAAATTGACGGCAGAAAAGGGCCATAGCCCATCGAGTCTGCCCATACCAATGACCCACTCCCTGACTTTTACTCCCCTATAGATCCCACGTGAATATCCCATTTTCTCTTAAAATCTGACACGCTGTTGGCCTCAATCACCTGCTGAGGCAGCTCGTTCCAATGATCGACCACCCTTCCCCCCCCCCAGAGCAAAGCTGTCTGTCCCCTTTCCCTATCTCTCCATGGCCCCTTCTGTCTCCCCCCCAGCACACCCCTCCCCCCAAAGCAGCCCCCTATCCCTCTCCCTGTCTCTCCTTGGCCCCTTCTGTCTTCCCCCCCCCAGAGCAAAGCTGTTTGCCCCAAGCACATCCCTCCCCCCAAAGCAGCCCCCTTTCCCTCTCCCGCTGACTCTCTCTCTGGCCCCCTTTCTTTGTCTGTCTTTCTGTCCCTCTCCCTGGCCCTGTGTCTTTCTTTCTTTCTGTCTCCCTCCCTCCCGCTGTCTGTCTGTCATTTTTCCCCATTTCCCTGTGCAGAAGCATTTCAATCCCACTTCCCTATGCAGCAGCAACAGCATTTCCCTCCTATCCCCCCCTTTCCTGTGTAGAAGCATTAGCAGCATTTCCCCCCACTCCCCCTTTCCCTTTTCTTACCTTATCTTCCCTGCTCCGTTCGGCCCCTCCCCCTTCTTTTACTGCCGTTGTCGATCTGGCCTGCTCCTGACCCTCCCACCGCCGACAAACCTCGGGACTCCAGCCGCGTAGGCAGCACTTTAAACACGCTGCTTCGCGGCCTTCTACTGGCGATTTCCTCTGCCGCGTCTGTCTCCGATGATGTCATCAGAGACGCGGCAGAGGAAATCTACAGAGAAGGGCGCGAAGCAGTGTGTTTATAGTGTTGCCTACGCCGCTGGAGCCGGGAGGCGACGGAGAGGGCAGGGGGTGCTAGCGGCCGGCAGCGGTGGAGAGCAGGGAAGGGCGCGCATGCCACTTGTCTTGCCTCGCGTGAGGCCAGACCGTAAGCCGCGCATGCGCACTTCCTATGTGTGCTACAGCTCACGGAAAACGGACGCACGCATAGGAAGTGCGCATTCGCGGCTTACCGTTTTATTATATTAGATGTTATCAATCATTGCAAAAATCTGCTAATGGTCTCCAGATCTTCTGAAATTTACCAAAATAACCTTTCTGTGTTGCTATTGTGTGCTACATTTTATATGTAATTTAGGAATGCATCTTAATATGTGATTTTCTTTTCCCTCTTTGATAGTGAGGATATGGTGGCTTACAGAAGAAAGTATCCTCTATAATAAAACCCTAAGCGCATGCGCACTTACGGTTTTGTGATTACTGCGGTGTGCTGTGTCCTTCCCTGGCCATATTCAATTTTGAAACACGGAGACAGGGAACACGCCGGCGACTCGCCTCTCCCTCCCTCACTCACCAACCGCTGCCGTCCTGCTGCTCCTCTTCAAAGCAGCCTGTTGAGGTTTGCCGTCCGGCTGTAGTGAACCTCGCAGGCTGCTCTCCACCTCCAGGCCAGCGAACCTCAGCAGGCTGCTTTGTTGAAGAGGAGCAGCAGCGGTTCGTGCCTGTAGGCCAAAGACACCAGGAACCATAAATGGAGGGAGGGTAAGAACGGGAGGGGGGGAACAGAAGGGGGCCATGGAGCAGGCAGGCATGGCACAACAGGGGACCAGGGGGAGAGGGAAAGGGGGCTGCTTTGGGGGGAGGGGTGTGCTGGGGGCAGACAGCAATCATGGGGGGGAGAACAGAAGGAGGCCATGGAGCAGGCAGGCATGGCACAACAGAGGGAGAGGGAAAGGGGGCTGCTTTGGGGGCGGGGTGCTGGGGGCAGACAGCAATCATGGGGGGGAGAAAGAAGGAAGCCATGGAGCAGGCAGGCATGGCACGGCACAACAGGGGGCCTGGAGGAGAGAGAAAGGAGGCTGCTTTGGGGGAGCAGACAGCAATCATGGGGGGGAACAGAAGGGGGCTAAGGAGCAGGCAGGCATGACACAACGGGGGGCCAGGGGGAGAGGGAAAGAGGGCTGCTTTGGGGGAGGGAGGTGTGCTGGTGGGCAGACAGCAATCATGGGGGGGAACAGAAGGGGGCCACGGAGCAGGCAGTCATGGCACAATAGGAGACAGGAGGAGAGGGAAAGGGACTTCTTTGGGGGCAGGGGTGTGCTGGGGGCAGACAGCAATCATGCTTTGCTCTGGGAGGGGGAGAACAGAAGGGGGCCACGGAGCAGGCAGGCATGGCACAACAGGGGGCAGGGGGAGAGCGAAAGGGGGCTGCTTTGGGGGAAGGGTGTGCTGGGGGGCAGATAGGAATCATGTGTCCCATGCTGGTAAGAAGTGGAGGGGGAGAGGGAAAGAGGGCTGCTTTGGGGGGAGGGGTGTGCTGGGGGCAGACAGCAATCATGCTTTGCTCTGAGAGGGGGGGAAATAGAAGGGGGCCAAGGAGAGACAGGCAGGCATGGCGCATCAGAGAAATTCAGGCAGGCAGGGGGCCAGGGACACAGACAGACAGTGTTTTAAGGTAGCACTGATAGAACCTGCAGTTTTGTTTAAAATACTGTGTTTTAGGTAGTATAGAGCCTATATTTCTGCCTTACTAGTAGTCTTACTTATAGTCCCACCAACCACAGGGACCACTATTCATATATAGAGACCCATATAATCAGGACTACTCAAACCAAGTCACTTCACAACCAATCAAGATGACCTTTATTCTATGCAATCACTGTGGTGCTTTAATTCCAAGACATACTATTTGGAGGCTTAAGGCTTGCCCCATCTGTCTTCAACTTGCCAGTATTAAGGAGGAGCTCTACAAACTTAAACAGGAATTGAATACAATTAAAGCAGCTTCCATCACTCCACAAAATCATACCAACTTACCACCTCTACCTCAAAGAATAAAACAGCCCAGGAATAAATGGGTCACAGTAGGCTCAGGAAGACTGCGACATGTAACACAGAAACATCCACCTTCACTAATATTACCTCTACAGAATTCCTTCGCTCCACTAGTGCACTGCGATACTCAGGAAAACAGAAGGGAGGTGGGACTGGAACCAATGAAGATAACTCAAGAGAACAAGCGCACCCTAAGTACAAATAAAAAAGCCAAAAACAGAAAACTATTACTGTTGGGGGATTCCATCATCAGAGACATTAACCTTGGAACACAGGGCGAGGAGACCAAAATAGTGAAATGTCTTCCAGGATCCTCAGCTACCAGGAGTTCCAGGCAAATACTGACTATAATTAAGGAAGAAACTAAGGATTTTAACACTGATGTTGTTATCCATCTGGGAACAAATGACCTGGCCAACAACTCCACACTTGCAGCACAGAAAGCTTTTCGGGAGCTTGGTGAGGGCGTGAAACCTTTTGTAAAGACTTTAGCTTTTTCTGAAATACTGCCTGCATATGGAAAAGGAGAGCAAAGAGTGAAAAACACAGAGGACTTTAATAGATGGCTCAGAGCCTGGTGTCATCAAGAAGGCTTCAGGTACATAGGAGGATGGGGAAATACATGGAAGGACAAGAAGCTATATTGCACTGATGGGCTACATATTACTACAGCAGGAAAAAGAAACCTTGCAGAGAAATTTAGACAATATTTTTCTAGGCATTTAAACTAGAAGGTGGGGGTGGTGTATGTACGAAGGACAATTATAGAGACCACCCCCAGCAAAAGAAAAGATGTGATAGTAGTAAAGGCTGCAACATAAGCAATATCAGCAACTCATTTCTTAGTATTGCAACGGAAAGTGAAACGACACAAAAATCCATACGAAAAAGGAGATTGTCGCTGAAAAATAGCTGGAAAGCGATGACCACAAATGCTCGCAGTCTAAGCAACAAAGTTCATGATCTGCAAGCCCTGATATTAGAGGCAGATCTAGATATTGTTGCTATCACAGAGACATGGTTCAGTGAATCACATGGATGGGATGCAAACATACCGGGATATAATCTTTTTAGGAAGGACAGAGATGGTTATAAAGGTGGAGGAGTAGCTCTCTATGTAAAGATCAATATCCAAGCGACTGAAATGCAAGGGACCTGGGGAGAGGAAGAAGCGATATGGATTGCTCTGAAAAGAGAAGATGGAACTTCTATCTACGTGGGTGTAGTCTACAGACCTCCGACTCAATCGCAGCAAATTGATAAGGATCTGATTGTGGATATCCAAAAGTTTGGAAGGAAAGAGGAGGTTCTGCTGTTGGGAGATTTCAACCTGCCGGATGCGGACTGGAATGTTCCGTCTGCGGAATCGGAAAGAAGTAGGGAGATTGTGGATGCCTTTCAAGAGGCTCTGCTCAGACAAATGGTGACGGAACCCACAAGGGAAAAAGCGATATTGGATCTGGTCCTCACAAATGGAGAGAGTATCTCTAATGTTCGAGTGGGTGCTCACCTGGGTAGTAGCGATCATCAAACGGTTTGGTTTGATATAACGGCTAAAGTGGAGAGCAGCCGCACGATACTTAGTCCTAGATTTCAAACGTACGGACTTTAATGCAATGGGAAAGTACCTGAAGAAAGAGCTGTTAGGATGGGAGGACATAAGAGAAGTGGAAAGACAGTGGTCTAAGCTGAAAGGAGTGATAAAAATGGCTACGGACCTTTATGTGAAGAAAATCAATAAAAACAAGAGAAAAAGGAAGCCGATATGGTTCTCCAACCTAGTGGCTGAGAAAATAAAGGCGAAAGAGTTGGCGTTCATGAAATATAAAAAAACCCAAGAAGAGGAGAGCAGAAAGGACTACAGGGTGAAAATGAAAGAAGCCAAGAGAGAGATACGTTTGGCGAAGGCACAGGCGGAAGAACAAATGGCTAAAAATGTAAAAAAGGGAGATAAAATTTTTTTCAGATATATTAGTGAAAGGAGGAAGATAAAAAATGGAATTGCTAGGCTAAAAGATGCTGGGAACAAATATGTGGAGAGTGATGAGGAGAAAGCAAATGTGCTAAACAAATACTTCTGTTCTGTATTCACAGAAGAAAATCCTGGAGAAGGACCGAGATTGTCTGGCAAAGTTACACGAGAAAATGGAGTAGATTCTGCGCCGTTCACGGAGGAGGGTGTTTATGAGCAATTTGAAAAACTGAAGGTGGACAAAGCGATGGGACAGACGGGATCCATCCCAGGATACTAAGGGAGCTCAGAGAGGTTCTGGCGAGTCCTATTAAAGACTTGTTCAACAAATCTCTGGAGACGGGAGTGATTCCTGGGGATTGGAGGAGAGCGGATGTGGTCCCTATTCATAAAAGTGGTCACAGGGATGAAACAGAAAACTACAGGCCGGTGAGCCTCACTTCAGTTGTTGGAAAAATAATGGAAGTTTTGCTGAAAGAAAGGATAGTATATTTCCTTGAATCTAATGGGTTACAGGATCCGAGGCAACATGGCTTTACAAAAGGTAAATCGTGCCAAACGAACCTGATTGAATTTTTTGATTGGGTGACCAGAGAGCTGGATCGAGGACATATGCTAGATGTAATTTACTTGGATTTCAGCAAAGCCTTTGATACAGTTCCTCATAGGAGGCTGTTGAACAAACTTGAAGGGCTGAAGTTAGGACCCAAAGTGGTGAACTGGGTCAGAAACTGGCTGTCGGACAGACGCCAGAGGGTGGTGGTTAATGGAAGTCGCTCGAAGGAAGGAAAGGTGACTAGTGGAGTCCCTCAGGGTTCGGTGCTGGGGCCAATCCTGTTCAATATGTATGTAAGTGACATTGCTGAAGGGTTAGAAGGAAAAGTGTGCCTTTTTGCAGATGATACCAAGATTTGTAACAGAGTAGACACCGAAGAGGGAGTGGAGAATATGAAAAAGGATCTGCAAAAGTTAAAGGAATGGTCTAATGCCTGGCAACTAAAATTCAATGCAAAGAAATGCAGAGTAATGCATTTGGGGATTAATAATAGGAAGGAACCGTATATGCTGGGAGGAGAGAAGCTGATATGCACGGACGGGGAGAGGGACCTTGGGGTGATAGTGTCCAAAGATCTAAAGGCGAAAAAACAGTGTGACAAGGCAGTGGCTGCTGCCAGAAGGATTCTGGGCTGTATATAGAAAGGCGTAGTCAGTAGAAGGAAGAAGGTGTTGATGCCCCTGTACAGGTCATTGGTGAGGCCCCACTTGGAGTATTGTGTTCAGTTTTGGAGACCGTATCTGGCGAAAGACGTAAGAAGACTTGAGGCGGTCCAGAGGAGGGCGACGAAAATGATAGGAGGCTTGCGCCAGAAGACGTATGAGGAGAGACTGGAAGCCCTGAATATGTATACCCTAGAGGAAAGGAGAGACAGGGGAGATATGATTCAGACGTTCAAATACTTAAAGGGTATTAACGTAGAACAAAATCTTTTCCAGAGAAAGGAAAATGGTAAAACCAGAGGACATAATTTGAGGTTGAGGGGTGGTAGATTCAGGGGCAATGTTAGGAAATTCTACTTTACGGAGAGGGTGGTGGATGCCTGGAATGCGCTCCCGAGAGAGATGGTGGAGAGTAAAACTGTGACTGAGTTCAAAGAAGCGTGGGATGAACACAGAAGATTTAGAATCAGAAAATAATATTAAAGATTGAACTAGGCCAGTAATGGGCAGACTTGTACGGTCTGCGTCTGTGTATGGCCGTTTGGAGGAGGATGGGCAGGGGAGGGCTTCAATGGCTGGGAGGGTGTAGATGGGCTGGAGTAAGTCTTAACAGAGATTTCGGCAGTTGGAACCCAAGCACAGTACCGGGTAAAGCTTTGGATTCTCGCCCAGAAATAGCTAAGAAGAAGAAAAAAAAAAAAAAAATTTAAATTGAATCAGGTTGGGCAGACTGGATGGACCATTCAGGTCTTTATCTGCCGTCATCTACTATGTTACTATGTTACTATGAAAGACAGACAGCGTCCAAGGAGAGAGAGACAAAGATAAAAAACAGACAGACAGATATCTACTCTAGCACCCGTTAATGTAACAGGCTTAAACACTAGTTAATAATAAACATCAGAAAATTGAGTTGACAGTTAAGAGCAATACATTTTCTTTTGTATTGACCTTTCATATCTAAGGAACATTTGATTATATTCTCCAATTCTTACTTGGAATTTAGGAGGCATTTAAAGACATACCATTTTCTAAATATTTGGGTAACTAATTTTCAACCTAATCATACATTCTAAATTTTGTCAACCGCATAGAATTTCATGGTCTTGTCTTCTATATACTTGGGTAACTAATTTTTAACCT